>NC_139395.1:222620000-223220000 GCF_054392235.1 Sus scrofa
AGGGCTCTGCTCGTGGCTGCACAAGGAAGCGGTGCCCAAGCCCAGGCCTCCTCTGGGGGCCGCAGTGTGGGGGGCGCAGGGAGGGGCCCTCTTTGGGGCTGGGGCTCAGTCTGGGCTGGGGGGGTGGGGGCAGCCCAGAAGTTTGGGGAAAGGGCCACAGAGAGCAGCTTTGCCCACGGCTCCACGTGGCTGTCCCCAGCACCCCAGCAAGCCTCAGAGGGGCAGGACCCGGAGCTGGACGACGGGCAGAGAGTGGAGGACCCAGGCGACGCCTACCACGTGAATGCCCGGCACCTGCTGTACCCCAACTCCCCGGTCCTGCGTTTCCCGGTGCCCAACGAGAAGGTGCCCTGGGAAGTGAGTGCTGTCCTGACCACGCCCACCTGGCCACAGGGGCCTGGTGTCCTGGGGGACCCAGCGGTGCCCCACAAACACTCCAACCCAGCCCGGCTCGGGGTGGCTGAGCGCCCTGCGGCCACACAGGGACACATGGGCCGACCAGAAACACGCACATGGTCCACGCAGCCGGAGGGGGTGGGGCTGGGGTGTGAGCCCAGGACACACAGAGCTGACCCCACACTTGTCCTCCATCCCCCCGTCCCCAGGGAAGGTCCCCGCCCCCTCAGCACCAGCTGAGTGCAGGTGACAGGTGACAGAGGGACAGATGGATGGGGCAGGGGCCCAGGCCTCCTCTGGTTTCCTGGAACATCCAGGCTGCTGCCTCCTCCTTCCCCCCCGCACCGTCTCTGCCCGTGGAGCAGCGTGGCCCTACCCCCCATCTAGGGCCTCGCTGGGGGGCTCCCCACCACCGCCCCCCCTCGCCAGCCCCGCGGCTGCCCCCAGTGCGAGTCCTCAGGTTGGCCGAGCTCGGGCACCCGCGCCTATTGGGACTGTCCCGGGGGCCTGGGCCCTGTGTTCGGCCATCCCGGTGCTGGCCGGCCGTGGGCAGTGACATCCGGGGGGCGACCCCGTGTTGTGCAGACGGAGTTCCTCATCTACGACCCGCCCTTCTACTCGGCCGACAGGAAGGACAAGGACCTGGTGGACCCTGTGGGAGAGTGAGTGTCCCTCTCCTGCCTGGACCGGGCGCCCCGTCCTCCCCCAGGGCAGCGGCTGTGGGGAGGGGCCCTCGGGGTTGAGCCCGAGGGTCACGGCAGCGTCTGTTGCCAGCACCTGGGAGCCTCTGTCCAGGATCAGCTTCAACGCGGTGGAAGGACACCTGGACCGGCGCAGCTTCCACGGGGCCTACGCCCTGCGGGACGGCTTCCCGCTGTGAGTGCCGCCCCACCCGGCCCTCCTCGGGGCTTCTTCCCAGGTTGGGTGAGAACACACAAGCCAGGGAGGACAAGAGACACCCCACAAAGCATTTCCTTCGCGCCCCCGGGTGGCCCACGCTGGGCCGTCTCCAGGGCACGTGTGGGGAGGGGGCCGTGGGCTGGCTCCGGGGGCCGGGCGCCGTGCCCTCATCACCGGCGGGGCCTTCAGGGCTCCGTTGCCGCGGTGTGGCGATGGGAAGGACGTGGACCCCCGGCCGCCGCCGCGAGTGTGAGAGGGAAGCAGGGAGGCCCCGGGGTCCCTGTGGGACGAGGGTTTCTAGTCTGTCCTCTGCAGGGACCGGCCCTGTGCCCCACTGCGCAGGTGAGGACGCCCAGCCAAAGGTGCTAGGTGACCCCACCTCACAGGTAATAGGTGGTAGGTGGCTGCAGGCCCTTAGCGAACACCCCCTGCCCCGTGCCCTCCTGGGTTTGGAGGTCAGAGCCCCCCCAGAGGGTTGTTGGGGCTGCAGCTCCAGGGAGGGGCCACAGGCAGCCTGGATGCAGGGAGCAGGCGGGAGCTGAGGGCCCCTCGGGAAAGTTCTGGAACAGGAGTCGTGGCTCTGCCCAGGCCGAGGCTGGGGGAGGAGGGGGTGGGAGCAGGGGGGCATGAGAACAGAGGGGACCCGGGGCGTCTCCGGCCCTACACAGGGGAGGGGGCGGGGGGCCTGGCCTTCAGCAAGAGAGCAGGACAGTGTCACAGGGGACCGTTGGGCGCCAGCTCGCAGGAGTGCTGAGGCCTCTGGATGTGGTACGATGGCCAGACAGGTGATTTCTGGGGATGGGGTGGCCCCTGTGATGCCTCCTGCGTCTGCGGTGGGCTGCGTTTTGCTCCCTTTCTTACCCACCCCAAGGTAACCTGAGCCCCCGTCTCTCCCCTGGAGTCTCTGAGGGGCAACCCCAGTGGGTGACGCAGAGTCGGCCAGACTAGTCTGGAGCCAGAGGTGTCGGGTCCGTCCAGGGCCCCGTGCGGCAGCCTCATCTCTGCTCCTGTCCAGGAGAGCCTCCTGGGTTCTGAGAATCCAGGCCTGGACAGAACCGGCACGCTGCCCCGGGAGGGGCCCCATCTGCCGCCCCCTCCCCCGGCCATCCTTCCTGCCCCGGCCTGTTCTCCCAGCTGCGGGCGTGGGCTGAGCGGAGCCCTCTCTGTCCAGGAACCCCATGGGCCGCACGGGGCTGCGGGGTCGTGGAGACCTGGTCTGCTTCGGCCCCAACCACACTCTGCAGCCTGTGATCACCCGGTGAGTAGCCCGATGGGGATGCAGGGTCACCAGTGCCCCACCCCCAGGCTCCCAGAGCCCTGAGGACAGCTGGCACTTGGCACGTGGTGCCAGCCTCATGGCAGGGGCCTCACAGGGCAGGAATGTCCAGGCCCCTCCCTCCAGGCTGGCCCTACTTTGCCGTGGGTCTCCCTGCCACGACGGGAGGGCCAGGGCCCACGACGCAGACAAAATGAAAATCCATATAAGTCCACCTGGCTTTTCCAAAGAGCTGCAGGGGTGGAATGGTTGGGTCCAGGGCCTGTGCTTCTTTAAAGCTTTTGATAGAAAAATATTCTCAGGAGTTCCCGTTGTGGTTCAGCGGTAACAAACCTGACTAGGATGCATGAGGATGCGGGTTTGATCCCTGGCCTCACTCTGTGGGTTGAGGATCCAGCTGTTGCTGTGGTTGTGGCATAGGCCAGCACAGCTCCGATTCAGCCCCTAGCCTGGGAACTTCCTACGCCATGGGTGTCGCCCTGAAAAGACAAAAAAAAAAAAGTTCCAAGAAGGCCGAGCCGTGGCTGGGGAGGGGGGGGAGGTTACCAGGCTGCTGTCACTGTCCCCTGGAGCAGGTGCTCGGAGGAGGAGTCCGCCCATGGACTCCCCTGGGGCAGGGGAGCGGCTGGCATCAGAGCATCCCTTTTGCAGCTGGAAGAGGAACCAGGACGGAGCCATCTGCAGGAAGAGCATAAAGAAGATGCTGGAGGTGCTGGTGGTGAAGTGCTCCCTGTCCGAGCACTGGGCCCTTCCGGGGGTGAGCCAGGGCCTGCACCATCCCCGGGCCCGCCGAGGTCCCTGCCCTGCCCTGCCTGGGCTCTGTCCCGGGTCCTGAATGACAAAGGCGGGTCCTTGCCATTTGAGGCGGGCTTCTCCATCCTAGTTCCTCATTTTGCAGCTGTGAGAACCGTCCAGGTGCTCCTGGTGTAAGCTCCAAGTGCCCACCGTGTTCTGGGCACGGGCTCATGGCTGGAGCTGCTCCAGAGCTCAGGGGGTGGGGGCAGACGCGACTCCCCCAGCTGGAGCTGCAGCCCGAGGGCAAGACGGAGTTGTCTGGGGTGGGATGGGAGACACTGGCGCCTCAGCTCAGGGACTGCACCCCAGAGGCCTTGTGGTGACAGAACAGGGCTCCAGAAGGCCCCAGGCCTGTCCTGCCCTGGTGGGCCTGACCACTCAGGTTCTGACCCATGATCCACCCCTGCCATCGCTCTGGGCTCAGGAGAGCTGGTCCTGGCAGGAGCCCCGGCTGGTGCAGCGTCTGGATGCGGCTCTGTCTGGGGCCTCTTGTCTGAGCCTGTTTCCGGGGAGTCCGCTGTTTCCCCAGCTCAGCAACAAGCCCGGGTGTCCCAGAACCCACCCCGCGGCCCTGCTGGGCAGCAGGGTAATGGGTGCAGGGGCAGTTGTGCCACCGAGGGTCTTCAGACCCCAGCGAGGGTCCCAGGGCTCCAGGTGGCTCCCGCTCCTGCAGCCATGACCCCCGTGCCCTCCAGCCGAGGGAGTGTGGTTCTGAGCCCAGGCCAGGTCCCCCGCCCCGCGGCTTCTTGGGCACCGTTCAGCCTCCCTCGTCCGCACTTTGGTCTCTCCTGCCAATGGGCATCCTCTGAGCGGTGTCTGTAGCCTGAGGGAGGTGCCAAGGGGCATCTGAGGGTCCTCCCACTGCAGCCAGCAAGGGGCAAGGGCATCTCCAGGGCCCCTGTGGATGGACGTGACGTGGACGAGAGGGTCCCCTCACTGGATGGGGAGGGGACTGCAGGTACAGGCCCGTGTCCAGGCAGAGGCTGGACACCAGGACGGGGAGCACACGGACAAGACATGGCCTTCCAGCTTGTGCCTGGGGTGTGCAGGTCGGGTGCTGGCTCCCGCTTGGTGCCCGGCCTGTGCTCCTCCCAGGCCTTGGCTTTGGCCTGACACCCTTGCCCCATGGGCTGACGTGGACAACGGGCTCTGGACA
This sequence comes from Sus scrofa, assembly GCF_054392235.1. NCBI lineage: Eukaryota > Metazoa > Chordata > Mammalia > Artiodactyla > Suidae > Sus > Sus scrofa. The sequence continues at coordinate 222,624,524 of NC_139395.1, forward strand.
ATGTCACTCTGGCCCGAGGCAGTCACTGCCAGACGCACACGTCTGCCTGTGGCTCCGGGGGGCTGGCCTGCTGCCCACGCCGGGCAGGTGGCCAGAGGAGGCAGGTCCCCAGACGGCCTTGCTGACCGGCCTCCGCCTGCCTCCGCCCAGGGCTCTCGGGAACCAGGGGAGACGCTGCCCCGGAAGCTGAAGCAGGTCCTCCGCCATGAGTTCTGGGCTTCCTTCGAGAACTTGCTGAGGCAGGGCGCTGAGGTAGGCTAGCCTTCTGCCTGCTCCCCTGGGCGTCCTGGGCCCCGCAGGTGCTGCTCCTGCCGCCGCAGGTCGGCCGCGGGGCACTGGGGAGCTCCTGGGGGAAGAGCTGGGGCCGCGGCCGCGCTCTGGGCCCCCGCGTCTGTCTCCGCTCAGTTTTCCCTCCGGATCAAGGGTGTGGCTGCGGCCTCGGCCGCCCTCGGGCCAGAGCAGGTGTCCTGTCCCCACTCGCTTGCCCGAGCGCGGCTGGCCGTCAGGACTGAATGCGCGTTTTCGGTTAATTTGCAAAGACCCTGTTTTCAGGCCCCTGCGCACACTCACCTTTGCTCTTTTTCACGACCACGTGGCGTCTGGGCCGCGATGCACTGCGGCGGCGTCCAGTCCTCGCTGCTTGTGTCTCTGCCGCATCTCAGGATGAGATAGGCTGTTTCTGGTTTGGAACCACAATGCCAGCCGTCCTGTGGTTTGTCCCCGCGGTCCCTCTGGGAGCACCCCCGTCTCTCTTTACTTTGTAAAAATACCGAACTTATTTATTTGCTGTGGTGAAATCCAAACAGCAGATTAACCGTTTTGAAGGGAGCGCTGAATGGCGTTTAGCGCGTGCATGCCATCAGCACCTCCGTCTGGCTGGAAAATCCTTCCACCTCCAAGAGGAGGCCCCGCCCCTCCGTCGCCCCCGCCCCTCCGTCGCCCCCGCCCCTCCGTCGCCCCCGCCCCTCCGTCGCCCCCGCCCCTCCGTCGCCCCCCGCCTCCGTCGCCCCCGCCTCCGTCGCCCCCCGCCTCCGTCGCCCCCGCCCCTCCGTCGCCCCCGCCCCTCCGTCCCCCCCGCCCCTCCGTCGCCCCCGCCTCCGTCGCCCCCGCCTCCGTCGCCCCCGCCCCTCCGTCGCCCCCGCCCCTCCGTCGCCCCCCCCCCTCCGTCGCCCCTGTCCCTCCGTCGCCCCCGCCCCTCCGTCGGCCCCGTCCCTCCGTCGCCCCCCCCCTCCGTCGCCCCCGCCCCTCCGTCGCCCCTGCACCGGGAAGCTGCTTCCCGTCTCCGTGGAGTTGCCTGTCCTGGGCGTTTCTTAGGGGTGGCGTCGTGTGCAGCCTTCGGTCTGGGTTGTTTCCCTTAGCCCGGTGGTTCCGCGTCCCCCGGCCCTTTCTCATCCTCCTGAGGACAGTGGAGGCGGGTCTGGCTGCCAGGCTGGGGACCCGCAGGGAGATGAGTGAGGTCCGTCAGGCCGAAGGCCACGCTGGAGGCGGCGGGGCGGGGCGCGAGCCGGGCGGCGCTTGGACAGCTGTGCTCAGAGCATCTGGGGCCCCTCCCTCTGGAGAAAGCCGGGGGGCGCAGGGGTCCCCGGGGGGCGGCTCACACCTGCGCTGCCTCCAGGTGTACAAAGGGTACGTGGATGACCCGCGGAACACAGACAACGCCTGGATCGAGACCGTGGCCGTGAGCATCCACTTCGCAGACCAGAGCGACCTGGAGCTGAAGAGGCTGAACTCTGTACGTGGCCTGGGTCTCAGGCGGGGACGGGTGGGGGCCTTGGGGCCCTGGGGCCTGCAGAGCTGGCCGGGACCAGAGGGGGGCTCTGGGGACCAGTGTCCTGCCTGGAGGGTGCCCGGGAGAGGTCAGAGGGCAGAGCACATGGCGGGGGCGGGGGAGGGCTGGATGGGGCCCCAGGGGCCCCCAGGCTCACACGTGGGGGGGGGAGGCAGGTTCATGCGTCTTCGTGGGAACCCTGTCCCCTGTCCTTAGTCCCACACACCCCTAACCCAGAACTGGGACCAGGGAGCAGCGCACAGGACAGGGGGCCTGTGAATAAGGCTGACCCTCCTCTCTCTCCTCCTTCAAGGGTTTTGAGGGCTTTGCAGGCATTTTCTGAGTCGCGCCTGATAGGTGACCTTAGGGTTCCACAGAAGGGCAGTGGGACGGCCCCAGGCCAGGCCTGCAGCCAGGCGGGGAGCCCACCGCAGCGCCCGCTGCCCTCCTGCAGCCTGCTGTTCTGGGGTGTCTAGGTGGAGGTGGGGCCAGCCTGGGCCGGAGTCAGGATCCAGCTCTGTCTTTGCAGCACCTGTGCTCCCGCGACCCAGGGCTGTCCATCCGCTGGCAGCTGGTGGACCGGCGCATCCCGCTGTACGCCAACCACAAGGCCATCCTCCGGAAGGCGGCCGCCTTGTTCGGGGCTTACTACTGACCCGTGGCCACCCTGGAGCTCTGCAGGGGCCGGCGGGCTGGTCCGTCCACAGCCACTGGGAGACGTAGGACAGAGGCTGATACCAGCCACCTAGGCACACGCAGCCCTGAACGTCCAGTGGGCAAGGGGCGCTGCCCGGGTACCGCCTGCCGCCCCTCATGGCCAGCTTGTGAAGCAGAAGGCACAGGGTGCCCAGGGAGGAGAGCCGAGCAGGGCAAGGCTGGCTCTGGCCAGGTGGCAGCGCCTTCGGGTTGAGGTGGCTGCTGGGACCCCAGACATTGCTGCCTCTCCCAGCCTGATGGTGGGCGTCCACTCTCTCCTGGCCACGTCGTAGGAGCAACCATAAGGGGTGTGGCAGCCCAGCTGCACCTCTGAGAGAGTCAGGGTTCCCTTGCGGCCTCCTCCTCCTCTGGCCCATGCCCCCGAGAAGCCCTCGAGCGTGACCCAGCGTGGACCCTTGCCTGGCCTGTGGCGGCCTCCGTGGGGCCCGGGTCCCTTGGCTGTCAGGGCTGAGCCCCTCAGTGGGCCATCTCCCGAGATGCAGAAGGGTCTGCCTGTGTTTGGCCCCGGGCCCAGGCTGGGGGGACGCAGAGGCACAGGCGGCGGGGGCTCCCTGAACACGGCACCCCCCGCCTCTCCCCCGTTGAGCCCAGGGAGCAGCGGGGGGTGGGTCTGGTGAAGGGGGCACCCAGTTTAGCATCAGCAGCTCACAGACCCATCAGCATAAACCGTCAGGAGCCGTCAGGACCTGGAATGTTGTAAAAACCCGACATTAAATTGCTTCCCAGACCAGCCTGGCTGCCTCTTCTGTGCTTCCTTCCTTCAGTGAAAGCTGTAGACACGTGCAGTGCTCGGGGGCTGTGTCTGGGCCTCCAAAGCCTCTCCTACCCGCGGCCGAGCTTCCCAGGACTGAGGACAGCTTCCCTGGACACCCGGCAGGCCCCTCAGGCCCAAAGACACCGTTTCCCTCCCATCAACCACCCCCACACACACACCCCCAGGCACATACACCCCCCCCCCAGACACACACACACACACCCAAGCACACACACACACACACCCCGACACAGACACACACACACACACACACAGAGGCACGCACAGACACACATGCACTCAGACACACACACAGATGTGTACAGACACAAGCACACAGACACACGCACAGGACCGAGCTCTGCGGAAGCAGAGGACCCACTGAAATGTACGGCTGAGCTCGCTGTTGCTGAGGCGTAATGGAAAAAGCAAACTTAGCAACAGCTTCTCATCGAGACCCCAGCCGGTCCCCCGGGAGCTGACGCAGCTGACCCTGGCCCAGTGCAGGTCTCCTCCTGCTCATGAGGAGGACAGAGCTGCTGAGCAGCCGCCGCTCTGGGAGGCTGGAGGCAGGAGGAGTGACAAACCACCGCAGGAGCCCAACAGAGGAGCAGCCCAGTCAAGGGACGGCAAGAGCAGGTGGATGGTGGGAAATCGGCGGCGGGAATCGTCCAGACGCGCGGTCACCGGGACACAGGCTGCTGTGCGCCTCGCGCCAGGACCACGAAAACCAAGTTTGTCTTCTTTATGTTTTGCCTCTGTCACCCCAGCGAGACACATAATCGCTGACACCACGAGGAAGTCCTGCCGACAGACACTCCCAGAGGGCAAGGTGTGGGAGCAGCTCCAGCAGGACGGACTGCTTTTCAGGACAAAGGGGGTGTTTGACGGGGGAAAGGAACTGCTCTGTTCAGAAGCGAGCGCTTTCGCGAACGGCCGTCCACCTGCGCCGATCTTTCCACACCTATGGTGCAAAGTGGATAGAAGTTCAAGGGGAAATGAGCAAATTCACTGTGGGTGAGATTTTTCCCTTAGAAACAAGGAATCAAGAAACAAAAGAAAAACAGGGCGGAATTTGAATAATGCAGTCAACAGGATTGAGGTCATTCTGTGTGGCCTACGTGTGTGTGTGTTTACACAGAAATGTGAATTATGCAAATGTCTTGTGTGTAATTTACAGTCAATTGTTTACATGTAAATTAAGTGCTGGTGTACCCACGATGTGTCCTGATATTTGTGTAATGAATTACGTGCACTATGCGTCTGTATGAACACACATGCTCGGGTGTGTGTGCTTCTGTACCCGCCAGCCAACAGCAGCAGCACGGCCCAGAGGAGCCGGGAGGCTCTCAGACACGGAACCTGTGCAGAGCTGAGCGTGCCGCATACCACGGGGATCTCAGCAGGTTCACGAGGTGGCTCTGTCCTAGAGGCCACCCTGGGCCCACAGTGAGACATCCGCCAGAAGCCAGGAGTGGGTTCCAGGTGCCCTGGCGGGACGTGAGTGACCAGCTCAGAGGGAGCCGAGGTGGTGTCTGGGGCAGAGCGCTGTGCCCCCACCTCCACCCTCCCCCGGGGGCTTCTTCCTCCCTCTGAAGGCTCTGGCTCCCGGGCAGGAGAACCCACAGGCAGGGCCAGTTCCTCTATGGGAGAGCGGTCGCAGTCCTGAGACCCGGGTCTGCGCTATGCCCGCCCCCTGCGCGGGATCCGGGGCCAGCGGGGCCCGAGGGAAAGGCAAGGGGCCGCCCCTGCTCCCACGCCCCACCTGCACCCTCCTGGGGACCCAGCAGAGCAGGGTGGAGAGGGTCCCAGGCCACAAGGTCCCAGCCCGAGACAGTTGGCTGGACAGTGTCAAGAGGAACAGTTAAGGCCTTTGGGGGAAAAAAAGATGGAAAGTAAGTTTTTAAGGTGATGACGCAAGAGGCTCAAAACATAACCACAACATCAACCCAGGGGCTCAGGCAGGGAGTAAGTCAGAATGTAATGAAAGAGGGAAAAATTAAGAACTGGTATATGGTGAATATATTCAAAACCCGGTTCTCGAGAAAGGACAGCAGAATCAGTAGCACCCAGATCAGAGGAGAGGGAGGGATCTGGGGGGCAGCGTGTGTGTGGGGGGACACGGAGGAGAGCGCCCTGGAAATCCCAGGGCAACTGCGGGATGAAATGCACCCCCCACCGTGTCCCTGGGAACGGGGCTCCCGCAGCCGGAGCGGGAGCGGGAGCAGGTGGCAGTTGGCTCTGAGGGGCCTCAGGAAGGTGGGCTGCTCCTGCCCAGCTTGGGAAGCTAGTGATAGCGACGGGAAGCTCCGCCAGGGCTTCTTTTTGGTGTTGCGTCTGGCTTTTCAAGATCAGACGAGAGATCCAGGAATTCGGGAGCGGAGGCGGAGGCGGAGGCTCCGTCTGGCCCAGGCTGCCAAGGACGATTTTGCCAAAGGCAGTCCATCCAAGAGGCTCTTTGGCAAAGCCGGCCTGGCCTTGTGTCTGGGCAGCGAGCAGGCACCGTCGACTCTGTCAGGTGCCCCCCGGGTCCCTTCTTTCTGTGCGGCTCCAGCCTCTGCCCCCAAGCTGGCTGCAGTCAGCAGTGCCCGGCAGTCCCGGGCTGGGAGAGGGCAGGAGGCTGGGAAGCGAGGGCCGAGCTGGGCACTGTGACAGCAGGGGGACAGCAGGGCGGCCAGCACACACCTGGACGGTGGCCTCACCCCGGGAACGGCCTGTCCCCGGCCGCTCTCTGTCTGGAGGCGCGTTTTGGCCTCACCAGGAGGTTGTGTTCGCTCACGGCTGCCCCACGGCTGCTGCAGGCCTGCTCCCGTGTGTCCCCAGGGAGAGACACGCAGCCCTTGCTGGCAAAACAGCCTTCCTGATGGGGAAGCCATTAAGCAGCTGGAGCATCGTATTTGCTCCCTGGGGCCGCGAGGCCTGGGCTCTGGTGGATAAATGGGCGAGATAATCAGCCCAGCGCCCAGCTGCCATTACAAGGGCAGCTGCGGTGGGGAGACCATGTGGCTAGGATGGCAGTAGCGGGGTTGGGTGCTTCTGAGCGCAGGCTCGTGGTCCGAGGGGACGGTGAGCCAGGCTCTTGCAGGGCCCTGGGGCTGGGCCTCCTACAGAGACTCTGATGTGGTCGCCTGTGAGACAGGCCGCTGACCGCCGAGAACCAGGGGGCAACTTCGCAGGAGCGCCCTGCATGGACCCATCCATCCATCCATCCATCCACCCAGGTACCCACGTGGCAGCACACCACTGTGTTCTTGCCTTGAGGCGTTACCCGCACACACCCCCCTGCACACATCTGAAGTGTGAGCAGCTTGGTGGGCTTTTTACTTCTGGTGCTGGGCAGCACCGGATCGAGACGTAGAACGTCCAGCCTCAGAAGCCCCCTCGTGCCCCCTCCCCATCACTGGCCCACCACTGACAAACAATGCTCTTGAATTTCCCATAAACAGAAAACACTGTATGCACTCGGGGTGGCTGCCCCCCGCCCCAAGTGGTGTCTCTGGGTTCACCTGCATCCACATTGTTGTTTTTGGTGGCAACCATATTAATTTGTTTAATTGAAATGTTAAAAATATTCCATGGTTTGGGGCTCCGCTTTGGCACAGCAGCAGCTTCAGGTCTCCCTTTATTTTAATGCCATTAAAAGACCACTGGCTGTAAGTACCCCAGGGCCCCTGCACCTATAGGTGTCCACTGCATGACGCAGGACAGCCAGGAGCCAGCGCACCCCACAGTGCTCCCAGCCTACGCAGAGGTAGCCTGACGTGACCTTACGGAGGCTGTGATGAGAAGTGACAGCCAGGGAGCTTCCTGGTGGCTCAGCAGGTTAAGGATCCAGCATTGTCACTGCTGTGGCTCAGGCTCAATCCCTGGCCTGGGCAACTTCTGCAGGCCTTGGGCAGAGCCAAAAACCAAAAAAAAAAAAAAACAAAACAAAACAAAACAAAAAAAAAAACAAAAAACAAAAAAACCAGAAGAAAATGGACTGTAAGAAAAATAAACATGTGGTTTTCTTAGGTCAGAGGTGGTGTGGGGAAGAAAAAAGGAAAGCAACAGCTGACACCAAACCCCCCTAAAGTGGCCACTGAATAACAGCAAGGAGTTCCAGCCAGGAGTCAACAGAGGATAGAAAACAGGTTCAAAAATACTCAATCCGGAAGGCAGGCAAAGGCAAGAGAGCAGAGGGACAACTGGGGAGAGACAGGGGGCAGAGGGGGTGACTGTGACTGTGAGTTACCAGAGCCGGGCCGTTGCTCCTGGTACAACGCCATCACCTGCAGCCTCCTCCGTGTCCCCCCTTTCCCCACTGTGTCCGTGTCCAGGCCAGGATCCCACATCATGCTTCGTTGTTATTTCTCCTTAGTCTTTCCCAGCCTATCACAGTGACTAAGTCTGGTCTTACCTTTCTGCATATTTCCATTTTTGAAGCATACTGATCAGTCAGTAGGAAAACGTCACTTTGAAAACGGCCTTTCAGTTTGGGTGTGTCTGACATGTTCTCACGTTTGAAAAGGGAGTGTGCCTTTTGGGCAAGTGTACCACAGAGATGATGCTGTGTCTCTCTCAGCTCCTGGTACCAGGGGCTGCAGGATATCAGCCGTGAACTGTGGTGTAGGGCGCAGATGCGGCTTGGATCCCAAGTGGCTGTAGCTGTGGCTGTGGCTGTGGCTGTGGTGTAGGCCAGCAGCTGTAGCTCTGATTAAACTCTTAGCCTCGGAACTTCCATATGCCACAGGTACAACCCTAAAAAGAAAAAAATAAATACATAAAATAAAATTAAGATACGTACTTTTGAAAAAGACATGATGCTCTCACATACTTCATAGACCACAGCATAGTGTAACTATAACTTCTACATGTGCTAGGAAACCAAAATCCATGTGACTCACTTTATCGTGACATTCATTTTATTGCAGTGGTTTGGAACCAAACCTGCAACATCTCTGACGTGTGCTTATACTGGAGAAGAAGAAGGGTCTCAAATCAGTGAGCTGAGCTTCTACCTTAAGAAAATAGAAAAAGAAGAGAAAATTAAACTCAATGTAAGCAAGAGATCAGAGTAGAAGCCAATGGGGGGGGGATATAGAGAAATCTATGAAACTAAGAACTGGCTCTTTGAGATTACTTATACAATTGATAAACTGTCTCGACTGATCAGCAAAAGAAAAGAAAGGAGACACAAATGACCAAAAACAGGTATGGAAGAGGTGACATCACTTCATACTCTAAATAGAAAGAATGAACAACTTTATGCTGATAAAGTGGGCAGTTCCTTGAAGGATAAACTACAACATTCAGTCACTCTGTATATTTTAAATAATTCAACAACATATACAAATAATGACACTTCATGACCAAGTGAGATTTATTGCTAGGACTCAAGATTGATTTAACACATGGGAAAGTCAGTCAATACAATCTGCCATATTAGTAGACTAATGAAAAATATTTTCAGTAGATGTAGAGAAAGTGTTTGACAAAATCCAACATCTCTTCCTGATTAAAAAAAAAAAAGAAACTTTCAGCAAGCTAGTAATTCCAGAAAACTCCCTTATACTGATAAGGACAGCTACAAAACCCTACACCTAACATTATCCTCAGTGGTGAGAGTCAATTTTACCCCCCTAAAATCAGAGGAACAGGGACATCTGCTCTAATCCCTCCTTTTCAGTATTGAACTAGGGCTCTAGCCAATGCAATTAGGCATGAAAATTAATTAAAAAAATTCAGACTGAAAATAAAGAAGTAATACGCTTTATTTCCAGATAACATGATTATATAGAAATCTTAGAAAATCCTAAGGTAGCTACAAAAAAAGGGAACAGAACCAATAAGTGAGCTTAGCAAAGTTCAGATCAGTATGCAAAATCAATTTTATTTCTATGTATTAGCATTTAACAAAGAGAAATTGAAATTAAAATAACATTTACAATAGCGTAAAACTATCAGAGATAAATCTGACAAAAGATTGCAAATCTGTAAACCCAAAACTACAAAACACAAATGAAAGAAATAAAAGAAGCTCCAAATAAATGATGAGATATACCATGTTCATGGATTTAATATTCAGTATTGTCAAGATGTTAATTTTCTCAAACTGGTCTACAGACTCACTGCAATCCCAAACAAAATCCCACTAGGGTTTTTGGAACAAATCGTGAAGCTGATTCCAAAATTCATGAGGAAAAATGCAAAGGATCTTGGATCCAAAAGGACTTTGTAAAAGAGCAAAGTTGGCAGATTTATTATTTATTACCTGACCTCAAGAATTACCATAAAGTGATGGAAGTAGTTTGAAATATTTGCATAAAAATAGATAAACTAGACCAACTGAATTTAGAGAGATATAGAAATAGACTCATACAGACCACTGATTTTCAACAAAGGGGGAAAAGTAGTGAGTAGAGAATGGATTATTTTTTTCAACAAACAGTCTGGAAAACTGGACATCCGTTTGCACGCACACACACACACACACCCCTTTGAATCATATCTCACACCATATAGCAAAACTAGCCCCAAATGGATAATAGACCCAAATGAAAAACCTAAATTATAAAACCCTGTGACTTTGAGTTTGGCAAAAATTCTTATATGTGACACCAAAAGCATGATCTAAAAAAAAAAAAAAAAAAAAAAAAAAAAAAAACACTGAAAAATTGACTTTGTCAAAATTAAAAATTTCTCCTTGAAAACTTTTAAGAGAGTGAAAAGACAATCCACACACTCAGAGAAAATATATACAAATCACATCTGATAGAGGATTTGTATCCAGAATATACAAAGAACTCCCAAAACTCTATGATAAGAAAGCATCTCAATTAAAAGTGGGTAAAAGATTTGAACAGAAGCCTTTCTCAAAAAGATAGACAGGTGGCAAATAAAGAGATGGAAAGACACTGAAGTCATGAGTGAAATACAAATTAAAACCGCGGTGGGATACCCCCTTACACACCTCTCTCAATGTCTAAGGTTGAAGACTGAACATACCGGGTACTGGTGAGAATGTGAGGCACACACACAGCCCGGGAAGGGAAACCGAGGAATCACTCTGGCACTTTCTTCAAAGTTAAACATACGCTACCATGTGATCCAGCCGTTCCACTGCTAGATGTTGACCGAAGAGAACTAAGACTCTTCGTCCAGAGGTTGTACACAGTGTTCATACTAGCTCTATTTGTAACAGCCAACAGCTGGAAAGAGCCCAAATTTCCATACGCCGGTGAATGGATATACAAACTGTGGAACATTCGTGCAATGGCTCATTACTCAGACTGCACATGATGAGCACATCCGCATGGGTGAGCTCAAATTAACCATGCCGGGCGGGAGAAGCTAGACGAAACGTACATACCTACGAGTCCATTTACGTAAATTATGGGAAATGCAGAATGATCAGTGGCAGCAAAGCAGGGCTTGCCTGGGGATGGGATGGGAGGGCATGGATCGCGGAGGCGGAACTGTGGAGCGTTTGCGCGATAGTTTCAGGGACGTACACTAATGTCAAAACGTATCACATTTGAATAAGTGGCTTAGTGTATATCAACTGCACCATAATAAAGCTGTTTCAAAAAACCCTAAGGATGGCTCAGGTCTAGCTTAAATGCCTCGACTCTTGGATTCCCTATGCCCCTCTGGACGCCCACGCACCGACCCTAAGACCCTGGGTGGGGAAATGGGTAGCGGAGCCAGGGTCCTGGGGCAGGAAGGGACTCAGGTGCTTGGAGACCAGCTTTGGCGGCCGCTGGCACCGGGCCTGCGACAGAAACGTTGCACTGACCTGAGGGTCTCCAAGCCCCCGGCGTAGCGGCGTCTGGGCGGGGCGGGGCTGGACTACGGCCGGGGCGGGGCTCTGTGCCCCCACGGCCCCCGCCACAGCCCTTGAAACAACCTCGTCTAAAAGTAGTCGGTACAGCCCCGCCCAAGGCCACGCCCCTGGCCCGCTCTGTCCAGGCCCCGCCCCCAAGACTCCGCCCAGACCCCGCCCCTCAGCTTCAGGCTCCGCCTTGTCCCAGCCACGTCCTGCCCCACAGGCTCCGCGCAGGCCCCGCCTCGCCCCACCTCTCGCCCCCAGGCCTCACCCCTAATTCTCAGGCCCTGCGGGGTCCTGGCTCCGACCCCCTCTGGACTCCGCCCTCCCCACTGCTCCGCCCCAGACTCCGCCCAGGGCCCCCCCGCCCCGCTTCTCGCCCGAAAGCCCCGCCCCACGGGCGCAGGCTGAGCCGCGTGGGTCCCGAGCGGCCGCGGACGTGGGCGCAGGCCTGCGGGTCGCCACCGCGCTCGGGTGTGGCACAGGGTCGGGCTCTGAGCGGCTGAGAGCCTCGCGCACAGCAGCTTCCGGATGTGGCCGCGCAGGTAAAGCCCCCGCCCCGCCCTGGGAGCTCGAACACCCCGGCCCCCGTCTACCCCTGCCCGGAAGAACTGGGGGTCCCTGGGGTGTGGGGCCCGGAGACGCCGAGGTCCGGGGTCCGGGGTCCCCGCGGCCCGAGGTCCGCCCGCCCAGGCCCCGCGCGGCCCCGCCACTCCACGCCCAGGGCCGGGCGCGCGCCCAGGGCTCGGCTTTTCTCTTTTCTCTGCTCCCTTCTTTTTCAAACATAATTGAAATGAATCGCGCAGACCTGGTGCCTGAGCCTTCCGTTGTTCCCATTAGGACTGACAGAGGGGACCTTTATTATTATTATTTTGTGAAGGATTGTCACAATTAGCAAAGCGCTGAGCTTCTCACAGCAGCCTAGCCCCGAGGTGACAGGGTGCCCGCTCAGTTCCCGTTGTGGCCAGCACCACCTGCCCCTGCATTCCAGTTTCTAAAGAAAACCCTGCAGCCCAGTCGTCCTGCTTCCCAGCCCTGAGGAGCTGGGAGGCGGCTGGACCCTCATCAAGGCGAGCTGCCCAAGCCCCTGACCCCTATGGTGTGCAGTGGGTGTGTCCGGGGGGGTGGCTGGCGGGGGTTCTCAGACCACTTTGCTGGGCACCAGCCCCCAGCCAGCAGTCAGCACAACCTTGCTTAGCTGGGTGGCAGAGGGAGTCTCCCTGAGTAAGTTACAGAGACCCCCACTGGTCAGATGCTGCCATTTGGCTGTGAAATCCATGCGGCCCCCTCCCCCAGTCAGATTGTGCCCCTGGGTCCCCAGCTGGACCACAGCCAGCACTGCCGATTGCCCCTCTCTTTCAGAACCAAAAGAGAACACGGCATTCCTGGCCCATAAGGAAGGAGAGTTTTCGTCTGTGAGGGATGGTCCTGGCGCAGCAGCAGCGGCCAGAGAGTGGGGCAGAGTGTGAACCACAGCACTGAGCGAGCGGCGGGCTCTCTGTCCCCAGCCAGCAGGATGGGCCCTGTGGGCAGACACGGCCCCTCGGCCCTGCCGGTCCCCACGGGAGGGTCGTGCCTCCTCCTCCTCTTCTGCCTGCGCCTGGGCGCCTCTTGCCCGCAGAGCTGCCAGTGCCCCGACCACGCCGGGGCCGTGGCCGTCCACTGCAGCGCGAGGGGCCTGCAGGAGATCCCCAAAGACATCCCCCTGGACACGGTGCTCCTGAAGCTCGATGCCAACAAGATCGCCCGCATCCCCAACGGAGCCTTCCAGCACCTGAGCCACCTGAGAGAGCTGGACCTGTCTCAGAACGCCATCGAGACCATCGGCCCCGCCGCCTTCTCGGGCCTGGCCGGGGGCCTGCGGCTGCTGGACCTGTCCCACAACCGTATCCGGAGGATTCCCAAGGACGCGCTGGGCAAGCTCAGCGCCAAGATCCGCCTGTCCCACAACCCCCTGCACTGCGAGTGCGCCCTGCAGGAGGCCCTGTGGGAGCTGAAGCTCGACCCCGACTCGGTGGACGAGATCGCCTGCCACACCTCCGTGCAGGAGGAGTACGTGGGGAAGCCGCTGATCCAGGCGCTCGACGCCGGCGTCAGCTTCTGCAGCGTCCACCACAAGACCACCGACGTGGCCATGCTGGTCACCATGTTTGGCTGGTTCGCCATGGTGATCACCTACGTGGTGTACTACGTGCGCCAGAACCAGGAGGACGCCAGGAGGCACCTGGAGTACCTGAAGTCCCTGCCCAGCACCCCTGTGTCCAAGGACCCCGTCAGCCCTGCCCCCTAGTGCCTGCCGGCTCAGGCGGGCTGCGGCCCACGTCTCGGCCGCCCCTGCTGTAGCCCACGGCGACTGAGTCTCGCTTGGCCGCCCCCCCCCAGCGAGGTGGTGACGGGGCCTCTTCCGGGCGGTGCTTCACTCTTACAGGGCACGTCTCCGAGGACTTCTCGTGGCTGCAGCGCCCTTCGGGTCCGGCAGCTCTGCCATCAGATGTGCTGACGGAGGAGGAGACCGAGGAGACCGAGCCGTGGAGAGAAACGGCCAGGAAATGAGCAGCTGGAACAGTAGACCAAGCCGTCTGTCACGATGCTCGTGTCCCTTCCGCTCAGGGAGCCTGTCCCACGGGGCGCCCCAGGGTGGACTAGCGTTCAGAGCAGGAAGGGTGGGTGCCCTCGAGTGGGGCTGCCCCAGGAGGACAGGCGCCTGTTGTCGGTCGAAGGCACAGGTGGTCTCCACTGCAGACTGGCCGCCGTCGCCTCCCCAGCATCTCCTGAGCACCCTCGGCCACAGGACTCCCTCCAGGGCAGACGCCGAGAGACCGGGTGTTTTCTCGGGAGGGAACTGCAACGTGCAACCTTTGGACAACTTTGTTTATTCTCAGAATGTTTGTTCAGAGTCACGCTTGTACCAAAACTTCAGTCCAGGGAGAAGGAAACCAACCCCACCCCCACCCCCGAAAAAACAGCCGTGGAGAGAAACGTGAGAAAGTTCCAGCAGGGCTCATCAAGGGGGCAGTGCCAGCAGCCAGACATGCGAGGCCCTGCCCCGGTTCCGGCCTCTCAGGCTGCGCCCCGCTCCCGGGAGCCCGTTGTCACGGGTCGCTACGTGCCTTTGCTTTTCAACTCACGGAAGCAGCTCCTTTGCGAAGGACAGGGGGACCGACGCCAGACGGTACAAGGCTGCTCAGCGGATGCTTCCTTCCTGCCTCCAGCGACAAGAACTCTCTCTCTCTCCTTTCCAGCTTTGCTGCCAGGAACCTCAGAGCTACTTTACTGCTCATTTTCTTACCTACTTGGTGTTCAGGGTAGACCTCACCTCCGCCGGGACAACCCTGATAGCGTCTTTCCGATTTTATTTTTTTACGGTCTTTTGTATGCGTGTTTATATTTTAAACGACTTCAGATATACTGGGGGGGAAGCAAGTTAGGGGTACGTGGCTTACGGAGCTAAGGGATAAAGGACGGAAGCCTCCTGGAGCAGATGCTTAGAAAGGATGAAGGTGGAGGGAGGCTCGTACTTGGAAGATGCCCTGTGGCTTTGCAGTGGGAAGCACACTTCCGCGCTGATGCAGAGACGCGGTGTGTGTAGCCTCAGGACCAGCAGCTGTAGCCAGACCCGAAAGGCACGTCCGGACAAGGTCATGCGTTTGCAGTTATAGGAGAAAGGACCGACAGGTTCCAGCACCCTCCCACGCCTGTGGTCCCAGGGTGCTGGTGTGCATAGCATGCACCGTGTGGACGGGGGCTCTGTGCTTCTCTGCCTGCCCCCCAGACCAGGGGTGAGGGGTGGGAAGCAGGGCTCAGACGGTGCACCCAGTGAGGCCGGTCCTCGGGGAAATTGACGGCCCGCCCACCCGCCTTTCCAGTGGGAGCTAAAACCAAGCAGCCAGCCCGGGCCAAACCCATGTGGACCAGGTAAGTGTGGCTGCTGGCTGGCCAGCGGGACACGGGCTCTCGGGGGAGCCCGCTCTGCCGCCCCATCCCCCTGGGCGCGCACAGCAGGAAGAGCGTTTTGCCCTGTGGATGGGACCGGGGTGGGGCGAGAGCTGACGGAGGCCTGGAGGGAGAGGGCAGGTGTCAGTGTCCCTGCTGCAGCCCTGCCCCCGGGGCCTTACCCTGCCCCCAGGGAACCCTGCCCTTGCTCTAACCCAGCATCAGCCCAGAGCAGGGGCGCCAGCCCTCCTGCCCTTGGTGCGTGCCTTCCTGCTGGGAGGAGGAAGCGGCTTAGCACCCCGGCACACGGGAAGGGCCCTCTCCTCATCCCGAGTCCAGAGTCGGGGCCGCCGGGACCCCCTGGCCTTTCTGGCGGAGTCTCCTGGGAGAAGGTGCCTCCCTGCAGAGACCAGGGCCCGGAAGCTCCTTTCTGCCCATGGGAGCTCCCAACCCTGGAGCCTCCTGGGGTGCAGCCCACCCCTCCCTCCTTTTCTCCCCCCACCCCCCAGCCCCTCCTCCCCCCACCCCCGTTCCCTCTCCTTTCCCTTAAGATGACACCCTGCCTGGGCCACCTCGTTCCCTGCCGACACCCCCATGAGCCCTCGGGCTGACTGCCTGCCCTGGACCCAGCGCCCGGGGCCTGGCCAGAGCAGGCCTTTCACCCCGTCCAGTTCTGCCAAGGCTGGCTGGGTGCGGGCTGGCCCCACTAAAGGGACAGGTGTTGGCAGGGGTGGGCACGTGACAAAGAGGTGCCTCAGTCGGGCACAGTGGGGTGATAGCCTTTGTGGGACCCGGGAGTCCCCTGACTGTCACTACGATCCGGGTAAGGGGCCGCAGGGAGCTACGCGCCCCTGGCCCGCTGGACGCCCCCTGCCAAGCCCCTCTAGCCAGGGGAGGTAGTGCTACCCCAGTCTGGGGGTCGCGGTGGGATGGCACTGAGATTCCTCCTTGGGGCAGAGGGTGGTGTGGACAGACTGGCCCCAGAGCCGCCCAGCCAGGCTCCTCCACCCATGGGAATCGAGGGGTCTTGCTTCTAGAGGGGTCAGAGGGGAGGGGCAGTGGGGGGCTTGTGGGGCCACTGCTCTGGCTGGGCTGGGGTGAGATTTCCTGCTCTCTCTGCCCCACCCTCATCATGATGGTTCCCCTGGAAACCAGAGCCCCACCCGCCACCCTGGGAGGGGATGCCCCCACTCAGAGCCTCCCGACACCCGCCCTTCCCCTCTGGACTCTAGGGCCCCCAGATGCCCCCCACCCCATCCCGCCCTCGGGTGGTCCAGCGGTGGGGGCTGAGCAGGTGTACGGACACCCAGGTCCGCCCCGGCGGCAGGCGGCAGGACGGCCTCGAGGCTGGGCTGGGAGGGAGCCGCGGCAGCTTCTCCTGGAAGAGCCCTGATGCAGGAACCAGGGGCGCCCCCACCATGGGGCCCCAGTCGCCCAGCCCACCTGCAGGGAGAGTGGACGATTTTAAACTGGACGTGAGACTGGGTGTGTTTTTCTCAATGGAAAGTTGCTGCAGGCAGGAGATGGGGCCGAGTGGAGGGATGAGGACGGGCTGGAGCTCCTGCGCTGGTCGCATTCACACGGGGTCTGAGAAATGCGTGGTGCAGAGCCCCCATCAGACAGGGGCCACGTGGGGCTGGCTGCCTTGGATGGTCCTCCTGCATGGTCAGCAGAACGCTGGGCCTCTGCATAGGCTGGGCAGGAGCATAGAGCCAGCCTCCTGGGCACTCTGGGCAGCAGAGGGGGCGGGCTCCCGGGTGGGCGCTGTGTGCCGCCTGCCCCTGCTGGCCTGCCCTCCTGCGTACCCCCAGCACCCCCCGGCTCCTGGCTCCGGAGCAGCAACTTCTCCAAGTGTCTGCGGGAGACTTGGATCCTGGGGATGGGGGCGGGGGGGGTAGGCTGCAGACCGCGCTGGGAGCGGAATGTTCTGGACTGGTGGCTCCCAGCCACGGCAGGAACCTGGGGAGTTTTCTGGAGTCGTTTTTCCTGAAAGCTTATCCTGAAACCTGATTCCACTGTTCCCCTCACCGTCTGAACCCTTAATAAACCTCTGTGCTCAACCAGTGGGGTGGACTCTCGTGCCTGCAGCCGTGCAGCCCAGCCGGCCCAGACCTGCCCTCGCTGTGGACCGCGCTGTGCAGGAAGAAGAGCCAGGCCAGGCCTGGGGTGCAGGGGGTGCCAGGCCCGCCTGCACTGGCTTGAACCCGCTCGTGGTGGCTGGTTGTTGAGCTTTCAGAACCTGTGACCCAGTGGATGCCATGGTGGCAGCGTGAGGTTGGCTGTGAAAGAGTCTTCCAGGCAGTGGACAGCAGCCATGACCCCCGCTCCTGCCCCAGGAGATCAAGGTGGGCAGCTCGCTGCTGGGGTCCCCTCAGGGACCAGGTCTGCTTTCACCCCTCTCACCCCCCCTTCAGGCCAAGTCCTAACCCTGGGAGCCTGCGGAGATGGGGGAGGGCCGCCAGCTGAGGAATGCAGGAAGGGATGCAGGAAGCCTCTAGAAGCTGCACAAGGCAGTGCATCCTCTCCTGGAGCCTCTAGAGGGTCACTGCCCTGTCCACACCTTGGTTTTAGCCCAGTGAGACCAGTTTCAGACTTCTGACCTCCGGAATTCTAAGAAAATAAATTTGTGATGTTTGGGTCACCAAGTGTGTGGCCCTTGGTGGCAGTAGCCTCAGGGGCCAGTGCAGTCTCCCCACTTTGAGGGCGGCCAGAGCAGATGGCCGCCTGCGCCCCTTGGCCCTGCTGGTCCTCTCGGGGCCTGGCTCTCGGGGTCCGGGTGCGTTTAACACCTTGACCGAGGGGCCTCAGGAGGGCATCACCTGCCGACCTCGCTCCCCTTCCTGCCGGACGGGAGCTGCCTCCCAGCCCGGGGCCCGCGGCCGACCTGCACCTGGACCTGCTGGCTTCCATGGTCCCCTGCACACCGCACACGCTCCCGTGCCGCTCCACACCTACACTGTGCACACACGTGCTCACACAGTCATGCACACGCACACACGTGCTCACTGAGGCACACGTCACATACACAGTTAGACACGTTCACACTGACACCAGGCCATACACACTGCACACGCCCGTGGCGGATGTGCCCACAGGCGTGGGTGCCTGTGTGTGCACACACACACACACCTCCCCCCGCCCAGGGGAGGTCTGGGCCCCTTTCCGCCTTGCCTGCCGCAGGCTGGGGGCGAGGGAGGGCCTTGCCGGTCCCTAACCAGGGGTCTCGAGGGCAGATGTGAGGGGAGCCCCCCTCCCGGTCTGGAGGCAGGGCCTCTGGGTGGGAGCCCAGGCGCAGGGGGAGCGGGGAGGGCCGGCTGCCTGCGGAGGCCCCCAGGGAGGACGTGGTAGCCTAGCTGTGCAGCCCTGTCCGGACCAGGCATGGAAACCAGCCCTCAGGCCTCCAGGGCAGGCTGCCCAGCGGGAAGGGGCAGCCTCACAGGCAGGCGGACGGCGCGCACCACCGGCCAGGGTGTCTCAGCTAATCCTCACGGCAGCCCGGGGTGGTTGGGAATATTTCTACTTTCGGACCAGAAACGGGATTCTGAAGTCCGGGCGGAGCCGCGACGGACTCGGGAGTCGGCTTGCTGGGGGCAGGGCTGGAATCCGGGCCTTCTGACGCCCAGGCCTGGAAGTTCTCACTCTAACCCTGGAGCGTTGTCAAAACAAAAAGGCAAGTCCCGGGGTTGGCACCAGATTGCCGAACGGCCAGCGCAAGAGGCGGGACGGAGCCCGGCCTCAGGAGTCCTGTCCCTCACGCAGCCGTGCCTGCCAGGAGCGCGGATGCCCTCGGGGAGCCGGCGCTGCCGGGTCTGCATCTGTAACCACGGCAACTGCACTGGCCGGAGAGAGGGCGGGAGCTGGGGTGGCTGCCTGGCCCGGCTGTTGGAAGCAGCCACACACCTGCCTGGTGTTCTGTGCTAAGGGAGGTGGGGAGACGGCACCTCGGAAAGACAAGCCCACCAGCTGACCTTCCTGGAGCCCAGCTGCTCTCGGAGAGGACAGGCCCTGGAAGGAGGAGCTGTAGAGAGAGAGCAGCTGCCTGGGAGCAGGCGGGACCTGGGTGCCAGGCCAGGACGCTGATTCCAGAGCCCGTGCTGGCAGCCAGCCCTTACTTAGAGATGGGGAAACTGAGGCCCTGAGTGGTGAAAGGACTGGCCCAAGGCTGTGTGAGCCGGTGAGTAACCGGCTGGGGCACGCCCAGGCTGCCGGGCAGCAGTGGACAGCAGAGGGACGTCCGGCGGCCGTCTGCACAACCTCTGCAGCCAGGCGGTGACATCGGCGCAATTATGATGCCAAGAAAATCCCGAAAGAAGAAGACACATTTATATGAAGATGTGGGACATTCACCCGATTTGCAGGTGCAGCTCTCAGAACAGAGTCAGGACTGAGCAGTCACCTGTTGAAAGCCCGTATGGCATCGGGGCACACTGACTCCTAGCGCCCAGGCAGCCAGGGGCAGGGACCCCCACAAGAACTCTCTGCCACAACCCCCCTTCATGCCTGTCCTGCCCCGACACACACAGACTTCCGGAAGGTCGGCGATGAGCAACCAGAGGCCTCTCTGCGCCCCAGTCACCTCCACGCTGGAACTCCCCGAGGAGCCAGTTGTCCAAGGCCTATGCATGGTGGGCATCCAGGCTCCGGCCCAGGCATAGCTGTGAGCTGCTGCCCCTGCCAGGCCCCACCTGGCCCCTCCACTGCATGGTGAGCTGGAGGTGGCACCATTGGGCGGGTTCCCGCTGTCCTGCTCCCCAGAGACCTCAGCACCCTGCTGTCTCTGCTCAGCTGGAACCCCACCCCCACCCCCAGGCCCACTTCTGGGCACCAGCAGCGTGGACCTTGTGTGGCTGGAAGGCCTGGGTCCTGCAGGCTCTTTGCGGGGTGGTCGTCACCGTGGCTAGTGGTGTTGGCCTTGCCCATGGTCAGCCAGACCCGGGTCCCTGCCAGGCTCCCCCAGGCTTAGCGGTCTCTCCAGGGTCCCTGGATCAGGGGCTCAGAGTGGACACCAACCCTCCTGTCCTTGCCGCCGGCTAAGAAGTCGCCTTGGAATCGGAGCCTGTCAGTCGGCTGTCACAATAATTAGGACACCAAGGCTGAGGTTTTCCGAGCCAGTAACTTGCAAAGAGATGGGCCGCTCGGCGTGGTTGGTAACGGTTGAGTGGCCCCGGGAGAAGCCCCGGAGCGTCTGCCGTTGTGATGTCCGCTCTGTGACCTGCGGGTGTAAACTCGCCAGTGTTTGGGTTTCTCCTGCTGCGGCCGCTGCTCCTGTTCCGTGTGGGGCGCCGTGTTTGTGCCATTTTGGAAGGGCTCCTCTGCCTCCGTGTTGACTGCAGCCCCGATGTGCCAACTGCTCCCTGAGTTTGCAGGCACTTCAACCCCATTCATTTATATTTTTGAAAGATACAACCCGATGTGCTGGACAAATGCGTAAGCTGTGTCTCTGCCTCTGTCTTCCTTTTTCATTTATTTCACTGCCTTCATCATTTTACCTTTAGAAAGTTTCCCTCCATGTAGAAAAAGAAATTCGATCCTAGACTCTTTTCCATTTCTGACATTGGACATTTACTTTTTACTTTACTAAATGGTGCCAATATCTTGTTGAATGGCCTAATGAATTTATTTTTCATTATTTCTTTATTTGCTTTTTAGGGCCACACCTGCAGTGCATAGATGTTCCCAGGCCTGCGGCTGAATCAGAGCTGTAGTCGCTGGCCTGTGCCACAGCCACAGCCACAGCAACGCGGGATCTGAGCTGTGCCTGCGACCACACCACAGCTCATGGCAACGCTGGACCCTTAACCCACTGAGCGAGGCCAAGGATCGAACCCGCATCCTCATGGATACTAGTCAGATTTGTTATGGCTGAGCCACAATGGGAACTCTGAATTGCTTAATTTTAATAGAATGAATACCTGGAGTCTAAGCTTTTCCTCATTTTTTCAAAATATTTTTGGCCTATTCTTTGAAATGTAGCTGTAGAGGTTCATTAATTTAAAAAGGTAGCTTTGGGATTTCGACGGGCATCGCATAAAAACTGCATAGGAACTTGGGAAATTCTGACAAAGTTAGGATACCAATTTGCAGATTTGTCCAAATCTTTACCTATCTCCCACAGTCTGATTTTTGTGGTTTCCTTAGTGTGTGTTTCAGAGGGGTTCTGTTTTAACCAGGTACTGCTGTGTATGGGGGGCACTGCCCATCTTTGCAGGTATTCTCATTCTGTTGGGTGAAAAGCTCAAGGGACTTGACTGCCCACCCCCAACCCCCCCACCCCCCACCCCAGGAAGGTTCCTGACCTGCCGAGAGCGCTTAGGGAACAGGAGTTCCAGGACACCAGGCAGAGGGGCCTTGGCTGTGCCACGTGGTAGAAATGGGGAGGGGTCGAACCCCCTGCAGCCCTCAGAGGTCCCCCTTCTGACTCTGAACCTGTGACTGTGGTTGCTTCCATAGCAAGCGGGAACTGCGGCTGCTGATCGGCTGCCCTTGGGAGAGGCAGGTCATTGTGGATTATCCAGGTGGGCTAACACCGCCTCCAGGGCTGTCACAGGTGGAGTGGAGGCAGAAGGGAGAGGTCCCGAGAGAGGAGGTGACGACTCCACTGCCCACTGCCGGCTTTGAAGGTGGAGGGAGCATCTAGAAACGGCAAGGGGCAGGAAACGGACTCTTCCCTGGAGCCTCAGGAGGACCAGCCCTGCCCACACCTCGACGCTGGCCCAGTGAGACCCAGATGGGACCTCTGGCCTCCAGGACCGTGGGACAACACGGTCCTGCTGTTTCACGCCCCTAAGCATGTGGTCATCTGTTACCGCGACACAGGATCGTAAGGCGCGGGCGACCTGTCGCTGTGTGGACGTGCAGGTGATGCTGGTCCGCTGTCCCCTCTCCACGGAGAAGAGGCAGGACAAGGTGGCTGCGCTCGGAACTTCCCACACGCTTAGTAGTTAACTGAACCTACAGAATTTCCCCGCTGTTTCTAGGAGGTTCCAGCAGCAAGGAGACGGTTCGTCTCCTTTCTCACAGGCACCTCTTTGTCCTTTGCTCTCACCACAGTGGCCAGGACTGCCTGGACTTTGGCACATAAACAGTGGTGCCACAGGCAGCCAGGCACACCCCTGGTTATAATCTGAGGGCTCACGGGGTGCGTGGTAAACGGATCGCTGGCTGCCGGCCCGAGAGCATTTCGTTATCCCGGGAATTACAGACGTGGACATGGGTCTGCGCTGTGGAGCCTTGGAGAAGCGTTTGGTAGTCTGCTAGAAAGCTAAGCCTTCACCAGCTCGTGACCGCCGCTCTGCTCCCAGGTATTTGCCAAGAGAAATAGACACACGTGTCCACACAAACGTGCTCAAATGGGAACAAGCCCGAAGCGGATCCGTCGCAGGATGGCTGGACGGGAGATGGGCTATTCACGCCCTGGACGGAAGCCCCAAACCAACAAGGAAAACCAGCAGGGACAGCGAGGGGCCGGCAGGTGCAGCGGCGCGGGCGCGCGTCATCAACGCGGAGCCAGCTGAGCGAGCCGCCCGGGCGGCCACCGCTCCCGCGGAGGAGGAGGTCCCGCAGCGGCAGAGCCGCCCCCGCAAAGCCGGTCGCAGCGGGAGGTCTGACCAGATGGGGTCCCGGGAACTGGGGCGGGGGCGAACACTCCAGGCCTTGTTTGGAGGTGGTTCCAGAAACGCATACAATTGGAAAGAGTCACTGAGCAGAACACTTAAGGTCTCTGCCTTTTTAATCAAATAAAATTAAATAAATTAAATCGAGATTAAATTAAACAAAGATTAGCGTCCTTAACAAAATTAAGAATAATATTTCAGAGTCATAAAAAGAATAACAGGCTTCACTGAGATGCCCTTTTACTCCGGGTTTGGGTGCACGTGGTGGGTGTAGGGGGTTATTTTAAGGGCTTCCTAACATCGCAGGTCTTCCGGTGAGAGAGCGAGGAAAGTGCCCTGGGCGGCCGCGCTATTGACAGCATTCATCTTTTGGCGTGTGGTTTATTTTTTATTTTTTTCACAGGGGCTAGCATGTGGTTTAAATCAGCGAATCTTTGTTCACATTTAGCACAGGCCTACCGTTTTCTTTCAAATGTGATTTGAGTCCAACGTTGTTCCAGGAACTAGAGGCAGGAGGATGACAATGACGCAGGTACGGCTAAGGTTCACCCACATGTCCCGGGCCGCACAGCGCTCACGTCATGTGGTCCTTGCTGTGGCTCAAAGGGACAGGTCCTTCTCCGTTTTCGATCTCAGGGGACCGAGGCTGGGGGGTGTTACTTGCTCAAGTTCCAACAGGGAGCGGAAGAACCGGGTTACAGTCCCCCCCAGGGACTGGAGAGCTGTGCTCCTCACAGCCCTGCCGGGCTGTGTCTTCCCAGAAAGGCGCACCTGCAGCACCTGCCTGGGGAGGAGGGGAGGCTGGGACCACCTGCGTCTAAGTCCCCGAGGAGGAGCAGATGCGAAGCAATGACCGAATGTGACCGTCTGAATTTCTGTCAGTGCTGTTCGGAAATGCAAGCAGGTGACACGCCAGGAGGAGGGAGGGCCTGTGTGTGGGGAGCACGAGTGGGGGGCTGGCCTTGCTCTGAGACAGGGAGGCCTCTCCGAGGGCCGATGTAGACCTGAGACTGAGGACGAGAGGGGTCCGTCGAGGCGGGAGGGGTTGTGTGGGGGTGGGGAGAGGGGGCAGGCGGGCCCCCTCTGGAGGTCACTGCGAGGAATCTGGGTTCTAGGCACTGGAAAGGTCAAGGGTGGCCAGGACTGTGGTTATGCGTGTGTCCCCAGGCCCAGCGGGGCAGCTGGCACACAGAGGGCACTGAGTCTGGGCAGACAGCCATGGCTACCTGCACCGTCAGACAGCGCCGGGCTTCGGCTCTGAGCCAGACCTGGGGGAATTGCCTGACACACAGCCCCTGGCCGGAAGGAACTGGAAGATGCGTGCACATATGTGGGGGTGTGTGCGTGTGAATGTGTGCGTGGGTGTGTGTGTGGCAGAGGATGGGGCTGTGCTGCTGGTGGTGAGGTTAAGGGGTGCCCTTAGGAAAAGTCCAGCAACCCCAATGCCAGGAGCAGGGACCCCAGTGGAAACAAGATAACTTTGCTGCAGTCCTGCACTTATCCACCTGCCAGGTCCAGAAGCAGGTGAAGTCTGGCCTGGGGCCGCTGATGGGAGAGGTGTGATCGGCCCCTCTGGCTGTCCTCCCCCTCGATCCGGCTTGGGGAGGGAGCCCTGGAAGATGCGGAGGCTGCTGGGGGTGCTATTTCTCCAGGAAATCATGACCCGGAAGAAGTAACAGCAGAGAAGTGCAACTTGTGCAAAGATGTTCTCCGGGTGCTGTTTATCCAGTGAAGCCCGTTGCGGCCCCGTGGATTCACAGAGCGTGGCTAGCCAACTCCAGGATGCTGCCACAGAGAAACACGACGGGGCTGCCAAAGTGACCACAAGGTGGCCACGCCCCACCGCATGCACACTCCCAGCAGCTGCCACCCTGGGAACTTTTCTCAGCAGGCAGAGGCCGGAGACCTGACGTGAAAAGACGAAGATTCTGTAATGCTCCCTGCGTCCCCTCGCTGGCGCTTGCAACTTAAATCTTGATTTACTGCGTTTGGTTTTTTTTGGGGGGGGGAGGGTTGGCTGCACCTGCGGCACACGGAAATTCCCAGGCCAGGGACTGAACGCCAGCTGTAGCTTTGACCCATATGGCAGCTGTGGCAACGCCAGCTCCTTAATCCACTGGGCCGCAGTGGAGCCCCATCAGTTTACCAGTCTTTTTTTTTTTTTTGTCTTTTTGCTATTTTCTTTGGGCCGCTCCCACGGCATATGGAGGTTCCCAGGCTAGGGGTCTAATCGGAGCTGTAGCCACTGGCCTTCGCCAGAGCCACAGCAACGCAGGATCCGAGCCGCGTCTGCAACCTACACCACAGCTCACAGCAACGCCAGATACTTAACCCACTGAGCAAGGGCAGGGATCGAACCCGCAACCTCATGGTTCCTAGTCGGATTCGTTAACCACTGCGCCACGACGGGAACTTTAGTTTACCAGTCTTTATATCACCTGGTAGAGCAGAGCTGAGGTGCCGTCCGAGGGTACACTGGCACTGATGGACCAGGACGAAGCCCCAGGAAGGGACAGGAGGCGGTGGCTCCCTCCGTGGGCAGCTGTGCTGCTGGCCTCGTGTCTGTCATCTGCCTCCTTCCTCCCTGGGCACCAGCCGGACGTCCAGGTCATGCCAGGGAGGGAGAAGCCGCAGAGGCTGGGGGCTTGGAGAGTGCGGACAGCGCCCAGTTCGCCGCTCCCACGGGCTCCCAGCCATCCTGATCCCCGGGCACCTTCGCTGGTTTGGGCCAGTGTTCGCGGGGCTCCCTGGAGAAAGAGTGTAGAGGGGGCACTGATGCTCAGGACTGGCTCAGCCGATCGTGGAGACTGCGAGCCCCGGGCTGCAGGGAGGTGGGCACGGGGCACACACATGAGAGCCTGTGGGCCGCTCCTGACCCAGGGCGTCCACTGGGGAAACTCCTTGCTTTTGTTCCCGCCCCCCAACTGTGGAGGGCTCATCTCACCCAGACACAAAGCCAACCTTCCCAGGCTCCTCAGGCCCTGGCTCAAATCTCAGCTACAATCAGAGCCCCCAGCAGACGCCACCGCTTCTCAGGGAGGTGGTGGTTCCAAACGGGACGCTGCTTGAGTCCGAACCTCACAGAAACACCAAGCACTCAGTTACTGTGTGTTCTCGGCAATATTCGGGACGTGTGTCTTTAAAAAAGCTTCCGTTGTTAATCTGTAATTCAAGTTTAACTGAGGATCTTGAATTTTCATCAGGCACCTTCGGCACCAGCAGAGCAGCGGGCCAGGGACACGTCAGGAGTCGTCTCCTCTCCGAGACAGCCCAGACCCACTGGGGCCCCCGGGTGCCCGGGACAGGAACTTGGCCGGGCCTTAGGGACAGGGACAGCAAGGAAACGCGCAGCAGGGGCTGAGGGAGGGGCATCCCCTTTCCCCAAGTCCTGAGTGTGCACGAGGGGGCGCTCCAGGCCTGAGGAACTATCCCCGGGACGTCCTTCTCACAGGCGACATCCTTGTCTGAGGGCGGCCTCAGTGTCCCCGAGACACGTGGCCCACCTGCTGGCCTGAAGGAGGCCCTAGAGGAATCTCTGCTTTGGGAAATCAAGAGGGCCCGAGTCACAGCCCAGAGAGCCCAGACCAGGTCCGCACGGAGATGGGCCAGCTCAGCATAGGTTTCCTTCCTGGGCGGTGGGCGACCACTTGTCACGGGGAGCCAACCACGGGAGCTGGCACTCGGCTGCCTGGACCTGCTCTGGAGCCACTGGCTGTGTGATCCCGGGCAAAAATCAATGAGAATTTCACGGAAAGAGCAGAACTTCAACCAAGCCGGAGGCCTTCCTGCCACTGAGGTGCCAGCTGCCGGGTGCCGTCCTGGAGCAGAGGGGTCCCCGAGGTCTCCTGGCTGCAGGTGGACCCCTCAGGCCTTCCCAGCAAAGCTCTTGACACAGAAAACTCCCCTCATTCCCCGCCACCCCCGCTGCCCAGGAGGCTGCCCAGCAGTGACAGCACTTCCTGTGTCCTCCTCCCCCAGGCTCCCCAGGTGGTGCCAGCTCACGCCCAGTCGCTGTGCCAGGGAGGCAGGGTGCCCACGTCCCGTGTGGGGTCCAAACACTGGACTCTGGAGGCGCGGGGCGAGTACTGCCTTCAAAGAGTGTTACAAGTCCTTCCCACACCCACGCGACTGTGGGGACCAGAGAGGCCAGTCTGGGCGCAGAGGGACAAGGACGCCACTGACCGGGGCTCCCAGGAGTGGCCTCGGAGAGGAGACGAGGGCCCGTGCCGCGTATGCTCGGGGCTCCTGACGTGCCCCTGCCCTGCTGTGTTCATGGCTAAACCGAGGCTGAAGGAAGTCCCCACAGGGGAGAGGCGTGTTGGTGATGCAGGACCCAAGGGCACACGTCAGGCTGCATGAGCGGCTGTCCTGTGACACGCTCACCGGGGGCTGGGTCCCCGCCAGAAACACGTGGATAGATGTGGCAGTGCTTTTCATAAAGAGGTCATAAATATATTTCAGGATAGGTTGAGTATAATAAATAGCAGGTACAAATACATCAAACAGCATCAAGCGGTCCTGCGTGGGGCTCCCCAGCCTGAGTGTCCGGCTGCGTGGCGGATGAGGCGGGCAGGCGACGATGCCCCGCCGTTTTTGAGGAAATAGTTTGTGTGAACTTTTCCTCTAAAGGGGAATCCCTGCAGGACAGCAGACGTGCGGGAGCAGCACGGAGCGACCTGCACGAGTCCAGCCACCGTGGTCACCAGGCGGAGGGATGCTGTCCCCCACTGGATGGGGGCTGGGACAGGGCTGGGGATGGCGAGGTGGTGGCCACCCCACCCCCGCTGAGTTCCAGGGCTTCTCGGGTGGGCTTCTGGGGTGCGGTCCAGCGGGTCTGCTCCCGGGGTCCCGGCCGTCACACAGTCCTCAGCTTCAGCACCCGGGACAGCGGCTCCTTGGCGCTGGAATAGACCAGGTAGGAACCGGCCGCCGTGCGGAAGGCCTCCCAGTCCCTGCAGCCGAAGGTCGGGAGGCTGTGCACCGCCACGAAACCTTCGTACCCCTGCCACCTGCGGGAGAGACGCTGTCAGCCCGCGGACAGGGAAGCGGGCGCCAGACGGTCCCCCTCCTGGCGCTCCCACCCCACCCCTTCCCGATCCTCGCCAGGCCGCCTGCCTGCCTCTCTCCCCAGGCATGTGTCTCCCCGCCCCACCCCACACTGGTTCCAGTCATGGGGCGCTGGGCCAGGAGGGGCCTCCCCATCCTGCAGACAGGGAGCCAGGCTGGAAGGGGAATGTGCTGTCCGAGACCCTGCCGCTGCTCGTGGCCACCCGGGCTTCCACCCCTGCCCAGAGTGCCCTTGGGATGGGGGGTGGGGAGAGGTCCTGGTGGGTCCAGTGGGTCAGCTCCTCACTCCCGGGGCCGGTGTTGACAGCGAGGCCCTTGGACACCCCTGGCCCGTCAGGTAAGATTCAGGTAAGGCAGCCTCCATTCAGGGAAGCACACAGCTCTCTGAGCCCGGTGCCCATGTGAGGGTCCCACACTCCGTTTGGCCCTTCAGCAGGGATTTATCCACAGGTAGTTCTGTTTCCATTGATGGAGGCCCCAGGGTGGGACTCCTGGGTCAAATGCAGCAGTAGTTTTAATTTAAATGTTTTTCCAGATGACTTTCTGGAAAGGCTGGGCCATCCTAGTGGGAAAGGGCCAGCCCCCCACCCCAACACACTCAGCCCTGTGGGTCTTTAAACAGCTTCCAAACAGGTGGGTAAATATGCCATCCTTGTGCTTATTTTAAAATTACTTTGTCTGGATGGAAACAGCAATAAATTAGAAAGTCTAAATAAAACTGATGATTTTTCTAATAAAGTGCAGATGACCAAACTTGTCTCAGGAAGCAATGGAAAACCTGATTAAACCAAGAACCAGGAGGGAGACTGGACAAGCTGCTCAACAGACGCTGCTGAAAAGGAGCCAGGCTGAGGTGGCCTTTTAACTGAATTTAACCGTATCATAAAGGAAATAGATAAATCCTGCTCTTCGGACTACCCCAGCCACAGGGGGACATCTAAAGTGCGGTTTCATATCAAGTCTGCAGAAGAAACCAGAGACCAATTTGATTTCCTTTTAGAGATGCAAACCTCTGAAATCAGGAGTTCCCTGGTGGCTTGGTGGGTTAAGTACCTGGCATTGTCACTGCTGTGGCCTGGGTCGCTGCTGTGGTGTGGGTTCAATCCCTGCCTGGGAGCTTCTGCGTGCTGCGGGTGTGGCCCCAAAACCCCCTGAAATCAAGCTTAACGATGGCCAGCCAGTGACACGTGAAATGACTGCGCATCCTCTGGGCACTGTCCCAGGACACGAGAACCCCTCTCATAAATCGTTACATCAGCAGATGGACCAGGGAGAACCTTGCCCAGCAGGAGGGAACGCCAACAGGGCGCAACACGACTGCTCCTGTCTTGTCAGACAGTGCGACGCCCAGCCCGTCCCATCACCTCAGGAGGACAGGGTGGCTGGCCATTGCTGCCCTGACTCAAGATCGTCCTGGAATTTCTAGCCCAAGCTGAGAGGACTAGAGAGTCAGTAAAAGCATTTGAAATGCAGAGGCAAGTTGCTTTTGTTGGCAGACGTCGTTCTGCTCCCCCAAGACTCTCCAGAAATACCGGAGCCGATAAGGTAGTGTGGCTGGGTGGCTGGACACGAAGACGAGCGGTCACGATGAGCCGATGGAAATGGAGCTCAGCCCGCGGGAGACGCCCCGACGGGACGGGAGCGAGGCCGCCCCGGCGCCTCTGCAAGGCAGGGTGCGATTTGTCGAAGGACACGTGAAAAACAGAAGGTCTTACCACAGTCCTGGAGCGAAACATGTAATAGCGTAAGATGCTCATAACTCTCAAATTAGTGTGTCCGCACACTGCGTCTCCAGCCACAATCCAGATCGTGAGTGTCAGTGTGGCTGGTGGCACCTGGGTAACGCAGGGGCGTGGCCCAGACGCAGGTGCGCCTCAGGGCCCGAGGGCCTGTGACTCGCTCTGAGCCAAAGGTCACCTCCAGGGAAGGGGAGCGCACCCGGGGCGCGGGGTGGTGGGGGGAACCCGGTGGTGAGCGGGGGCGGGGCCTTTACCTGTAAATGATGCTGTTTACCGAGAAGGTATTTCCGTCGAAGGAGTTTGCAACCACCAGGAAGGAATCCTCCCCCACGGAGAAGAACTCCCAGTCCAGGGCGCTGCGGGGGCAAGTGCGCAGGCGTGAGGACGCGGACACGCGGCCGAGGACTCGTCCCCCCATCTCAGACCTGGGGCTGAGCCCCGCCTCCAAGATCCACACGGGGCGGGGTCCCCTGGTCTATGCAAATCAGTCTTTCATTCCTTAAGACAATTTTTTTTTTTTTTTGCGGTCTTTTCAGGGCTGCACCCGCAGCAGATGGAAGTTCCCAGGTTCCGGGTCGAATCAGAGCTGCAGCTGCCAGCCTACACCACAGCCGCGGCAACGCAGGATCCCAGCCGGGTCTGTGACCCACACCACAGCTCACGCAACATTAGATCCTTACCCAGTGAGCGAGGCCAGGGATTGAACCTGCATCCTCATGGATACTAGTTGGGTTCATTACCACTGAGCCACGACGGGAACTCCAAGACAAAAATTTTTTACTGTTACTAAAAAACACCCAACATAAAAAGTTTCCATTCTGCCCCTTGCTTAAGCGCACAGCCCAGGGGCGTGAAGCACAGAGCCACCTCCGGAAATCTTCCATCCCCAAACTCTGCCCCCATTGCACACTGACTCCCCGTTCTCCCTCCCTGGCCCCGGGCAACCCCCATCCCACTTTCTGTCTCCGTGAATCTGACCCTCGAGGGACCTCAGGTAACTGGAATCGGGATCTGACACTGTGACTGGCTCATGTCACTGAGCGTCACGGCCTCGAGGTCGTCCGGTCGTGGCAGGGGTCAGGACCGCCTCCCTTCTGGAGGCTGCCAAATACCCCACTGTGAGGCTGGACCACATTCTGCTAATGTGCGCATCTGTTGCTGGACGCATGGGTGTGAACAGTGATGCTATGAACACAGGTGCGAAGTTCGCCCACTTAGAAGAGGTTGAGACCAAACATTCCCAATCTCGGGGTCACTCCTTGAAGGCCTGCAGTGCCCCCTGGAGGCAGAACCGTGAGGCCACTGGCTGTGAGGTCATCAGAGTCTGCTGAGGTGCCCTAGAGGTGGAAGCTCTGGCTCTTCCTGCAGACGGACCACTCGTCCTATCTTCAGCAGGAGCCTCCGGAACTTGCGGAGGGCGCGTCTGCTCAGAGGTGGCTCAGTGCTTCAAGGCCCCGTCCCCCCCAGGAGACCAGCTCAGGCAGCAGCCGTGGTCCCCAGTTACCACTGGTCACTGCAGGCCTTGTACCCACTTCACAGATGAGGGAACTGAGGCTTCAGCCTGGCGGCCAGCAGGGGTCAGCTGGAGGCCAAAGTCCAGGCCGGCGTATCTGCGTCCAGCTGCCTCCGGGCTACAGCTGATGAAGGCAGCAGAGGGCCTCTCTCCGTTGATACTCAGCCCTGGGTTCCTTCCCTGGGGCACTGAGAGTGCTGGCCTAGAGCGGGGCACTCCAACAGGACCCTGGGTGTGAGCGGGCCCATGGAGGTACCCAGGGACATGCGGGGGGCCGAGGCCAGTGGGGTGCCTCACTGCCTCCTGTTTCCATTGGCCAGGACTCTGTCTCAGGCCATGTCCAGCCAGGACCAGTTATGACCAGGCCATTGGGAAGAAAGTGGGGCCGTGACCGTGTTCCCTGGGGAGCAGCTGTGGGCAGCAGGGCAGTGGTGTGGTCCCACACGCTTTATTTCTCCGGTGATAACTGGGCTCTAAAACCAAGGCCCATGGAGGAGAAGCAAACAGCAATGGGCAGACTTGCCCTGTCTGCCCGCTGCCCACATCGAAGCTGCTTCGGCTCAGCCCAGCAGGAAGTGAGGTCTAACATGACTTCCTGTTCTGCCTCCAAAGTAGCATGACGGTAATTTGAGCCTATTTTTATTCTTCAGAACCACACTACTTGTCAAAAGGTGGAGACAGAGACTTGTCCATCAAATGATAAAGGATAAACAGTTGTGGTAAATAAATACAGTGGAATATTACTCAGTGGTTAAAAGGACCAACACTAACACACAATGTGGATGAACTGGGAAAACACGGGTGAAGGAAGCCCGATGCAAAAGTCCACACCCCATGAATTCCATTTACATGAAACATCCAGAAGGGACAGGCAGAAAGCAGACTGGGGGTTGCCAGGGGCTGGGGGAGGTGGGGAGAAAGGCAGTGCAGCTAAAGCCAGGGGGGTTCTTTTCAAGGTGACAAAAATGTTCTAACGTCACTGTCGTGATGGTTGCATACACCTGTGAATCTCATTTAAAAAAACCAAAACGCTGAGTTGTAAAAAACAAACAACACCCAAGCCACACTGTTTGAAGGCAGTTAGAGTTAAGATCGCAAATAGGAGCCACAGTCACTCGCTGGCTCTGGAGAAAGTTTGCGGGGCATGGAGAGCCAGGCCATGGCACACCTCCAGGAGGGGGGCAGCCTCCCGTGTCAGGGCCATGTGGCCTCGGGGGTGCACAGGTGCGGCCGGGCTGCCATCTCCGGGCAGCTCCATGGGTAGCACGGCGCCCCATTCCCTCAACCCCGCTAATCCCGCAGCCCCCGGCACCTGCAGGTAGGGATCTCCTGGAACCTGACGAAGGTCTGAGTGGTGACGTTCAGCTCGTAGATGACCGAGTTGATGACATAGGAGTCATTTTGCACTTGCGTTTCCACGTCGTAGCGGTGACTGTTTGCAACGGCAAGAAAGATCCTCTCTCCGATGTGGAAAACCTCCCAGTCCGCGGCGCCAAACGTCTGGGACAGAGCAAGGGGGGGCAGAGAGCACACGTGAATGGAGAGACCCTCAGCTTGGGCCCCCGGCTGCCCCCTAGGCCCCAGGCCAGTGCCCTTCCCAGGCTGGTGGGGGTGCACAGGGAAGGGAAGCACCAGACGGGTCCAGATCTGCCCCTGGTCTGAGCCCTGAAGAGAGAGGGCAGGGCAGAGACACAGGGAGACTTTCGTGGGGGCAAATGAGGGGCAGATGCAGGAAGGGGCCCACTGGACAACCACACAGCAAGGCAGCAAACAGCAGGTCTGAAGTGGAGGTAGGAGAACACGGTGGCGCTCTGTGGGAGGGCCCGCGGCTGGTGGACCAGAGTGAAAACGCTCCTGGGGAGGCTGTTGGGGTCTCAGTTCCTATGTCAGCAGAAGGAGCTTGAGTCCCTATGTTGCCACAGGCTGGTAGGGCTACGAAAGCTCTGGTGGATCACTTTGCATTAAAATTGTCTTTAAATGTTTTGCCTCTGACTTTTGGTTTCTGATACTGGTGGAGAGATTTACATTAGACTGACCCTCCTGCTGATAATAATCATGAACTCTAGATGCAACACTTTAAAAATGCACACAATCGGGAGTTCCTGCTGTGGCTCAGTTTACCATGAGGACACGGGTTCAATCCCTGGACCAACTGAGTGGTTTAAGGATCCAGCATTGCCATGAGCTGCAGTATAGATCACAGACATGGCTCGGATCCCGTGTGGCTGTGGCTGTGGCTGTGGTGTAGGCTGGAGGCTACAGCTCTGATTTGACTCCTAGCCCAGGAACTTTCATGTGCTACAGGTGTGGCCATAAAAAGACAAAAAAGAAAAAAGCACACAATCATTTGAAGGTTCTGGAGAAGGGCCAAGGGCAGACAGAAAGTGGAGGGAATGAGACCCTGAAAGTGTGTTTCTTTGACATTTCCTCTGAGGGCACGCCTCGTCCTGTGGCACATGGGTGTGGCACTTGTGTGGAGGCAGCAGGCTGATTAGACAGGGGAGTCCAAGGGGAGACTCTGGGGCTCACAGAGTGTCTAGAAATGGAAGGGGAATATTCTGGGAAGGAGGGAAACCGGGGGTGGGGTGGGGGAATGTCTCCTGATTAACTTCTCTCAAGTCCTCTCCAGCTCCTGGAGTGCACACAGGCCAGGACCCAGGGTCCCAGGGACAAACAACAGCTGAAAGGCTGAAAAAATGGACCAGAGAGTTCAACAGCTGGGGAAACAAGAAGGCCTTGTGACCTCCAATCAAGAGAAGAAACAGCACATAGAAGTAGGCAGACACAGTGCAAATATTGGAGTTAACAGATGAAAACTCTGCAGTAACTTTGATCAGAATCTATAGGGAAATATTCATGTAATGAAAAATAAGGTGGGGAAATTTGGAGAGCTATGAAAACTCTAAAAGGAGCCAAACAGACATCCTGTGACTGCAAAGCAAAGTGTCTATATTCACATATCCGTGGAATGGGATCAAGAGCTCCTCGGACAACTCAGAAGAAAGGGTCCATGAACTAGAAGATAGACCGACAGAAATTGTCTGAAGTGAAGCACAGAAAAATAAAAAAAAAGATTGCAATAAACATGACCAGAGCCTCAGTGGCCTGGGACAATATAATACAGTCTAATATACATGCAGTTGGGTCACAGAAAGAAAGGGTGCACATGAGAGAGAAGGAAAAGAAAGAAAGAAAGAAAATAAATGATGGCTAGTCTTTCAAATTTAATTAAAAACACCAAAGCAGAGAGACAAGAAGATCAGAGACCCTAAGCAGAATAAATAAAAAGCCCCCCCAACACCTTGACACATCATGTTCAAATGGCTGAGAAGAGATGATAGGAAGCAGATCTCAAAAGCAGCTGGAGGAAAAAGATGCATGTCATATAGGGAAACAGTAGAACCAATGGTACCAGACTTCTCATCAGAAACAAGGGAAGCTCCATGTCAACAGAAAAACCTCTTTACACGACAGAAAAAAATGTGAACCCAGAATTCTGCAACCAGTGCAAATATCCTTCAAGGTAAAAATCAGGTCATTTTCAGATAAAAGAGGTAGAACAAATCGCCAGCAGAGCTGCTTTACAAGAAGCACAGAGGAAAAGTGCAAAGGCTGAAGGCTGGTTGCACCACTAGGAGGTCAGCGTCTGTAGGAAGGATGCAGAGGGCACTGGGAATGGGGAGCATGTGGGTGTAAAGACAACAGACTGTCTACAGCCAGAATAATGACAGATCGTGGCACTTAGAACCTGAGTAGAAGTATGTATATGCCCACAAAAGCCCAATGGACAAGTCAGGATAAATGAAGTCACATTGTTATAAGCTTACTACATTATGTGCAGGGTATAATATGAATTCAAATTAGACTGTAGTACATTGGACACATGTATTGTGATTAGCACACAAAAGGAAGAGACAGAAGATTATACATTGAACAAAGGACTTGTGTCCAGAGTGTATAAGAAACTCCTGCATGTTGATGATGAAAGGCAAAAAATTAAAATGTGGGCGAAAGACTTGAATAGTCATTTCACAAATGGGACTCTAGGAAACCAGCAGGTGCATGGGAAGGTGCTACTGCTCGTCACCAGGGGACTGTGACTTAAAGCAGGGACCCTTCCCATTCAATAAATGGCACCGGATGTTGGCAAGAATGTGGAGTAACCGGAACTCACACACGGTTTGCGGGAATGTGAGAGAGGGCATCACCATTTTGGTAAAGCCATTTGGCAATATCTTCAAAAGTTAAGCATCCACCTACCTGTGGCCCAGAATTTCACCCCTGGGTTTTACTCTAGAGACTTATGAACATCTGCCCACAGAAAGCCCTGCATGAGATATCCTTAGTAGATTTCTTCACAGCAGTGGAAAGCTGGAAACGGCTCAGGCGCCCATCGCCAGGATACGTGGGCAAGGGGTAATATATTCATGCAGCTTCTGAGCAATAAGAGACACACTATGTGTGTCAGTCATGGCACACGGGCTGGTCCCATTCGCTAGATGTGCTCTAAGGAAACACGGCCAGTCGCAGAAGTCACCCAGGTTGCTCAGTAAGGTGGGAACGAGGGAGCTGTTGACTACAAAGGGCCACTGAGGACTTTTGGGGGGGAGGAAAATGCTCTAAATTGTGATTGGAGTGGTTAGAGGGTGTATACACTTGACGGAATAATCACACTTAAAATCTGACCATTTCACTGCATGTGCCTACAAAAGAGTCCCAGAAAAATGGGCTCCTTGCCCAGCGGAACACAAGCCTGTCCCCTGGTTGCCTTCCATCCTTGGGGGGCCAAGCTGGAGGTCAGGTCAGAAGGAGTGGGCCTGCCCGCTCTTCCTTCCCCCAGTGGACACTGTCCCCCTAAAAGGCCAGGATGGAGCAGCAGGTGGAGAATGGAGAGTGGACGCCTTCATTCCAACACTAATGGTCAGACTCCACAGCTGCTCAGAGAGCCAGAGGCATAACCAGACCCAGAGATGTGTCCCTTGGTGGTTTTGGTACTTAGTTTAGCGTTTGCTTCCTTGGCAACCGTCGCAGTGAGGGCAGGAAGTCATCTCCGTGCCCTGGAGAGGGTGCCCCTCCAACCCCCTTCCGAGTTTGGAGAGCAATTGCTGTCCGAGCAGGTTTGGGGGTCACGCTGGGGGCTGGCTCCACCCGGTTGTAGGGACAAGGAGCTAAGCCTGGGGACACAGGGATGTCCAAAACCACGCAGCAGGTAGGCTCAGGACCAGGCTGAGCAGTCCCCAGAGGCAGGTGGTCCTGGCAGGGCAGTTTGTCATCCGATGTCCAGAGAGGCCCATGCTGGAGGGACACTCGCGTCCCCAGACCACACAGTGGGAGCAGCTCAGGTGAGGGAGGGTCTGATGACTGCCCCTCCTCGGAGGGAGGTCCTTTCTGGCTTGGGGATTCAGGAAGGTGCAGCCCAGCGGGTCCTCTTGTCCCGCGGCTGCCCAGCTTGGTGTTTTCTCCACGCCCAGCAGAGGGCGCCGCTGTCCGCTTCTGCTGCCCGCCTGTGCAAAGCGCTGCAGAAGCCGGCGAACCTGGCAGAGCCTGGGCGGGTCCTCAGTGCAGAGCAGAAACAAGTGAGTTCAAGCTAAGAGTGACTCACCAGGACAAGGACGAGGGACCAGGACACCTGGCATCGAGGATGGGCCAGGAGCTGGACTGGGGCCTTTCTGGGTTAGGACCCTGTCTTCCCCGAGCTCCAGAAGCTGGCGCTGTTTCTGTCCCCAGGGGCCATCCCGCAACTTCTGAGCAGGTGGAGACGCTAGGGTCCCAGAGGACGGAGGTGAGAGACCTGCACAGTGTGGAGAGTTTCACACAGAAACCACACAGAACCCTGGCTCCTCTCACCCCCCTGCTGATGAAAGCACGTCGGTGGGAAATGCACACACCTGCACGCACATGCCTGCAGGGACACACCTGCACACACCTGCGTGCACACACCTGTGTATACATGTGCACACGGCCACACGTACACATCTTTACACGCAATTCTGCATGCATACACGTTATATGTGTGCACACCCACACAAGACAGGAGGCCAAGGCTTCCTTTCAGCTGGGAGTTACTCCACCCCCCACCCCCACCCCCAGGCAGCTCGCTTGCTTTGAGCCCCCGCGGAGGGGCGGGGCTTGGAGACCGGGCTCTCAAAGGCGCTGCCAGGGCTTGAGAGCAGGGGGAGAAGAGGGCCCTGCGACTGCGGAGGCGCGGGCTGGGGGCTGCGCTGCGGGAAGGATGGGGCGTGGCCATCTGCAGTGAGGGGGAGGAGCATCCAGATAAGTGGGCGTGGCTCAGAGGGGCCCTCGCTCAGCCTCTGCTCTGAGGGCCCGCCGGGGTGGGGGCGCTCAACGTGCGGTGAAGACAGGGCAGCTCATTTAGTTTGAATTTCAGGTAAACATTGGTTTTTCAGTCTACATGTACCCCATGCGATACTTGGCACTTACTCAAAAACGATTCGTCGTTTATTTGAATTCAAATTGAGTGTCCTGTATTTTATCTGTCCGAGACTGGCATGGGCCTCCCTAGGTCACAGTCATTGGCTGGCAATGACCTTGCCTCCCAACTCCAGGATGCCAGAGGCCCTCAGAGTGTGCCAGCACCCGCCTCCTCAGCCAGAGGCTGGGCTCCTCCCACTCAGAAGTGAATGGGCAGAGTCACCACGCAGGGGATGGACGAGCCTGAGGCCCCACTGACAGGCCACTCCTGGATTTTAAGCGCCCTAGGGACTCATCAGGGAGAGAAGAAATTCCCACATCAAACAGCCCTGCCAAACCCTGCCTGGCACGGAGCAAGGCGGCCAGGCACCTGCTGGGCTGGGTGGGCCCTTCCCACCCGCCTTCTGAGTGGAATTCCCCTGGAGCCCTGCCCTGGAATCCTCTGGCGCC
The DNA here is from genome assembly GCF_054392235.1 of Sus scrofa. Taxonomy (NCBI): domain Eukaryota; kingdom Metazoa; phylum Chordata; class Mammalia; order Artiodactyla; family Suidae; genus Sus; species Sus scrofa. The sequence goes on from NC_139395.1 coordinate 222,662,317, forward strand.
CTGCCTGGCAGGCTCCAGGGCACCTCGAGATAGGATGGTGCCTCCAGGACCTGGCAGCCAGGAGCATCTGGAGGCCCGGACAGCCTAGCCTCGAGGGTAGGTTGGCTCCAGTAATGAGCAGAACAGTTGCTGGGCAGGAGGCCCTTGGCTTCTGGTTTTGGTGGAGCAAAGAGCCAAGGTCTGGGAGTGCAGAGGAGGGGGTGCCAAAGGGCCCGGGGGCAGGGGGTACTGCCATCCTCACTGTGGGCAGTGGCTGAGATGGGTGTGGGGGCAGCAGATTCTGGGTGCTGTCCCAGCTCTCCCCGGTCCCATCTTACTCCCCGCACTGGGCTGCCTGGTCCACCGCCCGCTCCTGCCTCACAGAGCAAACTGGAGGCGCAGGCGGCAGCCCTGGCTCTCACCGGGCTGTGCCCACCAGGGAGGCCACGGGCGCCCTCATGTATCCTTCTCTGCCTTCTTGACAACCCACTGCTTCTCCCTCTGTCCCACACACCCACTGATGCTCTGGGCAGCTCCTCTGCCCCACGCGGGCTTCCTGGGGCTTCGCTGGCCGCGACTGGCGGTCCCAGGGGGCTGTCAGCCGGCCCTCCTGCCCGAACCTCCACTGCCCTGGGCTCTCCTCTGCCAGCAGCACCCCCATCGGCCCCGCCTCCCAGGTGACAAGGTCCAGATCTTTGTCCTCAGCTCCCCCCTCCCCTCCCCCACACCCTCCCTTCCACAATGACCGTGGCCACAGACCCCCCCCGGCCCGACAGCGTGGGGAGCGGAAACCCCAGTGGCTGAAGGCTGGATTTCTGTGGACCGAGCCCACTCCCTCCCGGACACCCAGCTCAGAACTTTGTCCCGAGATGGTGAGGCCAGGTCGTTGGAACCTTGGTCTCTGCCACCCAGAGGAGGGTTCTAGGATTCCTGGCGGGAGAGGTGGGGAGATCTGCAGGGTGGGGCCGAGGGGTGCACCCAGGAGGGCAGTCAGCCCCCACATACGCCTGGGCGGCAGACCCCACGTGGGCACCACCCAGGCCTTTCTCGTGAGCTGAACTCACCCCACAGCCCTGGGACCCCGCCTGGCATCCCTCCCGGTGCCCTGTGTGCACAGCTTTGCAAACACCAGCCTGCACCCCACGCCCGGCCGTCCCTCCAGAGAGGGCTCCCCGCAATTCAGCTACTTCTACTCACACGCACTGTCTAAGCACCAGCCTCCCTGCTTCAAAGCTCACGGCCTGGAGAGACGTTGCAAAGCTCCAAACCAAGTGTAAACACATCAAGGCGTCCCCAGGACCCAAACGGATTGAAACACAGTACAGGAATGCTGGCAGGACATGAGAGTGGGGTCTCGTGGGCTCTGAGGACTCAACACGTGTGAGGAGACCTGGCTCATGGGAGCAGGTGGTGCTGAGGCGGAGCCCTTGCAGCCCCCAGAGCCAGGGTCCTGGGCGACTCTGCTGCGGGCTGGAGCTGTGCCCTCTCACGGCCACTGTGGTCCCGCTCCCAGCCGGCCTTTCTGGACAATTCTGCCAATGGCACCCCTAGGCCGGCTCTCCCTTGGGTCATGTAGCCTGGACGGCCCTGCCTCCGCTCAGCCGGACCCATTTCTGCCACTCAGCCCAGGCCTCCCTGGCTGGAGCCGACTCCCACACGCTGCCTGAAAATGCAGAGTTTCAGGTGCTCGTTCCCTGGAGCCGGGTCACAGAAGTGACCGGGGAGACTGAGCAGCTTCTGGAAAGGATCTGGAGTGTGTGAGAGACAGAGGCAGGACTGCTCGGAGAGGTTCGAGGATGCTTCCAAGATTCGCGCAGACGGGTCGGGGGGGGGGGGGCAGGCCCCTGTCTGTCACCGGGACAGGGGCCCGGCACGTGGCCTTCTGGTCCACCGCACAGGTCCCAGCAGGGCCGCCACACCGAGCGTGGGAGCAAAGAGGGTTCCTGCCACTGGTGGGGGTGCGCTTGGGGGCCATTATCCCGCAGGTGCCAACTCTGGGGTCCGACGGCTCCCACGTTCGCACAAAAGGCCAGTTTAGAAGGGTCTTCATCAGACACCTCGTCAGGGCAAGGGCCTCAGCCAGATGCCCGGCTCCCCGGGGCCCTGCCGCCAGGGACCGTGCCACCCACCGCCACCCTCAACGTCAGATATAAACAGAGCACTAAGGCCTCTGGATGTGTGACACAAGGCCTGGCACGTGAATTTCGAGCTAAACTATATGCATATACTCAGCCCGGAAGAAGCCGAGCTGGTTCTAGAAACAGAAGAGGATTTGAAAAATTACAATTATCCTCAGAAGTATTCAAGAAAAGACCGCATTTAGATTAAACACAGACGGCCCCTACAAGGAGCGCGTCCGTGGATATTAAAAATACTATTCCTGCACTCGGCCATGAAAAGGAACGAAATACGGGCATTTTTAGCAACATGGATGGACCTAGAAACTATCATGCGAAGTGAAGTCAGCCAGACAATGAGACACCAACCTCAAATGCTTCCACGGACACGTGGACTCTGAAAAAAGGACGGACGGAACTTCTCTGCAGAACAGATGCTGACTCACAGACTGAACAGCTTATGGTCTCCAGAGGAGACAGGTTGGGGGGTGGGGGGATGCGCTGGGGGTGTGGGATGGAAATCCTGTGAAATTGAATTGTTATGATCATTATGCAACTACAGATGTGACAAATTCATTTATTCAATCTAAAAAATTACCATTCCCGGCATTAGGAGAAGACACACAGCCACGTGCCTGCAGAATAAGCGCAGGGAACCCTGGAAGCTGAACAACAAAAGTAAGAGATGACTCAGCCAAAGAACCCAGCCCTCCGACCAGAGTCCTGGCGGGGCCGGGGGCGGCGTAAAATGAGCAAGAAAAGCCGGGAAGGTCTCCGGGCCTGGGAGCGCGCCCTGCGGACTGGAAGGGTGCTGTGGCGAGTTGGAAGCCGGTGCAAGCACGTGTGGGCACTGAGGGCAGAGGTCAAAGGGGAGGCCCCGCAGGAGGCAGCGGCGTCGCCGTGCCCCCGTGCCGGGAGCCGGGCTGGCCTCACTGTTCCGGGAAACACCTCCAGCCTGAATCCTGCACGTGGCACCTGGGTGAGGATGGGCCACCACGGCACCCGCGCTTCCCACCGCAGGGGTGGTGCTCACTGGGGCGACACTGGAAGCTCGGGGCATGTGGCCCCGCGGCTGGGGAGGATGAGAGGCGGGACACCCCCCAGACGCTCAGCCCCAGGCCCGGCTTAGCTCAGGCTCTCTCAGCTCAACGCCCACTGGCCGGCCTTGGTCCCCTGACCTGGCCAGCCGCATGGGATGCTGCGGAATTGGGGGGAGCACCTTAGGGTGTTACCCGAAAGGCCGGGGTCAACCTGGAGAAGGGACATCAGAACTGGGTGTAGTGGCTGCAGCCAAAGATGGCGGTAAAGGAACATTCCAGAATGGGAACCACTGACAGTTCTGGAGGCGGCGGGCCTGGAGGGTCGGGGGGAGGAGTGCAGAGGAAAGGCGTCTCCACGGACGCACGCCGCCCAGCCTCCTTCCAGACACAGTGGAAGCACGGAGGACGCGAGGACGCGAGGCTGGAGACCCGGGAGGCACGGAGATGCGGGAGCAGGAGAATGGCCTCCGGGAACAGGGACCAGCAAGAGGCCGGGAGACCTTACGGGGCAGAGACGGCGGTTTTCCTCCCCCAGAAAGGGGAGGGAGCAGGGGAGGCGTTTCGGAAGTAACTTGGACCTTGCGGAGAAGCAGTCCGCGCAGCAGAGGCGGCCGCGTGCGAGGCGAGCCACATGTGTGGGCTGTGGCACGAAAGGGCAGTCTGACCCGCAGGCAGGGAGTCTCCCCCAGGGTGGCGGGAGGGTCGTCCCACCACTGAAACCAGAGGAGGGAGTGACCACAGCTGTGCCTCAGCTCCACGTTCCGACACAGCCAGGAGGACGCAAATGCCGACAGCAACGCCCCGATTTTAGAATCATCCTGGGGACGTGGCCTGGGGTCTGCTGCCAAGAGGGACAAGCCGGGCAGCTTGGAGGGAGGAGGCCGAGGGAGGGTGAGAGGAGGGTTGCGGCCCCACCCCGTCCTCTCAACCACGGTGGGGCCCGAGAAGAGCATGCCAACACCGCCCACTAGCCTGCGACGGGGCCGTGCACGTGGGGGTCCCTGGGACATCCTGCTGCCTCAACTCAGAGGTCTCGCCGGGCAGCCCATGGCGGCTGGAGCCAGCTAAGGGACACTCGAGGTCCACAGGGAAGCTGACCGTGTGCCCCACACCTGGCCAGGTCAGAGGCCAGCTGCCCAGCTGCCCCGGGACAAGAGCCTGACACTGGCATGAAGCCGAGTCAGACTGCAGGAGCACGGAAGGCTCAGGACCCCGGCTCACTCAGTGTCTCCGGAAGCTCCTTGCCAGAAGGGGCAGCGCCAGGGCAGCCTCCCCCGCAGTTTGGGGCTCCCGGGTCTGTGTGGGGTCCTGCAGGCGCCCCCCGAGCCTTCCCCTGGGGAGGTGCCCGGTGTGGGGGCCTGGGCGGGGCCCCGTCCCGGGTCCCCCAGGCGGCCGCGTGGGGCCCTGGTGTGCTCACCAGAAACGACTGGAAGAGCTGGAAGGAGCCGCCCAGGCGCACGTACAGATGGGACTGCAGCCGCGTGGACGTGCCGTTGAAGGCGTTGGCCACGGCCAGGAAGGCGTAGGGCCCCACCGTGAAGAACTCCCAGTCGTAGGCGCCCGAGGTGGCGATGGTCTGGTTGGCCTCGAAGAGCCGGCTGCCCGGGTTCCACTTGTAGATGACGCTGTCGATGTTGTGGTTGTCGCCTGGAAGCCGGGCGCCGGGGCGGGCGGGAGGTGGGGCCCAGTCCAGCCGGGCCCTGCGCCGGGCACCTCCCCGGTCCCCACCCTGCCCTTCCCGCCCCTGCGCCCAGTGAGAACCCTCGGCGCCCCCGACCTTGGACGGCTCCAGAGCCCCTGCGGCCTCCAGCTGCTGGAGGGGGGCCCCGCCCCTCCCAGCCTCACCCCTCGCACTGCCCGCGGCCCCTTCGATCTCCCTCCCCCACGGGCCAGGCCACACAGGCCGGGAGCCCCCTCCCACGTGGTGATCTTTGGAGCCCCCCCACCCCGCGGGCCAGCCTCTCCCAGAACACTCACTGTCGTGGGGGGACTGGGTGGTGCGCTCCCGGGGTCCCCTCCGCCCACAAGGGGTGGTGGGGTCTCCTTCCCAGGCCAGAGGTGCCCTGCAGAACCGGCTGTGCCCCGCAGAACCGGCTGTGCCCCGAGGCTCTGTCCCCCTCGCGTCACAGAGCAGGGAGGGGCTCGCCACGGTCACATGGGGCAGCCACCTGGCCCGGAAACCAGATTTGCCAGCCCCTCCCAGGCCTGTGCCCCAGCACACCCACTGCGTCGCAGAGTTTGTGCCCAGAATGGATGATGGCAGGGACCCCCCCTCACCTGGACAGGTGAGCGCTGCTCAAGTGTCCACCCTCAGACGCTGCTGTCAGGTGGCCGAGCCCAAGGACACGGCCGGGCGGGGTTTATTACCCTTTTAATGAGATACAATGAACCCTGCAGGCCAGGCGGCCCCCTGGAGCCAAGGCCACAGCCCCTACCTTCCCGGTGGTTGGCCACGGCCAGGAAGTGCTCCCCGGACACCTCGAAGGCCTCCCAGTCCCGGGCGCTGTGGGTGGGCACCCGCTGGTACGGCGTGAACCTCAGCCGCCTCTGGCTCCACTTGTAAATGACGGAGAACTCCTGGCCCTTTTCATTCGGTTCGAAGTTAGCCACGGCCAGGAAGATCTGCGGAGAGGACCAGGACGCTCGTTCTTGTGACCCGCGCGTGGCTGTGGCGCGTGAGGCCGCAGCACGGAGGCAGAGCCCGAGACGGACAGCCTCGAGCCGCCCTTCACTGAAATCAACTTAAAGCCCGGCTACACTGAAGACCGGGCACAGCTGCGTCTACCAGCCACCGGCTCTCGTGCCAGCTCCCACCCCAGAGAAAGCCTCATGCACCACACCCGTCTCATCACCTGGAGGAGGAGGAGGAGGAGGGAGAATCTTTTCTTTTTCTTTTTGTGCTTTTTAGGGCTGAACCTGCAGCACAGGGAAGTTCCCAGGCTAGGGGTCGAATTGGAGCCGCATCTGTGACCTACACCACAGCTCATGGCAACACTGGATCCTTAACCCACGGAGTAAGGCCAGGGATGGAACCTGCAACCTCATGGATACCAGCTGGGTTCTTAGACGGCTGAGCCACGGCAGAAATTCCTGAGGAGGATAAACCTCAAAGCCTTGCTGTCCCTCAGGCAGTGTGTGCCTGTCACGCAGCTGAGGACGACGTGGAGACGCCCCCCGCGTGCCGTGACCCGAGGGCCAGATGCCTGGGCGCCGCGACTGTCACAGGACCTGGAAGCTCGGGGCGTGGGTCACGCGCACTGTGGCTGAAGCTGCCCCAGGTACACTCTGCGCCCTTTTCAGTGATGGGACAGAAGATTTCCTACCTTGCTTTCTAAATTTCCCAACTTTTCTTCAATGTAACATTATTTTTTATAATGAAAAAAAACCTTTCAATGTCATCAACCAAAAAACCAGAGAGCTTGTCACCCGCCTCCCGGCTGGACTCTGAGCACAGAACTGTGGGGGGCTGGGGCAGAGAGCAGAGGTTTGTCTGCCCTGCTGACTGTCTGGTCCCCGGTGGGGGGGCCCAGGGGAGGGCAGAGCTGTGCCCTGCACACATGTGGGTGAGGGAGCCACTTGGGGACACTCACGGGGAGGTGGCCCCGAGACACTGCCGCTTGGGGTCGAGGGTTAGAAGGAGCTGGCGAGGGGCCGCGGCTCAGTGCAGCCCTGGTGTGGGGTGGGGGGGCTGCCGCGAGGCCCTCCCACCCAAGACCTGGCCTCGCCATCCGTGCCTGTCCGCCTCCCTTGGGACACCCCGTGTCCCCAGGGTTTGTGGGGCACGGGAAGGAAGGCGGGGGCGGGGCCTATTTCCAGTCTCGCGTGATCTCTGCTTTGCCCGCCGGTTTGGGTCCAGTTATCTCAAGGGTGTTCCGGAGTCGGTGCCGGGGCTGCGTGGAGCTGGGGAGCTTCTCAGGAATAGTCTGTCTTCTATTTTGTAGGAAGCCGAGCAGACTTGCTCAGACACGTTCTGGACTTAGAGACGCGGCTGTGCGTGACTTGGAAGCCGCTGCGGGCCCTCAACCCGAGAAATACGTTTCCCTGCAAAATTCACATGGGAGCCCCGACCTTTGGGCCCTGCGGGTTTCCCCAAATGGAACAGACCAAGGGAGTCTCCAGAAGCAGACTTGCCCTCTTCCCGATGGTGAAGTGCCTCCAGGACTGGGCCTGGTGCGTGGGGACGTCCTGGTAGGAGGCGAACTTGCCGTCCGTCCACTTGTAGATGGCGGACGTGGCCCTGCGGTTGGCGGTGGCGACGAAGAGCCCGGCCTCGGGGATGGCGAAGACCTCGATGCCCAGCGTCTCCGCGTTTGTGGACAGGCGCTGGTGCTCCTCCACGTAGTCCAGTCTTTCTCTGGCTTTTGCGACAGAGACACGGAGGCCCGGTCAGCACTTCCCAGGACGCAAGTCCCGACGCAGCGCGACTCGTCACCGGGGCCTCTCAGCCCTGCGGGGGCTCAGGGTCTGCGGAGCCCCGGGGATGCGGGTCAGGTGGAACGGACGCGCCAGGGCGTGTGGCTTCTACAAAGGGTTGTGCCCGAATGCTAATGGCAGAGTCACAGCTCGTGGAGGCCCCCCCGGGGCCCCTTCCCGTTTCCCGAGGACCCCCCATCCGGAGCCTCTTGCCCCCCCCCCCCGCGCTGCCAACATCACCACCGTGCTCAGGCACCGGGCCCCGTGGCGTCCAATCGCCACTCCGAGGGGCCAGAGAGGGCGAGGAGAGCAGGGGGGCCCCAGAGGGAGGCTGGCCCCCACGGGGAGATGACATGAACCCCTGCCCGCCCACGTGTCGTGCCCAGGTGGCTCACACTTCCCAGCTGCTCTGCACGGGGGGCATTTCCTGCCCCCTAAGTTCCAGGGCTCGGAAGACCCTAGGTCCGCAGAGCCCCCCGCCTCACCTGCTAACACGGAGACCCACTCGCTGCCCACACACAGGTACAGCCCCTTGCGGCTGGCGTCAAACCAGAACTGGGCGTCCTCCGCCTTGGTACACGGAGGCCGGGATCCCAGCGTCACCTTCATGTCGGTTTCTGGGGGAGACGGGAAAGAGAGGTGGGGGGGTGCTCCCCGGAGGAAGGCGGGGTCGGGGATGTGCTGCCCTGACCCGTGAGCAACCACCACGAGGCTCAGAGAGTCCTGCCCCCGCCTCCCGGTGGGGGCGCTGCAGAGGGAGTGGGTTTCCGTTCTCCACGGCAGGGGCTGGCTTAAACCATCGTGACTTCACACTGCAGAGGAGCCAACACCACCGAAAGACAGCAAGGGGGTGCCCACCAGGGGGCCTCAGAAAATAGAAACGGAGTTCCCGTGGTGGCTCAGCAGTAACAAACCCAACTAGTGTCCAGGACGACACGGGTTCCCTCCCCGGCCTGGCTCAGTGGGTCAAGGATCCGGCATGGCCGTGGCTGTGGTGCAGGCTGGCAGCTGCAGCCCGATTCAACCCCTAGCCTGGGAACTTCCCTGTGCCACGGGTGTGGCGCTAAAAATAAAAAATAAAATGAAAAGAAAGAAAATAGAAATGAACCTTGCGAAGGGCGGGCCCTGCCGGGGCTGCTGAGGTTTGATGTCTGTTGGAGCGGGAGCGGGAGGGGCCACAAAGGCTGCTCCAGGGCGAAGCAGGCAGCCGGGGCGGGGCGGGCGGGGGGGGGGGGGCTCCGTCCTGGTCTCAGTGGGACACCAAGGGCACCAGTGGGGGTGGGGTTAAATGGCCACCACGGAGCCCTCCTCCTCTGCCTTCAGGGGTGGGGGGCAGCTGCATCAGGCCCCAGTGTACCCTTCCCCTTCGTGGGTGTGACAAACGCCCTCCCCTCCTGGCTTTGCACCTGGGAGGTTGGGAAGTGACAAGGCTCTCGGGGTCAGGCAGGGGGGTGCCTCCGGCCTACTGACCGTAGGGGTATTTTAGCACCTCGTTCTCTTCTGGCTTCCCCGGGAGTCCCTGGAGGACGGGGGGGATGGACAGCGCGGCGAGCTCGGCGTTCCTGCAGGGGCACAGCCTTGGGGTGGCATCTGAGCCGGGCAGCAGAACCAGCTGCCTCACCAGGCCCTGCAGAGGGGAGAGCGCGTTCAGACCTGCGTTGCCAGACAGGTCCCGGATCACTGGGCTCCCCGCCCAGACCCCAAGGAGCCCTGGGAATGGGGCTGGGGCGTCGAACCTGCTCTGAAGCAGGGAGAGGAGTCTGCATGTCGGGTACGGGGGCTTGGGGACAACGGTGGAGAACTGTACCCCATTCAAAGGAATCTAACCTCACAAGGGGCTTGTCCTGTGGACTGACCTAGAGTGGCTGGGTACACTGCTCATCCATCCATACGTCCATCCACTCACCTGTCCGTCCACCCATCTGTCCATCCAGCCATCCATCCACGCACCCACATGCCCATTTATTTATCCGTCTGTCCATCCATCCAGGCCTCCATCCATCCAGGCAGGCCATCATTAAACATTCAGAGCACCTGCTATGCATCAGGCCTGCTTCTTGACACAGGACACAGCAGGAAGCAAAAGCCCTTACCTCGCAGAGCAGAGCCCCCCATTAACCCTCTAAGGGAGAGACAGCAATGAGCAGACACACAGCTGGTCTGCGAGGGGTCAGGGCTACAGAGAAAAGACAATCAGAGGAAAGGCTGGGAGCGCTGGGTGGGGGGCCCTCTTCTCAGACTGGTGGGGAGGCCTCCGCAGCACGAGGACACAGCGCAGGGCCCCAGGGTCATAGGGAGTGAGCCACGGCAGCAGTGGGGATGAGTGTTCCGGGAGGAGGGCACGGCAGGTGCAAAGGCCCTGTGGTGGGAGAGTGCCCGGCATGCATGGGGTTCCACCAAGCCTGTAGGCTCCCTGTTCCCGTCTGCCACATACACGGTGTTGAACTAGAGCTTCAGGCTGCCGGACCAGCGGTGACAGCCCCCTGCACACCAGTGTAGGGGGGGCCAGGCCACAGCCCCTGCAAACGTACCGTGAACAGGCCTTTGGTCCTCCTCCGGCTGCCGATGAAGAACCGGGCTCCTCGCACCGACAGGGTGGCCGGGAAGGGCATGTCAGCCGTTCTGAAAACAGGGGAAGGCAGTTTGAGGGCCGTGGGAGAACAGCCCCGGGGGAGGGTACGCCAGTCCCGGGGCGGCCGCAGTGAGCACCCAGGCTGGGCGGCCTAAACCACAGAAGGGTGTGCTAGAGACCAGACGTTTGAGGCCGGGGTTCTGGCCCTGGGCCCTACTGCGGCTCTGGGGCGGGGCGGGGGGGGGGTCCTGCCCCCTCTTCCAGCTGCCAAGGTTTCCTGGCTTGTGGCCGCATCCTCGGGCCTCTCCTCTTATAAAGTCACCAATCACTGAGTCAGGGCCACCCCGCACCGGAGTGACCTCAACTTAACTCGATTATACCTGCAGAGGTGCTGCTCCCGCACAGGTCCCATTCTCGGGTTCTGGTGGATGAGAATTTGGGGGGGTGCTCTTCGCCCCGGGACAAGGTCTTCGGCACAAGCATGTGCTGTGGGGGGGTTCAGCAGCCCCACCCGTCTCGTGGGGGCCTGTCCCCCTCCTCTGAGCCCGGGGCTCGAGGAGAGTCACCTTGTTGGTGGCCTCAGAGGTGCTGGAAGGTGGGGTCAGAGTTGGGTCTGGAGGGGCAAGTGGAGGCTGAACTCGGGGTGGGGGCGCTGCTGGAGCCTCTGGGGGGGAGGAGCCGGATGTGAGCTTCTGCTCCTGCCTGGCGCCTCCCGGGACACGATGCCACATTTGCTCGTCAAAGCCCCTGCTCCATCCCGGCTTTGCCGTCCGGCTGCGGCTGGCCGTGACCGCTGTCCCAGACGTCCTGTGCTCCGGGCACAGCTCTCAGGCTCTCTGAGTTCCGGTGTAAAGCCCGACCCAAGGGCCTAGGTTCCTCCTAGGATGCCATCGGCTCCACCTGACCCAGGCCTGTCCTCCTGCACGCCCTCCCCCAGCACAGCTGCCCCACTGCAGGCTCTCACTGCCCCGTAAAGGCCCCCACATATGTGGGGGTGTGGGGGGAGGGGTTGTGAAAAAGCTGCGCTTAAATAAAGGGTATAAATGAGTGTGAAGGAGACTTTTTTTAAGTTATAGAACATCTCACAGTAACAAAGCAGACTAAGATTCTGCCTTTGAAAGTAACGCCTGCCACGACACAGATGAATTACACTGGACCATCCATGAGGAAACGAGCGGCCGGCCCAGCCAGGGCGGAAGCTAGGCCGGCGGGGTCATCACGCAGGGCTGTGGGGAGTCACCAGTCCTGGTCCCACCTACTCAGGAGCCCGGCCTGAGTAAGAGATGGGAGTGGCCCCCGTGGGCCCGGGGTTGTCAGAACTGCTCGTGGTTATTCTGCTGGTCTGTGGAGTGTTGGTGAGTATTCACGCCCTCCTCCCAGGAAAGGGAACCCAATGAGAGAGGTTAGGTGGCCGGTGAAAGTCACAAAGCCAGACCCGGGCCTCCGTTGGCCCGAGCTCCTTCCCGGCTCTGGCCGCCTTCCTCCGGGCCTTTTCTGGGTGTGGGTACCACCTCGGCAGGGTGCCTTCAGCTGGGTCAAGCCTAACCCAACCATGGAGCTAGCTGGGCACTGCCAGGCTAGGCTCCGCCCCTGCTCCTGGGCCCCCACCCACTGCCTGGGGGCGGGGTGGTTTCACCTCCGCTAACGCCTCCACCAGCCTGACCCCACGGAGCGCGGCTGTGGCCACCCCCAGGCCTGGGCCCACGTGCGCCCTGCCGTCCCGGGGCAACCACTCGGCTGGGCTTGCAGACCCGCACTCGGCGCTGAGCCACCTTTTCCTCTCCAGGACCTGGGTACCTACATGTCCACGGGAGGGCCGCAGTCCGTGGTGAGGGAGAAGGCGCCTTCGGACACAGCCAGGACCAGCGTGTGCCACTGGCCGTCAGTCAGAGCCGGGCTGCGGAAGGACACGCGGGTCTGCCAGGTGCCCGCCGCGTCCTGGCTGAGGAAGAGCAGGTGCAGCTGCGCCGCGGAGTAGCGCAGACCCAGCAGCAGCGCGTCCTGCTCGGCCACCACCGTGAACAGGTACTCGTTCTTCTGCAGGAGAGGGGCGGGGGAGGGGCCGGTGAGGGGGGAGTGAGGACTGGGGGGGAGGCAGGGCGCTAGGATGGAGGGGGGGCGGTGGAAGGACAGGTGAGGGGGCAGGTGAGGGGGCGGCGGCGGGGCAGGCGGGGGTAAAAGACTGGGCTCCCGGCGGCATCGCCTGAGGCAGTAACCAAGGCCTTTGATAAAGCAAAAGGCACCACTCACACCCCAGGACAGCTACCACCAACAAAACCAAATAGCCAGTGGTGGCGGAGGCGGTGGAAAAGCAGGGCCCTTGGGCACTGTGGTGGGAACATAAAATGGGGCAGCTGGTGGAGAAAACGGCGCGGCGATTCCTCAGGAAGTTGAGAGGGAGTCACCACCTGCCCCCGCAACCCACTTCTGGGGGTGCGCCCCAAAGGACTGGCAGCTGCGTCCTGAAGAGGCGTTGAGACGCCCGTGTTCCCACCCGCCTTGCTCTCAGTCACTAAGACGTCAAGGCGGCCAGAGTCCATCAGCAGAGAAATGGACGGTCAGCTGGGGTCTGTCCAGCCTTTCAGAGGAGGCTCCCACACCACTGGGAGGGACCCGAGGACGTTATGCTGGTGACACGAGTCCGTCACAAAAGGGCAAAGAGTGTACGATCCGCTGATTCCAGGTCCCTGGAGGAGTCAGATTCAGAGACAGAAGGCAGGACGGTGGGCGCCAGGGGCTGGGGGGGAGGGGGTGTGATGGGGAGTTGTCCTTTAAGGTTGCAGAGTTTCAGTTTGGAAAGATGGAAAAAGTCCTGGCGACGGACGGGGGCCTGTCCTGATGCCACAGACCTGTGCACTTAAAAAGGTTAAAAGGGGAAACTGCATGGCATGCGAATTTTACCAGTTTTAAAACCTGCGCCCACCCCCATGGCGAGGGCCATTGCCACACACCTCACTGCCAGTTGCACGTGACCTCCCGCTCAGACCACGTGGAGACACTGGGGACCATGTTAAGTGCCACTTAGAGTCTCTTAATGTCTAGCCTACCACAGACAAAGGTAGAGTCGAAGGCGATTAAGCCTTAACGCTAAAGCAGATGCGTAAAATACAGATTTCGCTTCTTAGCGCGTCTTTGCCCCGTAAACAATGAGTGAAATGCCACGCAGCTCTGACGCTGACGGCATCGGAAACCTCCCTGGTCTTCATATTAGCAACTTCTAATTTAGCAAAAGCCGCTTGGCACAGCTTGGGCCACAGGACCACGGGCCACTCGGGTGCTAAGGGGACACGCACGGCACTTTCACCTACTTCCCATGGGAGGGAGCCTGGAAGGGCGTGTGGCTGGGCAGAGACCAGAAACGACACCCAAGGACAGAAGGCTCCCAGGTTGGGGAGGGGGTGACGGCCAGGCAGGTGGCTGGGAGGACGCTGACGTCACAGCTGGGCAGAACAGGCGTCTCCGCTTCCCTGTGTTCCGGTCCCAGCACCAGGGGGTCTGAGCGGCCTCTGACCTTCCACCTGCTGACCCGCCCAGAGCAGTCAGGCCACCGCCTCGGAGATTCTCGCACCCTGCCCCCAGACACACCCATGGCTGGAGGTGACCGACGTCAGGTCAAGCCCGTGTTTGCCCCCAGTGAAGGTGGAAGGAAGCGGGTCAGGTGAAAAGTGAGTTTATTTCTCCAGGTGCCCGAGGAGGTGCTGGCAGGTTGGAAGTCCAGGCCGAGGGACCCGGGCAGAGGAACGGGGAGGGAGGGGAGGTGACCCAGGGGCGGGTGGAGGCTCCTCCTGGGAGGCAGGAGCCCCGGGAGCAGGGCTCAGAGGTCAGGTCAGGATAGTGGGGACATGAGGGGACCCTGTCCTGAGTGGGGACAGCCACCTAACCCCGGTCAGGACTGAGGGGAGGCTGGGAGGACCAGGTCACGGGGGGGACCTGAGCCCGCTGGCCCTGGGGGGACGGGCCCGGTCAGCAGCAGGACTCGCAGGCCGAGGCGGGCACGCAGCACGCGGGGCGGCAGAGCAGGGACACGCAGGAGGCTGGGCGGCAGCAGCTGGGCTGGCAGCAGGAGGCGGGGGCCCCGCAGGAGGAGACGGGCACGCAGCAGGCGGGGCGGCACACGGGCCGGCAGAGGAGGGACACGGAGGACGAGGGTCTGCAGCAGGACGAGGGGCAGGGGCAGGGGCAGGGCTGGCAGCACGAGGAGGCCGAGCAGGGGGAGGCCTCGCAGCACACGGGTGTGCAACAGACGGGCCTGCAGCAGACGGGCGTGCAACAGACAGGCCTGCAGCAGACAGGCACACAGCAGGCCTGCTGGCAGGGGGAGGAGGTGCAGCAGGACGACTGGCAGCTCGACTGCTGGCAGCAGGAGTCTGAGCAGGGGGAGGCCTCACAGCACACAGGTGTGCAGCACACGGGTGTGCAACAGACAGGAGTGCAGCAGACGGGCCTGCAGCAGACAGGCCTGCAGCAGACGGGCACACAGCAGGCCGGCTGGCAGGGGGAGGAGGTGCAGGAGCTGGAGCAGCCTGACAGGCAGGGGCTGGGCTCACAGCTCGCTGGGGTGCAGACGAGGGCCAGGCGGGGCGCGGGGGTGCAGCTGCTGGGGGCGCAGCAGGGGGGCTCGCAGCAGCTCTCTGGACAGTCATCCCACTGCCAGGAGGAGCCGGTGCAGGGGTGACAGGGACCGGGCAGGCAGACGTGGCTGCCGTAGCTCAGGTTGCTGGAGCAGCCGGACAGGGTGGAGGCGGCCATGGTGGGGGCGGTGGGGCTGGAGGAGGTGAGTGTGTGTGAGTGTTTGTGAGTGTGTGAGTGTGTGTGTGAGGTGCTCAGAGATGTGGGCCTTTTATACCCCTGCCGTTGCGTGTTGGTCCAGCAGGAGGCTTCCCTTTCCTTGTTGGTGTTTTGAGTGAGGCCTGGGAGCACCTGTTCCTTCCTGTTTATTTACAGAAGCGTTTGCTGCCTGTAAAATGCTGGTCATGCTGAGCACGCGGTCACCCCGTCACCTGTGTGTGCTTTTCTAAGCAAACACAGGATTCATTTAGACTCCCGCAGCCCTGGCCCTGCCTGCCCGGCTGCTCCCCTCCCCAGGCTTCTCTGGCTGCAGGTGAGGCGGGTGAATCCCAGACTCTCACCATCTGGGCAGCACGGAGCTGAAAGTTGGGACAGTGCTGCCCGCGCTGTAGGACGTCTTGTCACACAGAAGGGCTGCACAGTGGACAGGTCAGCAAGGGGAGAAATAGTGATGAGGAGACAGACAAAGAGCATCTCAGGTGCAGCACAGACGGTGGGAGAGACGCGGGACAGAGAGAAACGGGGATGCAGACGAGGCCGCCACGTTCAGTCGGTAGAGATGCCGGCGGGCACAGCAAGCGGGAGAAAGGGCACGTTTTCCGGAGCAGAAGAGCAAACACTGGGTTCTTCTGATTTGGGTTTTGACCAAATCCGGGACAAGGTGAGTGGGAAGGGGTGCATGTCTAGTTGGTGAAAAATCTGACACCAGATGTGAAGAAACATCCCCAAAGCTTCCAGAAGGATGCGTATCCTGTGCGGGCGGCACAGCCGGTGGAGATGCCTGCAGACAGTGGCAGCGAACCCTCGAAGCCTGAGGGAAAAGGCCTCCCTGGAGCCCTGGGCGTCCGGAGGGTACAAGCGCCTCTGGCGATGTCGCCGTTCTGAAAAGGTGCCACTCACACCTCACAGGTGAGTGTGGCGCTGGCTGTGAGTTTTCGTCGACGCCTGATGTCAGGTTAGGGATTTCTAAACATTTGTTGTTGGTTTTCTGTAAGCTTAGGAAAAACTGAGCGGGAGGGAGCACTTCCTAATCAGTCATTCTGGGCGGCCAACGTCAGTTACCCTGACACCAAAACCAGACACAGATACCCCGAGAGAGAAAACCACAGACCCGTCTCCCTTCGGAGCAGGGATTCAAACGTGTTCCACAAAATACTACGAACTGAACTCAGCAGCGCATTGAAAGGACTGGACCCCACGGCCACGAGGGGTCTTTTGCTGGGAAGCAAGGATGGAAGGGTTTGTATGAAAACCAGCCGCTGTGACACGTCACCTTAACAGATGGAGGCAGAAGTTCCGAGTCCTCTCAACTGAGGCAGAAAAAGCACTTGACAAAATTCAGCTCCCTCGTAGGATGAAAGCTCTCAGCAAACCAAAAGTAGAAAGAAACTGCCTCCACATGTAAAAATATACACGTATATGAAAAACCCACAGCAGGCAGGACAGTCCGTCTCAAAAGACGGAAAGCTTTTCTTCTTACAGCAGGCGCTGGGCGAGGGTGCCCATGTCCGCCCCTGCTCTTCCACACACTAGTAGGGGGAGGAGAGCAGCCGGACAAAAAAAAGAAATAAAAGCCATTGATACTGCAAAAGAAGTCAATTATCTCTGTCCACAGAAGTGACAGCCAACCAAGTGTCCTGAAATTTTTGCACACACACACACACACACACACACACACACTTTACAACTAATAAATGAGAACAACAAATGAAGTGGGATACAAAGTCAACACACAAAAATCCCCTGCATTTCTACACACTAATGATGAGTAACCCCCCAAAGAAATTACAGAAGTGATTCCATTTAGAATATGGTCAAACAGAATAAAATACGTAGTAAGTAATTTCACCCGTGGGTCAAAGACTTGTACAGTGAAAACTACAAAATATTGTCGAAAGAAATGATAGAAGAGACACAAGCAGGTGGAAAGACATCTCACATTTACGGCTCGCAAGGCTTGCTCTTGTTACGAAGTCCATGCTCACCAAAGCAGTCTACGCATTCAGTGCAATTGCTACCAAAATCTCAGTGACCTTTTATTGCAGAAATATAAAAACATCTTAAAATTCATGTGGAATCTTAAAGGACCCTACATAGCCAAAAAAAAGAAAAGAAAAGGAAAGAAAGAAAAAATAAAATCCTGAAAAAGAACAGAACTGGAGGACTCACCCTTTCTGATTTCAAAACTTAGCACAAATCTACGGTAATCAAAGCAGGATGGTGGGGCAGAAGGACAGACCTGTGGATCAAGGGGACAGGAGACAGGATCCAGAAACACACCCTCACACGTTCAGTCAAATCGTTTTTGACGAGGGCACCAAGTCCATTCAACGGAGAGAGACCGTCTTTGGCACGAGGTCCTGGGAAAACCGGACCCAGGCCTGACACCGCAGACAAAAACGAATTCCAAGTGGATCCATGGCCTCAATGGAAGACCTATAACTATACAACTCCTAGAAGGAAAAATAGCACAGGAGTTTCCCAACCCTGGCTTTGGCAGTCATTCCTTGGATATGACACCAATGGCAGAGACAGCTTGAGAAAAATACACAAATTGGGCTTCATAAAAAATTTAATTTTTTCACCAAAATACAATATCAACAGAGCAAAAAGTAACACAAAGAAATGAGAGGAAACATTTGAAAATCATCTCGACTTATCCAGAATGAATAAGGAACTCCGAAAACTCAGTAACAACAGCAACAAAAATCTGATTCAACAATGAGTAAAGGACTTGAGGCGTTCCCGTCGTGGCTCGGTGGTTAATGAATCCAACCAGGATGCATGAGTTCGTGGGTTCGATCCCGGGCCTTGCTCAGTGGGTTAAGGATCCGGTGTTGCCGTGAGCTGTGGTGTGGGTTGCAGGCGCAGCTCGGATCCTGTGTTGCTGTGGCTGAGGCGTAAGTCAGCGGTTACAGCTCTAATTGGATCCCTAGTCTGGGAACCTCCATACGCCACGGGTGCGGCCCTAAGAAGACAAAAGGAGACCAAAAAATTTTTTAAAAAGAGTAAAGGACTTGACTAGATGTTTTTCCAAAGAAGGTATACAAGTGGCCAATAAGCACATGAAAGGATGCCCAATATCACTAATCATCAGAGAAATGCAAATCAAAACTTCAGTGGAATACCATATTATATCCACCAGGATAAATACTATGTATTAAAAAACAGACACAGTATTGGTGAGAACGCGGCGGAACTGAAACACTTGTACCCTGTCTGTGGGTGGGAACCTGAAACGGTACAGCTGCTGTGGAAGTCAGGAGGGCTGTTCCCGCCAAAATTAAACGTAAAATTATCATGCGATTCAGTAATTCTCCTGGGTCTATGCTCAAAAGAATTGAAGGCAGGGTCTCGAAGAGATATTTTAACATCGCCTTCAAGCAGCCCTGTTCCCAACAGCTTAAACGGGGAAGCAGCCCCGGGGGTCCCTGATGGGCAAGGGGCCAGGCGAGGTGCCGTGTGTACACACGACGGGATGCTCTGCAGCCTTGACAAGGAAGTAAGTCTGACGTGAGCAAGGAGGAGCACGAGGACACGTGGCAAGATCAGTACGCCAGGCACAGAAAGACAAATTCTGAGAGTCCACTCACAGCAGGTGCTTCAGAGACAGGGAGTAGAATGACGGTTTCCAGGGGGCCTGAGCAGGATGGTGTGAAGTTACTGGTTACGGGGTAGAGTTTCGTTTTTCAGGAGAAAGAGTCCTGAGCAAGTGGCGGATGGTGATGGTTTCACAACCTCATGCGTGAGCTTAACAACACTCAAGGGCGCCCGTGAAAGGGTTACGCGGTCGACTTTGCGCTATGAGTATCTCACCTCCATTTAAAACCCAGAAGAAAGAGAAATGAACGATGGAGTCATGAAAAGACACGGAGAGACCTTAAACGCACACTATTACGTGAGAGAGGCCATTTAAAAATGTAACCTGTTTCCTTCTATTGGAAGCGTACTTCCCATGAGAACATTACTGGCTTGGCGCTCCCCAAGGAGGAACCGACGAGGAACCGTGAGGTTGCGGGTTCGATCCCTGCCCTTGCTCAGTGGGTTAAGGATCCGGCGTTGCCGTGAGCTGTGGTGTAGGTTGCAGACGCGGCTCGGATCCCGCGTTGCTGTGGCTCTGGCGTAGGCTGGTGGCTACAGCTCCGATTCAACCCCTAGCCTGGGAATCTCCATATGCCGCGGGAGCGGCGCTAAAAAGACAAAAAGACAAGGGAGGGGGAATATTACAGGTTTTGTTCTGAAGCGTAGTCAGGTTACTTGGAAGCAGCTTTGAGGTGCGAGAGACTGGACCCCCCTCTGAGGCAGCAGCGTCCTCGTGAGCAGCCGGCCCCTGCGCCGGGAATCGCGGGCCTTCCCACCCGGCAGGTGCGGCAGGTGCTCCTGCGGGCCCCGTTTCATCTTGGGGCGTGAGCCCATCTAATTACGCGGGTTTTCCCCGTCTCGTCTCCTCTCACACGTGTCCCCTCATCCTTTCCCAACTCGCGGGAGAGCCTCTGTGGACCGGGGAATTCCTCAGAGCCCTTCTCTGCTCTCTGGCTCTCGGACCCCAAACACTCGCTGCCTGTGTCGCCCCCGCCTCCCGGCCCACTCTGAAACGGAGGGGTGCACAGTGCAGCGCTCCGGTTTCCACCCTGGGGCCCGGAGCACCCTCTGGGGGCGCTGGGCGGTGTGAGACCCGCTCTGCTTGTGTGCCCTCCCAGGCGGGCCCCGCTGTGCTTCTCAAGTCCAGCATCCAACCCCGCCGCGCCCGGACCCTGGGGACTCTCCGATCGGCCCAGGTGGGAGGTCGCCCGGGCCCTCCGACCCCTCCTGGTGGGAGCGGCTCTCCCTCCCTCTGCCACGTTCCTTCTAAAAGTGCAGACCCGCCGGGGGACCCAGGGGTGACCCTGGCCCCATGGAGACTGTGCTGTGGGGAGCCCCCGGGCTGGCTGCTGGAGGGACACTCAGGGCCAGTTCACCAGATGGACGATGGGTGGAAACGGTCCAGGGGGCCTGAGAACCCCCAGACATGACAGGGGACCAGCCCCTGGAAAGCGCCCGGCTCGGGGCTGAGCAGGCACTGACCTTCCTGCCGAGGGCAGGAGCCCCACGGTGACCCGCCCAGAGCAGTCAGGCCACCGCCTCGGAGATTCTCGCAACCCCCCGCAAGATACACCCATGGCTGGAGGTGACCGGCGTCGGGTCAAGCCCGTGTTTGCCCCCCAGTGAAGGTGGAAGGGAGCGGGTCAGGTGAAAAGTGAGTTTATTTCTCCAGGTGCCCAAGAAGGTGCTGGCAGGTTGAAGTCCAGGCCGAGGGACCCGGGCAGAGGAACGGGGAGGGAGGGGAGGTGACCCAGGGGTGGGTGGCGGCGCCTCCTGGGAGGCAGGAGCCCTGGGAGCAGGGCTCAGAGGTCAGGTCAGGATAGTGGGGACATGAGGGGACCCTGTCCTGAGTGGGGACAGCCACCTAACCCTGGTCGGGACTGAGGGGAGGCTGGGAGGACCAGGTCACGGGGGGGACCTGAGCCCACTGGCCCTGGGGGGACGGGCCCGGTCAGCAGCAGGACTCGCAGGCCGAGGCGGGCACGCAGCAGGCGGGGCGGCAGAGCAGGGACACGGAGGAGGCCGGGCGGCAGCAGCTGGGCTGGCAGCAGGAGGCGGGGGCCCCGCAGGAGGAGACGGGCACGCAGCAGGCGGGGCGGCACACGGGCCGGCAGAGGAGGGACACGGAGGACGAGGGTCTGCAGCAGGACGAGGGGCAGGGGCAGGGGCTGGGCTGGCAGCACGAGGAGGCCGAGCAGGGGGAGGCCTCGCAGCACACGGGCGAGCAGCACACGGGTGTGCAACAGACAGGAGTGCAGCAGACAGGCCTGCAGCACACGGGCCTGCAGCAGACGGGCACACAGCAGGCCGGCTGGCAGGGGGAGGAGGTGCAGGAGCTGGTGCAGCCTGACAGGCAGGGGCTGGGCTCACAGCTCGCTGGGGTGCAGACGAGGGCCAGGCGGGGCGCGGGGGTGCAGCCGCTGGGGGCGCAGCAGGGGGGCTCACAGCAGCTCTCTGGACAGTCGTCCCACTGCCAGGAGGAGCTGGTGCAGGGGTCACAGGAACTGGGCAGGCAGACGTGGCTGCCGTAGCTCAGGTTGCTGGAGCAGCCGGACAGGGTGGAGGCAGCCATGGTGGGGGCGGTGGGGCTGGAGGAGGTGTGAGTGTGTGTGAGTGTGTGTGAGTGTGTGTGAGGTGCTCTGTGATGCCAGGCCTTTTATATCCGCCGTGTTGTCCCAGCAGGAAGTGCCCACGCCCGGCCTTCCTGTTGGGGCTGAGAGCAGGTGCAGGAGCCCCTCATTAGTGGTGGCGTATTTGCGGCAACAGTTTTCACTCGGACTCGTGAGTGTGAATATCCCGAGTTGCAGGTTGTTTCCCAGCTCTCCTCTGTTTGGTTCCAGAAACGTTTGGAAAAATATTGAGGCAAGGTCACGCCGAGCGGAGGCTTGGAGGGGAACGCTCTCCAAAGTAACGAATTCAGTTCCTTCTGTCCTCAGTTTGGGGTACTTTTCCCCTTATCTTGACGTGTAAACATTTTTCATCCAAGTGTAAAGTGACCCCGGAACATTCACAGGGTTCAGAGGGTGGATCATCAAACCGGGTCCAGGGGTCAAGTTTCTGCAGGGGCCGGTGTGTGGTCCAGGGGCCACCGCCGCCGATGCTGCCATGGCAGCGGGAGGCACCGCAGGGGGCCCGGCCAGCCCCATCCCCACGACACCCAGCCCGCCCGAGAGGCGTGTTGATGGGCGGTGCCTGGTTGGACCCTCGGTTATGACACCTCAGCAAAGAGCTGCCTGGGGGAGTTGCGGGCTGTGATCCAGACTCAGGGACCCAGGACCACACTCTGCTCTGGCCTGCAGCTTGCGTGAATGTTTTCCCCAAACCCAGGTGCCTTCTTGGTCCCCACACTGTGCGCCCCATGCCC
Source organism: Sus scrofa (assembly GCF_054392235.1). NCBI lineage: Eukaryota > Metazoa > Chordata > Mammalia > Artiodactyla > Suidae > Sus > Sus scrofa. Next base: position 222,684,172 of record NC_139395.1, read on the forward strand.
CATGGCTGAGCAGCTGCCCCTCTGGCCAGAACATGCCCCTCTCGCAGGTGATACCCCGAGTCTAGGTTCAGGAGAGGAGAGTGTCTCCTCCCAGAGTCCCTGTGGGGCGGGGGAGCCGAGGGAGCTCGTGGGCTCTGTGCACTGGGACAGGAAGTCAGTGCGGGCTGACTATGGTGGAGAGGGTGACAGCCCCTGGGGCAGTGATGGTCACGACGGCCCAGGAGACGGCGGGGAGGTTAGGGAACGCTTTCTGAGCACCTGTTCCAGACCCGGCAGGATCGGAGCGCATCCCAGCTGTTAACTCACTGAATTTCACATCAGCCAGGTGAGGAAGTTACTGCGAACGGAAGAGAAAGCCTGGGCACAGAGAGGTTAAGCAACGTGCTCAAGGTCACACAGCCCAAAGTGTCAGGACCGGGACGGGAAGCCAGCCGTCTGAACACAGGGTCGAAGTTCTCAGCCAGGACGCTCCCCAGGTCAGATTCCGATTCAGAGAGCACGTGTCCAGGGAAATTTAACACCGAGCAGCTGGACTGAAAATTCATAATGGAGGCAGGAAAGAGCAAAATTCGCAGAAAATCAGCTCAGTGGTTTCAAGGACAAAGACAGCTAGTTCCTCCGAATCACAGAGGGAGGAGAGAAAATCCCCAAAGATGATGAGAGGACATGAGATAAATGGACCGGGTGGTTCTCTGACACCAGCGTGATGGGTCAGGTGCTGAACGAGAGGAAAGGCAGTTAGCATCCGAATGTAATCAAGAAAGACTGAGCGCAAACCAAACCGCTCTGAGGTGAGCGGACAGGGTGTGTGGGTACTTGGCCTGGAGGAGCATCAGGTCATCAGAGCCCACCCTCGACATGTATGGGTAGCTTTTTTGTTTTTTGTTTTTCTTTTTAGGGCCGCACCTGTGGCATATGGAGGTTCTCGGTCCAGGGGTTGAATCGGAGGTGCAGCTGCCTGCCTACACCCCAGCCACAGCCACGCCAGATCCGAACTGCATCTGTGACCTACGCCGCAGCCCACGGCAGCGCGGGAGCCTTAACCCACTGAGCGAGGCCAGGGATGGAGCCTGCGTCCTCATGGATCCTAGTCCGATTCGTTTCCACGGAGCCTCCACGGGAACTCCCTCTTTCTTCATTTTAAACGCGGCCGTTACAATCGCTACAGTTACACACAGGGCTTGTGCCATGGTCAGCCCTGAGTGAGATTTACACTGAAAAGCCTGGAAGGTGTGAGAGTGGGTAGATACTGAGACAACAAAATCCCTCTGTGTTAAAGATTTCTCATGCTGTCCTGCTCCTCTCTTGGCTTTAATACCAACAGCGTACATGTAAAGTTAACAGATAGTCATTCGTATATTAACGGAAATAGAATGTATCTTTCCAAACATTGGAAAAAGTAGAAGTTATTATCGACTGAAGAGCAAAAAACAACGGCAACAAGAAGACGTGCAAAGCAGGAAGTCATCAACATGGCAGAATCCAGCGGAAAGTGTTAGTTACAAAGTATGTCTCCTAACGTGTCTCATGAGATGAGAAAACCTCTTGAAATGGTTCCTAGACTAAAATCCCCAAAGATGGTAGCTATTGGACTTCCCTGTGTCCTAGCAGTTAAGGATCTGGCTCTGTCACTGCTGTGGCTTGGGTTCGATCCCTGGTCCAGGAACTTCCGCATGCCGTGGGCGTGGCTCCCCCCCCCCAAAAAAAAAGATGGTGGCTATTGTGCCAGTTAAACAGATAAACCAGCCAGCAGTCATGCAGCGTGGCAGAGAGGCTGTGCCGGAGAGCTGGCTGCCAAAGCCCACACTTCCCACGGGGACACTGGGATGGCCTGGGAAGTGGGGTCCCACTTCTTCCACGTCTGGGGGTGAGACAAGAGAAGAGTGGACCAGAGGGCTGACCATGACCCCTGCACTTGGGGAAGACTGTTTTGTTCCCAGCCCTTGGAGAGATGTGACCATCGACTGGGGCAGGGGTGGCCCCGGGCAGGGCAGACCCACCAGGAAGCCGCCACCAGGAACCCAGGTATGGGAAAGCACCCTCCCTGCTCTTCCAACAAGCAGGGGTTTAACCATGTCTCGGGATGAAGGGACAGACACCAAAGCCGGGACCTGCCCTGCACGGTGGGGGTGTCACAGGAGCCCCCCTCCTGAGACTGGGGACTGCGAAGGAGGGCGAGGTGGCGCTCAGCCCAGGGAATGAGCGCCGTTTGTCGGGAGCCTGCCCTCTGCCCGCTCGGCTGCTCGTGTCCCATGTCCTGGGAGGTCCACGAAACAGAAGCCACGGATGTCGTTCCCATGTCCCTGAACGCAGCTCCTTGCCCTGGGCAAAAGCAAACACTTTCTCTCTGCAGAAAACCTTTCACCGGAGGCCTCAAATGCCCGCAAACGCTAGACCAGGAACAAGCGCCATTGCTCAGCACCCCAGGAAAGGGGACCCCGTGAACGAGGCCTGGCGGCATGATGGGAAACCCAGATTTCAGGTATCAGTGTCCAAACACAGATTATAAGCAAATGCACATAGGTGCTGGAAGGGAGGAAAGGCTGGATTTAAAATATCCTCAGCGGTGAGAAACTCTGAGAAGTGGTGGGGAGTGGGCTGCCAGGGAGACGAGGGCCCTCAGTGAGCACCTGCCATTCCCAAGGAGCCCACCCCTCTTGGCTGTTGGTCCCTGTGATGGTTAGTGTCACGTGGCGACTTGGCCAGGCCATGGTTCCCAGCTGTTTGGGCAAACACATCTGGATGTTTTTGCAGAGGTCTTGTTTACCTGCCATCAATGTTGAAATCAGTGGATGCTGAGTAAAGCAGCTGGCCCTCTGTAGTGGGGTGGGCCGCATCTAATCAGTTGAAGGCCTTACGAGAAAAGATTGAGGTTCCCTGGGGATGAAGTGATTCCACAAGCAGACCATCTTTGCATGCCAGCTGCAACACCAACTCTTCCCTGGGAAGCCTGCCCTGCAGATTTTGCACGTGCCAGCCTCCACAGTCACGTGAGCCAGCTCCTCAAATTGAACCTCCCTGCATGTATTCACACACATCTTACTGGTCGTTTCTCTGGAGAGCTCTGACACAGGCTCCCATCACCAATGTGCGTGGCTCTCATACCCCCCTACGCAGCCTCTTCACATGGGGGAAGCCCCCACCCTTGTGGCCAGGTAGCTGGAGAGTGGCTGGCCCCAGCTTGCCTGAAGCTGTTTCTGAAGTGGTCTTTATGCCTTTAAGGCAGGTGTTTTAATTTTTTAATTATTGTTTTAATTTTTTTGGCTATGCCCAAGTCATGTGGAAGTTCCCAGGCCAGGGACAGAACCCGTGCCACAGCAGCAACCCAAGCTGCTACAGTGACAATACCAGATCCTCAACGTACTGAGCCACAAGGGAACTCCAAGGCAGATGCTTTATTAAGCCGGGTCTCCTTTGTTCCTAGCAAAGCCCCAAGTCCCCAGTGTGAAGGTCCAGGACCTTGAAACACTCCCCCACCCTTTGCTCCGCACAGGGGTCCCCCCGGTTAGCAGGTCTCTCTGGGCTGGACGCTGCCAGGGAGTGCTAGCACAGGAGGCCCAAGCAGAGGGGAGGGCCCAGCTGGCCCTGCCCGGTGCTCTATGCCCTGGACGCGGCTCACACGCCAGACCAGGCTCTTCCCCAGGGTTTGCGCAGAAACACACACTCAAGTCCTTGGAGAGGGCCTGACAATGACTTTATTTCTTAACAAACAGGTCCCTCACATAGGGCAGAACAAAACCCATGATCCAAGAATGGAGAAGAGGACGCCTGGGGAGACCTAGGGCCTGGAGGAAACTCGGAGCCAGCCCAGGAGGCCAGCTGGGCTGAAGGCTCCAGAGATGTCAGATGGAAGTCAGAGTTGCCCCAGGAGGAGCTGGGGACGGGCCCGGTCAGCAGCAGGACTCACAGGCCGAGGTGGGCACGCAGCAGGCGGGGCCGGAGCACGCGGGGCGGCAGAGCAGAGACACGCAGCTGGGCTGGCAGCAGGAGGCGGGGGCCCCACAGGAGGAGACGGGCACGCAGCAGGCGGGGCGGCACACGGGCCGGCAGAGGAGGGACACGGAGGACGAGGGTCTGTAGCAGGACGAGGGGCAGGGGCAGGGCTGGCAGCACGAGGAGGCCGAGCAGGGGGAAGCCTCACAGCACACGGGCGTGCAGCAGACGGGTGTGCAACAGACAGGCCTGCAGCAGACGGGCCTGCAGCAGACGGGTGTGCAACAGACGGGCCTGCAGCACACGGGCCTGCAGCAGACGGGCACACAGCAGGCCGGCTGGCAGGGGGAGGAGGTGCAGGAGCTGGTGCAGCCTGACAGGCAGGGGCTGGGCTCACAGCTCGCTGGGGTGCAGACGAGGGCCAGGCGGGGCGCGGGGGTGCAGCCGCTGGGGGCGCAGCAGGGGGGCTCACAGCAGCTCTCTGGACAGTTGTCCCACTGCCAGGAGGAGCCGGTGCAGGAGTCACAGGAACTGGGCAGGCAGCCAGACAGGGCGGAGGCGACCATGGTGGGGGCGGTGTGGCTGGGAAGGTGTGTGAGCGAACGTGAGTGTCTGAGTGTGTGTGAGATGCTCAGGGCTGTCCAGCTTTATACCCCTCTGTGCTGTGTATTGTCGTGGCAGAAGCTTGGTGAAGCTTTCCTTCCTTGTTTTGGTTTAGTGATGTGCTTTGTTTGGCAGCACAGGTCACTCTGTAAATGCCTCTGGCTGGTGAGGCCCCTGAGTGGAGGTGGGGCTGTCCTGCCTTCGTTCGCTCCAGAGGAAAGACAGACATCCTTCCGATGCGTTTGTAGGGACAGTAGCCGTCAGGCGACTCTGACAGGGACAGGCTTCTGCCTGTGGGGGGGAGGGGTTGTCCTTATAAACAGAACTTCTCCAAAGGAAGGGACAAGGAGGGACAATCCCAGGGTCTGGGCTTTGAGAGGGAGGGAGCTGTATTCCGATGTGGACGGGTCTAGCCATGTCCCACCAGTCTGGCCACAGGGCAGCTTATGCTCTTTGCGATTTGATGCTGCTGGTTGTCGGGGGAGTTGAGTGGGCCTGTGTTCTTGGAGAGTGAGTTCTGGGGCAGATGTGAGGAAAAGTGTCCTCTCAGGGCAGAGATTGGCTCACAGAGGGTCAGGGATGCAGACGCAGGCTGTGCAGTGAGAACGACCGTGGAAAAAATGCCTTTTGCTGCTTTGGGGTTGAAACCTTATGGAGCCTCCCCAGATAGTGTCTTAATGCTCACACCTGCCCCTCTCCTCCCAGCTCAGACATCAGAGGCTCCTATAGTTCCTGTGTGCAAATTAGAATAAGGCCTCCTCCCTCCAGAAGCCCCCTGCACAGGCAGAAGTTCCTCAGGATGTGGTCGCTGGAACCTGACCCTGTTTTCAGCTCCTAGAGTCCACCACAAAAAGGCCTGATTGTCCATGGGGCCTTGTCCACAGCCACCTGCCAGAATATAGTGGCCTGCTCTGGGCTGCAGGGCTCTGCAGAAGTAGCCCATGGCTCCATCACGGATTTGTCAGGGGCCAGTGGGCTTCAGGGTTTGAGGCCCCACTAACCTCTGATGGGTGGGGTTGGGGCTCTGCTGGAGGACCACAGAACAGTCAGGCCACAATGGAGAAATATTACTTTAAAGAAACAATAGCTTAAAACTGTCTAAATTTATCAAAAACTTTACACACCCAGGAAGCTCCATGAACTCCATATAAGATACACACAAAAAAATTCACAGACACATTACACTAAATATGCTGAAAATCAAAAACAAGGAGAAACTCTTAAAAGCAGTGGGAGAAAGACAATGAGTCACTCACGAGGAAAGCCCAGTAAGATTTACTGCTGACTTCCCCTCAGAAACAGTGGAGACCAGAGGCAGTGGAACCACATAGTCAAAATGCTCAAAGTAAAATGATCAGTCGAGAGTCCCACATCAAGGAAGCTGTTTTCATAAACGGAGGAAAAATATACTCCTCCATTTTATATATATATATATATATACACACTTAGAGAATTTGATATTGGCAGAACTCACAAGACTTACTAAAGGGAGCTCTTTAGGCTGAAAGCAAGTATCACCAGACACAAATTCTAACTCACAGGAAAAAAACAAAGAACATCAGTAATGGTAGGTATGTAATTACAAAAGATAATACAAATGCATGGTTTTTTGTCTTACTTTTTGTATCTTTTTATGGCCACATCTGTGGCACATGGAAATTCCCAGGCTATGGGTTGAATTGGAGCTGCAGCTGTGGCAACACTGGATCCGAGCTGCCCTGTGACCTACGCTGCAGCTGTGGCAACACTGGATTCTTAACCCACTGAGCAAGGCCAGGGATCAAACCCACAGAGACAATGTCGGGTCCTTAACCTTCTGAGCCACAAGGGGAACTCCCTCACTTCCTCTCTTACTTGATTTGAAACGATTTGTAGAATAATACGTACACAGTGTATGTTGAGGCCTGTAGTCTATAGAAACGTAATATACTTGACAGCATCAGCACAAAGAGAGCACATGGGAGCAGAGCTGTATTGGGCCAAGAAAAGGACTGCAGATGATAACTCAGGTCCACAGGAAAAAGGGAAAAGAACCAGAAATGATATGAAGAAGTTTAGGATAGCAAAATCTTTATACACTTGATAGCCTTTCCCTAAGTTTCTTAAAAATCATACAAATATATTAAGTAACGATTATAACAATATTTTGTTGGATGTTGACACTTTAAGACAATTATAACAGCAAGACACCTCCCCAAAGGACAGGAAAGAATAGAATTACATATAAAAAGAAACAATGTTTTTATATGTCACTGGACATGAGTTAATATAAATCAAAAGTTGAAAGTTGATTCTGATAAGTTAAAATAAATATATGGTAGGCCCCAGAGCAAACAATAAGGGAAAACTAAAAAAAAATAAGTGAAAAAATCATTAAAGAGATAAAAATGCTACATTGGAAAATATTCACTAAATGCAAAAGAAAGCAGTAAAGGAGAACTAGAGAAACATAACTACAAAAAGACATAAGAAATAGGAAACGAGAGAGTGAAAAGGAAGGCATAAATCCAACCAGGTTCATGTTCATTATTTGTTATGTAAGTGACCACAAACACTGAACTAGCCACTATCGAACACTGCTTCCAGGGGAAATAAAGCTTTAGGTTCCTGTGAGCCTCTGGCCTCATTTTCATCAACTCTTCAATACGTAACCTTGTTTTACATGCGTCTTGGAAAAATGCTGTTTTCCTTTACTCTCACACAGCACTCTTCCGACAGCAGATGTGTGGGTTCTTACCCACCCCCAAATTCTCTGATACCGTACGGGGGTCCTACAGGTCGTTTCATCTCTGACCCTAACCGAGTCGGCACAGACCCTGCAGGGCAGGTCTTGGTCCCACAAGACTTCCTCCACTTCAGACGCCAGTTGCAAGTAGCAGGTCCCCTGGAGACCCACAGCTTCTCTCAGACTTGGCGACGCATCGGAGGCTCCCATGGCTCTTTCAGGTTCAGTAATTTGTTAGAGCAGCTCACAGAACCCAGAAAAACAGTTCACTTATTTCGAAGAGTATTTTAAAGAGTACAGATAAACTGCCATATGGAGATACATAGGGTGTGTTCTGGAAGGGTTCCAAGCGCAAAAACTTCTCTTTCCATGGAGGTGGGGTGTCTCAGCCTCCTGGCATGTGGAGGTGTTTGACCAGCCAGAAGCTCTCCAAATCCCGTACTTTGGGGATTTTTATGGAGGCTTCATCTTGTAGGCATGATCAGTTATTAACTCAATTTCCAGCCCTCTCTCGTTTCTGGAGACTGGGAGGTGGGATGGAGAAGACCAACCTTCTGAACAAGGCTTGGTCTTTCTGTTGACCAGCCCACATCCAGGAGCCCACCAAGAGCTGTCCTATTAGAACAAAGGACACTCCCATCACCCAGAAAATTCCAAAGAATTTTGGAGATCTGTGTCAGAAACCAGGGTCAAAGACCAAATGTTAGCAAGAACCAGGGTGGGTAGATGGATATATAGGTATGGTATTATTCACAATGTATGTTTAATATTTATTGTTGACTCATTAATGCTGAACTCACTTCCAAGAGCAACGTAATTCATGCCTCAGTGAAGCTCATCTGATGCATGTATTTTCTCCAGAAGGCACATCACAGCCTTCTTGCCCTTAGGACACTAGATAGCATCTCAGCACTATGTTTGGGGGCCACTTTAACAACAAGATTACAAATAAAAACTACAAAAGTATGAATAACATAGCCCTAAATGACAGCAAAAGACACTTATTTACAGTGTGAGCTGAAGCAAGAAGGCAGAGTGTTGCCACATGCAAATCGGAACACTGAATGTTCCGCTGCTCTGTGCATGTCCGGGAATGATTCGAGGGGGGCCGAAAGTATAGATTTGGGCTTACACATCAATTTTATAGAGTAGATGAATTCACAAATACAAAATCTGTGACTGATGGGGGTAAACTGTTTGTCAATAATAACATTAAGTGTGAATGAACCAACCCAGTTAAAGGGCAGAGATCATTAGACTGAATGAACAAACAGGAAACAACTCTATGCTCTCTACAGGAGACATACTTTACATTCAAAGATAAAAATAGGTTGAAAGTAAAAGGATAGCAGAAGGTCTATCATGCACACAGCAACCACAAAAAATTCATATTTTACAAATATCAGATAAAATAGACTTTAAACCAAAATCGTCACTAGAGATAAGAGGCACATTTCCTAATCATAAAAACTCAATCCATCAGGAATATGCAACAATATAACATGCATGCAAATAAGGGCAATAAAATACATAAAGCAAAAACTGACAGAAACAAAGGGGGACATAGTTCAACAATATTAGGTGAACACCTTAATAGGCCAAGTTCAAAGCGGATAGAATAGGGAGAAGATCAAAAAAGAAACATAAGACTTGAATCACACTGTAAACCAACAAGACCTAACAGACATCTGCAGAGCACCTTACCCAACACCTTCAGAAATGCACATGAACGTTCTCTAAGGGAGAGCATGTGCTAGGACATACAACAAAGCTCAATAAATTGTAAAGGATAGAAGGAGCACAAAATATGTTTTATGGCCACAGTGGAATGAAATTAGAAATTAATAACAGAAAAAAATGGGAAATCTATAAATATGTAGAAATCAAACAATATACTCCTAAGTAACCAAAAGGTCAAGGAAGAAACCAAAACGGAAATCACAGAATACTTCAAGATGAGTGAAAACAAAAGATAAATACCAAGTGATATCACTTATACCTGGAATCTGATATAGAGCACAAATGAACGTTTCCACAGAAAAGAAAATCATGGACTTGGAGAATAGGCTTGTGGCTGCCCAGGGGGAGAGGGAGGGAGCGGGAGGGGTCGGGAGCTTGGGGTTAACGGATGCAAACTATTGCTCTTGGAATGGATTTGCAATGAGATCCTGCTGTGTAGCACTGAGAACTATGTCTAGACACTTACATCGCAGCACGACAATGGGAGGGAAAAGTACGTATACATGTATGTGTGACTTGGTCCCCATGCTGTACAGCAGATAAATCAATCAATCAATTAATTAGACAAAAAGATGAGTGAAAACAAAGATCAAAATACCAAAACTTATGGAATGCAGCTAAAGCACTTCTTAGAGGGAAATGTATAGCTGCGCACACCTCTACTAAGAAAGAATAAAGATTTCAAACCAAACCTAAACTTCCACTTTAATAACAAATGAACTCAAATGGATCAAGGACCTAAACATAAGAGCCAATTCTATAGAGCTCTTAGAAGAAAACTTTGAGGTAAATCTTCATGACCTCGGGTTTATCACTGGATTCTAAGATACTGCACCAACAGTACGAGCAAGAAAAGAAAAAAATAGGTAAATGTGACTTCACCAAAATTTAAAAGTTTTGTGTTTCAAAGGACGTGATCAGGGTAGTGCAAAGGTAAAAGCCACAGAATGAGAGAAAATGTTTGAAAATTTATATGTGACAGGGGACTTATATCTAGAATACGTAAAGAATGCATAATCGTTAAAAAAGGCAAACAATCCCATTTAAAGCTGGGCAGAGGACTTGAATGGACATTCCTCCTAAGATGAGACACAAATGGCCAATATGCACCTGAAAAAAATCCCACCATCATTATTCAGGAGGGAAATGCAAGTCAAAGCCACAATGAGATGCTGCTTCACGCCCATGAGAGCGGCTAGAATCAGAAAGTCGGGTAATAGCAAGGTTGGTTGAGGATGTGGAGAAATCACAAATGCATCCACGCTGGTGGGAGTGTCAGGTGGTGTAGCCACTTGGGGAACAGTCTGGCAGTTTCCAAAAATTAGTCATAGAGTAACCACAAGACTTGGCAATTCCACTCCTAAGTATACACCCAGAGGAAGAGAGATGCGCAGCCACACAAAACTGTGTACGTGAACCTTTACGCAGCATGATTTATTACAGCCAAGAGGCAGAGACGAGCCACGTGTCCATCTGGTCCATGAGGAACGGGGTTCAAAATGTGATCTATCCCCTCAGTAAAATATGACTCCGCCATAAAAAGGAGCAACGTACTGGCACACACCGCACACGGATGAATCCCGAACACACACTGCATAAGCCTGTAACTAAGAGCGTACGTGATAGGATTCCATTTAAATGAACGGCCCAGAAGAGGCAAACCCGCAGGTCTGAAAGCAGAGGCGTGGCAGCTTAGTGCTTGGGGTGGGGGGTGGGGGCGGCCAAGGGCTGGGGGCTTCCTCCCAAGGAGGGGAGCACGAGCTACCTCCGGCCGCAGTGAGGGCGGCACTCTGCTGTGGCCTGTCCTCAGCGTCCCTAGATGGTGTCTGAATTGTTGGGATGGGAACTGCATCTCAGTGAACCTGTTACGAGTTACCGAGAGTGACGGGAAAATGAAGAGATGGCGTGGACAGCCATGCCAGCCCTGCAGGTGCGCCGCAGGCTGGAGTCCTGTTCAGGAAGGTCTCTGCCAACCAAAGACCTGAGAACTGGCCTTAACACGAAAAGGAAGCAAGTGGAAATGCTACTGAAAACGCAGTGGCCGGAGGTGAGACCTCAGCAGGTTGGATGGAGGAAAGGAGAGAGCTTAGTGAGAAGTCCCCGGGAGCTTCACGATGGACTCGCAGGCGTCAGAGGGAACCAGCGAAGGAGAATCGAGGCTCTGACTTGGAAATGTCAAGGGCTTGCTGCCCGCTGAGGGAGTGCCTTGTCCCCGAGCCCACAGGGAAGCTCCTGGGCGCCTGCGTCCTGCAGGGCAGGTGGGAAGGTGAGCTGGACCTGGGTGGACAGGACTGCAAAGCACAGGGGGCCAGATGCCAGAAGGGTATGTTCTAGCTGTTTTGTTTCTATTTCCTGTGAAGAACGTCCACCTGAAAGCTGAGCGTTACCCTTAGCCTTTGAGGCTGGAAAGTTATAATTGCTGTACAGACTCCTAGCAAACGGTCACACGACCTCTGCCCGCATACTCACCGTGACGGGGGCCTCACTACCTGTCAAGACCGGCCACTCTCCACCTCGGGACTGGTGCCTCGCGGCAGTCGGATCATCCGTGCCCTCTGCCCGCCCCCGCGCTGAGAACACCGCCGAGGCTCGTGGGGTGGTTCTAACGGGAAGGGTAGGAAGCGTCACTGACCTTAGGAGGGAGACTGGGAACGTTCAAGGTCACGACAATGGAAAATTCTTCCGGGAAGAGGTCACATCTGGAGAAGATCCTCGAGGCAGGGAAGCTCAGGGTGTGGGGGGCGGCGGCCGAGAGCTGGAGTCCTCGTGCACCCTGGACCCGCGTCACCCTGATGCCCGCCGCCACGCCATCGGGAGGGACCGCTTCTGCCAGGATGTCCAGGGGCCGCAGGTCTGTGACAGGGACACCACAGGGGGGTTAGGCCAGGACGACCGCGGGGCGTGGCGGGCTCTGGCCTCAGTGTTTTGCAGGATCCTCGCAGGAGCCCTGCAAGCTGGGGGCCACGGTTGTCCCTCTAACCAGCGATCACACAGAGTCCCCAAGAGTCTCGGCCCACTTGGGTCTGCCCGTGACCTCTTCTCCCCACCCCCCACTCCCTGGCCCTGGGTTTAGCACATTCTATGTCACTGTACTGGGTGTGCTGGGGGACCAGGGGGGTCCCAGCCCCGACCCAGGAGACAGGCTCGCACACGGAAGCATCTCGGGTCTGGGATGCGACAAGCACGGCCTTCCCCATGCCCTCAGCAGAGCCATCTGTGCCAGTCCCCGATGGCACTGTTAGAGGACTGGACATCAGACAGGACCTGGATGCCACCCCTGTGACCAGGCACTGCCTTGTCCCTCGAACTGTAGAGGAGCCGACAGGCTCCCGTTCCAAAGTCCAAGGTCATCAGAAATAAAACTCACCTGAGGCCAGGTAACGGGAAAGGAAAGGGGGGAGCCTGGAGAGCGGCTGTGGCTAGAGGCGGGGTTCTGGGCAGCCCCCCACCCCCGGACCCAGCGGTGGGAGGGAAGTCCTGGCCTGGAGCAGGGCCCACGGCTGCCTCTGAACCCTTTGACTCGGCCACCACGTGTCAGGCTGGGGCCTGGGATAAGCAAAGTCTGGGCGATGAGAGGTGGTCGCCACAGCACTCTCCCCTGCCCACCCCAGCCCCGGCTCCCCCCCCACCCCCGACCAGCGGGGCTGCCCCTTTGCTCTGGGATACACAGTGGCCAGAGGGCAGCCAGAGGGGCGCTGCCTGGAGGCAGAGAGGGAGGCGTCACAGGTGGGGCGGGTGAAGCAGGAGACAAGGAGTAGGTTTTCTCCGTTAAGTCAAGGGACTTTAGGTAGAAAAACTCACTCCAAAACAGTTCAAAGAAAAGACAGAGTTCAAAGACAGCAGCTCCCAGTCGGAGCATCAGGGGCAGGAGGAAAGATCAGCCTTTAGAGGGACCAGAACAGCGCTGGGAGGGCCGGCGGGGAGGGATGACAGGCCGAGAGGACAGAGGTTTCACGTCTAGGACGCGCGGAACTCTTACTAACTGGAGGGCCGAGCCCGGCCGGGCGGCCGCGACAAAAAAGGAGCTCGGGTTCTCAAAACGAAACCACGCTCGATCACCCCCCGCCCCGCCCCGTGCTCAGCGTGGTCCAGAGTTTGGGCCCTTGAGCCTGGGCGCAGCCAGGGACAGCCATGTCCTCCTGCTGGGTGGCATTCCAGGGCGCTCAGAGGCGCCACAGGGTGTGGTCGTGCCGAGAGGGCGGGGCGGAGGGCAGAGCTGGAGGGGACAGTGGGACACGCAGCGAGGGGGGGAGTGTTGGGGACACGCGGACGTCTGGGAGGACACGGCGAGGAAGCGACAGGGGCTGCGCTGTGCAGGCGCGAGGTCACTCTCATTCACACCACCAAAGGCCAGAAGCAGCGCGGGAGGCGACGCGGTGCCCCTTGGAAGCACGTGTGCTTTAAACCAAGTGCCCCGGGCTCTGTGCTCCAACGTACCTGTCGTGACGGGCAGGCATCCCACGGGGACACTCTGTGGGTCGGGGGCAGGGTCCCAGCCAGGCCCCGGGGAAGAGAATGGCGTCTCGGGGGTGGAGGGGAGTCTGTGTCCACGAGCCAGAGCCAGACCCTGACCCACGTCCTGCGCTGGTGGCCGGGGTCGGATTCCACGGCCCATGGATGCGCCTGGGCGGGGTTCCCGGAGAGTGTGGGCCCTAAGTAAACATCCTGCACCCCAATTCGCCCCCAAGACTGCGAGACACAGGGCACCCGGGCCCTGCCTGGCCGTGGGTGGTCCCCTCAGCTGTAGCTGTGGCCCCGCCAGGTCCAGCCCCTCCTATGGGAAACCTGGGCCTCCACCTGGCAGGCCTCCCGGCTCCAGACGTGCCTAGGCGCGGCCAAGCCCCAGGCTCAGGCAGCTGGGGAGCCCGAACGTGGCTAATCCTCTGCGAGCCTCTCCCTCCACTGTTTAAGGAACACAGCCTCTTCCTGGTCCCACCGCCTCCCCAGCCCCTGCGGCCTCTGCTTTGGCAGGTGTCCCGTCCACTCGGGCTCTCTCTGCCCGCGCCTCGTCCACGCGCCCTGTCCAGGGGCTTCGGGGCTAGTGTACCTTCCTGGGGCGCCCCTCTGGCTGCAGGAGTGAGTGAGTGACCTGGAGTCCCCAAATCGACTCTGTCACCGTGACATAGTCACTAGCACCTGATGGATTTGTGCCGAGAGGCTGGACAGAGTGACAGAGAGTGGCCGAGCCACAGTGGTGGGGCTAGAGAGGGCTGACCTGCGACCTCTGCTGCCATCAGGCCGGAACAGCCAGAACTTGGCCCATCACCACCAGCGTCCCCAGCTTTTGTCCCCACTTCCAAGTCCAGACCAAGTGGGGACACCAGATCTGCTCCCTCACCAGGCACCCTGGCTGCAGCTTCTGGCCTACACCCCACACCCCATGCCAACAGCCTCCATCGGCCACACCGGGCCTCCTCTCCCCCTCCAAGCTGGGCGCGTCTGAGCCTCTGCCAAGCCCGGGTGTGGCGCGGACGCCCTGCCAAGGCCGGCTTGGACCCAGCAGCGCTGCTTGTGCTGTCGTGTGGCCTTTGCTTGTTCCACAAAGGCCTCTGGAAACGGCAGCTTCCAGAGCCAATAGCTGTTGCCCGTGGCTGCTTATAATCCAGCAGAGAGGACGCTCCAGCCACCAAGAGATGAACTCAAAGCTGGCTGCACGTAAGGCCCGAACCAGACCTCGGCATCGTGCTCTCGGAGCCTCAGCTCACCCATCTGTAAAGCAGGAGGGTGGCGCCCGTCGCGGTCAGGGGCTCGGCTGAGTTGGGGAAAGAGCTGAGCCGCCCGACCGTCGCACCAGCTGGAGCAGAGGCAGAGCCGTGACTTAAGCCTGTGCTGTGACTGTGAGCAGGGCCCATCTTCTTCCGGGAAGGGCACCGGCAGTCAGGCCCGGGAGCCCAGGAAAACAGCCACCTGCCGTCTGATGAGCCCCGGGGCCGAGAAGAGCGGGTGGAAGGGCCGGGACTGGGAGAGGCCTGGGGACCAGGCCAGGGCGGGGGACGCGTCTCCACAGGAGGCCGGGGTGGAGACCCTGGGGCCGGAGAGCAGATGTGCGTGTGCGTGTGGCGGTGGCCGTGGCCAGTGAGGCCAGCCCCTCAGGACAGCAGCGTCCTGCTGTGCCCCGGGCCCGGGGGCGGGGTGCTTCCTGTGAGGCCTGCGGTTGGCCTGCTGGATCACACGGAGGATTTGTAGGAGCCGGGCTCCTCGTGCCCCAGAATAGCTCCTTGGGGGGGCTGTGGCGGGGCGGGGGGCGTGAGGACTGATTTATTCCGGATGTGCAGCTGTGAGTCACAGGCGCAGCCGGGTGGACCCCCGCCGGCTTCCGACCGTCTGAGACGGGCGCCTCCAGGGGCTGGGGCAGGTGCGAGACCCAGGGGGCAGTAAATCCTCTTTACTCGGGATTTTGTTGAGTTTACGCGGCGCCCAGGGCCCAGAGGCCGCTCATTTCCAAGAATTTAGGTGAGGCCCTTATGAGGGCCGCCCTGCAGGACAGTGGGCCCGATGACACCGCCTCGGGAGCAGCGCTGTCCAGCTTGGGCCCAGCGTGCCGAGGCCCCGGGCAGGCTGGGGACACGCTGTCCAGGCCCGACGCGGGTCAGGGGCGGGTGTGGACGGCGACGGGAAACCTGGGCCTCGGCGGAAGGAAAGCCAGGACAAATTCCTTCCTGAACAGGACACACGGCGTCCCCTCCAGCTGGGGAGGAAGGGCACCCTTGCAAGGGAGGGGCCGCCCTTGTGACCTGGGGTTGAGGAAGATGTCTCAGCAATAGACGCAAACCCTCGGAAAGAAGCTGGTTCCTCTGCTCACATCAAAATGGAATTTCCACTCGAGAAAGGACAGCCTGGGCTGTGCTGAAGTCACAGGACAGAGCGAGAAAGGGCTTGCTGTTCCTGACACGGACAAGGGGCCACCACACCGAAGCAGCGAGGCACCCAGGACGCCCGCAGGAAAACATAAGAACAGGCCTCACCAAAGAGGGGGACGACCCGAACCCGACGACCGCGGAGCCAGTGTGGCCAGAGACAAGCGCAAGTCAAACGGGGACAAGGCCTCACTCTCCGCCATCAGCCTGGTCAAAAAACGAAACAGGGGCTGCTGCCCTGGCTCCGCAGCCGCGAACCCGACTAGTGTCCACACGGATGCGGGTGTGATCCCTGGCCTCGCTCAGCGGGTAAAGGATCCAGTGTGGCCGAGAGCTGTGGTGTAGGCTGAAGATGCAGCTTGGGTCCAGTGTTGCTGTGGCTGTGGTGCAGGCCTGCAGGGGCAGTTCTGATTCCACTCCCAGCCTGGGAACCTCCATATGCTGCAGGTGTGGCCCTAAAAAGACAACAAACAAACAACAAAAACAAACAAAAACAGGAAAACTAGAAAAGGTGGAGCACAAAGCAGAGATGAGCCTGTCCCTTTCGTGTGTTCAAATCTGCTTTTCGTCACTGTTTTCTTTTGTCTTTTTAGGGCACCTGCGGCATATGGCAGTCCCCAGGCCAGGGATCAAATCGGAGCTGCAGCTGCCAGCCTATATCACAGCCACAGCAACGCCAGATCCTTAACCCACAGAGCGAGGCCAGGGATCGAACCCGCATCCTCATGGATGCCAGTCGGTTTTGTTACTGCCGAGCCACCATGGGAACTCCTCCGCTTGTTTCAAAAGGAGTCAAGTGGAGTTAGGTGGGGCTGGGCCCCTGGGCTTTGAACAGGACCCGGGCTCTGGGGCTGGCGCGTGGGATGTCCATGGCCTGGAGAGTCAAGGGCCACGTGGCAACCAGGCCATGGAAGCTGCAGGAGAGGGCTCCGAGGAGCAGGCCAAGTTTTAGGTGTATTTTTTTAACTTCCTGCTCAAGTCTGAGAGAGGACCTGTGTGTGCCTGCAGCAGGTCTGAGAGCCAGTGCGGCTGGTGACCGGCTGACGTTTGCTTTGCATGAACAGGTGAGAGGCCACCAGGACGCCTTCGTCCCCCGACCAGGAACGTCCCCCGCCCGGCCCCACGCTGGCCAGTTCCAAGCCCCACCCTGCCTCACTCGCATTTCTCAAATGTCATCCTTTGCGTCCAGCAACCGTCTGGCCCCACCAGGCACGTGGACATTCAGGAGGCGTGGACAGCGTGTGCATGGGGACAGGGGCTTTGGACCGGAGGCTTGGCTCCCTGCGGGGTCCCACCCACAGAAGGCGTCTCCACTGACCGGAAATGCCTCCTCCCGCTTTCCCCTGCCCGGAGCCGGGGGGGCGGCCAGGATGAAGGGGGAGCCCCGGCTGGACCTTTGCAGTAAAACACTGCTCCTCCCTGCGAGGCGAGACTATCTTGCGATCCAGGCAGCTGTCTGTTCCCTTATCTCCATCCTCCAGACGAGTGAGAACACGACCACGACCGAGCGGTGGCCTCAGGCTGCAGGACGCGGACGTCCCAACGCGCTCGGCACCTCGAGGCTCGGCCGCCTCCAGATCCCGCGGCCCGCGAGCCTTCCTGACCCCGTGACCCTCAAGCTCGTGTTGGAATCCAGCAGTTACGGAGTCTGGGCCAAAGGGGCCGTGGAGGGCAGCTCAGGCCAAGCCTCGGGTTACAGACCAGGGCGGTCGGCCCAGAAAGGCGTGTGGATGCAGAGGGAGGTGAGTGGTCCTGCGTGAGCTCATCGGAAGAGAAGACAGTCGCCAAGTCAGTCGTCCGGGCTTCAGCTGGAGAAACTCGGACAGAAGCAGTGGGACCCGCCGTGAGCAGAAGGAGGAGCAGGGCAGAGACCAAGGCGGCCGAAGCAAGGTTCGCGGCGGCCAAAGCCCATTCTCTGAGAAGACCCGCAGACTGACACACTTCTGGCCGGTCTGACAGGGAGCAAACAACAAGGAACTATTTGTTCCACGTCAAGAATGAAAAATAGGGCATCACTCCGGAGAAAACCACGACTCGCAAAGACACGTGCGCTCCGACGGCCCCTGCAGCACATTCTCAGGAGCCAAGACATGGAAACTACCTCAATGTCCATCGACAGAGGGGTGGGTCCAGAAGAGGTGGCACACACACGCAATGGAACGTGACTCGGCCATGCAAAGGGATGCAATTCCGGCATTCTTAGCAGCGTGGATGGACCTAGAAACTATCATGCGAAGTGAAGTCAGCCAGACAGTGAGACCCCAACCTCCAATGCTTCCACGGACATGTGGACTCTGAAAAAAGGACACGGTGAATTCTCTGCAGAGCAGATGCTGACTCCCAGACTTTGAACAACTTACGGTCTCCGGAGGAGACAGTTGGGGGGTGCGGGGATGTGCCTGGGCTGTGGGATTGAAATTCTATGAAATTGGATTGTGATGATCATTGTACAACCACAGATGTGAGAAACTCATTTGAGTAATAAAAAAACAAAATTAAAAGAAAAAAGAAAAATAGGGTATCACTAAACATCCTCCAGAAGTTAAAAGGATAATGAGGGGACCCTACAAACAACATTAAGCCTGTATATCCCAAGCCTTAGATGAGACGGGCCAGCTCCTCCGTGGGCACCGCCGTAACCGGGACAGACCCTCCCCCATGTCCTCTGCCTGCCTCTTTTTTTTTTTTTTTGTCTTTTTGCCTTTTCTAGGGCCACTTCCCGTGATACATGGAGATTCCCAGGCTAGGGGTCTAATCGGAGCCACAGCAACGCAGTTTATCAGAGCCACAGCAACACAGGATCCGAGCCACGTCTGTGACCTACACCACAGCTCACAGCAAGACAGATCCTTAACCCACTGAGCGAGGCCAGGGATCGAACCCACAACCTCATGGTTCCTAGTCGGACTCATTAAGCACTGTGTCATGATGGGAACTCCTGCCTGCTTCTTGTTTGTAGAAAAACTTGAGCCTCCTAGGCCTTCCCCGAGTTCCAAACACTAAATTTAATCAGAGAAGTGAGAAGAAGCAGAAACAAAGGAAAACAGCCAAGGAAGACAGAGTGAGTTTAGCCACTAAACAAAGTCAAGGACTTTTAGTTCCTCTTCAAGGACTGCAGGTGCTACGCCAGCCACCCTTGAGCTATTTTTGCAGATAATGAAGCCCCCCCAGGGGGAAGAAGTTAGCTGCCTGCTGCCCATCAGCACGCAGCCCGCAGGCTGGTTGGAACCCGAAGGTCACACGATGCTGACTCATGATGTCCTCACCACCCGCCAATCAGAAGAGTGTCTGTGAGCTGATCATGGACCCCCCCCACCCTGTCTTTGGAAATCTATCCCTAAAGCCATCGCGGACGTCAGGCCTTTGAGCCTTAGCCTCCTGGACTCCTTTTTTGGCCCCTGCAATAAGCCCTGCACTTTCCTTCACAACTTGGTGTTCGTAGGTTGGCTTTATTGCACATGGGTGAGGAGGCCCACATTTTGGTCTGGTGACAAAGCTACCAAAACTCACCAAAGAAGAAAGAGATAACTGGAATGTCCTACGTCGACTAAAGGCAAGTCCAGTTTCTTAGACGCCTCTAGCGAACATTTAAAGAAAACAAAATGCCAACTCTGCGTCATCTCTTTTAGAAAGTGGAAAACGAGCTGGCAGACCCTGCGATGGGGACAACGTTATCAAAACCAAAGACGTTATAGTTAAAGAGAACTACAGACCAACATCCTCGTGAATATAGACACGAAATCCTGAACAAATTAGCAAACGAAACCCAGCAACAGGCAGGGACAATCCCCTCAACCAAGTGGGGTTTATGCAGCAACTCAAGAGGGCTTCAACATTCGAAAACCAATCAACGTAGGTACACATCACCTCTCTCTAGTAGCTTCCCAATTTCCTGCGAATCTATAGCTATTTCAAAATAAAAAGCTTTTAAAAATCAGTTAACAGATATCACCATATAAACAGACTTACAAAGAAAACTGTAGGATCATATTAACAGATCATAAGAAGCATTTCATGAAATCCAGCAATCATCCATGATAAAATCTCTCGGCAACAGAGAAGGTTTAAACTGAGAAACCTAATCTGCCAAAAAACTAGAGCTAACACGATCTATAATGGTGAACGATGGGAGGCGTTCCCCTAAATCCAGGCGTGTGTAAGTTTACAGACATGCAGCTCCAGGCTCTGGCCACCAGAGGGTCTGGGGGGAGACACACAGCAGCCGTGAGCACACCTCGCTCTGGGTCTTGGCTTCTAAATGCCATCACCCTCTGCAAGGAACCAGGGCTCCTCCGAGAAGCGGCTGGCATCAGGGAAGATGGAAGGGTCCGAGAGCCAAAGGAAAGACCTCCAATGGTCAAAACGTCAAAGACGGGTCATTGTGCCAAAGCTGGGACCATTTGAAAAAGACAGGGGAGGGGGGAAGCCCCCAAAGCCCCAGAATCTAGGAGAACTCGTGGGACAGATTCCCGCCCACGGACGCAGAAGGAACTGGCCCTTCCAACACCTCGACCTCAGACATCTGACGTCCAGACCTTGAGAATCGTCTCTGTTGTGTGAGCTGAGCTGGGTGAAGCTCTGCTCTGGTGTGAGCCCCGGACGCCGACCCAGGGCTGACGGAACAAAAGCTGACTCGCAGGATCTTTCTTTAGAAACCCGATTGTCCGCTGCTCTAACCTTCCACACAGAGGCACACAGCCCAGCCTGCCAGCCTGGCAACCCCAGCCCCGCTCCCCTCAAAGGAGCCAAGTTAGGGGCCCACGGTCGCGCTCCCCCTTGGCCCACGGTGACATCAGCTAAGACAACAAGGTAACTAACACGCCACCCCAGGGTTTCTTTGTAGGACAAAAACAAGATGCCCCCGGGGACATTCAAGAGTTTTGCGAGCTGAGCAGCTCCCGGAACAAAAACAGCTGCTGATGGTTCTCTGGACCCACAACCAGGAAGGAGGATGGCGTGGAGCCTCCTGCAGGGACAACACACATGCCCAGGGAGGGTATAAAAGCCACAGCCTGAGCACCACACTCACACACTCACAAATACTCACACACACTCACACCTCCTCCAGCCCCACCGCCCCCACCATGGCCACCTCCACCCTGTCCGGCTGCTCCAGCAACCTGAGCTACGGCAGCCACGTCTGCCTGCCCAGTTCCTGTGACCCCTGCACCAGCTCCTCCTGGCAGTGGGACGACTGTCCAGAGAGCTGCTGCGAGCCCCCCTGCTGCGCCCCCAGCGGCTGCACCCCCGCGCCCCGCCTGGCCCTCGTCTGCACCCCAGCGAGCTGTGAGCCCAGCCCCTGCCTGTCAGGCTGCACCAGCTCCTGCACCTCCTCCCCCTGCCAGCCGGCCTGCTGTGTGCCCGTCTGCTGCAGGCCTGTCTGCTGCAGGCCCGTCTGCTGCACTCCTGTCTGTTGCACACCTGTGTGCTGCACACCCGTGTGCTGTGAGGCCTCCCCCTGCTCAGACTCCTGCTGTCAGCAGTCGAGCTGCCAGTCGTCCTGCTGCACCTCCTCCCCCTGCCAGCAGGCCTGCTGTGTGCCTGTCTGCTGCAGGACCATCTGCTGCACACCTGTGTGCTGCACACCCGTGTGCTGCGAGGCCTCCCCCTGCTCGGCCTCCTCATGCTGCCAGCCCAGCCCCTGCCCCTGCCCCTCATCCTGCTACAGACCCTTGTCCTCCGTGTCCCTCCTCTGCCGGCCCGTGTGCCGCCCCGCCTGCTGCATGCCCGTCTCCTCCTGCGGGGCCCCCGCCTCCTGCTGCCAGCCCAGCTGCTGCCGCCCGGCCTCCTGCGTGTCCCTGCTCTGCCGCCCCGCGTGCTCCCGCCCCGCGTGCTGCGTGCCCGCCTCGGCCTGCGAGTCCTGCTGCTGACCGGGCCCGTCCCCCCGGGGCCAGCCGGGCTCAGGTCCCCCCGTGACTTGGTCCTCAGTCCAGGCCTGCCCCATGTCAAGTGGTTGCTCCCCTCAGGACAGGGTCGAGGCTCTCCTGGCAGCTGACAGCTACATCCCGAGGTATCCAGACCCTGGCTCGTTCCTAGTGTCCCCTGGTCCAGGCTGAGCCAGGTGGCATGGAAGACCTGAAAGTTGGTCTTAAGGCCGCAGCCCTGTGGGGCTCCCAGAGGCGCCCCCGTCAATGCTCCCCACAGCTCCCCTTCCCTCACGAGGGTCAGCAGCTCCATCTGTGGTGTGTGTCCCCTCAGCTCAGTGACCCTGAGCCTCTCTGGATGCCCTTAAGCTAAGTGACCATAAACGGCCCGGTGCCCGAGCACGGCGTCGACCTCCACGTGTCCTTGGCGTCCTTCCTTGGCTCGGCTCACATCCACTTTCCCCGCCTGACACAGTCCCCACCGTCTGCCAGCCCTGTGGTTTCCCGGCTGCAGAGGGCAGGTGGGCTTTGCAGCCCATGCTCACTTGGGGGCCACGCACGGTCCCCATGGAGTGGCTCTTCCTTGATTTGCCCCCGGCACTTCTGCACAGGTGTATCTGCCGTGCGGTCTGTGTCCGCAGGGCACCACTGAATCCTGGTGGAAGGACAGTGGGGAGGTTTCTCATGGAGGCCAGGGCCCTCAAATAGGGAAACTGAGGTTTCCTGTGCTTCTCCGGGACCCCTGATCCTACTTGGAGGGTGTTGGCCGCGTGGCTAATCCCCAGTCAACAGGCACATCTCGGGGTTGGGCTTGAACCTTGCGGGAGTGTTTCCCAGACTAGGAGGCAGACTCAGCTTCAGAGTCAGGGAGGATCTTGAGCAGTAAACTGGGGTTCAGGGGGCTGGGCTGGAAGGAAACCGCTGTTAGACCCGGAGGGTCAGGCTTGGCTTTGGGATGTGATGGGCTGACGCCTCCTCCCACCAGATGGAAACACCTGTTTCTCAGCCATCATACAACTGACAGCACAGGACCTGGGCCCCCGAGAGAAGGGGTACAAAGGGGTGAGGCTCCAATCGTCCCTGCTCGCTGGCCAAAAGCCTCTAGACCACAGCACATGACCGCTTTGTGGAGCTGAAGGGGTTGGAGCCAGAGTTCATGGCGGCTGAGGCAGACACGGGAGGAAGGAAATGCACAGAGCTCCCCGGGGCCCCCATGGGCCCTGCTGGATGCTGACCTGTTCACCCCACCTCAGAGCCCTGCGAGGCTGACAGGAACAACCATGGAGCCCCAGGGGACAAGTGGGCAGAGGCACTAGCACCCCAGCCCATCAGAGCAGGGTGACCTGGCTGAGGACCACAGCCACTCCGTGCAGACCCGGAAGGGTCATTGCTGATGAAGAGCTAAACCCGCCCATGAGGAAGGGCTTCCCTGGATCTGTCCTAATAGAATGAAAAGCAGGCGTGGAAACGTGGAAAGCACTGGGCCGATCCACTGCTCGTGACTGCCAGACAGAGTGAGGCTGCGCTCTTTAAAGCGAGGAAATGAAGTCCACTATTCAACAGTATTAAGGTATTATTGTACTGAGGTCCAGCATTCAAAAAAAAAAAAAAGATTGCTAGGAGTTCCCATCATTGCTCAGTGGTAATGAACCTGACTAGCATCCATGAAGATGCAGGTTCAACCCCTGGCCTCGCTCTGTGGGTTAAAGATCCGGTGCTGCTGTGGCTGTAGCATAGGTCGGCTGCTGCAGCTCCAATTTGACCTCTGTGGGAACTTCCATATAGTGTGGGTGTGGCCCTAAAAAAAACAAAATAATAATAATAATAATAATAATAATAATTACTAGGTGCATGAAGGAAAGTGTCACCTGTAAACAAGACATAAAACAGTTTATAGGAATAAACCCATAAATGACAAAATTGATGGAATTAGCAGACAAGGTAGTTAAAAAACCACTGTAAATATATTCAGGTTTTTAAAGGAAAACATGAACATAATTAGGAGAGAAATGGAAGATACAAAAGAGAACCACTACTCAGCCATAAAAAAGGATGACATAATGCCATTTGCAGCAACATGGATGGAACTAGAGAATCTCATACTGAGTGAAATGAGCCAGAAAGACAAAGACAAATACCATATGATATCACTTATAACTGGAATCTAATATCCAGCACAAATGAACATCTCCTCAGAAAAGAAAATCATGGACTTGGAGATGAGACTTGAGGTTGCCTGATGGGAGGGGGAGGGAGTGGGAGGGATCGGGAGCTTGGGCTTATCAGACACAACCTAGAATAGATTTACAAGGAGATCCTGCTGAATAGCATTGAGAACTATGTCTAGATACTCATGTCGCAACAGAAGAAAGGGTGGGGGAAAAAACTGTAACTGCAATGTATACATCTAAGGATAACCTGACCCCCTTGCTGTACAGTGGGAAAATAATAATAATAAAAAAAAAAGAGAACCAAATGGAACTCCCAAAACTGAAAGATAAACCATCAACAATAAAAAATTTAAAAGATGAGCTTAGAAGTAGTTTAGATACTGCAGAATAACAGGTCAGTGACTCTGAAGCCATAGCCACAGGAATTATCTAAGCCCAAGGACAAAAAAAAAATGAAAAAACAAAAAAATTATGGCACCTCATGGCCTGGGGGATGATATTAAGTGGTCTGACATGCATACAATTGCCATACCTGAAAAAAAAAAAGATGGGATGGGGCAGAGAACAGGAAAATATTTTAAGGGATAGTAGCCAGATGTTTCTGAATTTGATAAAATTAGTAAGTATATAGAAAACTTGAAAAACACTATAAACCACCTATCTGAACAACATTAATGACCTTTATACAAAATGACCTGAATGACATTTATAAAATGTAACATCCCAATAACAACAGAATTCACCTTTTTTTTTCAAGTGCATATAGAACACTCAACAAAATAAGCCATATGCTAGGCCATAACACAAGTCTCAACACAGTTAGTAGGATGGAAATCATAACAGAGAGTGTTAGTCGACCACAACAGAGTCAGAAGCTTTATCTACAGAAAGACACCTGGAAAATTGTCCAACATGAGGAGATTAAACAACACACTTCAAAGTTATCCATAAGTCAAAGAAGAAATCAGATTAGAAATTTGAATAAAACAGAAACGAACTTCGAGGGTGCAGCTAACATAGTGCACAGAGGGAAATGCGTAGCCTATAATAACTTAGAGAAGAAGGAAGTACCGAAATCATAGCTTCTACCTTAAGAAGCTACAAAAAGGAACAAAAGTAAGTAGAGGGAAGGAAAGTATAGATGCCCACCAAACAGGAAATGGACATGTGAGAGAAAATGAATGAACCCAAATTTAGGTTTTTGGAAAAGATCAATAAAGCCAGGAAATTCTAGCTTTCCTGGTTAAGAAAAAAAAGAGAAAAGGGAGTTCCTGCTGTGGCGCAGTGGGTTCAGAATCTGCCTGCAGTGGCTCAGGTCTCTGCACAGGTATGGGTTTGATTCCCAGCCCAGCACAGGGGGTTAAAGGAGCCAGCATTACTGCAACTGTGGCTCAGATTCGATTCCTGGCCTGGGAATTTCCACATGTTGAAAGTGGAGCCAAAAAAAAAAAAAAGGAACAATAAAGGGAAAAAGCAAATCAGTTTATGCTGATAGAGTCAGTCCCTTAGAGGACTTCGATGAAATAGGTAAGTAACTGAAAAGATATAAATTGTAGAAACAAATACAAGGAAAAGTAGAAAATCTGAATAGCCCTCTATGATTGAAGAAGTTAAATTCATAGTGAAAAATTTTCCCACAAAGAAAATGCCAAGCTCAGAGGCTTCACTACTGAAAATTCTAAGGCACATACAAAAAAGCTAATAGAATTCATATGGAAATTTATCAAGCTTACAGGCTACAAGGAAAATATACAAAACCAACTGTATTTCTACATGGTAACAATGAAGAGCTGGGAATGAAATAAGCATTCTCCAATAGAGAAATTTAACATATGTATAAGGTCCATGCACTAAAAATGACAAAATATTGCTAGAAAAAAAATCCGAAATGACTGGAGAGTCATATTATTTCCATGAATTGAAAGAGTCAAAATTATTAACATGTCAATTCCTTCCAAAATTACCTAAGAGTTTAATGCAAGTTCAGTCAAAATCTCAACTGGCCTTTCTGTAGAAACCAAGGAGCTGATTTTAAAACATATTCTAAAATCAATACGGAGGTCTAAAGAATCTAGATTAGCCATCAACCAATTTTGAAGAAGAAAAACAGACCTGGAAGGTTTACATTCCTTGCTTCTAAGACTTAATTTAGAGTCATGCTAATCAAGGCAGCGTGTGATGGTGTAATAACAAACATGGAAGAATGAAACGCGCAGAAAGTCCCGAAATAGATCCACACACGTATATGGTCAGTAGAGTTTTTCTGCAAAGGTGGATCAATGGAGAAACAATAGCCTTTTCAACAGGTGGTGCTGGAACAACTCACAGAAGAGTCAAGAATTAAGTGGAATGAATTGTAGAACTAAACATAGACTTTAGAACCATAAAATATTGATGTAAGCGCAGGACGAAGTCTGTATGAACACGGGTTTAGACAAAGCTGTCTTACAACCATTGAAGACAAGGTGATAAGTTGGATTTAATCAAAATTAAAGATGTCAGCTCTAATCAACATCATGAATATTTTCTCAGGTCAGTCTCCCAAAGCAATAGAAATTAGAGCAAAAATAAACCCATGGGACCTCATCAAACTGAAAAGCTTTTGCACAGCAAAGGAAACCAAAAAGAAAACAAAAAGACAACTTGCAGAATGGGAGAAAATAGTTTCAAATGATGCAACTGACAAGGGCTTAATCTCTAGAATATATAAACAACTTATACAACCCAACAGCAAAAAAACCAATCAATCAATGGAAAAATGGGCAAAAAACCTGAATAGACATTTCTCCAAAGAAGATATACAGATGGCCAACAAACACATGAAAAAATGCTCAACATCGCTGGTTATAAGAGAAATGCAAATCAAAACTACCATGAGATATCACCTCACACCAGTCAGAATGGCCATCATTAATAAATCCACAAATAACAAGTGCTGGAGGGGCTGTGGAGAAAAGGGAACCCTCCTGCACTGCTGGTGGGAATGTAAACTGGTACAGCCACTATGGAGAACAGTTTGGAGATACCTTAGAAATCTATACATAGAACTTCCATATGACCCAGCAATCCCACTCTTGGGCATCTATCCGGACAAAACTCTACTTAAAAGAGACACGTGCACCCACATGTTCATTGCAGCACTATTCACAATAGCCAGGACATGGAAACAACCCAAATGTCCATCGACAGATGATTGGATTCAGAAGATGTGGTATATATACACAATGGAATACTACTCAGCCATCAAAAAGAATGACATAATGCCATTTGCAGCAACATGGATGGAACTAGAGAATCTCATACTGAGTGAAATGAGCCAGAAAGACAAAGACAAATACCATATGATATCACTTATAACTGGAATCTAATATCCAGCACAAATGAACATCTCCTCAGAAAAGAAAATCATGGACTTGGAGAAGAGACTTGTGGCTGCCTGGTGGGAGGGGGAGGGAGTGGGAGGGATCGGGAGCTTGGGCTTATCAGACACAACTTAGAATAGATTTACAAGGAGATCCTGCTGAATAGCATTGAGAACTATGTCTAGATACTCATGTTGCAACAGAAGAAAGGGTGGGGGAAAAATGTAATTGTAATGTATACATGTAAGGATAACCTGACCCCCTTGCTGTACAGTGGGAAAATAAAAAAAAATTATTAAAAAAAAATGTCAGCTCTTCAAAAAGCACACTGAGGAAAATGAAAAGGCTGCAGATGTGGAGACTCGCAGTACGTGTATCTGACTGACAGCTGGCATCCAGAACGGAGGAAGGGCCCTCGCAATTTAGCAGTAAGAACACAGTCTAAGAAAAATGGGCAGAGGTTTTGAACAGACCCATCCCTGAATAAGACACACAAATGGCAAACCAGCACAGGCGAAGCTGGGCTGTCCTCACCCGTCGTGGGGAAATGCCGACATCGCTGCAGGAGCCACACGTACCCCGTGACCCAGCAGAGCTCCGCCTGGGCGTCTGTCGACCCAGGAGTGGGGAAAAGCGACGCCGAGCAACGTTTATCGTGGCTTTATTTGTAATCACAAAACTGGAGACGCGCCAGCGCCCGCAGGGTCATACTGTGTACACGCAGTGAGCCCTGCTCAGCAGAGGGCGAGGGTCAGCTCTGAGGAGACCACGCCCCAGACGGGGAACAAAGCCAGCGTGGGAGGGCGCCTGGCGGGACTCACCTCCTGGGGCAGAGCTGCGGCTCTGGGACCCCAGCGGACAGGACCCAGGAAACCGAGGACCTGAAGAGACTGTCTCTGCTGCGGCCTGGGCGGAGGCCGTAGCATGCAGATCTGTTTCAAAGCTCATCAAACCACACCATTCCCCTGGAAGCACCTGCAGCTCCGTAAACCAAACCCCAGAGGCTGAGGTTAACAGCGGAAAACCGGTCAGAGGCTGAAGGGAGGGGGACTTGCCGAGGGGAGGTGGTGGGGGGAGCACATGGCGTGGGGAGGGGGCTGGGAAGAGGAGGCTGAGACTCAGGGGTAAAGGGGCTCCCACCGGGGGTTCTGGTCCCGGACACAGGCTGCAGGAGAGGGAGGGGCAGGGAGGCAGCGCCTAGTCCGCGGGGGGCTTGGGGAGGGCTGAACCTGTCCCATCCTCGGATGGGCAGGGACAGCGGCCACGCTCAGCAGCACTTCCAGCCACTGCCCGGGTGGCCGTCCTGGGATGTCCCCGTCCTTGTCTCAGGAACGCTACCTGGTACCACATGGTCAGGGTGGGCTGTGGTCCACCGCCTTGGTACATGCAGGCCTGGCCTGTTTGTTGGCAGGTCACGGGGACACCCTGCAGCCATGACCCCAGCCCCGTAGTGGCTGTGGCTACGTGGACCCCCTGGGCCGGCCACCTGGAGGGGACACTCAGGGCCAGTTCACCAGATGGACGATGGGTGGAAACGGTCCAGGGGGCCTGAGAACCCCCAGACATGACAGGGGACCAGCCCCTGGAAAGCGCCCGGCTTGGGGGCTGAGCAGGCACTGACCTTCCTGCCGAGGGCAGGAGCCCCACGGTGACCCGCCCAGAGCAGTCAGGCCACCGCCTCGGAGAGTCTCGCACCCCCCCCAAGACACACCCATGGCTGGAGGTGACCGGCGTCGGGTCAAGCCCGTGTTTGCCCCCCAGTGAAGGTGGAAGGAAGCGGGTCAGGTGAAAAGTGAGTTTATTTCTCCAGGTGCCCGAGGAGGTGCTGGCAGGTTGGAAGTCCAGGCCGAGGGACCCGGGCAGAGGAACGGAGAGGGAGGGGAGGCGACCCAGGGGCGGGTGGAGGCGCCTCCTGGGAGGCAGGAGCCCCGGGAGCAGGGCTCAGAGGTCAGGTCAGGATAGTGGGGACATGAGGGGACCCTGTCCTGAGGGGGGGCAGCCACCTGACCCTGGTCGGGACTGAGGGGAGGCTGGGAGGACCAGGTCACGGGGGGGACCTGAGCCCGCTGGCCCCGGGGTCAGCAGCAGGACTCGCAGGCCGAGGCGGGCATGCAGCACGCGGGGCGGGAGCACGCGGGGCGGCAGAGCAGGGACACGCAGGAGGCCGGGCGGCAGCAGCTGGGCTGGCAGCAGGAGGCGGGGGCCCCACAGGAGGAGACGGGCACGCAGCAGGCGGGGCGGCACACGGGCCGGCAGAGGAGGGACACGGAGGACGAGGGTCTGCAGCAGGACGAGGGGCAGGGGCAGGGGCAGGGCTGGCAGCACAAGGCGGCTGAGCAGGGGGAGGCCTCGCAGCACACGGGCGTGCAGCACACGGGTGTGCAACAGACAGGCGTGCAACAGACGGGCCTGCAGCAGATGGGCCTGCAGCAGACGGGCACATAGCAGGCCGGCTGGCAGGGGGAGGAGGTGCAGGAGCTGGAGCAGCCTGACAGGCAGGGGCTGGGCTCACAGCTCGCTGGGGTGCAGACGAGGGCCAGGCGGGGCGCGGGGGTGCAGCTGCTGGGGGCGCAGCAGGGGGGCTCGCAGCAGCTCTCTGGACAGTCGTCCCACTGCCAGGAGGAGCTGGTGCAAGGGTGACAGGGACCGGGCAGGTAGACGTGGCTGCCGTAGCTCAGGTTGCTGGAGCAGCCGGACAGGGTGGAGGCGGCCATGGTGGGGGCGGTGGGGCTGGAGGAGGTGTGAGTGTGTGTGTGCAAGTGTGTGTGAGTGTGTGTGTGTGCGGTGCTCAGAGATGTGGGCCTTTTATACCCCTCCTGGCTCCTGTTTCCCAGGCCTGAGAAGCCTCCAGTTCCGGCTCCCAGGCGGCATGAGGATGCTCTGCCTGTGGTGTTGTCCGCTCATAAATCCTGACAGCGTCTGGCTCCAGAGTCTGTCCCATTGTGTCCCCAGGGGAGCAGGTGTGGGGGCGGGGTGCCTCTGACCTTCCCGGGTCTTGCGGCATCGTCTGTCCCCTGTCAGGGCAGCCCAGGCCACCACTCACGTTGCAGGTGGGTGGCAAACGTTCCCTCTGGTCAAACACCTCATCCTGTGGGAGCAGGACTGCCGCCACCTGTCAGGAGGGCCTCAGGGGCAGGGGCATCTAGTGGCCTCCCAGAACTCGCGGGCTCTGAGGGACTTCTCGCCACCAAGGCCCGCCTCTCTGCCTCCTTCCTGTCCATGAGTCCACTGTCCACCCCTCCTGCACTTGAAACCACAGGACTATGAATTGGGGGCAAAAGCCTGTGCTTCTCTTGCCCTGCAGGACGATGGCAGCTTCCTGGCCTGCGGTTCCCATGGGTCAGCTGGGCTCGGAGGGGGTGATGGCCCTGCCTCCCTCTGGGGCAGCTCCCTGGGTTTGGACGGCCCAGCTTCTCCTCCAGGACAGCCCCTCTCGGCCCCCGCCAGGCCACTGCTGGCCCGATAGCCCACCCGCCTCCCTGCAGGACAGCAGACAGTCCCACTGTCACTAAGTAGCACACAGCCATGGCCACAGCTCACAGCAAAGACAGGAGATGCAGCCAGGACACCGCCCCTCCTGCTGGCTGCCAGCTCCCACCATTCTCCCAGGATGCAGCAGCTTGCCCTGCTCTCTCTCGGGGTGCGTGCACACACATGTGCACACACACACACATGTGCGCACGCACACGCACATCCACAAACACATGCAGTGCATTCTTACCGACGGCAGTTACGTCCCATCAAGTTACCGCAAACACTGAACTAGCAAATTCTGCAGCTATTGAACCATGGCTCCCGGGGATCTCTGGGGCTGGGTTCCTGAGAGCCTCCACTCACACTTCCGCCAGCTGATCAACAGGTGACCTTGTTGCATGTGTGTTTCTGTTGGAAGGCATTTTATTCAGTATGTATTTGCTGTGCATCCTAGCTCACCTTGCGCTCACGGCCACCAGGCTACAACTCAGGCCTGAAAGAGGCTCGTCCGACGTGTGCTTGTCCCTGAGGCGCGTCACAGCCCCCTTGTGCTCAGGGACATAGACAGCCCTGCTGTGCCACGCTTGGGGCATTTTAACCACAAGCAGAATGCCCCCCGAACGTGAAAAATATGGCACTAAAGAGACCATGAAAAGGGCGGGAAAGCTGACACTAGCGGGGTCAGCTGGGGACGTGTGCCTGGGGGGCCGGCACACAGCTGTTGGTTTGGGCGCAACACGCCCACGTTCGGAGTGGGTGAATTCACAGAGGAGGGGCCTGTCTCCCTCCCTCTCTTTCCAGCTACCTACTTTCCTGCCTTTCACCTAGCGATCTGTCCATCCGTCTGTCCATCCATCCATCTTTCCATCCATCTATCTAGTCTAGTCCCTCTCTCTATGGGCATACACACACACACACACACAATGTCTTTGTGGGTATAAATATTTAAAATAAAATTGTATCATATTCTACCCACTGTGTGTTTTAAACTTAAACGTGGGGCACCTTTCCTGGGAACACATGAAGATTTCACTTTCATTTGTAGCTGCCCAGACTCCCACAGGGGTCTGTGTGTTCCCTTTCCTTTGCTGGGTAACAGAGTACCTCCAGCTTAGGGACTTAAAGCAACATGTGCACGTAGCCTTCTGTGGGTCAGAAACCCAGGCACTGCTGACCTGGGTTTTCCGCAAGGCTGCCACACAGGGTCTTATCTGAAGGCTCGGCTGGGGAAGGGTTCCTTGCCAAGCTCACGTGGACCTTGTCAGAATTCAGCCCCTTGGAGGTGGTGGGATGGAGGGCCCTGGTTGCTTGCTGGCTGTCACCTGGAGGCAGCCCTCATGTCCTCGTCGTGTGGCCCTCTCTGAGGGCAGCTCACAACAGGACAGGAGCGAGCCTCCCTCCCAGGACCGGGGCTCTCCTCTTACGTAACACAACCACGCACCTGTACCCATGTGCTTCCCTCGCCTTTGCTACGTTCTTTTGTGTCCATAAGTGTGACATAGGTCCTGACCTCACTGGAGCAACAAGGCCACACTGCAGGTGGACACCAGCAGAGTCTGTCTCCCATGGTCTGTGTCCTGGACTTTTGAACAGGCTCACACTCCGATGCTTTTGCGCAGACCTCATGCCTACTCGGAAACGCCTGTGGGATAAATGCCTAGTGACTCCGGGTCAACGGTCCAGGTTTTAAACTTTGCCACAGCGCAGCAAACCGCCCTCGGAGCTGAGGAAGCACCCACATCCCAGGGGCGGGCACACAGTACTGACCTGCACATAGCAGCGACCTGCTCACAGCACTGACCCACCCACAACCCAGGCGTCAACAGCTTGTGCCTTTTCCTCCTTGAAACGTGAACAGCGATAGTGGTGGCTAAACTTGCCTTCTCTCCTGTCAAGTGGGGTTAAGCATGTTTACGAAACATTCACACCCTCTTCTCGGCCAACTGTCTCTCCTTATCCTTAGGCCATTTTCTGCTATGTTGTATCAGCAATTTGTGAGATCTCACTGGGCGTAACTGGCTCTTTCTCCGTGACTCGCGTGGCAATTATGGTCACCGCATCACTGTTGGTCTCCTCTGTGTAAGATGCTTTATCCAGGGCAGTTTTAGAGCTTCTGTCATTAAAGTTGCAAATCTTACGTTGATGGCTGCACGCTTTCACTCCAAACTTGGAGCCGTCTTTCCCATTTTGAGGGTTTTGGTCTCCTTTCCCGTTAATAACTGAGGGAGGCGTAGTCATAGTCCCGGCTATGATTTTACCTGCCTCTATTTCTAGGCTCAGTTCTGCTGATGTCTGCTTTGGTTTGGAGCTGTGTTATTGGGCACATACACATTTAAAGTGATGCTGGCTCTCTGGTGGGCTGACCCTTCAGTTTCACGAAATGTCTTTACCTCAAACAATACTTCTTACTTTAACGTCTATGTTATCCGGTGTGAACGAGCAGGTTTTTTTAGTTAGTGTTTGCAATGATGTGTCCTTTCCAGTTTTGTATTTCCAATTTCCCTGTGCTCTTATATCTAGGATCTAGTTCTTGTAAGCTGCACATGGGTTTTCTTTTCCTTTTTAAAATCCAGACTAACCATCATTATTTGTAAATTTGAATATTTAACTCTTTACCTTTAATTCAACTTTTGATAATAATTAGGTTTATATCCACCGTCTGACAATATGTCTTCTCTTTGTCCCGACTTTTTTATGTTCCTTTTAAACATTATTTCCTGACCGCTTCGGATTACTCACGCATTTTTATTATTCGTTTTCCTGCTTCTAATCATCAGTAGCTGTACGTGTTTTTCCTATTCCCTCAGTGGTTACCCTGGAGATTACAGGGTGCCTGCTCGGCTTACGTAACAGGTACCCCTTAGTGCTCCTCCGCCTCCGAAGCGAGGCTGGGACCTCAGGACGCTTCGTTGTCCCCCGCCTCTCCTGTCAGTGTCGTCATGCCTTTTATTTCTGCTTGTAGCTTAGACCCCGCACACCTGTGAATGTAACACGTGACATCACAACACTGAGACCCTAA
Organism: Sus scrofa; assembly: GCF_054392235.1. Classification (NCBI taxonomy): domain Eukaryota; kingdom Metazoa; phylum Chordata; class Mammalia; order Artiodactyla; family Suidae; genus Sus; species Sus scrofa. The sequence continues at coordinate 222,717,920 of NC_139395.1, forward strand.
ACCGAGCTTGGCTCTCACTTCCGCTTTCCTTCTCATGTTTCTTTTCAGCCTCTCCTCACTTCTTCCTGCACTTCTGGCTTTCAGTCATTCTGCCTGGAGACTTCGCTCTAATGTTCATTTAAGGCAGGTCTTCCGGTGTTGCACTGGCTCAGTTTTTGTCTGGCGATGTTTCCTTTCACCTTCACCTGTGAATGGAATCCTTGCAGGCAGGCAGGATGCGTCCCGCTGGCTCCTTGCTTTCTCTGTTTCTGTTGGAAACGGGGACAGATCTCACTGCTGCTACGGTGCGTTCGTGGTTACTTTTCCTCTGACTGTTTTCCACAGTAAGTCTTTAGCTTCGCTTTTATCGGCTCTGTTATGTGTCCCTAAGTGTGGCTTCATTAACATCCATTCTCTTAAGAAGGGTTATATTATTTATTTTTTTCTTTTCTTTTGTGCCCCCCGCCGTGGCATATGGAGTTCCTGGGCTGGGGATCAGATCCGAACTGTAGCAAGACCGAAGCCACAGCTGTGGCAATGCCAGACCCTAAACCCACCATGCCGGGCTGGGGATCAAACCTGCGTCCCAGTGCTTCCGAGACGCCGCAGATCTGGTCGAGCCGCAGTGGGAACTCCTGCTATTTCTTGAATGTGTAGCTTGAGTCTCTGGAAAATTCTTTGCTGTGATCTCTTCCCGCACCCCCGTTCCCTCTCTTTCTCTCCACCGGGGACTCCAATGAGAAAAAAAAAAGTGAAATTTCTTCATCCAGTTCTACCGCATGTATTCAGTTATTTCTCTCCCTTTTACTCTCCAGCTTCATCCTAGATGCTTCACAGCTTTCATCAGTAATCCTCCCTCTGGCAGGATGTGCTGCATGGTGAACAAATTCCTGCTTAGGAAGTAAAGGACCAGAGAAGGTCTGAAATTTAGCAGAGAGAACAGGCTCTCGGTATCACTGGGCGCTATTTGCAGCAGGAAGGGGCTTGGGCGGCTTTCAGGGTTCTGGCTCAGGGGACCCAAGGACTCAGTCAATTAACAGTTAAGAAAACAAAAGGAAGACAAAGCAACCTTTGGTTTTCTGCGGAGGTTTTATTGAGGGGGCTGTGATCTCTGCAGAGAAGATGAAGGCACTCGGGGTTGCACGCAGAGCTGTGCGGGGTTGCAGGAACCGTGAAGGGGGTGGGAAGGTTGTGGATGGGTGAGGGCTCCGGGGCAGAAGATGGGCCTGTGCTGCCCGCCCGGGAAACAGAATGCTGCCGACCCCTGTCCCACCGTCACCTGCTCACCACCTGCATCTCACCAGGAGCCAAGCTCCCTGCACTCCAGGGTGCTGGGGATTCACCTTTAGACATTTCTCCAAAGAGAGCAGATGGCTAAAAAGCACACGAAAAGATGCTCCACATTGCTAATTATTAGAGAAATGCAAACCAAAACCACAATGGGGTACCCCCTCACACCAGTCAGAATGGACATTATCAAAAAGTCTACAGTTAACAAGTGCTGGAGAGGGTGTGGAGAAAAGGGAACCCTCCTACGCTGGTGGGAAGGTAAACTGATACAACCACTATGGAACACGGGTGTGGAGGAACCTCAGAAAACTAAATACAGAACTACCACATGACCCAGCAATTCCACTCCTGGGCATATGTCCGGAGAAAACCATCATTTGAAAAGATCCATGAGGCACAATGTTCATTGCAGCACTATCTACAATAGTCAAGACATGGAAGCCACCTAAGTGTCCATCGACAGAGGACTGGATAAAGAAGATGTGGTTCATATACACAGTGGAATACTACTCAGCCATAAAAAGGAATGAAATAATGACATTTGCAGCAACATGGATGGACCGAGAAATTATACTGAATGAAGTAAGTCAGGTAGAGAAAGACAAATATCACATGAGATCACTAATATGCGGAATCTAAAAAAATGATACAAATGAATTTATTCACAAAACAGAAACAGACCCTTGGACTTTAAAAATAAACTGTGGTTACCAAAGTGGGGGGAGGGGAGGGACGGGGGGGTTCGGGATGGGCACATGCGCACAGTGGCACATGGGACGGAGGGTCGCAGGGACCTGCTCCACGGCGCAGGGGTCTCTACCCAACGTTCCGTGATCACCTCTGCAGGAATGGATGCGTGAACGCGCATCACTGAATCTCTTTGCTGTGCAGCAGAAATTAGCACGACACTAAATCAACTCTACTTCAACACCTACACTCCAGGGCGCTCCCATTGGGGCTCAGCAGAAACAACTGTGACCAGCTTCCGTGAGGACACAGGTTCGATCCCTGGCCTCGCCCCGTGGGTTAAGGAGCCGCCTTGCCATGAGCTGCGGTGTAGGTCACAGACGGAGTTCGGATCCGTGTGGCTGTGGCTGTGGTGGAGGCCGGCAGCTGTAGCTCCGAGTAGACCCCTAGCCTGGGAAGCCCCATATGCTGCAGGTGCGGCCCTAAAAAAGACCCAAAAGAATTTTTTTAAAGAAAAAGAGATTAGACTTGAGGTTACCAGAGGCGGGGTTGGGGGCTGAGGTGGGGAGAGAGTGTTTGGCGAAGTGGGCGAACTTTCAGCGACGAGGTGAATGAGCGGTAGGAACGCTCTTACAGCACGACGTGTGATCAACGCCTCTCCGTCACCACAACCGTTACGGGCAGAAAGCCTCAGAATGAGCGAAACCAAGTTCCCTTAGGTTTTAAAATTCATTGACCTCTGTCTGTATCTACATGAGTTAATGGGGGACCACCGAGCTTATTATGATAATTCTTCATGATGTGTGTAGGTCAGCCAATGAAGTTGTACGCCTTACATTTATTCAGTGTCGTATGTTAATTGGATGTCGATAAACTGGAAGCAAAAAAGGAAAAAGATCAGCCTCAAGTCCTCCTTGACTGGGCTTCTGCCTGGCACAGTGGGGCTGCAGTAGTCCAGATAGGCAGGGACCCAGGGGAGTGCACGGCGGCCCCAGGTGTGCATCAGCCGGGGCAGGTGGAGGTAGGGTAGGGGGACACAGACCCCGGCCACCCCGCTGAAGACGTCCCCCCTGGTCCTGCATGCGACGTTCTGGACCAAAAGTTACTTAGGGTCCTCAGCAGACCACACACACACACACACACGCACAGCAGTTTTACAAGCTGAGCTGCATCTCTCAGACCTAAACAAAAACCAGCACTAATGAGAGATCTCTGGGTTCCAAACACCAAGCAGGAAGAGAGGGCAGCCTGAGCTGCTGCGGGGACAACACACACACACACACACACACACACACACACACCAGGAGGGGTATAAAAGCCACAGCCTGAGCACCTCACACACACACTCACACACACTCACACACACTCACACCTCCTCCAGCCCCACCACCCCCACCATGGCCGCCTCCACCCTGTCCGGCTGCTCCAGCAACCTGAGCTACGGCAGCCACGTCTACCTGCCCGGTCCCTGTCACCCCTGCACCGGCTCCTCCTGGCAGTGGGACGACTGTCCAGAGAGCTGCTGCGAGCCCCCCTGCTGCGCCCCCAGCGGCTGCACCCCCGCGCCCCGCCTGGCCCTCGTCTGCACCCCAGCGAGCTGTGAGCCCAGCCCCTGCCTGTCAGGCTGCACCAGCTCCTGCACCTCCTCCCCCTGCCAGCCGGCCTGCTATGTGCCCGTCTGCTGCAGGCCCGTCTGCTGCACTCCTGTCTGTTGCACACCCGTGTGCTGCACGCCCGTGTGCTGCGAGGCCTCCCCCTGCTCGGCCTCCTCCTGCTGCCAGCCCAGCCCCTGCCCCTGCCCCTCGTCCTGCTACAGACCCTCGTCCTCCGTGTCCCTCCTCTGCCGGCCCGTGTGCCGCCCCGCCTGCTGCGTGCCCGTCTCCTCCTGCGGGGCCCCCACCTCCTGCTGCCAGCCCAGCTGCTGCCGCCCGGCCTCCTGCGTGTCCCTGCTCTGTCGCCCCGCCTGCTGCGTGTCCACCTCGGCCTGCGAGTCCTGCTGCTGAGTGATCTTCTCGAGGTCACCCCAAAGCTCAAAAGCTGTCTGCCGTCTACATCCCTGGACTCCTTGCTAAGAGCCGAGACAGCATCAAGCCCTCCCCCCGGGGCCCCTGCAGTGGACAGCATGTCCCCTGACAGCCCCTGTGCCTCTCCCTCCTGGGAACAGCATGCCCACTGCCTCCAGCACCGGTGAGGCCCCTGCCTGTCAGCGTGCCCTCGACAGCCCAGCCAGACCAGTGCGACCCCAGAAAGGCAGCCAGGCCCTCCCGCAGCTTTGAACTTCACGTGGCAAAAAGGAAATGAAAATAAATGCTTCAGCCGGCTCCTCACTGCTGCCCCTGAAGCTGTGTGGCCCGGGCTCTTCCACTGCTTCCTGGCCCGGCTTGATTCTCTCCTCCTCTGCGAGCTGTCAGTCCCTCCCAATAAACTCCTGCCCTGATGAACTGGACTGGATTTCCTTTCTGCTGTTTACAACAGAGGCCCCTGCCTGACATCCCCGCACGGGAGGATGGTCCCAGGTCCCTCCCTAGGTCCTCTGTGTTCCCATCCCTTCAGGGTGTTCCGCGCCCCTCCCCCACGCCGACCACACATACGTCCAAAGGATGGACACATCCTCAAGGACACAAAGGCTGAGGGTCCTGACGGTGGTGCAGCCCTGGGGTTGACCCCCGGCTCCAGAAGGATGAAGCCCACAGCCCTGGGCAGGAGGGAGCACAGGCGCCAGGACGCCAACCACAGGCATCTGGGAATCGCGCACGTGGTGTGACAAGAGCATCTCGCTGGCCTAAACCATCGGCACAAGCAGTGTGGCGTGTGCTGGACCCCACCCTCCCTCTGGGGGCTGGAGTTTGGGGCTAGGCAGAGGGTGCCCACGGGACCAGCCCCCAATAAAAAGCCAGGGCGCTGGTCTCCCATGAGCTCCCTGCAGACAGTAGCACACTCAGGCTGTCTCAGCTCCTGCTGGGGAGCCAAGTGCACCTGTGACCGCACCTGCACCACCAGGAGAGGCTGGGAGGCCTGCGCCTGGAGCCCCCCACTTCTGCCCATACCATGTTCCCTGTGCTGATTGACTCTGTGACCTAGTCCTGAGAGATCTAGGGTATCAGCAAACCCGGAGGGTATCCTAGGCCCCCAGTACCCATCACATTGGCAAAAAGTTCAACCCCAGGAGTGACAAGCATGGCCCAGAGTGTAGGAAGTAAGACCTGTTCCGGGTTGCAGGTGAGATCCCCACCTTTCAGAGCAGGTTGGTGATGCCTGGGGAGCTGCCCCTGTGCACACCCTGCCCCCCAGGGGGGGCCTCCAGGGGGAGAGCCACAAGCCTGCACACGAGACCCTCAAGGTCATCTCACAGCAACAATAGAAACAATCTCAGGGCCCCTCAGTAGGAGAGGGACAACTAAACCACAGCATGGACACACAGGAAGGTACACAGCTGTTAAAATGGCTGAGCCAGGGAGACACATCTGCAGACGAATCCCAAGACATAACATGGTGTAAAAAGAAAATCATGTTGCCAATTCTACATACATGATAACATGTACACACAGGTCAAAACACAAAGCAGTACTTTGTCTCCACAGCTACAAACACCTCTGTTAAACTCCAAAGATATACATGGTATTGACAAACACCAGCCTCATAGGTGCCCCCACCCTATGGGAGGGAGAGGAGAGGACGGGATGGGGGGTGGGCACACAGGGACTTCTATGGTGTCTGTAATCTTCTGTAAATATGGCAGAATGTCAACATTTGTTTATACCGATTTAAGGATACATGGATGCTTATACTATTTTCTATACTTTCTGAAATATTTTATTTAAAAAACTATCTAGGAGTTCCCGTCATGGCACAGCAGAAACGAATCTGACCGGGAACCATGAGCTTATGGGTTTGATCCCGGGCCTCAATCAGTGGGTTAAGGATCCAGCGTTGCTGTAAACTGTAGCGTAGTTTGCAGATCCTGGCATTGCTGTGGCTGTGGTGTAGGCCAGCAGCTGTAGCTCCAATTAGACCCCTAGCCTGGGAACCTCCATATGCCAAGGATGTGGCCCTAAAAAAATAAAAAATAAAAAATAAATACAACAAATAAAAATAAAAAACTAGCTAGAAAAGTAATAAGATATTACCCAGATCACATTCCTGAGCCAGATTCAGTAAGACAAACTTACAACAATAAAAATAAGGTTTCCTTTGGAAATTTTAAAGGTGGTCTCTCCAGTTGAGGAAATGGAAACCTAACTACAAACTCTTTGGAAATAAATGAAGAAAGTCCTAATCTCAGAATGTGTGTGCTCTGGGTAAAGCAGTATTCCAGGAATAAATTAAAGCCTAAAAGACATACAGTAAAAAGCAGGCAAGAGTGAAAATAAGTAAGATTTCAACTCAGAAATTTGGGAAAATTTCCAAAAGAAAGTAAAAGAAATAAATTAATTAAATTGATGTATTAAGAATGAAGAAAGACGAGTTCTCCCGTGACACAGTGCGTTAAGGACCTGAAATTGTCACTGCAGTGGCTCGGGTGGCTACCACCGTGTGGATTCGATCCCTGGCCCAGGAACTTCCACATGCCACAGGCACAGCTAAAAACAAACAAACAAACAAAAAAAACCAAAGAAAGAAATAACAGACATAAACCTAAAGCTAAACATTTGGTTTTTAAAAATCTATAAAAGAATGTAAATGTTGACAAATCTGAAAGGGATAAATAGATACTGAAGCTGGAGAAAAGTTTAAATTATGATAAAAAGACATGCCTTTAAGTCAACGCAATTGAAACCTTTAGATGAAGAGGGTAATTTTCTAGGAAAATATCATCCCTGGAACCAATTCAGGAAAAAGTAAACGACTTGAATGGCCTGTGATTACAGAAGAAGTTGAGAACAAGAAGGTTGGGGAACCCCTTCTGGGACAGTAAACGCCAGATTCAAATATCGCCACAAGGATAAAATGCAGACCGATAGAACCCAGAGGGGTCCAGTAACTAGCCACAGCTGTACTGTCACCTGATGCAGAATCAGGTGTCACCGTCACTTCACAGGTGGTGATGGTTCTGGGCAACCAGGTGTCTGCAAGAAGAGAGCGACGACTTTGACCTCATGCCACACACAAAAGTTAACTGGAACGGGCTCCTGGAGCTGGACGTGAAGGACGAAATAATGAAGACGTAGGATGACCCACAGGAGGACGCCTTTAGGACACTGTGGACGGCAAAGGCTTTGGCAGTAGGACTCAAAGTGTAAACACAGAAGAAAAGAACTGATACATTTGGACTTCACCGAAATTAAGAACGACTCGTCGAAAGACGCCATGAACACAACACGTTCACCAGAGTGACTCCCATTAAGAAGGCTAATGACACCCAGTGTCAGCCAGGCGGTGGAGCGACCAGAAGTCACATACATTTGCTGGTGGGAGGTAAATGGTGCAGTCACCTTGGAAAGAGGTTGGCGGTCTCTTAAACACACACCTATCACGTCACCCAATCATCCCCTCCTGGCTGTGCATCCAAGAGAAGCGAAAACACGTGTCCACACACGGAGTTTTTCCAACATGTTCAGAGGAGCTGTTTCCATGCCACCTGCGTGAGCATCAGCCGCTGCCTGGATAAACAGATCCTGCTCTGTCCGCACAGTGGACAGGGGGACAGGCACTGCTGCGTGGAACACACGGGTATCTACACATCTCCCTGTGCTGGGGGGAGAAGAGTTCACACTATACAATCCAAGCGAAAGGAAGCTCCAGAAAAGACAAATCTAACCCAGATCGGGAGGCCTCGGGGCGGGAGGGACAGGCATTCCTGTGAAGGAAAGCCAAGGAACTTTGGACGCGGGGGGAAAGCTGTCGACCTTGCTCATGGTGGGGGTCTCACAGGTGTTTCCCAAAACTCAGCACGTGAAACTGTAAATGAGGGCGCTACAGCATGTGAGTCAAACCCCAGAAAGTCGACTTCAGGAAAAGCAGATGAAGAGCACGGCCCCAGGCTTGGACATGCTGCTTGTGTGACGCACCTGTTCCGTGGTGGGCAGGCGGCAGCCACCAGTACCAGCTGCCCTGGTTGACCACACATCACTAGCAGCAATGGTGAGAGCACCCACACCACAGAAACTGGCCAGTGCAACAGTTCAGGGCGGTCTTGTTTGTGTTCTACAGACAGCCAGTTATCAAACCTTTACCAGCACAAAACTGCACAGATACAACAGATAACTCGTATTCAGAACATATAATAGGAGTTCCCATCCTGGCTCGGCAGTAATGAACCTTGACTCATATCCGTGAGGATGCAGGTTTGATCCCTGGCCTCAGTCAGTGGGTTAAGGATGCTGCGTTGCTGTGGCTGTGGTGCAGGCCCACAGCTGCAGCTGCTATGTGACCCTAGCCTGGGAGCCTCCATGCAACACAAGTGTGGCCCTAAAAAGCAAAAAAGAAGGAGGAGGAGGAGGAGAATGTATAAAAACCTTCTAAAAATCAGTAAGATGAAAAAATAAAACTACTTTTTTGTCTTTTTATGGCCATACCTGTGGCATATGGAGGTTCCCAGGCTAGAGGGTGAAGGGGAGCTACAGCTGCGGGCCTGCACCACAGCCACAGCAATGCCAGATCCTTAACCCACTGATCGAGGCCAAGGATTGAACTTTCATCCTCACGGATACTAGTTGGGTTCTTAACCCCCTGAGCCACAACGGGAACTCTGAAATAAACCTAATTAAAAAGAAAGAAAGAAAGAAAGAAAGAAAGAAAGAAAGAAAGAAAGAAAGAAAGAAAGAAAGAAAGAAAGAAAATTACTTGAACAGGCACCTCCCAAAAAGAGATATCTGCATTTGCAGCTTTACCACATCGGGGATGCAAATATGGGCAACCGGTGGTATCACCACCGTTCCCAAAAGGATAAAAATACCTCATTTTATAAAGCACAGAGGGTGACTGAAATCCATAAAATCGACTGGTAAGGGTGTAACTTTCTCTAGAAAGTTGTTATGCCGTATAAGCCAAACTAAATCTATGCCTTTCATGTGACCCAGCATTCCCGCTCTTGGGCATATACTGAGCAGAAAAGAGCCACCAAAAGCAAAATGTACAAGATTTTATGGTGACATTATTAATATTAGCTAAAATCTGGAAATGATCCAAATCTCTGCCATCGGGAAAGAGAACGTTCACAATGAATAGTGGGGTCCGTGCAATGATGTTCAGTGCAGCAGAAGAGCAAGGACCCAGGATGCAGGCAGCCACCTGGGTGCTTATCCGCATCGGCGGAGTGAAATACAGCATGAACAAAACAGCAGGTGGAGCAGACAAAACGCATCAACGGGGAAAGAAGTGGAGCTGTGACTCCTCCTGGGCGCCGCTGGGTCCCTGAGAAACAGCGCAAGGGAACAGCTAGAATTCTGGAGGTGTTTGGCATCTTTGACAAAATACTCCGCAGGAACTTCCAATCCAGAGGATTATGCCTAGCCAAACTATCCGTCGGGTATAAGGGCAGAATAAGGCGCTTGTCATTATGCTATGCTCAAACACTAATCTTCCAGGCACCCGTTTTCAGAAAGCTACTGGAGGGCATGCTCCAGCAAAAGGAGGGCACAGCCCAGAAAGAAAAAGCCATGGTGTTTGGGAAATAGGAGGTCCATGACGGGAGAGCGGTGGGGAATATCCAAGGAGAGGAAGTAGTGAAGGGAGAGAATAGCCAACAGATAAGAGGTGTGTCCAAAAATAAACGAAGCTGATAGATCGCCTGGACCTCTGAACCTCGTGAGTGAGCTCGGGATGAATTAGTCAGAGAGCATGAGGGTGGTTGATTGATAGATACCCAGAAAAATAAGCAACTAAGCACAAGAAGCAATTATGAACTCTAAGAAATGAAAAACAAACAAGCAAAACCAAAACATGTATAAATAAGGAAATTAAATCTGGTTTCACTACTTAGTCTTGACTACAGAAAACGCTCACTTGATTAGAGCAACACAGATTTTGAACATGAATTTAACCAAACCATGGGGCATCACTGTCTTCTGAGGATGGGAAGAGGGAACTTTTTCTTGGGGTTGGTGGAAAACAAGAGGAAGGCTCTCTTCCGCAATGGGAAATCAGACCAGGTCTAAAGCTGGAAACTCAAGGAAAAACACAATATGCACGGAATTTAGTAGTTAGGAGATAAATAGGAGAACTAAAAGCAGTGCCCGGGATGGACATTGGGAGACACGCTCACCCGGAAGAGCTGAGGACACCCTGCCGGAGCCTGCAGGTAGAGCAGGTGAGGGGGCACCCATTGCTCACGGCAGGAGGGCCTGGGATGCAAGCGGAGCACCTGCAGGTGCAAGACATCCTGAGACTAGAATCCACATGGAAGATACAGAAGCAAAGAGATGCAAAGAGGAGCTGAGGTTTTACAGACGAACCCAACCCAAGAGCCCTTCTGCATCTCAGCCTTGGCTTTCAAGACACCAACCACCAGCCACCAAAGGTCTTGGGGACAGTGTTACAAACATCTCACAGTAAACAAACCAGTAAGCTTTGTCTGGGGACAAACTCAGCAATAACAAGGAAGAGGACTGTTGAGACTCGAATGGAGCACGGCACCCCAGGAAGGGATATAAAAGCCCGATGCCCAGACACCTCGTCACTCACCCGCCACTCACACCCCCACCCAGCTCACCCCCCAGCACAAACCCCGACATGGCCGATGCCTGCGGCTCCAGGACCTGTGTTATAGCTGCGTCCACCCTGTCTGTCTGCTCCAGTGACCAGAGCTATGGCAGCCGGGTCTGCTCACCCAGTGCCTGCACTGGCTCCTCCTGGCAGGTGGACAATTGCCAGGAGACGTGCTGCGAGCCCCCCTGCTGCACCCCCGCCCCCCGCCTGGCCCTCGTCTGCACCCCAGTGAGCTGTGTGTCCAGCCCCTGCCTGTCAGGCTGCACCAGCTCCTGCTGCCAGCAGTCGAGCTGCCAGCCATCCTGCTGTACCTCCTCCCCCTGCCAGCCGGCCTGCTGTGTGCCCGTCTGCTGCAGGCCCGTCTGCTGCAGGCCCGTCTGCTGCAGGCCCATCTGTTGCAGGCCTGTCTGTTGCACACCTGTGTGCTGCTCGCCCGTGTGCTGCGAGGCCTCCCCCTGCTCGGCCGCCTCGTGCTGCCAGCCCTGCCCCTGCCCCTGCCCCTCGTCCTGCTACAGACCCTCGTCCTCCGTGTCCCTCCTCTGCCGGCCCGTGTGCCGCCCCGCCTGCTGCGTGCCCATCTCCTCCTGCGGGGCCCCCGCCTCCTGCTGCCAGCCCAGCTGCTGCCGCCCGGCCTCCTGCGTGTCCCTGCTCTGCCGCCCCGCGTGCTCCCGCCCCACCTGCTGCGTGCCCGCCTCGGCCTGCGAGTCCTGCTGCTGACCGGGCCTGTCCCCCCGGGGCCAGCCGGGCTCAGGTCCCCCCCGTGACCTGGTCCTCCCAGCCTCCCCTCAGTCCCGACCAGGGTTAGGTGGCTGTCCCCACTCAGGACAGGGTCCCCTCACGTCCCCACTATCCTGACCTGACCTCTGAGCCCTGCTCCCAGGGCTCCTGCCTCCCAGGAGGCGCCTCCACCTGCCCCTGGGTCACCTCCCCTCCCTCTCCGTTCCTCTGCCCGGGTCCCTCGGCCTGGACTTCCAACCTGCCAGCACCTTCTTGGGCACCTGGAGAAATAAACTCACTTTTCATCTGACCTGCTTCCTTCCATCTTCACTGGGGGGCAAACAGGGTTTTGATCTGACTCTGGTCTCCAGCAGCCGTGGGTGGTCTGGGTGTGTGACTGAGAGGTAGAAACAGTATCAGGAAGGCGGTCGCAGGTGCCCAGGCCCCCAGGCCCCAGGCCCTGCAGTGCCCCGAGGCCCCCGTCTGGGAGGCCTGGGAGTGGGGGACACAGGAAGGAGTCCCAGCTGCAGGGCCTCTCTGGGACCGGAGAACCCAGCGTGGCCTCCACGTACCAAGTGCCAAGGGCCACAGCCCACCTGACGACATGGTACCAGGCGGCCCTCCTGCCAGACAAGGACGGAGACAGCAAGGACTGGTCCCATGGGGGCTTGGCCAGTCTGCGCCCCGGCCCCGCCCCCGCCCCCTGCTCATTACACAGGGGACCTGTGCTCTCTGGGCCCTCCCTCCACCTCCCCGAGGTCATCAGAGAGCCTTGAGTTGGCAGTGACTCGTGCTGAAATGCAGGGCACTTGGGCCCTGTGGCCCCACCCCGAGGCCCCATCAGTTCACCCCCCGCCTCCCCGCCCTCAGACGGATCCCCGGCGCATGGCTGCGTTAGCTGGCACCCCTCCCCTGACCTGAGGCTCGGGGTGGTCTCCAGCCTTTAGCCAGTGCCCTAGGGCTCCCCTGCTCCCCCTGGGGCTTCCTGGCCAGCGGGGGGCCCTGCTCGGTGTCATGCTGGGGCTGCCTGAGCACAGGTGGGGCTGGGAGGAGATCCCAGCGGAGTGGGGACAGTGGCAGGAGGGTGGGACTCCCCTGAAAGAGGCCACCCCTCCAACTGGGCTCACAGAGTCTGCTGATGTATGGGGGGCGAGGGCCACAGGAGCTCAGACCGTCCCTGGCGGACCCGGGCCAGGCTGGGACTGGGGGCCACAGGCCACAGAGAGCTCAGCTCCTCGCTCTGCCCCTGGTCCTCAGAGTCTCAATCTGTCCACACAGCAGAGCACAACCCCTGCCCCCACCGCCCCAGCCTGACATCCCACTGCGTCTCAGCTTCCCCAGCACCCCTGCCACTGGCCCGTGGCTCCTTACACGCCCTGCATTACCCAGTGCCTTTAACCCCGCAGCTTCCCTGCCTGTCCATCCTTCCCGGCCACTCAGCCAAATGCCAGCCAGCTGGGGACTTCTGTGTAGACGAGCCCTGCTGCCGCCATGGGCGACCTGTCTCTGCCAACCCCGTGCCCTTCTAGAATCCCGGACCGTGGGGGTGGCCTCAAGCGTTGGCTCCCGACAGGGCTGTGCTGCGGGGGCTTGGGGACACTGGGCTCGTCCCTCTGCCCTAGGACTGGGTGGGCTGTGGGGTCCCACATACCAATGAGGTTAGCGGCTGTATCACCAGACTGCCTCGAGCCGGTGGAAGAGCAGGAGCAGCGGTTAAAGCAAACACAGACGCACCTGAGGACACAGAGGACCCCATGACCCAAGACGGCAGAGGACAAGTGGAAACGCAAACCGCACTGACAGAGGAGATGCTTGGCTGCGAAAAACAAACCGAGGAGGAAGGCCTGAGAGGAAATGCTGGCAAACCTTCGGTCCAGCCTAACCCGAACCCGAACCCGAACCCAAACCCGAACCCGAACCCTAACCCTAACCCTAACCCTAACCCTAACCCTAACCCTAACCCTAACCCTAACCCTAACCCTAACGCTAACCCTAACCCTAACCCTAACCCTAACCCTAACCCTAACCCACCCGAACCCGAACCCTAACCCTAACCCGAACCCTAACCCTAAACCTAACCCAACCCTAACCCTAAATCCTAACCCTAACCCAACCCTAACCCACCCGAACCCGAACCCGAACCCGAACCCTAAACCACCCTAACCCTAACCCAACCCTAACCCTAACCCGAACCCGAACCCGAACCCGAACCCTAAACCGGAACCGCCTTGAAACCCAGGAAAGGCTCAGCTTCACCAGAAATCAGGGCCGTCCTCACCCGTCGCCCAGCACGAGTGGAACAGTCCGACCACGCGGCGGGCAGGCGCCAGCGGACGGGGGCTCGCTGTGCCCGGGGCGCTGGGACAGGCCCCCGAGAAGCCCTCCTGGCCTCCGGCCCAGCGGGTCTGGAGCGTGGAAACGTGGGAGCCGCGCTGTCCGCGCCCACGACACCTAGAAACCAGCTGAACGTCTGTGACGAGAGGACAGTGAGCACGTGGGCACCACGTCGGGCACAGCCGTGCCTGTGGGCACAGGAGCCACCCCAGGAGAAAATGTCCCTGACGAAAGGGTCCAATGCAAAGCAGCCCCCCTGCTCCCGAGGCAGCTCGTGTAAAGAGGGGGTGCGGGTGTCGTCTCACGGGACACTTTCCAAAGACACGGATGGGGGTGTTCTTGTGATTTTACTGTGGAATTAATTACACCAGGATTCCACCACCCTGATGAATCAGGCATCATTAATTATTCCAACTACGTCTGAAAATCTTCAAAGATAGGAGAGTTTTAAAAACCTCGCCAGCTGCTGGCATCTGCTCACCTGCTCTCCCTCCTCCCCCTCCCATCCCCCTCCCTCCTCCCGCCTCCCCTCTCCCCTCCCCCCCTTCCCTCTCCCTTTCCCTCCCCCTCCCCTCTTCCCTCTCCCCTCCCCTCCCCCTCCCCTCCCCCTCCATTCCCCTCCGCCCTCCCCCCTCCCCCCTCCTTTCCCCTTCCCCTCCCATCCCCCCTCCCTCCTCCCGCCTCCCCCTCCCCCCTCCCCTCCCCCTCCATTCCCCTCCACCCTCCCCCTCCCCTCCTCCTCCCCCCTCCTTTCCCCTTCCCCTCCCCTCTCCCCCTCCCTCCTCTCGCCTCCCCCTCCCCTCCCCCTCTCTGCCCTCCCCTCTCCTCCTCTTCCCCCTCCCCCTCCCTTCCTCTCCCCCTCTCCCCTCCCCTCCCCCCTCCCCCTCTCCTCCTCTTCCCCCTCCCCCCTCCCTCTCTCTCTCCATTTGTTTCAGCTGAGCCTTAAGTGTTGTGACCCCACTGGGCCCTTCGCCCTTGAACCCCTCCTCAGGCGTCTCCTGAACGGAAGGAGGTTCTCCCACATGCTCCCAACACACCCTCCTGCCCATGGATGACAATATTATAAAAACGGTGGTGTCATTAAACCATGGGTTATATTCAAATTTCCCCAAATGTCCCCATAATGTCTTTTGTGGTCCCCTCCCCGCCCCAGAATCAGACCCGGTCTGCGCATCGTCTCCTTGGTTCTTGGCTGCCACCTCCTCTGGAAGAGCCCCTGCAGCCCCGGTGGCGGGCGTCTCAGACTCTCCAAAAATGCCCGTGTGTGAGGCAGGCTGGGCAGGGATGTGGCCGGGGGACACAAAGCCATGACTGCGGCACGCCCGAGCCACAGAGCCGGCCGCCCGCCGCGGCCCTGACTCGCGGATTACGCAGGGGGAAGTGCCCCCAGGGACAGAGGGGCAGCACCCTGGCCAGGTGGGCAGGAGCGGGGCACCGTCGGGGCAACAGCCACGCCTCCGGATCAGGCTTGTTGCGGCCTCCAGGCCCAGGCCTGCTGCCCCTGCTCCACCTCTACTCTGGCTCCCAGCTCCGGGCTGGTCCTCCTGCCCACCCCACCCCCGCACCCCTGCCCTCCAACCCAGATCCCTCCAGACTCAGCCCGGCTGCACCCCCTCCAGCCCCAATTCCAGGATCCGCGAGGTCACACATCACCTCGTTTGTCAGGTCCCAAGGCCCCTCCCTGCCCGCCCTGTGTTTCCTGTTCATCCTGTGGCTCAGGGCCCAGGGCCACCCAACAGACGCTACCTCAGGCGGCCTTGGGACCTGCCCCCGCACAAGGAAGGGGACCGGGGAGCCTCCTGCAGGGGCAACACGCACGCCCAGGAGGGGTATAAAAGCCACAGCCTGAGCACCTCACACACACACACACACTCACATTCACACACACTCACACACACTCACCTCCTCCAGCCCCACCGACCCCACCATGGCCACCTCCACCCTGTCCCCCTGCTCCAGCGACCTGAGCTACGGCAGCCACGTCTGCCTGCCCGGTTCCTCTCACCCCTGCACCAGCTCCTCCTGGCAGTGGGACGACTGTCCAGAGAGCTGCTGCGAGCCCCCCTGCTGCGCCCCCAGCGGCTGCACCCCCGCGCCCCGCCTGGCCCTCGTCTGCACCCCAGCGAGCTGTGAGCCCAGCCCCTGCCTGTCAGGCTGCACCAGCTCCTGCACCTCCTCCCCCTGCCAGCCGGCCTGCTGTGTGCCCGTCTGCTGCAGGCCTGTCTGCTGCAGGCCCGTCTGCTGCACTCCTGTCTGTTGCACACCCGTGTGCTGCACACCTGTGTGCTGTGAGGCCTCCCCCTGCTCAGACTCCTGCTGCCAGCAGTCGAGCTGCCAGTCGTCCTGCTGCACCTCCTCCCCCTGCCAGCAGGCCTGCTGTGTGCCCATCTGCTGCAGGCCTGTCTGCTGCAGGCCCGTCAGTTGCACTCCTGTCTGTTGCACACCCGTGTGCTGCACGCCCGTGTGCTGTGAGGCCTCCCCCTGCTCGGCCTCCTCATGCTGCCAGCCCTGCCCCTGCCCCTCGTCCTGCTGCAGACCCTCGTCCTCCGTGTCCCTCCTCTGCCGGCCCGTGTGCCGCCCCACCTGCTGCGTGCCCGTCTCCTCCTGTGGGGCCCCCGCCTCCTGCTGCCAGCCCAGCTGCTGCCGCCCGGCCTCCTGCGTGTCCCTGCTCTGCCGCCCCGCGTGCTCCCGCCCCGCCTGCTGCGTGCCCGCCTCGGCCTGCGAGTCCTGCTGCTGACCGGGCCCGTCCCCCCAGGGCCGCCGTCTCCAGGGATCCTCCATCAGACCCTTGAAGCCCCTGACCACCTGGCTTCTCGCTGATCCCACCCAGGTCTCACTCAGCATAGATGAAAGACCGGCTTCCCTCCCCAGGCCAGACCAGGGGCCTGACCTGCTCACTGAGCTCCTCTCCTGACCTTGGCCTGCAGGTGCCCTGGCTGCTCCACAGCTGCTTCCTCACTCCCCGCCATGGCCTCCCTGGTCACCGTGGGCCCTCCTGACCCTGGTCCTGCACAAAGCAGTGTCACTGTCCACCTCTGAGCACCAATAAAAGCTCTGCTCCCCTCACTGGTTCTCGAGCCAACCGCAAACAGCTGGGGTGGGAGGGCAGCTGTGAGCCCGGGACCCTCCATCTATGCCTACATTTGGGGACTGGGGCGGCTCTTGCCCCTGACACCTGGACGCTGCTCTCTACCTTGTACTGTCACTGTGCTGCTGGCTGACACCCTTGGCCCTGCTGGGCTCCCGAAGCTTTGCTCTCGGGACATCCTGGAGGCACCTCCTGGGCTCAGATCCAGGCCCCCCAACTCCCTGTGGAAGGGGCAGCCCTTCCTGCGGCACAGGACTGGCTATCCCACGGCAGCCAGAGTCCAGCAGTGCCGGGAGGAGGGACCAGGGGAGATCCCAGCAGTGGGCCAGCCCAGCGTCCAGACAGTGCCCTCAGGTAGCTGGGCATCCTGACTCACGCACGCATTCACAGACACCAGGATGCCCTGGGCTCCAGCACATGCCAATGAGCCAGCTTCAGGGATGCAGAGGATGCGAAGATGCAGGCTCTGGAGCCCCCGCCTGCTGGGCTGAGCTAGTGGGGAGCAGGTGGGAAAGGCCACACCAAGCCCTGGACAGTGTGAGCACGTGTCAGACCATGGCCAGGAGACAAGTGGGAACATGCGTGGCTGACGGCGCCAGATGCCATGTCACACACGCCTGAGCAAATCTGAGAAGAGGCCCCAGAGCGGGAGCTGCTGAGCAGCAGGTGTGGACACCGGGAGGTGACAGTCCCCACCTGTGGCAAGAGGCTCTGGGTCTTCATTCCTTAACAGCAGTGTGGGAGCGCCCATTGTGGTGCGGTGGTTAATGAACCTGACGAGGAACCATGAGATTGCGGATTCGATCCTTGGCCTCACTCAGTGGGTTAAGGATCTGGCGTTGCTGTGGCTGCGGTACAGGCCAGCGGCTGCAGCTCCGATTAGACCCCTAGCCTGGGAACCTCCATATGCCACGGGTGCAGCCCTGAAAAGACATGCACGTGCACACACACACACACACACACACACACACTGGCATGGAGTCACCCCCCAGGGGCACTCGTTTCCCTGTCTTCGGCGGTTACATAGGAAGAACTTTATGGTTTCTTTGCCCAGGCACAGAGCATCCCGAACCGTGGATCTACCACCAGTGGTTCATTAACAGCAGGTGGACAAGGGTTTAAAGTCTCCCTGGTTCTGACTGTCACAAACCCCAGCACCGCGGGGTCCTCTCCGTGCCTCTGCATGCTGCTGCATGTTTCAAGGCGCCTGCATTTCTAGACCTGGGACCGCCAGGTCTGAGTGTTCGCCAATTTGAAATTCTGGAAGATACTGACAAGTGCCCTCCAAAGGGCTTTTCAATATTGTGCTAAGAGTGACGTCAAGAAAGACAGGGAATAGGCGACTCAGGGGCCCCCGCCCCGAAACACTGAAGAAACTGGCGAAGCTCTCAGAATCCACCTCATCAGGACTCTGGAAACGCTCAAAGGTTTACGACAACAGGAGGGTGCTCCGCCAAGAAGAAAGTCACTGCCGCAGCAGGAGCGCCTTGTGGCACTTCAGCAGAGCCTCCCCCCACCCCAGCCCCGTCCCCAGCTCAGCAGCAGTCTCGAAGACCGAGGCCTGTGTCTGGTCAGGCTGCTGGTGCTGGCGAGAGCAGGGCAGACCTTATTCTGAAAGAAGTATGGTTGTCTGTTTCAATCTGCGAGTGGCTTCTTGAAGGACCCACACATTTCTCGTAACTCAGAACTCTGCGAAGGCAGAAAGGCAGTTGCATGGAGAGTGTCTGTCAACTCAAGCCGTCTCTGTACCTGGGCAAACGGAAGACACCCCCAAAAGCCCAAGACAGAAAGCTGGGAAGTGAGATGCTTTGAGGAAGGGGGCTTTCAAATCTTCCACAGATTCCCGGGGGCCTGGGAGACCCCATGAATACTCCTGAGGGGGCACATGTTCAGGAAGGACCCGAGAAAGCCCTACACACTCACCCCAACTCAACCTCCAGTGCCGAGCAAGCATGAAGGGCAGGTGAAGACAGCTTTGTCAACTGCCCAGCTAAGGACTGGAGGCATTCCCCAACACACAAACAGAGGCCAGCTACAGAGTCTGGAAAAAAATATTTTTTGGCTCCAGTGTTTAAGGAACTCTCTGTCAAATCACCGCTTGATCACTAAACTAATGGAACTGTGACCACACATGACAAAGAGTACAGTTGTTTACAAAACTGCTTTGGAAGAGTCACCAAACAAAATACTAAGCCATAATAATCATCAACAACAAACTACAGGGAAGGAGGAAAATCTGATATTCAGAATGACCACATATAATATTGGAAATGTCCAATTTTCAACAAAAATTATGAGTCCCATTCACACTAAAAAAAAAAAAACATTAGGAGAAAATGTCCCTGAAGAAGCGCAGGGATTGAACGTACCAAAGTCTGAAAACAACTCTCTTTTTTTTTTAGCTATTTCTTGGGCCGCTCCCGCAGCATATGGAGGTTCCCAGGCTAGGGGTCTAATGGGAGCCGTAGCCACCGGCCTACGCCAGAGCCACAGCAACTCGGGATCTGAGCCATGTCTGCAACCTACACCACAGCTCACAGCAACGCCGGATCGTTAACCCACTGAGCAAGGGCAGGGACCGAACCCACAACCTCATGGTTCCTAGTCGGATTCGTTAACCACTGCGCCACGACGGGAACTCCGCAACTCTCTTAATGTACTCTAGTATTTAAAGGAAACCATGGATAAAGAACAGAGAAGCCAAGAGAACATCTTACCCAGTAGAAAACAGCAATAAAGAGACAGAATTTATTTTTAAAAATAAGGAACCAAGAAGAACTTCCGGAGTTGGAAAGTACAATAACTGAAATGAAAATGTCACTAAAGGGACTCAACAGCACATTTGAGGAGGGAGGAGAAAAATTAGTAAATGTGAAGATAGGTCATTTGAAAGACTCAAGTTTGAGGAGTAGACAGGAAAAAGAATGAAGAGAAATGAACAGAGCTCCAGAGACCTGTGGGACAGCACCAAGTATATTTGAAGAAACAGTGGCCAAAACTTCCCAAATTTGAGGAAACGTACGAATCCATATATCCAAGAAGCCAAATGAACTCCATGTAGAAGACACCCAAAGGGCTCCACGCGGAGACGCATCACAATCAAACGATCCAAGGACAAAGACAGAGACAGTCTTAAAAGCAGCAAGAAGATTAATAGCCAACTTCTCACCACTGCGGCCAGAAGCAGTGAGGTGACGTACTTAAAGTGCTGGAAGGAAAAACTGTCAACCCAAAAGTCTATATCCTACAAAAATATCCTTCAAAAATGAAGAAGAGATTAAGACATCTCTAGCTTAAATAAAATGGAAAGAGTTAATTGCTGGTGGACATGCCCTGTGAAATGATAATTCATACTGAAATAAAAGGGCACCAAACAGAAACTTGAAACTGTGTGAAGAAATAAAGAATACCAGGAAAGGACTTTCTGTCATGGCTCAGCAGTTAGCGAACCCGAATAGCATCCATGAGGACAAGGGTTCAATGCCTGGCCTTGCTCAGTGGGTCAAGGATCTGGTGATAGCATGAGCTGTGGTGTAGGTCACAGCCACAGCCCAGATCCCACGTTGCTGTGGCTGTGGTGTAGGCCGGAGGCTTCGGCTCTGATTTGACTCCTAGCCTGGGAACCTCCATATGCCATGAGCGTGGCCCTAAAAAGACAAAAAACAAACAAAGAAAGAAAGAATCCCAGGAAAAGTGTCAGTTTTGGTAGTCTGCGTTTATGAGAATTTTTCATTACAATTAGGTTATCTAATTTTTTGTGAGAATAGTTGTTCGTAGTAATCTCATATAATCCTTTTTATTTATGTAAGGTCTGTAATGTTGTTCTTGTATCTGATAGTAGCAATTTGGGTCTTTTCTTTCGTCCTCAGCCAGCCTAGCTAAAGGCTTGTTGGTTTTACTGCTCTTTTCAAAGAATCAACTTTTAGATTTACTGATCGTCTCTTCTTTCTAGTTTCTATTTCATTCATCGGTGTTTGAGTATTTCCTTCCTTCTACTAGTTTTGGGTTTCGTTTTTTAAACTACAACTAAAACTTTAAAGGGTAAAGTCAGGTCATTGGTTTGAAATCTTTCTTCTTTTGGAATGTAAGTGTTGACAGCTATACATTCCCTCTTGGGACTGTTTTTTGCCGTATCCCGTAAGTATTGGTTGGCTGTGTTTTCATTTACATTCACCTGAAAGTATTTTCTAATTTTTCTTGAGATTTCTTCTTTAACCCACCGATTGGTTAAGCATGTGCTGTTTGTATTTCTGCATATTTGTGAATTTTCCCATTTTTCTTTTGCTACTGACTTCTAGTTTCTTTCCACTGTGGTCAGAGAAATTGCATGGTTTCAATCTTTTAAAATTTGCTGAGATTTGTTTTGCGACCTTACATATGGGCTAATCTGGAGAATGCTGCTTGTGCCCTTGAGAAGAATGTGCACTCTGTTGCTGAGTGTTCTGCATGTGCCGGATCTAGTTGGTTTACAGTGTCCTTCTAGTTGTCTATCTCATTACTGATCTTTGATCTTGTTATTCTAGTCCATTTTTTATTAATGGAAATAATATTAAAGTCACCAACTATTATTGTAAAACTATAACCATCTCTTTCTTCAATTTTGTCAGTTTTGCTTTATATATTTCGAGAGTCTATCGCTAGGTGAATATAGGTTTATAATTGTCATATCTTTTTTATTTTTTTTCTTTTGCTTTTTAGGGCTGTAACTGTGGCATATGAAAGTTCCCAGGCTAGGGGGTCAAATCAGAGCTGCAGCTGCCAGTCTACACCACAGCCACAGCAACATGGGATCCAAGCTACATCTGTGACCTACACCACAGCTCATAGCAACACTAGATCCTTAACCTACTGGACAAGGCCAGGGATCAAACCAGCTTCCACATGGGCACTGGTCTGGTTTGTTACTGCTAAGCCATGACTTCTATCATATCTTCTTGATATATTAATACTTTTATCAATATTTAATTTCCTTATGTGTTCCTTACTATAATTTTTGACTCAAAGTCCATTTTTTCTAATTTTATTATTGCCACCCATCTCTCTTTTGGTTACTATTTGCATGAACTATCTTTTTTCATCCTTTCACTTTCAATTTATTAGTATCTTTGGACCTAAAGTGAGTGAACTGACTCAGTAAGAAATAGGCAAGCTGAATATACATAAAACAAGGAACAAGATCAAATCAGTAACCAAAACCCTGTCCCCAAAGAAAATCCCAGGACCATTGATTCAGTGCTGAATACTACCAAACATTTGTAGAGCAATCCTCACAAATCTTTCTCATCTCTTCTCAAATCAGAGCCAGACAAAGACAAAAACAAACAAACCAACCAACCCTACAGATTGACATTCCGTAAATAGATTTTTAAAACTTCAAAAAAAATCCAGAAGCATATTAAAAGGGTTATACACCACAACCAAGTGAGGTTTATCCAAAGAATACAAGAGTGGTTCAACATTTGAAAAACAATCAATAAAATGCACCATATAAATAAAATTCAGTGGGGAAAAATCACACAATCATCTCAGTGTATATAGGAAAAGAGTTTGACAAAAACCAACACTCTTTCATGATAGAAACACCCAGCCAGCAAAGAGTAGAAGGAATCATTCTCAACACACTAGAAGGCGTTATGAAAAGCCCACAGCTAACATAATGCTCAATGGTGAAAGACCGAAAACATCCCCCTTGCAATCGGGAACACAAGGATGCACATTTTCATCACTTGTATTCAGCATTGTCCTGGAAGTGCTAGCTACAGAAATTGGGCAAGAAAAAGAAATAAAAGATACTCAAATCAGAAAGGAAGAAATTAAACTTAGCCCAGAGACACAGCAATCAAAAAGTGGTACAAGGATGACGATGGACATATAGATCAATGGAATAAAATTGAGATTCTAGAAATAAAACCATACATCTATAGTCCACTGATTTTCAACAAGAATATCAAGACCATTCAATGCGGAAAGAATAGTCTCTTCAGTAACTGATGCTGGGACAGCTGATAGTCACACGCAAAAGAATGAAGTTGAGCTCTATCTCACAGCATGTACAAAAATTAACTCAAAATGCATCAAAGATCTAAATATAAGATAAAACTATGACCCTTAGAAGAAAACATATGGGTAAATCTCTGTGACCTTAGATTTGGCCATGCTTTCTTAGCTATGACACCAAAAGTATAAGCAACAAAAGAAAAAAAAAAGGATAAATTTGACTTCATTAAAATTAAAAAGTTTTGTATATTGAAGTACATGATCAAGAAAATGAAAAGGCAACCCACAGAATGGAAGAAAATATTTCATCATAGTTCTGATAAGGGTCTAGTATTCAGAAAACATAAAGAACTCCTACAACTCAACAACTAAAAGACAAACAACTCAACTAAAAACAGGTAAAGCACTTTGATAGATAGTTTGTATATCTCCAAAGAAGATACACAAACAGCCAATAAGCACATGAAAGGAAGTGCAATATTACTGGTCATTATGGAAATGCAAAAACAAAAACCTAAACAGGATGCCACTTCCCCCCCAACTAGGGTGGCTACAGTTTAAAAACAAAAACAAAAACAAAAAACAGAAAATAACAAGTCAGTGAGTATGTGGAGAAATTGGAATCCTCATTCAAGGCTGGTGAGAATGTAAAATGGTGCAGCTGCTATAGAAAACTGTCTGGCAGTTCCTCAAAATGTTACACATAGAGTAACACATGATGTGGCAATTCCATTCCTATGCATACTCCCAAGAGAATCAAAAAGAGGTGTTCAAACAAAAGCTTGTGTAAATGTTTAAAGCAGCTTTATTCACATTAGCCGAAAGGTGGAAATGACACAAATGTCCATCAACTGATGAATGGATAAATAAAACGGGGTCCATC
Source organism: Sus scrofa (assembly GCF_054392235.1). Classification (NCBI taxonomy): domain Eukaryota; kingdom Metazoa; phylum Chordata; class Mammalia; order Artiodactyla; family Suidae; genus Sus; species Sus scrofa. Next base: position 222,741,541 of record NC_139395.1, read on the forward strand.
CATACGAGGGAATATTAGCTATACACAGGCATGAAGCACTGCTACATGCTACCATGTAGATGAACCTTGAAAACATCAGGCTGAGTGAAAGACCCAGGTGCAAAACGCTATATGTTACATGATCCCACCTACATGAAAGGTGCACAACAGGCAAAGTCATAGAGACAGAAAGCAGGCCAGTGATTGACAGGGGCTGGGAGGGATTGCTCAACAGTATAGGATTTCCTTTTAGAGTGATGGAATGTTCTGGAACTAGTAGCAGCGGCCAAGGTTCAGTACATGTGACTATACTACATGTCACTGAATTGTACACTTGAAATTGGATAAAATCATAAATGTCACGTTATTTGTTATCACAGTAAAAGAGCGTCACGCCTGCTAAGGGTTTCTAAGGGTGAGGCCCCATGCCCAACAGCACTAGAAATGACCTGCACTGTCAATTTTGGTTTGTCTTACGGGTGGGACATTTATGTTTTAATTTGGAAAACTATCTATTGAGATCAAGCAGCTTTTCATGGGATTATTGGAAATTTTTGAATGTTGCTTGATTCTTTTATATCTTATATTGTTTTTATTTAAGGACTTTAAAATGTTCCTATTAACCTTTTGGCTATCGTGCAAATTGCAAATATTTTCTAGCAGTTCAATATCTTCAGTTTGCATAAGAAAGATTTCCTCTGGGTTTTGATTGAAATGTCATCAGTGAAGGATTTTCCTCCAGCTTCTCTTACCACTCTCACCCCACTGGTCTCTAGATTAAATCCCGACTGGGCAGCATGTCCGTCTGTGCCTGGCCCCACCTGGGTACCAGGAAAACCAGCCCCAGGACTGCTGCCTGTCCTGGCTGTCTGGCAGGTGGCTCCTCCCGCAGCTTCTCCTACCACCCTCACCTCCACATCTCTAGATTAAATCCTGACCCAGGACCAGCCTCTTCCAGCACAGCTGAGCGTGGGCTACAGGGAGCAAGGTTTAGCACTCAAAGCTGAGACTGAATCTGGTCCATCTACGGAACCAAGGAGCCCTGGCCTCACCGGAATGTGCACACTCCTTCTTAGGGGAGAGAAGGTCCTTCCCTGAGCTCAGACCTCATCCTCCTGGCTGACCAGGGCCCACGGGAGTGCAGAGCCCGCCAGCGAGAGCCTGTCCTCGTGCCATCTTTTCCCCCAAACGGGCACCTTCCTCCACGTTGCCCCAGTCACAGCCAGCCAGCTGTCCCAGGTGCGGCCCCGCACGGTCTGGACCCACACAGACCATGTGCCCGTGGGCCGGGAGCTGTTAGGAGCTACCCTGGCACGTGACCTGCCCGGGAGGAGCCATGGGGTCAGCCCCCGGGAGGCTGCACGCTTCCTCTGGGTGTCCTGCGGGGCCAGACTCAGGCCAGGGCCGGGCACACTGCCAGCACTGACCAAGTTTTATGAGCTGATCGAGGCCATCTCGTGACAGTGGAACTGGCACTGAGTGTCCTCACAGAGCACCAGGTCAACCAGGAAGGGGGTGCGGGGAGCCTCCTACGAGGACAACACACCACACCCAGGAGGGGTATAAAAGCCACAGCCTGAGCACCTCACACACACACACACACACACACACACACACACACACACAGAGTCACACCTCCTCCAGCCCCACCGCCTCCACCATGGCCGCCTCCACCCTGTCTGGCTGCTCCAGCAACCTGAGCTACGGCAGCCACGTCTGCCTGCCTGGTCCCTGTCACCCCTGCACCGGCTCCTCCTGGCAGTGGGACGACTGTCCAGAGAGCTGCTGCGAGCCCCCCTGCTGCGCCCCCAGCGGCTGCACCCCCGCGCCCCGCCTGGCCCTCATCTGCACCCCAGCGAGCTGTGAGCCCAGCCCCTGCCTGTCAGGCTGCACCAGCTCCTGCACCTCCTCCCCCTGCCAGCCGGCCTGCTGTGTGCCCGTCTGCTGCAGGCCCGTCTGCTGCAGGCCCGTCTGCTGCTCACCCGTGTGCTGCACACCTGTGTGCTGTGAGGCCTCCCCCTGCTCAGACTCCTGCTGCCAGCAGTCGAGCTGCCAGTCGTCCTGCTGCACCTCCTCCCCCTGCCAGCCGGCTTGCTGTGTGCCCGTCTGCTGCAGGCCTGTCTGTTGCACACCTGTGTGCTGTGAAGCCTCCCCCTGCTCAGACTCCTGCTGCCAGCAGTCGAGCTGCCAGTCGTCCTGCTGCACCTCCTCCCCCTGCCAGGAGGCCTGCTGTGTGCCCGTCTGCTGCAGGCCTGTCTGCTGCACGCCCGTCTGTTGCACGCCCGTCTGCTGCAGGCCTGTCTGTTGCACACCCGTGTGCTGTGAGGGCTCCCCCTGCTCGGCCTCCTCGTGCTGCCAGCCCTGCCCCTGCCCCTGCCCCTCGTCCTGCTACAGACCCTCGTCCTCCGTGTCCCTCCTCTGCCGGCCCGTGTGCCGCCCCGCCTGCTGCGTGCCCGTCTCCTCCTGCGGGGCCCCCGCCTCCTGCTGCCAGCCCAGCTGCTGCCGCCCGGCCTCCTGCGTGTCCCTGCTCTGCCGCCCCGCGTGCTCCCGCCCCGCCTGCTGCGTGCCCGCCTCGGCCTGCGAGTCCTGCTGCTGATCCTTCCTGGTCTCATCCAAGACCCCTTCCCCAGCAGGACCAGCCTCCCGGCAGCCGCACCCTCTCTGGCTTTCACAGCCACAGGGGTAGGACCTCAGTCCCTCCTCCGCGTCCCGCCCCTCATCTCAAGGACCCGAGCTGCTCACTCAGTCCTTCCTGACGCTGGCTGCTCAGCGGTGCCGCAGCAGAGGGACCACACCTCCTGAGCCCTAGGGTGCTCCCTCAGCCCCACAGGTCTGCTTCTACCCCAGGAAGAGACACCACTTAATAAAGCCACCTCTGTCTCACACTGACCCGTCCTGTCTGTGGATATGTGGGTGGCAGGGTACAGGGGGACACCAGCTGTTGGCTTCTGTGACCCCACAGGCCAGGCCCCCTCTGAGGCCTGTAAAACCCCCAGCCCCCACGTGTGGCCGCCGGCCCATCTCAGGAAAGCTGCTCCTGGATCCAAGGCCAGGGGTCCCAGAACAAGGGGGACCACCCCCAGCCCTTGCCGTGGGCCCCTGAGCCACTCGCACCTTCCCAGCTCAGCAGCCGCCCCCCAAGACTAGGCAGCATGTCTGTCTGTGCCTGGCCCCACACAGGCTCCTGCTGCCAGCAGTCTAGCTGCCAGCTGTCCTGCTGCACCTCCTCCCCCTGCGAGCAGAGCTGCTGTGTGCCTGTCTGCTACAAGCCCGACTGTGGCACACCTGTGTGTTGCCCACCTGTCTGCTGCGCACCTGTCTGCTGCATACCAGCGTGCTGCCAGCTCATGTGCCATGAGGCCTCCGCCTGCTCAGCCTTTTAGAGACACGAGCACTGACCTCAGCGAGGCTGCCACGTGGGCGAACCGCCAAAGCGCGATGCTCGGCGAGAGGAGCCAGACACAGAAGGCCGCACGGTGCGTGACTGTGGATGTGACACGTCCAGAACAGGCCAGTGCAGGGGCAGAGGCAGATCAGGGGTTGTGGGAGACGGGGGGGTGGAGGATGGGAGCGGCTGCGGTAGGTTCGGGGTGCGGAAAGGTCCCACAGTTCAGTCAAGGTGATGGTTGCACCACTCTGGATACAGCGGAGCCCACGCATCGTGAGTTTACACAGTGAAGCGTGCGGCCTGGGAAGTGCTTCTCCGTGAATCTGGTAAGAGCGGAACCTCGTTCCAGTCGCAGTGTCGGTGGTTTACTGACTGAGGCTTTTGTCTCCTCGGCACCGGATGGAAACCAGTGGCCCTCTGGGCCGAGAGGAGCCCGCGGGCCATCAGCAGGCACAGTCTCCCTGAGGGCCTTCTGGAAACATCGGCGCAGGATGCTCGGGCTGACGCTAAAACCCCAGAAAGAGAGGTGGCAACAGGACTGGACAAACAGCTTTTCCTGGGTGGCAGCAGGGCTGCCCAAGAGGACAAGCTGGGTCACCCTGGGTCAGAGACTCCTGGACTCACGTCGTGAAGGCCCAGCCCAGTGCATCCAGCTGACTCTGCGTGGAGACGGTGCACCCAAGGCTCCCGGCCTGGGTCACAGGACAGGGGGGACAGGCAGGGCTCCAGGAAACTTCAAGACAAGGCGGGCGCCCCACATCCGTCTGAAAAGCCCCCCGCCGCCAGGGCCCTGGCCGACGGCCCTCTGTGCAGAAGAATATATTGGCTTGTGCGGAGGCGTGCTGCGAGTGGACACTGCACCCTCCAGACTCTTGCTTAGAAGTAGGGGTGACCACCCAGGGGCCCAAGCAAGTAAGGAAATGAGCATGGAAGGGGAGCAAAGCTCTGAGCCAATGACAAGGAAATGGGGGGGGGGGCACTACCATTCCGTAGATTAGAACGAGCTGCTGTTTTTGAAGGAAGGAAGGAAGGAAAGAGGCAGAGAGAAGGGAGGGAAGCAGGGAAGGAAACCCTCCGAGTTCCTGGAAATGAAAAGCATGGCACCCCAAATAAAAAGGACCCCAACAGGCAGTCTGCGTGACGGCAACGTGGAGGCCGGGAAGGTCCGGCCAGGAGCCTCCCAGAATGCACTGCAGAAGGACAAAGAGATGACGATGCAAGACCCGGGAGGCACATCCAGGGAGCAGAGTGCCTGTGGTCCTAACCAGAGGCCCGGGGGCAGAGCCTGAGGATGGAAGAAAGTAACCCACCACGAGGAGAAAGCTTCCTTGAGCTCAAAGGTGACACGAACGGTGGGACCAAAACAAGCCGAGGGCGGCATCGCAGAGCTGGGGGAGCCTGGGGATCAGTGAGCCACGCGAGGGAGACCTTCCTACAAGGTTCTGGGAGGAGGAACGGTTGCCAAGGGTCAGCCCCGGCAGGACCCTCATCCGCGGTGCCACCTCTGTGCTTACCCAACAGGGCTGGAGAAAGCCCTGATGCCAAAGCCAACGGCGTGAGAGAGGGAGAGAGCGCAAGAGGGACGGGGCGGGGGGGGACTGGCTGGTGACCAGGCTCATCTGAGGGTCATAAGTGTGCCTGCGAGTCTGTGTCTGTTTTGCAGATGGTTCATCTGCGCCGCATTTTAGGTTCCACACACGAGGATTCTCATGCAGCATCTGTCTCTCTCTTCCTGACTTACTTCCCGTAGGATGAGAATCTCTAGTTGCAAATGCCATTATTTTGTTCAGTTAATGGCTGAGTAGGCTTCCACTGTACATATGCACCACATCGCCTTCACCTGCTCCTCTCGATGGACATTTAGCGGGATGGACGTGGAGTCTGGGGTTAGTAAATGCAAACTATGACATCTCGACCGATAAGCAAGGAGGTCCTGCCGCACCGCACAGGGAACCGCATCGATCTCTTGGGATAGAACGTGGTGGAAGATCGTATGAGAAAAAGGATGTACACACACACACACACACACACACACACACACGTATATATGTGGATGACGGGGTGACTTTGCTGTGCAGCAGACATTGGCACAACGCTGTAGGTCAACTACAGTTTAATTTAAAAAAGCAAGTGACAAAAAGAGATCCTAAATCAAGTGTTAGCAAACTTAACACGGACCACAGTCAAAGAATCATACACTGTTGTCACGCAGAGTGTGTCTCAGAACGCAGGTTAGAAACGATATAATTAACGATACTAATACCCGGAAGACAAAAGCCTAGCAGCCTCAGCAGATTCTCACACACACACACACACACACACACACACACACACACACACACGCAGGCTGCTGAAGGCACTTCTGTCACCTGTGGGACCCAGACGGCAGGGCCTGTTCTCACAGGTGTCCTTCCAGGTTGGGCTACATCAGGCACGTGACAGAGTAAAGTAGGAGGGCTGGCTGGGGCCAGGGGGTGGGGGTGCTGCCTGTCGCACAGTCTGCCAGACCCTCCCCCCGCCCTCCCTCCTGGCTCGACCCCCATCTGCCCACCCAGGACCAGAGAACCCTGCCCTCTGTTCACATGCCAATGCCCAGAGATATTTCACCTGTTTTAAAACCCACTTGATCATTTGACCTTCCACTGAACCCGCCCTTCCAGACCCAATCAGGGGTTTCTGGAGCCACAGGACCCATCTCGGTGAGGGCTGCCAGCCCGGGAAGGTGGCCTGGGACCCTCGAAGAGCTGTGCTTAAAGCAGTGGGAGTAGAAGGATGCACTGGCCAGGGATGCAGGAAGCCCACAGGCCAAGGAGGAGGATGCTGCCTAAAAGGACCTGCTGGTAAAGGAGGCAGAGCCTGCACCCTTTAGATCAGGCTGTAGCTCAGAGGCAGCTGTGGGAAGAGTGGACGACACCTTTATCCCTGTCCCTGGCCGGTCCCAGACCCGGCGTCAGGCGTCCCCACACCCTCCTTATTCCCACCCTCAAATCCCAGGGCTTCCGGTGACCAGGCCTGGGAGAAGTTGGCAGGGGCGGGAGGGGACATGACAAAGCAGAGCCCTTTACAGCCAAGAGAGAAAGTCAGAAGCTTGGGTCCTCCGCTTCCCTGATGCTCCCTCTGTCCCTTCCACAGGGCACTGCACTCGTCACAGCAGCTTTTCATCGGCACACGCGGGTCCAGGGGGCCCTCGGTGTGACTATGCACTTCCAAACACTCAACAGCAAAATGTCCCGGAGACTAGAGCTGTTCTTTTCTTTTCTTTTCTTTTCTTTTTTTTTGGCCACCTCATAGCGGCATGTGGAAGTCGTGGCCCAGGAATCCAACCAGCACCATGGCAGCAACTCGAGCCCCAACAGTGACAATGCCAGATCCTTAAAATCTAGTGAGCTGCGTGGGAACTCCCTAGAGTTGTTCTTATTGCGCTGAAGCAAGACTGAATCCTTCAGCTCCGGGAACTGGAAGAAGCACGTGGTTCTCTCACAAACCCTCAAAGAGCCCCTGAAAGGATGTTTAAAAAGTCATAAGAGGGAGTTCCTACCATGGCACAGCGGGTGAAGAATCTCATTGCAGTGGCTCAGGTTGGAGCAGGTACAAACATCAGGTTAAAGGATCCAGCACTGTGGCAGCTGTGTCTTGGATTCAGTCCCTGGCATGGGAACTTCCATATGTTTTGGGTACAGCCAAAAAATTAAGAAATAAATAAGTTTAAAAAAAAAGGATATGGGAGTTTCTGTTTTGGCTCAGCGGGTTATGAACCCAACTAGTGTCCATAAGGATATGGGTTCAATGTCTGGCCTCACTCAATGGGTTAAGAATTCAGCATTGCTTTGAGCTGTGGTGTGGGTCACAGATGTGGCTCAGATCTGCCATGGCTATGGCTGTGGCATAGGCTGGCAGCTGTAGCTCCAATTCAACCCATAGCCTGGGAACTTTCACATGCCACAAGTACGGCCCTCAAAAGCAAAAATAAAAATAAATAAAAAATAAAAAGTCATAAGAAAAGCTAAATCAAAGCAGTATAAAAACAAGAAGGTGCTTCAGTAGGACCCTGCATAGGTTTATTAAATAGAGAAGCAGATGGAATCAGATTAGTGTGTAAGTTGGAATGAGACATCCAATGCATAAAAATAAAACAGCTTAGTCTTTTATTCAGGAAATCAAATGGCTGACATCAAGGAGCAGGCCTTATCTGGTGTCTGAAAAACAGGTTACTTGCTGGTGGGAAGTTTATGAAAATGCACACTGATGATATCAAGGTTGTAGAGCAATGTTTCTCATTCACACCACAAGATTAAATCAAGCTGCCAAAATAAATACATAAATAACCAGATAATAATGTGTGACATTTTTAAATTTGGAAATAAGTTGATTAAAGGCCAAAAAAAAAAAACAGACTGGAAATGGCAGAAGATTGGAATGCAGTATGAAAGATAAAAATCAAGAAGATCTCTTAGAGAAAAGAGCAAAGGTTAAACATAAGGAAAATAAGAGAAAGATTAAGAGATAGGAAGGCTAGTTCCAGAAGCTCTGACATCCCACAGGCATCACAAAAGTAAAGCCCATAAAGATGAAAAAGTTTTTAAAATAGTACAAAGACATTTCCTGAGCAAGCCCTCAAACCAAAAGGCTCGGCGAGCCCCAATCACAGAAAGTAAATTAATATACAAGCCTAGAAACATAAACATGACGTTTGAGAACAAGACTGGAAAGAAAAACCAAAAGCTCCTGCAGAGTTAAAAAATATAGATTAAAAACAAATGAAAAATGACCTCAGACTCTCATCAGGAATTCTGGACACCACCAAAAATGGAAACACGTCTTTGATGTTTGGAAGAAACAACTATTTAAAACCAGAATTCTATACCCAGCCAAACTATCATCAACTGTAATTGTAAAGTCCACGTATTTTTTGGGCATACAAGAGATGTTTTTTTCCCACTGGTCTTTTCTTTTTATGGCTGCACCTGTGGCATATGTAAGTTCCTGGGCTAAGGGTTGAATTGGAGATGCAGCTGCAAGCCTGCACCACAGTCACAGCAACATAGGATCTGAGCCTCATCTGTGACCTACACCAGAACCTGTGGCAATGCTGGATCCTTAACACATGGAGAGAAGCAAGGGGTCAAACCAGCATCCTCATGGACACTATGTCAGGTTTTTAACCTGTTGAGCCACAATGGGAACTCCCTTACAAGAGGTCTTAAAATGCAAAACCTACCAACATATAGGAAAAAGTCCAATCTTTTACCAGAGCAAAAGGAACATGGAAAAAAATCCAGAGTACATGATGAAATGGAACAAAGAGACATCTGACTGTGTCACAGAAGCAAAGGAGAAAGTTCACAGCCAGCCACTCTGGCGGCATTGACACTCTAAGCACCCTGCTTAGAGGGGCTCAGGTGACTGGAGGGCAGGGGGGGCACTCAGCTTCAGCTAACCAGTCCTCTGCATGCTGTATTCTGCAAGATGTGCAAGTTTCACTTTTTGTTCTACTTTAAAGGCTTACATGTAAATTGGAAAATATTTAAAGCACCTCAAGGACAGGAGCTATGGAACTACAATGCATCACTTTGCCTATAAACCTCTGCTCAGCATGACCTTGCCTCAAATATTTTTCCAAACTTTTCTGGAACCAAACAAAGGAAGGCTGGGGAAACAACCTGCAACTCAGGATATTCACACTCACGAGTCTAATGAGTGAAAACTGTTGCCAAAAATACGCCACCACTAATGAGGGGCTCCTGCACCTGCTCTCAGCCCCAACGCTTCCTGCTGGGACAACACAGCGGATATAAAAGGCCTGGCATCACAGAGCACCTCACACACACTCACACATACTCACACACACTCACACCTCCTCCAGCCCCACCGCCTCCACCATGGCCGCCTCCACCCTGTCCGGCTGCTCCAGCGACCTGAGCTATGGCAGCCACGTCTGCCTGCCCGGTCCCTGTCACCCCTGCACCGGCTCCTCCTGGCAGTGGGATGACTGTCCAGAGAGCTACTGTGAGGCCCCCTGCTGCACCCCCACGCCCCGCCTGGCCCTCGTCTGCACCCCAGCGAGCTGTGAGCCCAGCCCCTGCCTGTCAGGCTGCACCAGCTCCTGCACCTCCTCCCCCTGCCAGCCGGCCTGCTGTGTGCCCATCTGCTGCAGGCCCGTCTGCTGCAGGCCTGTCTGTTGCACACCCGTGTGCTGCACACCTGTGTGCTGTGAGGCCTCCCCCTGCTCAGACTCCTGCTGCCAGCAGTCGAGCTGCCAGTCGTCCTGCTGCACCTCCTCCCCCTGCCAACAGGCCTGCTGTGTGCCCGTCTGCTGCAGGCCCGTCTGTTGCACACCTGTGTGCTGCACACCCGTGTGCTGCGAGGCCTCCCCCTGCTCGGCCACCTCGTGCTGCCAGCCCTGCCCCTGCCCCTGCCCCTCATCCTGCTGCAGACCCTCGTCCTCTGTGTCCCTCCTCTGCCGGCCCGTGTGCCGCCCCGCCTGCTGCGTGCCCGTCTCCTCCTGTGGGGCCCCCGCCTCCTGCTGCCAGCCCAGCTGCTGCCGCCCGGCCTCCTGCGTGTCCCTGCTCTGCCGCCCCACATGCTCCCGCCCCGCCTGCTGCGTGCCCGCCTCGGCCTGTGAGTCCTGCTGCTGACCAGGCCCGTCCCCCCAGGGCCAGCCAGGCTCAGGTACCTCAGCAGAAGAGCTGAGCTCAGAGACACCAGCCTTTAGTGTCCTCCAAGAGTTTAACCTCACAAAGGACACCCACAGGCCATCTCCTTTTGTCACCAGGAAGGTCTCAAGGGTCTTCTCAGCAGTTGCTGCCATGGCCATCCCAGAACCTAAGCTCAGGCCTGAGTCATCACAGCAGGTCGTCCCTCTGGGCTTTGCCCCTCGTCCGGCTCCAGCCCTTCTCCCATCACCCTCCTGGCCTGATTAACGCGCCCTCTTGACTGCACCTGCTTCTTCGAACGTCATCCCTCCTGATCTGAGCGGGGTCCTGGCCGCCTCAGGGGAGGGTGCATACGATGACCTCCAGGACTCAGACAGCACCTCCCACGGCCTTCCGTGGGGAGAGAACCAGGAAGACCCGGAGTCTGGGCCTGGCAGGACCCTCCAGCCTGTGCCCTGGGCCATATCCCTCCCTCCCCTCTGGGTAGCCATGGTCTGCCCTCCCTGGTAGGGCCTGGGGGAGTTTAGCAGCATTTCCTCAGCTCCTAGGTGCTGCCTACCAAAGGTGGCCAGCAGAAGAACAGCACAAAGATCCCCCAGAAGAATCCTTACCTTCCCAGGACCCCACCTGCTACCCTTCCATCAACCACAGCATCCTCATCAGGCTGCTCCCAGCAGTGGGCCAGGCCCAGCAGGGAGACCACAGCAGAGCCACTCCTGCTGGATGCAGGCTTCATGCTCGGGGACCCCATCCACCTGCCTGAGGCATTCTCAGAGCTGCGTGGTGGCCCAGGGGCTAACCCCCCCTTCCCCATGACCCTCCCCACAGCAGCTCACAGAGTCTGGTCAGCCTTGCCACGTTAAGGCTCTTCCCCATGCCCACACCCCTCTTACTCGTTCTTGAGCCCCCACAATAAATCCCTAGCACATCTATCCCCGCTTCTTGGCATAGTTTCTTGGAAAACCCAAACTGGCTCATGCATCCTCGTTTTAGTGTGGAAAGAAAGGAAGGAGGGAGAGAGAGGTGGGGGGAGGAAAGAAAGGGAGGGAGGAAGGGAGGGAAGGAAGAAAAGAGGGCGGGAGGGAGGAAATGGCCAGTTAAGCTATGATCCAATACTAGGGCAACACCCTTACATGGGACAGTCACACCAGCCTCCAGCTGCCTTTAAATTGCTTCCATCCATCCCAAGGAATTCTGGCAAAATTTGCACCTTGATTTGCATGTATCTCAATTTACAACTTAGTGGCTTCGTCTACCTGCTACTTGTGTGTATCAGCTTTTCTTAGGACCTGGAGAGATCTTGGTTACTTATGTATTCATTTACAATAACTCCACCAACAGTAAACATCAGCTCCATCCAGGGAGAAATGACAGCATTCCTCTGAGCCTCTTAAACAAGACACAACTTGAAAGGCCAATGTGCTTTCAAAATAGACTGTGCTAAGTTAAAAGTGTGTACCATAAACCTTAAAATGCAAAACAAAATGCACAAAAATACAAAACAAAGAGCTGTGCTAGTAAGCCAACAAAAGAAAAAAATATGGAATCATGAAGAGAGTCAACAAATCCAAAAAGAAAGCAGAAGAAGAAGAAATGGGGGGAAAGGCGTGGGACAAATACAGAGCATTATCACACTAAACATAGGTGGTATACATACTCCAGCTAAAAGACAGAGACTGGTAGATGGAGTTTTGGGGGTTTGTTTATGTTTTCGTTTTCTGCTTTGTTTTGTTTGCTTTTTAGGGCCGCACCCACAGCATATGAAGATTCTCAGGCTAGGGGTCTAATCTGAGCTGTAGCTGCCAGCCTACACTACAGCCACAGCAATGCGGGATCCGAGCCACGTCTGCAACCTACACCACAGCTCTTGGCAACACTGGATCCTAAACCCACTGAGCAAGGTCAGGGATTGAACCCACAACCTCATGGTTCCTAGTCAGATGTGTTAACCATCAAGCCATGATGGGAACTCCTGTTTATGTTTTTTTAAAGACTCAACTTTATGCTGCCTGTGCAAAATGCAGTTTAAATATAAGATGGAAATAGGTTAAAAGTGAAAAGATAGAAAAAGATATATCATGCTAACATTAATCAAAAGAAAGCTGCAGCAGTTATATTAATACCATAAAAATAGATCTCAGATCAAAGAGTATTGCCAGGATCCTTTCATAAAGACAAAAGAATCAGTGGATCCTAAGTGTTTATGTACTTAATAGGAGACCTTTAAAATGTAAGAATCAGGTGTTCCCATTATGGCTCAGCAGTAACGAACCCAACTAGTATCCAGGAGGACTCTGGTTCAATCCCTGAGCCCACTTAGTGGGTTAAGGATCTGGCATTGCCATGAGCTGCAGGTCATAGATGAGGCTTGCATCCAGCATTGCAGTGACCATGGCACAGGACAGCAGCTGCAGCTCCAAATGGACCCCTAGCCTGGGAACTTCCATGTGCTGCTCATTAGCCCTAAAAAGCGAAAAAAAAAAAAAGAATCAAAAGCTGATTGACCTGTACTGAGAAATAGACACATTCATTCTTATAGCCTCAGAGTTGAATAATTCTCTTTCAAGAACACTCCAACCTCCAACAGAATAATCTTTCCTTTTAAGTTAAGACAAAACACGTATCAAGATAGGCCACATTTGTGGAGACAGACCATATTCTGGCACAAATGAACCTACCTACAAACCAGAAAAAGACTCACATACGTGAAGAACAGACTTGGGGTTGCCAAGGGGGCGGGGGGAGGGAGTGGGATGGACGGAGAGTTTACAGTGAGTTGATGCAAATGATTATGTACAGAATGGATAAGCAACGAGATCCTGCTGTGTAGCACAGGGAACTCTATCCAGTCTCTTGGAATAGACACGACAGAAGATACTATAAGAAAGGGAGTGTATGTGTATATATATATATATATATATATATGACTAGGTCCCTTTGCTGTACAGCAGAAATTGATGCAACATTTTAAATCAACTAGGTTTTAATAATTTTAAAAAGACAAAAAATATAGGCCATATTTGGGACTATAAAGCAAGTTTCAACAAAATTGAAAAAATTCAAATCACAAAGCAGGTATTTTCTGACCACAATGGAATTAAATTAGAAAGCTAGTAACAGAAAGATCTCGTAAAATCCTCAACGATTTAGAAATGAAATAGACTTCTAAATAACCCATAAATTAAAAAACGGAGAAAAGAGGAAATCAGAAAATATTCTGAACTCTATGAAAGAGAAAACACAACATATCACAATTTGTGAGGTGCTGCAGGACTAAGGGGGAAATCTGTAGCACTGAATTCCTTACTGGAGAAGAAGGACATTCTTAAATACGTGACCTCCGCTTCCACCTTGAGAAACTAGAAGGTGAATTAAACTCAAAGAAGGAAGACCTAACAAAGATCAGGGGTAGAAAATCAAAATAGAAAACAGACATAAAGGAGAAAATCAAATAAACCAAAAGCCATTTCCTTGAGAGATGGATAAAACGGATACACCCTTAGCCACACCGACCGGCGGGATCGAGGGTGAGAGACGCGGAGGTCCCGCTACGGCACAGTGGGTTAAGAACCCAACTGCAATGGCTCAGGTTGCCGTGGACTCACAGGCTCGATCCCAGACCAGTGCGATGGGTGAAAGGATCCAGCACTGCCACAGCTCTGGCAGAGTCACGGGTGCAGCTCAGACTCGGTCCCCGGCCTGGGAACTTCCATCGGCTGCAGGCGCAGCCATAAAGGAAGAAAAAAAAGAAAAAAGGAAATGACAGGTGTGACATCACTAGAGATCCCACAGATGCTGAAAGTATAGTAAGGGAACATTTTGGACGTTTTTATGCCCATAAATTTGACAACCTAAGTGAAATGGGCAAACTCCTTGAAAGATATAAACTACCAAAACTCACTCAAGAAGAAATAGATCTGTCGAATAGCCCTATTTCCATCAAAGAAATTGAATTTGTAGTTAAAAACCTTCCCACAACCCACCTGTCCATCAACAGGTGAGTGGTTAAATGGAAAAACACCTACACCTTGGAGTCTCACTCCGCAATCAAAAAGAGCAATCTATTGACACACCACAGCTTGAGTGGATTTCAAGGGAATTGTGTGGCGTGAAAAAAGTCAGTCTCAAATCAACATACTGGAGTTCCCGTCGTGGCGCAGTGGTTAACGGATCCGACTGGGAACCATGAGGCTGCGGGTTCGGTCCCTGGCCTCGCTCCATGGATTAAGGCTCCCTCGTCCTCCGTGTCCCTCCTCTGCCGGCCCGTGTGCTGCCCCGCCTGCTGCGTGCCTGTCTCCTCCTGCGGGGCCCCCGCCTCCTGCTGCCAGCCCAGCTGCTGCCGCCTGGCCTCCTGCGTGTCCCTGCTCTGCCGTCCCACCTGCTTCTGACCGGCTGGACTGTCTGCCCCTCCAAGCTGCTGTCTGATCCTGAGCACAACTGTTTCTCAGGAGCCCCTGGAGCCCCTCTACTGGCACAAGAAACCCCCCTCCCTGTCAGTGAACACCCAGAGGGGATTTGAACATGCCCTACCCCACACATCCCTCAGCAAGGGGGTTCTCAAGGGTCCCGGGAGCCTCCTCGGCAGAGTTGGTTGCTTGCATCTCATGTGACAAAAGTCAGCTGCTCTCATTAATAAACTGTCTGTGTCAGGAAATATGGACCCGTGTCTGCTTCGTCCCCCTCCCCCCAGCCGCTTGGCCACCCCATATCCGGGCTGTGGGTGCTCTCCTGCTGCTGCCAGGCAATACAGATTCTGAAATCTGAGTTAAAAGCAGCTGAGAGACCCCTGGACCTGAAAGCGGGTGCCATCTGCGTGCTCCGTGTCCCTGTAGGACACTTTCCAGAGTCCCGGGGAAGCACCCCTGGAGGAGCAGTTGAGGAGGAGGCCCTGGAGGAGAGGCGTCGCATATGCGCTGTGAGCATCACCCACTCACGTTTATTACACTTTTGATGCTAGACCACTGAACTGGCACAGCCTGTGCCAGCCAATGTGGGCACCTCGTGGATGACCCAGAAGGTCAGGCTGGGGATGCGAGCAGTCCAGTCCCTCTGCCTGGCTGGCTGGGACTGAGCTGCTCTGCTGTGACACCTTCTAGTTGGGTCTGGAAGGTGTGAAGAGAGCAATGTCTGGGCTACCTTGTAGGAGTTCAGAGAGCCGGCTGCTCTGACCCCACACACAGGGGAAGGGTCCCGCTGGCCTGGGCTCAGAAGCAGGAAGGGACGCCACCAGGGACAGGTCTGCAGCCCAGGGTAGCTAAGGAGGGCTGGCAGCTCCTGGAGGATAGACGGGAAGGGGCCACACACAAGGGACCAGCAGATCATGAGCAGGTGTATGGCTGGCTTGCAGCTCACAGACATGCAGCAAGTCACCTGGCATTGGCTGGGCACACAGCAAATGGCCTGGCAGGAGCTGGCACACAGCAGGACACCTGGCAGGACACAGCAGGCTGGCTGGCAGCCCGAGGAACAGCTGGTGTGGCACATGGTGGCCTGGGGCTGGGCTGGGCTGGGTCAGGGCTGAGGACTGGGCTGGTCTGGAAGCTTCTTCTCTGAGGTGGCCTATAAACCTGGGCCGTGGCGTCCTGGCATCGAGGCCGGGTGGGTGACTTCCTCGGGGCTGCCTGGTGTCCCTCCTCCTCTTCCCCTCTTGGGGCCTCTTCCTGGAGTTTCTGGTCACAGTGACTCAGTTCAGGAAGCGCCTTCTCTGCTGGAGCATCACAGTGACCCGTGGCCCTGAGATTTCAGGAATCAGAGCCTGGGCTGGGTGGTGAGGGGCCGTCAGGTGGGGAAGGAGCCCCACATCATGATTTTCAAGGTCCCCCCAACTTTAAACTCCCTGTGTCCATCTGCACGAGCACCGTCACATTCACCACACCAGTGCCCCCGTTTTCACGTGGAAGCTCAATGATCCAGAAGATCCTCCTTCAGGTTGGGCTCCTCACTGGGAGCTGTGGCCCCGCTACCACCACAGTCACAGTGGGCTTCCAGCTTTGTGCCAGTGCCCAGCTACGCATTTTATGCGGACTCTGGTGACAGGCTGTCAGTCCTGCCACTATTTAAGGGGCAGAGGATGCCCTGCTTGCACAGATATGGAGTCAAAAAGACTTGGAAGGATCCCATCACGCACGCATGTTCACACCACTGCAAATGGAGATGCAGCGTTGAGGCTGCTCTGTCTCACACTGGGATCCTCAGTCCCTACATCATGTGCCTGATGGTGCTGGGCCTGAGGGGATGTCTGAGGGTCTTGGATCTGTAAATCAAATTTGGTAAGAAACTCTTGGATCTGTAAGTTGTAATTTTAAAATCAAATTTGGGGATTTTCTCCATTATTTTTTCAAAATATTCTTAGGGTTCAGAGTCATTCTCTTCTCATGCTTGGGTGGAAATTACTCACATCTTAGCTTTTCTGATGGTCTCCTAGGCCCTCTTCATTTTTCTTAACCCCATCTCCCTCCTCTGCAGATTGAGTACTTTCTACTCATGTGTCTTCAAGTTCACTGACTCTTCCATCAGCCCAGGGTGTGCTGCCTGGTCCTCAGGCTCCAGGATCTGAATCTGTCCACCTGCATCCACCCCCCAGCACCTTAAGCTGTGGGATTTCCTGCTGCTCCTGGAACGTGATTGTTTCTACAGCAGTGTCCACACACACACACCCTCTGCATGGAGCACCACGCCTGTCCACCTGCATCCCCACCCTAACACCTTAAGCTGTGGGATTTCTTGCCACTCCTGGAACATGCCTCTTTTTGCAGCAGTGTCCACACACACACACACACACCTCAGCTGCCACGACCCTGCACTGCACCCAGTACTGGCTCAGCATCAACTCCCCACAGAGGCCCCCAGACCACCCACCAGCACCCCCTTTGATCTGCTGAAACTGCTTTGCTTCAGGCCTCAGCCCCTCTGGAATTAGTTAATGCACTAGTCTTTCATTCACACATCTATTCACTGCCCTGGAAGGTTCATGAGACTGGGACGTCTCTATTGACAGCTCATAGTATAATCTGTTGCATGCACAAATCAGTTCTTGTACAGATTATAAGTCAGGAGCGGGGAAGCTTTCTGTAAAGGGCAGAGTAAGAATCTCAGGCTTTGCTGTCATGCAGTCTCTCTCACAATGACTCAGCCTTACTGGGAAAAACAGCCTGAAACAAACTAAATGCACAGGGCTGGCTGTGCCCCCAGAGAACCTGCTTTCCACACAGGCAGTGGGACAGATTCGCCCCCACAGATGGCAGTTTGCAGACTCCTGCTTTAATGTTTTCCTGCACAAGATAAAAACTCAGAAAACATGATTGCCTCCAAGTCTTCACTGATGGCACGAGATATAAAGGAAGGAAAAGATCCAGTCTTCAGAGTCAATCCACAGCTGCTCCATGTGCAACAGTGGCCTGGAGAAGCAATACAAACCCCACAGAAACCCAAACCAGAACATCCTGTTTATGGAGGGGGAACCGGCCTCAAGCCAAACTAATTGATGGTGGAGCACAGCACAGGAAAACGCATCCTGGGATAATAAGATGTTGGGGAGGCGTGATGGCAACAGCCATGAGGAAGTCACCAGGTGTGCTTCTGCATTGCTGGGACGCCCACTGCCTGGGTATAAAGGCTGCCCTGGGAGGAAGCCTGCAGACATCACCGCCCTCCTGCAGACACCAGCTCACCCACACACCACCATGAGCTACACCAGCTGTTCCTCGGGCTGCCAGACTGCCTGCTATGTGCCCAGCTCCTGCCAGCCATCCTCCTGCACATCCAGCTCCTGCCAGGCATCCTGTGTGCCCGTGAGCTACAGGAAAGTTGTATGTGTTCCCGTGAGCTGCAGGCCGGCTGTGTGCGTGGCCCCCTCCTGCCAGTCCTCTGGGTGCCTGCCTGTGAGCTGCAAGCCGGTCGTGTGGGTGGCCCCGTCCTGCCAGTCCTCTGGGTTCTGCCAGCCCCTCCGCCCCAGCCTGGTCTGCAGACCCCTCTCCTGTAGCACCCCTTCCTGCTTTTGACCACAAGCCTCCTCCCAGCTGCTCCCAGCACAGGCGGTTTTCACCTGTGCCCCTCCGGGAGCTGGTCCTCCGTGGGCCTCCAGGTTCTGCACGTGGCAAATGAAAAGCAACATCAACCAACCCTCTGAACTCGGGTGGAATGAGACAGGATGATCTGGATCCTTCCCTGAACTGGTTCATCCCTTCTGGGAAGCCCTGGGTCCCAGGGTCCTTCCTTGTCTCCAGCAGGAAGCCATACCCCACCTGGGCCAAATAAATCATGTTTCTCCATGCAGTAGTCTCTTCCTGTCTTGCTTTCCTTTCTCAGGTCTGTGTTACTGGGGACTTTGGGCTGGTCCCCCTTCAGTGGTCCCTGTCCCCAGAGGCTCATGGGAAGGTGGGAGGCTTTGGGTGTAGGGAGTGGCCCATGACCACTCAGGTGCAGGTGGCGGGGCAGTGAGTCTCCTTGTTTCCATGGCTGGTCTGGCTTTCCCTCAGATGTTGAGTCCTGCCCTGGGGACTGAGGGCTTCCCCACCTTGTGGGAAGATGCCCTGTTTACTGGGCCACCAGAGTTGAGTCCAGTGAGTTAGCTTGGGACTCCTCAGGATGTCAGGTTGCAGGAGTAGGGTCACTCTGGTCCTCAGCCTGTGGCTCACTTTCATCGCTGGTCCACATATGACTCATTTTGAATTGATCAATGAATGATCCATTATTGGTTCTTACAACAACACCCCAGGAATGCGCTCCCCACCATGGAAAGCAAATAAATAAGATAAATCATACTTTCTCAATGCAGACTGTCCCTCTATTTCATCTTCACATATTTTTGAAGTTTTCTTCTTAAAGGTGTATATAAATCGTAAGCACAGCAGACCCTCCTCCAAGAGCCCCCTTCTTGATGGCTCAGCTGAAGGTGGAGGGTCCTTGCTGGGTGGTGGTGGGGGGAGGGTGTGTCACCCTGTCTGCCACTAGAGAGTCACACTGTGGATGGGGAGGGACTTCCGTTCCCTCTGAGGGGGGGATGGGAAACAGACCTGGACCCTGGGTCCCCCTGGTACCTAAAGGATGGCTGCCCAGAAAAGACCAGAAACACTCACCCGAACCCACCACTCATCCAAGCAGAGTCCTGCCATCCCAGGGAGAAGAGGCAGGAAGTCTGAGACCCTCATCTTACCCTCCAAGCCCCAGGCACACAGGCCTGCCAAGGCTGACCTGGATGAAGACCAGAGAGCCATTCTGCATCCCAACTCCAGCCTGGCTGGCACAGCTGCCTGAGCAGCTCTGGTCTCCACTGGGGAAAGGCAGACATGTGTAAAGGTCCCTTCCATGTGCCAGGCATGCAGGGGCTGCTGAAAACATAGGACAGAGTGAAACCACAGTGTCTTCCAGCCCTCATCCCGAGCACAAGGTGCTGACAGCTCCCCACAAGGAACCTGAATTTGCTAGTACCCTGAAGGCCCTCAAATAACAAAACCCAAACCAAGGTCAACATCTGAGAAGGTTGATTCAAACCTCCTCACACACTGATGACCTGACACCCATCCCCAGGAAGAAACATTGTTAATGTCCATTTAAATTCTCCTTTTTGGAGAGTTCCCATCATAGTGCAGTGGAAATGAATCCAACTAGGAACCATGAGGTCGCAGGTTCAATCCCTGGCTTTGTTCACTGGGTTAAGGATCTGGCATTGCCATGAGCTGTGGTGTAGGTCGCAGACACGGCTTGGATCCCACATTGCTGTGGCTGTGGTGTAGGCTGGCAGCAACAGCTCTGATTGGAAACCCTATCCTGGGAACCTCCATATGCCACGGGTGTGGGCCTAAAAAGAAAAAAGACCAAAAAAATTCGCTTTTTAAATTATAGTTGATTTATAATGCTGTACTAATTTATGCTGTATGCAAAATGACTTAGTCATACGTATATATATACATTCTTTTTTTAATTATTTTCCATCATGGTCTAACCCAGGAGATTGGATATAGTTCCCTGTGCTATACAGGACCTCATTGCTTATCCATTATAAATGTAATGGTTTGCACCTGCTCTCCCCAAACTCCTGCCCATCCCAGTCCCTCTTCCCTTCCCCTTGGCAACTGCAAGTCTGGTCTCTACGATGTCCATTTAAATTCACACATGATATCTGAGATTCAACAAAACTTAAAAGATATACAAAAAAGCAGAGGAAAATCAATCCATATTGTCAAGAGAAAAAGCAATGAATACAAGTAGACTCAAAGAGACCCAGATGTTGGAACTGTCAGACTGAAATGAGAAAATAACCATGACTAATGTGTTAAAGTTTTGTATGTAGAACAGGGACCCTGCATATGAACAGACGGGGAATTACTGCAGAGATGGAAATTACAGGAAAGAGTCAAACACAAAGCCATCTTTCTGAAAGTAAGCCTTTCGTGGGTACTGAAAGTATAATTGAAGTGTCTGAGCAGATGAAAAATGTTACGCTTAATGAAGATAAACCCAAAGAAACCAAGTCTGAAGAGACTCTGGATGAGGTCCACCAAAATAAACAAAAGTGTTCTTCGAAAAGGAGATAAAACCAACTTTCCCTTAAAGGGAGATATTATTCACTGTGGTAACAGGAACACTACAAGACAGGACTGTCTTTGATACTAACATTCAAACAAGTTCAAAGAAGAAACATGCCGAGCCTTTGAGTTTTAAGGTTGGAACAGGCAAAGTTACCAGAGGATGGGAGGAAGCACTCCTGACTTAGGAGGGAAGGCTCGACTGGAGATGAACCAGGACGGGCTTATGGAAAGGGAGGACAGCCGACGCCAAAATGCCACCCAACGCAAAACCTGTTCCTGAAGTGGAATGAGAGGGTATTGACTGAGACGGTAAACAACAGCAACAGTAAAACTGGCCTTGAAAAAATGTATGTATAAACATACATGCACCACACAACAGAAACTCAAAATATATGAAGTGAACATTGGCAGAAAGGAGGTGAGAGGTAGAGGGTTCTGCAGTCATAGCTAAAGCCTTCAATAGCCTATTTTCAATAAGAGACAAAACACCTAGACAGATCCATAAGGAAAGAGAGGACTTGAACAACACTCTAAATCAACCAGTCACAACAAACACATACAGAACCCTCTGCCCATCAACAGCACAGTAAACACTCTCCAAGAAGAGGGAACCCTCCCATGCTATGGGTGGGGGAGGTAAATTGGTGATGCCACTATGAAAAACTATGGAGGCACCTCAAAAAAGTAAAACTAGAGCTGCCATGTGATCCAGCAATCCCACTCCCAGGTATATATCTGGAGAAAACTATAATTCAAAAAGATACGTGCACCCCTATGTTCATAGCAGCACTACTCACAATAGCCAAGACACATAGGCAACTACATGTCCACTGACAGGTGAATGGATAAAGAAGATGTGATACACACACACACACACACACACACACACACACACACACACACAATGAAATATTACACAGCCATAAAAAATAATGAAATTATGCCATTTGCAGCAACGTGGGTGGACCTAGAGATTATCATGGTAAGTGAAGTAAGTCAGACAAAGACAAATACCATACAATATCACTTACATGTGGAATCTAAAATATGACACAAATGAAGTTATTTACAAAGCAGAAAGAGACTCGCAGACATAGAGAACAGACTTGTGGTTGCTACAGTTGGGGGTGTATGGGTGGGAGAGGGATAGAGTGGGATTGTGAGGTTAGCAGATGCAAACTACCATATATAGAATGGATAAATAACAAAGTCCTACTGTACAGCACAAGGACTTACATTCAATATCTTGTGATAAACCATAATGGAAAAGACTATTTTTTAAAAAGAATGTGTATATGTGCATGTGTGTGTGTAACTGAATCACTTGGAGTTCCCATCATGGTGCAGCAGAAATGAATCTGACTAGCATCCATGAGGATGTGGGTTCAATCCCTGGCCTCGCTCAGTGGGTTAAGGATGCAGCATTGCTGTGAGCTGTGGTGTAGGTCACAGACATGGCTTAAATCCCGAGTTGCTATGGCTGTGGTGTAGCCAGCAGCTACAGCTCCAATTCAACCCCTAGCCTGGGAACCTCCATATGCCACAGGTCTGGCCCTAAAAAGAAAAGATGAAAAAGAAAAGAAACACTTTGCTATACATCAGAAAATTAACACAACATTGCAAATCAACAATATTTCAATTTAAAAATTAAGTAAATAAATAAACACTCTCCAGGGCAAACCATACTTTAGGCCACAAAACAAGCCTCAATGGATTTCAAAAGGATGAAACCATACAAAGGTTCTTTTCCACCCAACAGTGGAGTAAAGCTAGACCTCGATATCAGAAGGAAACTAGAAAATTCACAGTATGTCAAAATTAAACAACATACTCTTTTTTAAATGTGAGTCAAAACAAAAATCACAGGAAATTAGAAAATACTAATGATGAATTAAAATTAAAACACAATATATCAAAACCTATGGGATGCAGTGAGGGCTGTTCTCAGAGGGGATTTAAGGCTATAAAGGCCATATTTAGAGAAAGATGATTGCTTCATGGTCTTTAGCTAAGATCAAGTGTTAAAGAAGAATGATCTCAAGTCAATAAATTAACTTTACAACTTGATGAACTAGAAAAAGAAGAGCAAAGTAAACCCAAAGACAGAATAAGGAAGGAAATAAGGATTAGAGTGAAAATAAATGATACAGAGGTAGAAACACAGCAGAGAATTAACAAAACTGAAGGTTGATTCCTTGAAAAGATATATAAAATTGACTAGCAAAGAAAAAAAAAAAGAGAGAAGGGTGCAATAACCAAATTCAGAAATGAAAATAGAGGTATCACCATGAATCTTAGAGAAATAAAATGGATTATAAAAGAATACTATAGAGAATTGTGTGCCAACAAATTAGATAACCTAAATGAAATGGGAATTTTTCCATAAGTATGCAGATTATCTAAACTGACTAAAAAATAACAGAAAATCTCAAAAGACCTACAAGTAAAGATATTTAATTACTAATCAATAACTTCCCAGAAAAGGAAAGCCCGAGACCAGATAGCTTCACTGATGAATTCTACCTACAGGTAAAGACTTAACACCAAACTTTCTCAGACTCTCCAAAAAAGCTAACTCATTTTATGATGTCAGCATTGCCCAGAAGTGAAGAAAATGACAGACCAGTATGCTGTATGAACTTAGATGCAAAAAATCCTCAACAAATTACTAGCAAGCACACTCCAAGAGCATATTAAAACGGTCAGATACCATGGCCAAGTGGGATTTATACCAGGAAGGCAAGGTTGGCACAACATTTATTTTTTAAAAAATCAACCAATGTAATATTCTACATTAACAGAATGAAATAAAAAAACACACATAATCTCAACTGAGGCAGAAAAGGATTTTGACAATAGCTGATACAATTTCATGAAAGAAAAAAAAAACCACTCAGAAAACTAGGAATAGAAGGGGAATTCCTCAACACTATAAAAGGAACATATGAAAAATTCACAGCTAACCTAACATTCAATGTGTCCTTCATGGGTGCATGGACTCAGGAGGAAATAAGACACCAAAATAAAGGGAATATTAAAATAGGACAAAATACGATAATGATTCAACTTGGGCTTGAGAAGTAGGGGACATAATGGAGGAGTCCCGCTAGAGGCTCCGAGGGGAGCTGTCAGGAGCTGCTGGCACTCTGGGCCCCACCCGCAGGACAGGCTCCACCCACAGGACTGGTTCCAAGGTACTGGGCACCACCCCTGAGGCTGGACCCCGGGTCTGGGTCCGGGGATCCCCTGGGCTCTAACCTCTCGGGAGTTTCACGAGTGGACTCACCTGTCATGGGACCATGACAGGTATCCTTAGGACCTGCTCCAACAACAAGGAAACAGGCTCTGCTGGACTCTCGTGATGCAGCAACACACCCCCTCCGAGCTGTATAAAAGCGCTAATCACCAAGAAACACACACACACTCCCGAACACTCACACACACTCACACCTCCTCCAGCCCCACCGTCCCCACCATGGCCGCCTCCACCCTGTCCGGCTGCTCCAGCAACCTGAGCTACGGTAGCCGGGTCTGCCTGCCCGGTTCCTGTCACCCCTGCACCGGCTCCTCCTGGCAGTGGGACGACTGTCCAGAGAGCTGCTGCGAGCCCCCCTGCTGCGCCCCCAGCGGCTGCACCCCCGCGCCCCGCCTGGCCCTCGTCTGCACCCCAGCGAGCTGTGAGCCCAGCCCCTGCCTGTCAGGCTGCACCAGCTCCTGCACCTCCTCCCCCTGCCAGCCGGCCTGCTGTGCGCCCGTCTGCTGCAGGCCTGTCTGCTGCAGGCCCGTCTGTTGCACGCCTGTCTGTTGCACACCTGTGTGCTGCACACCTGTGTGCTGTGAGGCCTCCCCCTGCTCAGACTCCTGCTGTCAGCAGTCGAGCTGCCAGTCGTCCTGCTGCACCTCCTCCCCCTGCCAACAGGCCTGCTGTGTGCCCGTCTGCTGCAGGCCTGTGTGCTGCTCGCCCGTGTGCTGCGAGGCCTCCCCCTGCTCGGCCGCCTCGTGCTGCCAGCCCTGCCCCTGCCCCTCGTCCTGCTGCAGACCCTCGTCCTCCGTGTCCCTCCTCTGCCGGCCCGTGTGCCGCCCCGCCTGCTGCGTGCCCGTCTCCTCCTGCGGGGCCCCCGCCTCCTGCTGCCAGCCCAGCTGCTGCCGCCCGGCCTCCTGCGTGTCCCTGCTCTGCCGCCCCGCGTGCTCCCGCCCCGCCTGCTGCGTGCCCGCCTCGGCCTGCGAGTCCTGCTGCTGACCGGGCCCGTCCCCCCGGGGCCAGCCGGGCACTGCAGGGGCCCTCACCTCTACCACGGCTGCCCCCCAGCTGCCTTCAGGGTTTTCCCTAGGAGCTGAGCTGCGTGGACAGCCCCTTCCCCTCTCAGCCCAGGAGGGGGTCCCGCCACACTCGGGATGACCCTGCCCCCAGCCAGGGCCCCTCCCCCGAGGGTCGAGGTGCTCAGGCTTGGGGACCTTCCCCCACCCAGGCCTCAGTGGCATCAGCTCCGAAGCTGCTTGGACACGTAATAAACAGCCTGCGTTTAGTGGTGCTTTGCTCTCTTCCTGTCGTTTCTAGTAGAATTGCCAGCCTGTCCCCCCAGAGGGGCCTCGCTGCCCTGCTGTCCCCGGCCACACTGGCCCCTCTCGGGGTCCAGCTCCTGTCAGGGACTCGGCATCTCCCTAAGACAAAGGGGTCCTGGCAGACACGGGGTTCGGGGCTCCCCAGGCAGAGGGGACGGGGTCCCTGCTCAGGGAGGGTGCAGAGCCTGCTCAGCCAGCTCTCCTACCCACCTTCCCTCTCTGGCGCCGGGCGCCCCCTCTGCCTGGAGCCCCCGCTCCGACCAGTGTCCCCGGGTTTTTTCTACGATAAACCAGAGTGGGCCTCGGGCTGCCTGCAACCCCCAGGGGAGAGCCTCCTCACAGCTCTCAGGGGCCCCATTTCCCGCCCGGTCCCTCCTCCACCCCAACGCCTGTGTCGCTGACCCTGCCCTCAGCTTGGTCCCCGAAGGCCCCACTGCTAAGGCTATCGTCACCCTTGGCCCTTCTCCTCTGACCCCGGCCCTGCAGAGCTTGGCCCTCCGCTCCGGACGCATCCCTCTGCTCGGCCTCACTCCTCTGAGGTCCCGGGCCCTCACCCTGCCCTCCGCCACCCCCTTGCTCTGAAGTGGGACTTCCTGATGCGTCTTGGGGCCTTTCCTGGGCTCCAGGCCACCAGCCTTCTAAGGTCCCCCGCGCCATCAGCACAAAGGCCCGGGCATGGGCAGCGGAGTCGGGGCAGAGAGGAGGCGGCCGGCTGAGCTGCGCAGGGCAGGGCCGGGCCTTTGCCTGCACGGGGGTCCCCACGCTCCCCCGCCCGGAGCCTGTGCGGGAGGAGGAGAGAGTGGCCAGTCAAATCCCAGTAAGACCCGCCGCTCCTGGGAAGCGTTTATAGGCTCAGGCACCCGATCCCCACATAACCCTGCGATGCCCTGTCTTGGTCAGGGGAGGCGGAGGCCCGGAGGGTGGACTGGCAAGGTCACTGGCGCCACGTGAGGCGGTGCGGTGCGCGGAGCCGGGAGGAGAAGTGCAGGTGCAGCCAGGACGGAGACGGGGGATGGGGTGCGGACAGCGCCTCCTGGACCCCGCCCGCGACCTCGGGAGGGAAAGGGCCGCGCACAGAGTGCAACCCCGATGGAGAATCTTGACCCAGGAGACCGCCAGGGTGCACCGGGGCCCGAAATGCCTTCGTGGGGTCCGTCCCCATGACCGGAAAGCAGAGAGCCCTTCTTCTTTTTCACACAGACGAGGAGGTGAGGTGACCACAGGTAGAGACCGGGGGTGGCGGCCACAAGCCGCGGATGCCCGGAGCCGCAGAAGCTGGCAGAGGCAGGAAGGACCCCCTCCAGCCGCCCGACACCTGACCTCGGAACCACGAGAGACTCGATTTCTGTTGTTTTTCATCTTCCATGTGATCAAGCGCGGGGTCGTTTGTTACAGCAGCCACAGGAAGCCGGTACGTATGTTTACGACAAACAGCTGCATCACTTCTAAGCATCCTGGTTTAAAACGTCATTGAAATGACATGGAAGCACTAACAGTGAAATAAACCCTCAGCCTCTACAGGGGCCCGTCCAGCCTCGGCCAGCCCCTGGCAAACGGCACTCTAACCCGCTCCTGGACACGGCCTGCCTGGGACCCTGCTGCCTGACCAGCCCAGCTCTTGGCAGGGGCCCCCTCCTTCCCAGCCCCTACCTGTCCAAGGTGGCTGTGATGTCCCAGCCGCCCAGCCAGCCTCAGAGACCTTCTGATGCCCGACGGGCACCCTGCCACCCGCCCCCGTGCTCCCCCGCCTCCACCCTCCACTTGCGGAGCCACCCTGACCCCGGCGCCTGGCAGTGTCTGGTCCAAAGAGATTGGGGACAGTTCCCTGGACCACTGTGTATCCCACTGGGCATCCCAAGAGGCCATGGACAGAAGTCCAGGCTCAGCTCCCAGGAAAGATGCCGTGGGCAGCCGAGTGGACCACAGAGGAAAGGGAAGGACGAGCAGAAGGAGCCCCGACAGGCTGGCCAGCGGGTGGGGGGTGGGCCACCATGTGACCACTGTGGCCAGAGCCACACGGGCGGCGATTGCTTGGCAGGTGAACAGGAGAGCACGGGGACCACTGCCCACAGACAAGCCCACCCCTGAGAGGCAGTCTGCAGGGACAGTGGCCCAAAGCCTGCTGTCCCCGGGCTGCACCCTCCCTCCAGGCCGGGGCCAAGTCAGCCTCACCACAGCCACAACCCACCCCGTGTCTCCACCCTCCCGACATCTGCAGGGACTCCGGGACAAATGCAAAAAAAGGGACCAGAGGCCCCAGAAAGGAGCCACTTCCAGGGCCCAGAATCCAAGTCCCCCTCCCTGGTCACCTGGTCCCAGGAAGAACGCCCTGCACTGCGTCCTCCGGCCTGGGCTCCATCCCAAACCAGTGCTCCCACACCCACTCAGCACGGGGGCGGGTGGGCCCCCAGGCCCAACACACGCGGGATGTTACGAGCTGGGCCTCAGTTCCCGGGAAAATAAAACAGCCCTAATGAGGGTTTCCATGAACCAGATCCAAACACCACCAAGGAAGGAAGGGCGTTGGGAGCCTCCTATGGGGACGACACACCACACCCAGGAGGGGTATAAAAGCCACAGCCTGAGCACCTCACACACACACACACACACACTCACACACACTCACCTCCTCCAGCCCCACCGCCCCCACCATGGCCGCCTCCACCCTGTCCGGCTGCTCCAGCAACCTGAGCTACGGCAGCCACGTCTACCTGCCCGGTCCCTGTCACCCCTGCACCGGCTCCTCCTGGCAGTGGGACGACTGTCCAGAGAGCTGCTGTGAGCCCCCCTGCTGCGCCCCCAGCGGCTGCACCCCCGCGCCCCGCCTGGCCCTCGTCTGCACCCCAGCGAGCTGTGAGCCCAGCCCCTGCCTGTCAGGCTGCACCAGCTCCTGCACCTCCTCCCCCTGCCAGCCGGCCTGCTGTGCGCCCGTCTGCTGCAGGCCTGTCTGCTGCAGGCCCGTCTGTTGCACGCCTGTCTGTTGCACACCTGTGTGCTGCACACCTGTGTGCTGTGAGGCCTCCCCCTGCTCGGCCTCCTCGTGCTGCCAGCCCAGCCCCTGCCCCTGCCCCTCGTCCTGCTGCAGACCCTCGTCCTCCGTGTCCCTCCTCTGCCGGCCCATGTGCCGCCCCGCCTGCTGCGTGCCCGTCTCCTCCTGCGGGGCCCCCGCCTCCTGCTGCCAGCCCAGCTGCTGCCGCCCGGCCTCCTGCGTGTCCCTGCTCTGCCGCCCCGCGTGCTCCCGCCCCGCCTGCTGTGTGCCCGCCTCGGCCTGCGAGTCCTGCTGCTGACCGGGCCCGTCCCCCCGGGGCCAGCCGGGCACTGCAGGGGCCCTCACCTCTACCACAGCTGCCCCCCGGCTGCCTTCAGGGTTTTCCCTAGGAGCTGAGCTGCGTGGACAGCCCCTTCCCCTCTCAGCCCAGGAGGGGGTCCCGCCACACTCGGGATGACCCTGCCCCCAGCCAGGGCCCCTCCCCCGAGGGTCGAGGTGCTCAGGCTTGGGGACCTTCCCCCACCCAGGCCTCAGTGGCATCAGCTCCGAAGCTGCTTGGACACGTAATAAACAGCCTGCGTTTAGTGGTGCTTTGCTCTCTTCCTGTCGTTTCTAGTAGAATTGCCAGCCTGTCCCCCCAGAGGGGCCTCGCTGCCCTGCTGTCCCCGGCCACACTGGCCGCCCTCTGGGCCTTGCCCACACTGCCCTGGCATCCAGCTCCTGTCCCAGGAATGGCATCCCTGAGAGCCAGCTGGGCACTATCCCTGCCCATACCCCCACCACGGCCAGCCTCCCGGTCACCCTCGGAGCTGGACTCAGCATGAGCTTTTTGGGTAAAGCACTTGCACGTGACCTCACTGACCTCAGACCCCAACGAGCAGGGCTTGGCCTGTCTGTGGCCTGCAGGTTACCCCCAACGGCCATGGACCCCCCCCTAGGCTTTCAGGGCCTCCTCTGGCCAGTCTGCCCCCTCCTGCTGCCAGGCGCCCGCCCCTCCCCACAGGGGTCTTGAGCTGAATGGATAAACGTCGCCGTCCTCAGCTTGATGCGTCCTCTTTCCTGCTCATTTTATGTTTCGTTATTTCCGGCCCCACGGCCCCTGGACAGCTCTGGCCTCAGCAACCTTGGAGACGAGCCAGGTCTGGGGAGGGCTGAGGCCGCCCCGTCGCCCCCCCGGCCCTCAACTCCCACGTCTGCACCTCTGGGCAGCTCTGGGAGCTGCTCTAAGATACCGGTGGCAACACTGGCCAGTGGGCTCCTTGGCAAGAGGGCCCCCTTGCCCCAGGCCTGGCTCTCCCTGCTCCCTCTCAGAATGGCGCAAGGGCGGGGGCCCAGCTGCCACCCCCCCAGCTTCCTGCACCTGAACCTCCCCTTGAACTTCGCTCCTTATTCATATTAAAGTGTCCCCAGCCTGCCTAGTCTGGGCCACTGCACAGGCCAGCGACAACGCCCCTCCCCAGCCCGGTCTGGGCAGGGTGTGGCCAAGGTCAAGGGGAAGAGGCCGGAGGGTGGTGACTTGAGGCCCCTGCTCTCGGTCTGGGGCCCAGGCTTGCCGCCTGGGGTTCACCCTTGGGGCCTGTCTGGAGGGGCTCCAGGCCTCCCAGAACCCTAAGCTCCCACGCCCAGCCTCGCTCCTAAGCTACCACCCCTGCCTCTCTCTCCCAGGGCCACCTCCTGGCTCCCGACCCTTCTCTGCTTCTGATGTGACATCTCACTCGGGTGGCCGTGACATCCAGGAAGGTGTTCCCCTAAAGGAGGGGGTCACCTGAGCCTGCCAGGGTCTCCCTGAGAAGCTTGGCCAGCCTCCCCGGCAGGGTTGCTTTTCCAGGGCCACGAGCCCCCCTCCCCAGAAGGGGGTCCCCAGGGAGGCTGTCATTACAAGCAGGGCCTTCCTGCAACTCTGCCTGGGTGGTGGAAACGGGCACAGACAGACCAGCACCTTGCAGCACCGCCCCTCCATTCTGGGGCATCAGAGGCAGGTGGGAGTCCTGACCTGGCTTCCCTGGGGATGCTGCCCCGTCCCCTGGGGACGCTGCCCTGTCCCTGGGACACTACGATGGAGGAAAACATGCACAAAATCCATTTTCCAGGGTTACGGGGGCCAGAAAATTCCCTGTGACTCTGCCCAACAGGGCTTCCTCTAGGCTTTTAGCATATCCCCGCCCGCATGCCCCCCCCCACCCCAGGGTCACCAGTCGCCTCCCAGAGACCAGTGAGCTGGAGGCCCCAACTTCCTGTATGCTTTGACTCCGCTGACTGGCTAGTGAAACCCACAGGCCCTTCTCAGAAACTCAAATTTAATGCATAAAATAAAATGCTCCAGATTTCAAGGAGAGCGCATCACCAATTACCACAAACAAATTATCTTAATGATGTAATGAGACGCTGGCTCTTTCCTGAAGGCATCAACTAACAAGAGGAGCAACGGGCCTCCGGCAGGGGAGGGACAGAGCATTCGGGCCGATGTGGACCACGCAGGAGGATATCCCTGGGCTGGTGACAGGCCCAGGTGCTGCCAGCAGCTGCTCATCTGTCACTGGGAGCTGCTGCACCTGGGCAGCTAGGAAGAGGAAGGTGCAGTGCTTCCTGCCCGGGTTCGGCCCCTGAGCTCCACGCCCTGACCCTGGATGGAGCCAGCTTCCTGGAGGACAGCATGCGGGCAGGCGGCAAAGGGGCTCTGGTTTATCCAGAAAGATGCACAAAATGCAGACCTGCCCGCCGCTGTTCTGGTCTGGTCTGCGGGGCCGGCAGAGGCAGCTGCCGGTCACCACCGACTGGCCACCCTTCCCCGGGGTGCCCCCGGCTCAGCACTCACCCGCCAGACCCGCGACACACGGAGCGAGGCGTCCTGGGGAGGGTCGCTGCCCTGCGCAGGGGTCCCCTGAGCGCAAACCTGAGCCCAACGCCACGCGGCTGCCCCCGAGCCCCGGCTGCGGAGCCTCAGCGCCTGGGAGACCCCCGCGGCTCTGTCACCCGCGCCGCGGAGAGCGTGGGAACGCGGGGGGCCAAAAAACGACGGAATGTGAGCCCCGGGGTGGATCCGCTCCGCGTTCCTTCCAGCGGCCCACAGGCGGGTACGAATTAATATCCGTGTAATTATTACTCACGTATTAATACTCGCGCGTATTCACACACCGGCGCACACCATGCACGAGCGCGCGCACACACCCCAGAACCGTGCACGAGCGCGAGCGCGCGCACGCCTCCCCTCCCCCGACGTAGCAGGACGCCCTCGGTCCCCGCGCCCCCGCGTCCCGCCAGGCCAGGCGCGCGGGTCCCTCGCTCCGCAGGTGTGACAGCAAGGCCAGCGCAGGCAGTGGGACTCGCCCCCGCCCGCCCAGAGGTGGGCAGCTCCGCCTTCCCCTTCGGGGTCGCCTCCCCGCCCCCTTCCGTCCTCGGGTGGGGACAAGTGGGCGGACTTCTCCTCTCCTGGGTGCCAGCGGCGGGGCAGAGAGACTCGCCTGAGACCCCCACAGAGGCCCCACCCCAGAGCAGGGCTACCTGGGCAGGGGCCGTGCCAGGCCTGCCCTGGGGGTCGGGATGAAAAGTGAGGCGCTGACGGAGTGTCCCCTCCCGAGCCCCAGCCCCTCTGAGGACCAAGATCTGCGGAAAAGAACTGGCTCCCTCGACCGAAGCCGCTCCCTCCGCCTTCTGAACCGAGCTGCGGGTGGGGCACGTGGGGCATCCGCGTGGGCGGGGCTTCGGAGGTCGGGTGGGGTCCCGAGAGGCTCGGTGAGCCCGGGGCAGCACCCCCTCCCAGAAACGCTCAGGGCCAGAGATATGGGAGTAGGAAGCCAGGGTGACAGCGGGAACCCATCCCCGCGCTCCGCAGACTCTCAATATGGGGAGATAAAGAGGTGCCGGGGGTTCAGGATCCACCCGGGGCGATGGGGGGGCGGTTAGAGGAGGTGGAGGGTCAGGGCAGAGGGCCCCAGCACCAGCCCCGGTGTTCTGCGGAGATGAGGGGTTGGAGGGGGTGCGGTCCAGCTGGAAACAAAGTCCGGACCCAGAAGCACGCAGTTGGTGGCTTCTTAGGTTTTTCCTGGTAAAAGTCATCCTGGAAATCCATGATTTATTTAAAGATCAAAACCGTAGAACCAGCACGGAGTGTGTGAGGTTCCAATATAAAAATGAATATTCTTTGTTTCCTAATTTCTGTGCAAACGATATCCTGGCCTAAGGGTTGAGAAATGTTTACAAGGAAATGGTGACAGCGTCCCCGCGTGCGGGCCCCGTGCTAGGGGCAGTGTGGCACCTGGATTGGGTCTGGCCTCTTCTGTGCTTGGAAATGCAGGGGTGGCTCCCTTGAGATTTGTTTATGGAGAGAGGAAGGTGAGGGGCGAGGTGGGGTCTCCTCCAGGGCACAGGTGGCTGAGCCTGACTGACGGGGTGGGGGAGGGGAGGGCCGTTTAATAACACGCGTGGACTTTTGCTAAAAGCGACAAAATTAAAAAGCCTCGGCATTTCTTTGGGACAGTCTGTCAAGCAGCCTCTGTCTCCCCAGAACCCCCGACTTGGCAGTCTCTCCCCCCGGGGCACCCTAGAAGGGGTTCCATGTGCTGGGGATTACCGGGTGTGAAGCTCAGACAAGTTGGGTCTTGAACCCAGTCCTGGGCTGGCGCTGGGGCTGCTCCCATGCAGCCTCCCTGCTCCCAGCATAAGGGGTCCGTGCGGGAAACCTCGACTTCATGGACAAAGGACAGCGACCAGGAGCCCAGGGACGGCTTCCTAACTGCAAACCACCCAGCGGCTTCGCTTGACGCCACGGGAGCCCAGCAGGGGGCGTCGTGCCCACCCGGGATTCCCTGGAACCGCGGGGCGGGGCGGGGCTTGGCCAGGGCCTGGGACTCCCCAACTCGCTGGGGAGCGGGGCCTAAAGCTCTGCCCTTCCTCCCTTCCTGCAGCGTTTTCCCTAAAGGAGCCCAGAGGACCGGGTGCCAGAATTCCTGGGAGCCGCTGCGCCAGCGCAGGAAGGGGAGGGCCTCCTGCCCCCCAGGTGCCTCTCGCTGGGCCACTCCCCGCTGCCGCCCCACCCTCCGTCTTTAAAATGCAAGCCTCATTTCCTGGGCACCCCACCCACCCATCCTGGGGTCCCCGCCCCCACCCAACTGCAGAGCCTTTGTTGGTGCTGCGCCACCGGCAGAGCTGTGGTGTGACAGTGGGACCTGCTCCCGGTGGGCGGGGGCAGTGTCTCCCCTCCCTTTTCGGCCAATGAAGGAGGGAGGGAGGGGTGAGGACGGCCGTTAAGGCCCCCACAGAACCCCGCTTGACCTCCTGTCCCCGTGGAGATGCCAGGGGGTGGGGACAGGCTGAGTCGGGGTGGATGACAGGCTCTTTGGCCACGGCTGACGCTCACTCCCCGGCCGAGAGCCCAGGTCTAGAACACAGGCCACCAAGCTGCCCCCCGCAGGACATCCCCTGGCCCCACGCACCCCAGAACCATGGACTTCCTGTGGGTGCTGGGAGGGCCTTACAATCACTTTTCACCCTCGGTCCCAGGGCAGCTGGGTGGCTCAGTGAGCGGCGGGGGCGGGGGGGGGGTAGGAGGATCCAAGGACCCAGGCTGCCTCTGCCTCTGGGGTCAGGGAGGCCCATTGAGGCCTCGCGCCCCAGAGTCCTGCGGGCTTCACTCATCCCCTTCCGAGGAGCCCACCCACTGCCCCCCAGGTGCCCTGAGCCAGGGCGCTCCGCAAGCATCTGTGCCCACCGCCCACCCTCCGGCCCAGAGGCTGGTCCGGCAGCTGCAGCCGGTTTCTGGCCTGCACCTCCCTGCCCCCCACCCCAGCCCATCACAGCAGCCTCGCTCGTGCAGCCCGCCTGCCGGGGTCAGGGGTCATCGCTCTGGCTTGGCTGAGGGTCTCTGAGACCTGACGCATCCCCAGGCCCCACCCCTCATCAGAGAGTCTGCACCAGACCCTGGGCAGACATGTAACCTCAATTTCCCCATCGCCCAAACTGGTCCCGGCACCTCCTGTAAAGACGTCCTGGAGCGGCAAGCTCAGCTGAGAAGGGTGCTCGTGAGCCGCTGCCCACGGGCCTGCGGACCCCGGGAGCCCCCGGAGCCCCGCCCAGGCCCCCCGCTGTCAGCTGTCAGCACAGCTCCTGCTGCCTGGCTTCAGGTCCAGACGGCCCTCCGTCCACCCCCGGGCCTCCTGGACTGTCCCTCCCGGGGCTCCTGGACCTTGGGCTTGAAGCCCTCCAGACGCGTGTCCTGTTGCACCGTCATCCCCTGTAGGTCCAGCTCCTGGGCCCCTCCGGCCGCCCGCCACGGCCCAGACCCAGCGAACTCTTCAGCGCAGGTGTCAAGGTACAGCCCTCCCCTCACTGCCCTCCTGGGCTGGGGACACCTGACAATCGCAGCCCCTCCTGACCCACAGCCTTCCTCCCAGGGAGCTTCCTTGCAACCCAAGCGAGTCTGTACCCTGCCGCAAAGGGAGATGGGACAGTGCTGGAAGCAAAGCCCCCTCCCTAGCACTGTGCTGCCCAGAGAAAGGGTGTGGTGCCCAGGACGGGGGCGCACAAGCCCCGAAGCCCCTCGCAGCAGCAGGCACGCAGACCAGGGTGGGCAGGACCTCAAACCCGGGGGCGGGGTCCTCACAGCCAAGGCCTCAGCACGTCCACCCCAAGCCAGGGCTAAGGGGACGTGAAATCCAGCCCCACGCATGCACCCGCCGGGTCAACCCCTGTGCTTTTCCAACCCCAATGCAACCAAAGTGGCTTCTTTAACCATCTGGCTCCGGGCTATTATCAAGTGTCTTGGGAGCGTTCCAAATTGAGTTCAATGTTATTTACTTGGCTTTTATCTTTCCTCCCTGGTTCGTGGTATTTATATCTGGGTCATCTTTTAACTATTTGCAACATGCCTTCGCGGAGGGGGGCGGGCTTTATAAATAACCTTTATTATTAATATGCAGGTTGATCCTGCTCCCAGGGCTGAAGGGAACATGAAGATACACGTCTGTGACTCACCCCCACCGGGGAGACACCGATCGCTCAGGACGACGGCGGCTCAGGCTGCACCCTGGACCCCGAGTGTTGGTCTGTCCTGTGCTTGAAACCGGGGGACGCAGGCCTACAGGTGGACTTGGTTTCTGTGTGGCTGCAAACCACTCCTCCCGAGGCTGTGAGCGCGGCAGGTGCAGCTGCCTCGGGGGCCCAGGAGGGGCTCCAGTCCTTCCCAAAACGCCCACCCCAGGGCCTATGCACCTCTGCCCGCACCGCCCAGCTGTCTCCTAGGAGGCTGGGGACCTTTAGACCCCCCACCCCTGCACACACACACACCGTGCAGTTCAGCATGCCAGACGGGGGAGCCTCACCAGCCACCCCCGGTCCTGTCGCTGGGAACCAAGCGCCACCCGAGCAAAAAGCCATAATGTGCAGCGACCCCGGAGGGTCCCAGGACCCAGGATGAGCTCTTTGCAGATAAACCCGGAGCCACCCACCCGCCCTGGCACCTCCCTTGACACCACTGACACAGGCCTGCTGCCCTCCGCAAGGCCCATGGCCATCACTCGCCCCCCGCGGCTCTGGCCACTGGCTCTCATTGCCCTGTTACTGTTTCTTCGTGTTGGTTTGATAAATAAAATCTCTTAGTAGAAAGTCCAGAAGGGCATGATGAGGTCACAGTCATGGGCAGGTCAACCCCCTCCCCGCATCCGCTCTGGGGGGTCCCTGCTTGCGGCTGGCCCCGCGTTTCTTGCCTCTCGTGGGACAGGACGGCCAAGCCCGGGCACTGCTGGGTGGCTCTCTGTCCATGGCGGGCCCCGGCGGGCGGGCGGGCGAGGCATCACAGGGACCCTTGCCAGGCACCCGCCAGCTGCGGGCTTCATTCCTCAAGCAGGTGTGAGGCCGCCGGGGAGGCCCAGCAGGTAAGTCCTGTGAAGGGCCTCCAAGGGGGAGGTGGCTCTTGGGAGGCGTCCCCACCCTGTTAGCGTTTCTATTGTGAGCGCCCTGCTGCTCCCTTTCATCTGCCGGCGAAGTGCTGCTGCTCCCAAAGCCAGCCCGACCTCGACGGTGGCTTCGCACCCCTCCTGGCCCCCAGCGTGCACCCCAGGCCACGCTGGGCCCCCACTTACCCGTGCAGGGCTCCCATCGCCGGACGCCTTGGCCGGGGGTCGCCAGGGGCAGGAGCGCCACACACAGAGTCAGCAGGACAGACATGAGGGGCCCGGGTCCCAAGCTCCATCCAGGGGCTCCACACGCGCCCGCGCCCGGAGCAGCCGCTCCTCACACCGGGCTCCGCCCGACCAGGGCAGCCTCGGGGCCGCGGGCCGTCACTGGGGCGGCCACATCCCTGAGGTCCGCAGGGGACGGGGTGCGGGCCGGCGGGCGGCCGCCTGGCTCTATCTCCTGCTTCCCGCCCGGGCGGGGGTCCCGGCCTGCAGGTGACGAGATAGCATCTCCGCGGGGCTGCAGTGCGTCACCGGCGTCACCGGCGAAGGCAAGACGGAAATGGATCCCCCGGGGGAGCTGAGAGCCGGGCGGGAGCCGTCGCGGGGCGCGCTCCGCGGGTTGCAGGGGCAGAGCGGTGGCGGCGGCGGCCCGTCCGCGTCCCCGTCCCCGCAGTGGCCGTCCAGGAGGGCTGGGCTCCCGCCCAGGCTTTTATCTGAGCCCGGCCCTCCCTCCCCAGGGGGTGTGGGTTTGTCAACTGCTGGGTTTCAGGAATTTCCCTCCGGAGGGAAGTCCGTCCTTCAAGGGAACAGCTAATGAGGAGACGGGGGCGTCGCTGGGGGCGGGGAGGGGCCCCAGCGGGCTCGGGGGGTCGTTCACCCCAGCCGCGGTCACTGAGGGCTGGCCCCGCAAAACCTCGGTCCGTCCCTGTTATTAAGAGGGATTATTCTCTTTTAAAGCGCCCGGCCCGCCACCCCGCACCCCTCGGGAGAGCTCACAGGCCGCCAAGGGGCCCCTGTGCCTTGCGAACCCCAGCCTCTCCCGGGAAGCCCCACCTCTGAGGTGTGGGCAGGGGCCCGTCTGACACAGAAGGGGTTTGTGGGGGCCACAGCCCCCAGGACAGGGCTTGGGGGAGAGACAGACAGAGCTGGGGGGAGGGAGGGAGAGACAGAGAAGGAGGGGGAGGAGAGAGAGATGGAGAGACAAAAGTGGGGGGGGCAGGTGTCAGAGCCGCTTCCCATAAAACGCCCCATGACTAGAGATTCCCCCCCAGCCCGCCCGTCTGTCTCTCTGTCCCTGTCTGTTCCCACAGCCAGTTTATGTCCTGGTCACAGGGTCTCTGTCCTCTGGGGAGACACGAAGAAGGCCCCTTACACCTGCCCCGCTCCCCTCTGCTCCAGCCGCCCGCCCACTGGGCACACAGGGTAAGGTGGATGGGGAGCTGTGACCCACGCGCGCACACGGGCACACACGCACGTGCGCGCGCGCACACGTACAGGCGTCACTGATGAGAGAAAGGACGCGCCCCCCACCCGAGGGTGGGAGAGCAGCCGTTTCAAACCGAATGGATCCAACTTTTCTCAGTTGATGGGAACATTGAGGTCCAGTGGCCTGGGCGGGGGCAGGGGGGGGCAGGCCAGGACAGGTGACTTCCCACAGGATGGGCAGGTGGCCCTTGTGCAGGGGTCACTGTGACTCCGCTGACCTCGACACATGACCATTGACCTCTGACACCCAGTCTCTTGCTGACTTTTAACTGGTCGATGACAAGAAAACCTTGTATATTGCTTAACAACCAGATTTGAAAAATCAAATTCTGTAGCTTGAACTCTTCCGAAAGGCCCTCCTCCTATTACGTTTGATCCAGTGAGACCAGTGAGACGTGACGACAAACAAAGGTTAACTAATGAAAAACTCTTCATTTCTTTTCTTTTCATGGCCAAACACGCGGGATATGGAAGTTCCTGGGCCAAGGGTCAAATCAGAGCTGCAGCTGTCGGCCTGCACCCCAGCGCACGGCAAGGCCTGATCCTTAAGCTACTGAGCGAGACTGGGGATCAAACCCGCATCCTCAGGGATACTAGTTGGGTTCTTAACCCGCTGAGTCACAGTGGCAACTCCAAAGTTATTAATTTTTTAAAACTACAAAAACATGTTGCTGAACACAGAAAAATCTCAGCGTTGCCCTCTCTAGGCTGGTTCCCGTGTGACCGTGGACATGCCACACAAATGCTCTGCATTTTGTCCCCTTGTCTGTCGGGTGTGCCGCTGAGAGCTGCACGGCAGGGCGTCCTGGGGGGCTCTCGGTGGGCACAGGCAGCATAAAGCAGCATCCACCTGCATCCAGGCACGTGGGCTCCGAGGGCCCAGGCAGAGGCACCTGAGAGGGGAGGCCTCTGTGGCTTCGGCAACAAAGAAAACTGCGTACAGGAGCTCCTGATGTGGCTCAGCAGTTAGCGAACCCAACTAGTATCCATGAGGACACGGGTTCAATCCCTGGCCTGGCTCAGTGGGTTAAGGATCCGGTATTGCCGTGAGTTGTAGTGTAGGTCGAAGGTGCGGCTCGGCTCCCACGTTGCTGAGGCTGTGGTGTAGGCTGGTGGCTTCAGATCTGTTTGGACCCCTAGCCTGGGAACCTCCATATGCCCCGAGTGCGGCCCTAAAAAGAAAAAGAAAGAAAGAAAACTGCTTACAGCTTTTCCTACCCCAGTTTCCCCCAAGGCTGTGTGTCCCGAGGTCACTTGTTCACGTCACAGCCACCAAAGCCCAGAGCTGTGTCCCAAGAGCCCACCGAGACAAACGTGTTCCTGCCGCAGTGTCCCAGCCCGGAGCGTGGCACTGCCAGAGTGCCGCAGGTGGACATCCCTCTGCAAATCCTTCGGAACCTACCCGAACCTTCGCAGGCAGGATTTTCCTCCCGGCAGCAGGCCGGGTAAAGGCCAGGAGGAACGGGCCGGAGGAAGCGCCTCCTGCCTCCAAATGAAAACGGGAAATCCTGCAGGAACTTCCCAACACGCACCCTGGGTATCTCTGGGGCCGCCCCTCCCCACTGCCCCCCCAGCCACGGAGGGGAGGTGGCCACCGCTCAGGTCTCCAATGGGGCCCAGGCACCTGACGCTGCAGACGCAACTGCCACCCGGCGCCTCCCCGAGCCGCTGTTCAACCCCGAGGAGGTGAGGCTTCCCCAGGCAAACGAAGAGAGGGGACGCGTAAGAGAGACTTCCGCAGCGGTACCTGCCTGCCGCACGACAATGCTGATGTCCCAGTCCCGGGTTTTCTATTAAACGACCTGTGTCGTCTGCTGTTGAGCCCCAGTGGTTTTTAGGAATCTAAAGACACACACACTCGCCTGCAATAGGCCACAGTTTGGTGATTAATGACCGCTGTCCTAAGGATACTTGGAAAGATCTCGGAAGCAGAAGAGACCTTTGGCGAGTCTACATAGACGTGGAAGGACCTGCCAAGTTTGGACAGTGGGCATCGAGCCCCGCCCCCACCCTGGGGGGCCTGTGCTCCTGGCAATCCCTGACGCCCCCTGGAGAGAGCACGTGAGGCCTGCCCGGTCCAGGAAATGCAGGCTAGAAGTCCACTCTGAAAGTGATTTAATGACACCGGTCTCACCAGGTTATTGAATAAGAGGATGAGACCTTGCTTTTCTTGTCGCAAGAAGCCTATTTTGGATACGAGGGCTCTTAAGCCGTTGCCTGCTGTACAGGGTTGTGGCAAATGTTTTCTCCCCATCACTTCTTTCTTGATGCTTGGCTTTAAATCCTTTGCTAAAATGCTTTTCAATGCTTTTGTCTTTTGCCAGGTATTAACGTTTTTTATCTACTCAGCAACATTTTCCTTAAGACTCGTGGGTCTTAAAAGGCTTTCCCGTTTCCCTGCTGCTGTGTTGTGTCTGTGCAGCTCTCTGTTCCACCCGGAGCGTGGTCTCGACCCTTCGAACGCAGCGAGCTGAACTCTGTTTCCAGAAAGCTGGTGCACACGCATGCTCGTTTAGCAGCCCTCTTTTCCCACTGCCTTAAAATGTCCCCTTTGGGACGGATTAGGCTTCTACGCACACTTGGAGCCACTCCACTCATCTCCGTTCTACTAATCTCCTGTCTCTTTCCTTTGCCAGCTATTATTTTGACAACAGCATTTATAGTAAGTGCTCATACACGCGGCTAAAGGATACAGGCATTTTCAACTATGTGTTAGTAATTCTCACAGGTTTTCCCAGATGAACTTAAAAACGACTGGTTCTCATCTCCACTTTCCAGTGAAATTCGAACAAGCGAGCAAAAACCATTACAGATATACCTCCTGGAATGGCAGTCCGTTTACAGATTAATCTCAGAATACCGTCTGTTTTTGGAGTTCCCGTCGTGGCGCAGTGATTAACGAATCCGACTAGGAACCATGAAGTTGCGGGTTCGGTCCCTGCCCTTGCTCAGTGGGTTAACGATCTGGCGTTGCCGTGAGCTGTGGTGTAGGTCACAGACTCGGCTCGGATCCTGTGTTGCTGTGGCTCTGGCGTAGGCTGGCAGCTACAGCTCCGATTAGACCCCTAGCCTGGGAACCTCCATATGCCACAGGAGCGGCCCAAGAAATGGCAAAAAGACCAAAAAAAAAAAAAAAAAAATACCGTCTATTTTTATGATAGGACGTCTTCCCACTCAGGGACATGTGTATCTCTCTGTTTGTTCCAATCTTGAACTCAATTCATCAAACACATTTACAGTTTTGAACAGAGAGGCTTTGTGCTTTTTGTGCAGTTATTCCTGCAGAGAGCTGATAAATTTACGTATAATTTTATCATCACTGTGAACAAAAGCCCCCATTTCCACCTGTAACTGGTTGTTGCTGTAGAAAGAAAACCAGCTCACTTTTGTGCCGTTATCTTGGATCCGGCAACCTGAAATTTACTACAGGGTTTTAGACTCCTGTTTCCTAGACAAACATTGTCTTCAAATAAAAATAACGTTGGCCCCTCTGTTTTAACATGTGTACCCGTCTGTCTTCTAACTTTATGGCATGAGCTGGAGCCTTCAAAACAATACTGGGAACAGTGACACCGGTGAGCTTACCTCAGCCCGGAGCCCAACGGGAAAGCAGTTGGGTTTGGAGGCGTCACCACATCCAAGAATCCCTCTTCTGTCCCTCTTTTACTTAGAGGAGGAATGGCTGTGGCCTCTTGTCAAGTGCCTTTGCACAAAGATTGACTTCACACATTTTCTTTCTTTTTTTTTTTGGGGGGGGGGTCTCTTTAGGGCCACACTCGTGGCATATGAAGGTCCCCAGGCTAGGAGTCCAGGGGGAGCTACAGCTGCCAGCCTACACCACGGCCACAGCAACGCCACATCCTAGCCTCATCTGCGACCTACACCACAGCTTGGAGCAATGCTGGATCCTTAACCCACGGAGAGAGGCCAGGGATTGAATCTGCACCCTCATGTATGCCAGTCAGATTCCTTTCCCCTGAGCTGCGACAGCAATGCCGATTTCACCCATTTTCAGTTCTACTTCAAGGGGATCAATCGTAGGCCTCTTTCTTAAAGCTGCCCACCCTGGCAATCCTGGGGTGAAGCACAGGGGCGGGCCCTGTCCTCCTAACACACTGCAGACGCCATCCAACGTTTCATTTGGAGCACTCTCTTACACGCATGTCACCTGCTCTTGTCCCCACCCTCTGCCAAGGCAGCCCCTGGGTTCATCTTCTCCCAGACTTAGGAGGCACCTAACCCTAACCCTAAACTCTAACCCTAACCCTAAACCTTAACCCTAACCCCAACCCTAAACCCTAACCCCAAACCTTAACCCCAACCCTAAACCCTAACCCTGTACCTCTGTGCTGAGTGTCAGACTGTCTTTGCACCTTCTCACCTGATGTCTCCTGGCTTTGCAAAGGCACGGTCCCAATGCTCCCCACCCAGAGCAGGCCCCATCCTGGGTCCAGGCCCCATATTCAGAGCTCATCCTTGGCACTTCTGTAGGGAAGCTCCACTGAGTTCACTCCAACTCTGCCTCCCACCCCCTTCCTGGTCCGTGCTGCCTCTGCCCAGCCCTCTCCCACACCCTCTGGGCCTCCTGCACCTGCTCCTAGCAACCCTGGCCTGGTGGGTCTCCCTTCAGTAGCTCCCAGAATAAAGACAGCATCCAGGGTGCGGCCTTCAGGCCTGGGGTCTGGCCTCATCAGCCACCCACCCACCACGTCCAGGCGGTGCCTCCAGCTCCCCAGAGCTGCTCCAGGCAGGGCCCCTTCCCCAGAACCCTCCCCTCCCTGGTCTGATTACTCCTCTGGGGACGCCTCCTTGCAGAAGCTGGCAGTACCTCACTGCCTCTCCTTTGGGGAGGGGCT
The DNA here is from genome assembly GCF_054392235.1 of Sus scrofa. Taxonomy (NCBI): domain Eukaryota; kingdom Metazoa; phylum Chordata; class Mammalia; order Artiodactyla; family Suidae; genus Sus; species Sus scrofa. The sequence goes on from NC_139395.1 coordinate 222,783,875, forward strand.
GGTCACTGGTTCAGGTGGTGTCTGACGACCCAGCACCCAGACCACACCTCGTGGGGCTCAGCCTTGCGTGCTGGCTTTCAGCAACGTGAATCGATCCGTGAACTTACTGTCCTGGTCGTGGAGTGATACTGGGTTATACCAGCTCAAACTCATTGGGGTGCTTGCCAGGCTCTTGTCCACGGTTTGGAATATTTGACTATGGTAAGAATTTGCTTCCAGGTGACACTGGGCCTCGTGTGTGAAAAGGTTCGAGGCTTCTTTTCCTGTAACATGTTAAAAACGTGTCGAGTCTACAGAAAGTCTGATGGGAGATGTGCTTTGAAGCAGCAATTGTTCATGCTCTGCCGTGCTGCGTCTCTCGCGTGCCCACCGGTGCCTACATAAGCTCTCTGTCCTTGGAGCCACTTGGACATAAACTGCTAACGTGAGCTGCACTCTAGGAACTCCTGCAGGTGTTTCCTCAAGTAGGGCCGCCCTCCGACCTTCTGCAGTAAGACGGCCACATCCACGAGAAACAGCCTCGATCCCGTGGGACTGGCTCAGCGTGACCGTCTTCCAGCACCCGACTGGGACTCTTCCAACGGTACGTGCTTCCAACACCCTTTCTATTTCTTTTGTGCTGCTTTGCTTATTCTCCGTATTTCTCCAGGGGCTCATGTTGGTGACATCTGCTTTGCTCGGAAACCACCTAATTCCTCCGAGTGTTCAAATGCGTTGCCAGAGAATTATCATTATCATCTTATTCTTAGATAAAATGAATCCGTCCTGTATCTCCAGTTATATTCTTACTCATATTCAGTGTTGCGGGGTTTGGGTTTCTTTACTTTTCCTTAAGATTTGCTATGAAGTCATGTAATTCACTCGTATTGTGAATACATGAGTTTTCTTCTAGACACGTGTTAAGATTTCTTATTAAAACGATGTTTAACCAAGGCCTTAGCTTTCCTTTTCCCCCCTGGATCTGACATTGTATTAGCTTTTGTTCTTTCTTCTGGTTTGAGGCTCTGATTCTCTTACACATTGTGAGGTATATGAGTCTATTTTTCCTCCCTAGAGTAGAGAGTTTCAACAACACCATCCGTAAAGCCGTCTCCCGCAGTGTGTGTCTGCGCGTGCTGCTGAGCTCTGTTCTCTCCCTTTCTCCCACCCTCTGTCCCGGGCTGCGACATAAAGCCTGGCGCCATGGTGTGAGGTGCACATGCGAGGGCATCACAATGTGCCCTTGGTTTGCCTCTCCCTGGTGGATGTGTGACATTCCTCTTTCTCCACAAGTTTGGATATTTCTAGAAGTTGTTTCACGTGCTCTGCTCCTCCGCTGGCGGCGCCTTTTTCTTCTGCGTCACGACAAGAGATGCACCGTTGTTGCACTGCCCAGCGTGGGTGCCTGCCCTGCGCTGGGTGCAGCACCCAAAGCTGCAGGGGTGGATTTGTTTCCTGAAGAAAACATGGCGACAAGAGACGAGAGGGACCAGCCTGAGCCTTGCAGATGCCACGAGGAAAGAGGACAGTGGTGGACAAGGAATCCTGCTACAGCTTCAGAAGCATCAAGACAAAGACGGCTGGGCTCGGAGAATGCGGGAAACCATGGAGAAACCAGAATCCTACTTGCATCCTTCAGCGGCCAGAGAGAAACTTCACAGAAGAACCGGAACCTAGGAGCAGAGTAGATTCCCACTCCGCCTCAGAATTAACGGCGTTTACAAGTGGGGTTGATGCCAGAGTCTCTTCTTTACCCTGAAGAAAAGTTTCACTCGGAGTTCCCATCGTGGCACAGTGCTTAAGGAATCCGACTGGGAACCATGAGGTTGCGGGTTCGATCCCTGGCCTCGCTCAGTGGGTTAAGGATCCAGCGTTGCCGTGAGCTGTGGTGTAGGTTGCAGACACAGCTCGGATCCCGCATTGCTGTGGCTGTGGCGTAGGCCGGCGGCTACAGCTCCGATTCGATCCCTAGCCTGGGAACTTCCATATGCCTCAGGAGCGGCCCAAGAAAAGACAATAACACACACAAAAAAAAAGAAAGAAAGAAAAGTTTCACTCAATATCATCTACACTTTACCACAAAACACTACTCATTTTATTGTATAAAAATATAACGAAGCAAAAAAGAGGAAAATGTGTCTGTAATTCTAGACATAATCATTTTTAATGTTTTAGTCTAGATCTTTCCAGAAGCCTATCTGGGAATAGAGAGCTGATACCGTTTTTCAAAGTGACACAGAGACAATGCAGAAAGATGCCTAAAACAGGAGCACCTCAACCAGAATTCTGGGCTTCGAGTCCTGGCTCTCGGCGTCCTCGGCCATGCGGACCCTGGGCCAATCACTTCTCTGAGTCTCTTACTTCTGGGTTGATGAGACTGATGGGGCGCATGGCAGTGGAGGGTTCCCTGTTTTGCTGGGAGGATCAAACACAGCAATCGCTGCACTAAGCTCTTGCAATAGCCCCTGGAGAACTGCAGGCACAGACACAGACGAGCGCTTGCTGCTTCTGCTCTTGTCTCGCCGCACCACGAGCTTCCTTCCACCCCAGTGAGTGGCCGCCAGCCTTGTCACCACGGCGGCTGCTCCACGATCCTTCAGGACAGCACTGGTTAAACAAGGAGGGTTGCTCCCCACGGCATCTAACACATACGCCCTGAACAGTTCACAGGTGTGGCAACAGAGATTAGGGTTAGAACGGAACGTTTGATGACAGACTGTCAGGCGACCAACCTCCCGGGTCTCCGGCTTTGCTGTGGTTGCCTCAGCATGCCACAGCTTGAGGTGGGATCTCAGTTCCAAGACCAGAGATGGAACCCGGGCCACCGTGGTAAAGGCGCCAAATCCTAACCACTGGGCCACCAGGGAGCTCCCAGGCTTACCTTTTCTTCCCCCTTCTTTTTTAGGGCCACACCCATGGCATATGGAGGTTCCCAGGCTAGGGGTCGAATGGGAGCTGCAGCTGCCGGCCTGCACCACCGCCACAGCCATGCCGGATCCTTTAACCCACTGAGCAAGCCCAGGAATCAAACCCGTGTCTCATGGATACTAGTCTGGTTCTTAACCCACTGAGCCACTATGGGAACTCCCTGGGCTCATCTTATTTCTGCTTATCTTGTGAGATCACGGGTACCAAGGTCCTTAGTTCTGAACCATCTTTTCAAGGATATTCGTGCAGGGAGCAGCCCGGAAGTCAGAAGCGGAGTCTCCCTCAGGAGCAATGAGCAGCCGTGCTCTCTGGCCAGTGGATTAAAGACAGCGTCCTCCCATCCCCCACGACCAGAGCCAAAGGCTTCTGCCTGCTGCCTGGTATGGACCCAGTCGTGTCCCCCCAGTTCACTTGCTGAAACCCTAACCCCCAGGACCTCAGAGCGTGACCTCGTTTGGAAACGGGCTCACAGCAGGTGGAATCGGGTAAGAGGAGGGCTCGCTGCGGAGGGGGCCTAACCCAGTAAGGCCGTGTCCCTGCAAGAGGGACCCGGACGCAGACGGGCCCTTGGGAAAAGCCCTGTGGAGACAAGGACAGAGCTGGGGGGCGAAGCCAAGAAACAAAGGACCAGCAGCTCCCGAAGCCAGGACAGCCCGGACGGATTGTCCTTGTGGCCTCGGGGGAAGCGCCCTGGCGACGGCTGGCCTCCAGACTGAGACGACCCGCTGCTGTTTCTAAGCCCGAGTGTGTGGTGCTTTGTTACGCAGCCTGAGCAAATACACTGCCTTTCAGACCATGTCCGGGCTCCCTGCGCTCAAGTTTCTCTGAACACGGGGCACCTGGCCCTCTCCGGGTCACCCGAGAGCTGGTGCAAAGGCGGGCATCTGCCCGTTGCCACCGTGGGAGCCACACACGGCCTTTGTCTCTGGCCGGGAGGCTCCCGCCTTCTGCCAGAGCCCATGGTATGTGGCAGCCCCACCATCCGTTCACAGGCGGGGCCAAACCTCAGCCCTTAAAAGCTCTTGACAGAAACCTCCAGAAGCACTCAGAGTGACCTTATTTTGACATGAGCCAGAGAAGGGGGATGGAGAACACACACACGCACACACACACACACACACACGCAGCACACACGCATGCATGCACGAGCACACACACACACACACACACGGCCGAGGCACCTGTCCAGCTGTCTCTCATTCTCTTAGCAAGACAAATACCCTGCCCGCCCCCTCCTCTGGGTGTTTCTCACCCCCAATCCCTGCTCTTGTTTTCCTGGTGCCCGCAGCCCGTGACGTCCTGCTCAGGGGGGATGCATGAGGCTCAGGCAGCTCCCAGCCCCTGCTCTACCAGGGCTCACAGCGTCTGGAGTCCCTGTCACTGGTCCCTGCATTCATACAGCTTCCCATCCGACAACAGAAGCATCAGGAGAGCCTACAGGGGGGCTCTCCCTTGGGGGACTTGGGGACAGAGTCCCGCAAAGGAGACATTTGAGCCTGTCCTGAAATTAAAGGAAGCCCCATTGCAGCGAGCTCAGGGGTTACCGACTTCCCTTCCAAGAAGGCCTGCGCCAGCTGTCCCCAGCCTTGGCCTTCCACTGAGAGACGCTTTACCATGGAGTGAAGGGGAGGCCACCCGTTGCCCGCCGCGAGGCGCAGCCACATCAAGCAAGGGAGGCTGCTGGACGCCGGCTGAGTCCTGTGTGGCTTCCTGGGGCCACGGCCGCAGCTCGGAGCCCAGAGCACGGGTCCGGGAGGAAGCGCGCCATCCGGGAATGAGCGATGCTCTGAAATTTGCTGGCGAGACCCTGCTTTTATGGGTACTTGGACACCTTGGCGGGACCACGGTGTCCAGGTACGTGGTCAAACATGTCTGGATGTGGCCGTGAAGGCGTTTTTCAGCTGAGATTAGCATGAATTTGGTAAATGAGTAAAGCGGCTTATCGACCATCACGTGGGTGGGCCTCCTCCACTCAGTCAGAGGCCTTGGGAGACAGGAGCTGGCCCTGCAGGCCTGTGCTCGGTCTTCCCAGGGTCTCCGGCTGCCAGCTTGCTCTGCGGATCGGCACTGTCGGGACCCGCCAGCCTCCACGGTCACGGTCACGGTCACGGAGCCAGCTCCTTAAGGGCAGTCCCTCTCCCTCCCCCTCTCTCCCCCCTCTTTCTCCCCCCTCCTCGATCTCCTATTGGTGCAGCTTCTCTGGACAAACCTGACAACCGTACCTAAGACAGCGCTTCTTAAATCATCTTCCAAGACACACCCCAGGGCGGAGAGGGCCGAGCAGAGCGGAGGAGGAAGCGGAGCTGCGGCGTGAGGCGCCTGGATGCCGGCTTTCCTGAGCTCTGCTTTGATTCTGCCCCGTGTAATGTCGCCCCGAGGGAAGAGGGTCTCCTGCATTAAAATGTAAGTCTGGAGGCTGCTGCCGCCGGGCGTTTCGGCCAGATGCCCCTGTGCCCATCCAGACGGAAGGTCTGCTCTCGGTGGCCACCTCTAGTCCCTGAGGGGGTTCCACCCCACCTCGGGCGCTTATTTCCTGTTTTCTACACCATCTGCCCTGCAGTAACGCCCCCTCAGCTTCTAAGACGCCCTTGGGTACACACCCCACCCAGAGCAACCCTGTCCAAGAGCTCAGGCAATTGTGTCATCTTTGCGGTTCGAGGAGGCCCTGGCAGTCTTCCTTTGAAGGTCCGGGGCTCGGCCGGGTTTGCTGCGAATGTGCAGCTGCCCGCGGGACGCCATCCATTCCAGAAAGAGAGACGGACCGCAGTTCGCTGCCAGCGGGAGGAAGGCGGTCGGAATTTCTGACACCACCCCCCCCCCGTCCCGCCCCCAGATAATTCTTTCTGGAAACACACTTCCTGCGGGAGTAGAGGCTCATGTCGGCGCCCCCATCACGTGTCCCTACTGGAACGAAAGCGAGGTGGCGACGTGGGGGTGGGTCACAAGGAATGCGCCTCTGCTTTCCCCCCACTAAGCCAAACACCAGACGTGCCTTTGCTTAGTCGCTCAAGTCGGTTTTATTAACAGTTATAAAAGGGAGCAGATGCACCCGTGGCCAACTAGCCAGGGCTTCCTGCTCTGTGCTGATTCTGTGCCTGCTGTGCTCTGAGAGCATGAGGGACAGCGGCCAGCTGCTCCCTCCAGGATGGATGGACGGACGGTACCTCTGCTGAAGCCACCGGGCTGCTTCCTCTCCCCGGCTCACCAAGCCTGTCATTCCAGCTCCCCGGGCATCGGTTCCCACCTCCAGGCATGGCCTGTCCTTGCCACGCAAACCATGTTCTTAAAATTCTTTACAGATTAACCCACATTAGTCTAAACCCAATAAATATATAGGTTTTACCCTCTACTCTTAGTTGCACTGTAATTTCCCCAACAACCTGCTGAAAAGACCAAGAAAAACTTAGCAACCAGCAGTGGGCCGGAGGGAAGCTGCAATTACCGGGTGCGAGCCCGGCAGGGCAACGGCACCCACTTCAAAGGCCTGGGGGGCGGGGGCAGGCAGAGCTGTAATTAGCGGCCGCCGAGGAGCAAGAAACCCCCGCGTGCGCACGCAGAGCGGCGGGAACAAAGGCCCCACTGTTTGACGTGACTCATCCCCAGCCCGGGAGTCCTGGAGGGGAGGCTCGCCTCCGCCCTGCACTGGGACCCACGGCTGCCCTCCCTCCCTCCCGCCCGGTCCCTGCAGACTCAGGGATGCAAGAGGGAAGCCAGGCTTCGGGGAGACAGACGGATGGACGGGGCTCACGCTCCCTATGAGCACTGGCGCCACAAGGCCAGATGGAGCTCAGAGCCACACGGGGTCTGCCACCCAGACAGTGGAGGAGGCGTGTGTGGGGACAGGGCCAGGTCTGAGCCCCGGCCTGCACCCTGAGGGTGCCCCAGCCGCCTCCACAGGCACAGCCCAGACCTCCCTGGGGCCGGGCAGTCTGTGCACCTTAGGAGCAGGGGCCCATCCTCCCTGCCACAGGGCCCCTGACCTGGGGAGGGAAGCGGTGTGGAGGCCTCCAGAAAGACCCACCCAGGAGAAGAAGGGGTGGGGTCCTGGCTGGCCACCCAGTGGCCACCCGTCTGATGGCCAGTCGGCCCCAGATCAGAGTATTTCGGCCTCTGGTGTCCCATCCCTGTCCCTAAGGCAGCTCACACCACGCATTTCAAGCTCACAGGAGGCCAAAAGCTGGCACTGAGCACCCTGTGCTCCGCTGAAAAGGGGTTTTGGGGTCCCTGCTGGCTCAGTGGGTAAGGGGCCAGAGTTGTCGCTGCTATGGCAAGGGTTCGATCCCTGGCCTGGGATGCTGCAAGTGCAGCCATAAAAAGTGTTTTGTGGCAGCAGCGTGCGGCTCTGGGGGCAGTTACCGCTCAGTTTTTTAGCTTCAGTCGGAGTGGAGTTTGGGGCGTTCCTGGGCTCTTAGTCCTGAATCGAGGTTTCCTCTTGGCAATGTCTCCTTGCCTGTGCGGCTGGGGCGGCACTCTGCCTGGTCAGTGAGACAGTCAGGGTCATGACCCAACCGGCAGGGTCAAGGGTCAGAGTGAACGCAGTCTCACCATTATCACCACCGACACCTCCCCCGCCAGCCTCTTTCCTGGAGGTGGGCCCCCCCAGCCCCCCCAGCCCTGTGCACCCCCCTCTCCTCCCTCTGGCTGGGAACTGGGAACCCTCAGCCTGCAGCCAGCCTCCGGGACCCCACCAGGCCCCCTCTTCCACCCCTGGTGCTGCAGCCCAGGTTGTCCACCCTCCCCCCACCCTCATCCCTGGGTGCCCCTCCCTCCTCGCCAGTCCCCCTTCCCTCTGAGGGCCATTTACTCCCCCTGCTGAGGGGCGGCTCCAGGACAGCAGTTCCCAAAGCCGGGTGCCCAGGAACCCCCACGCCCGACCCCTTTGAGAACGGCTCTGGCCCCTCCTGTACAGGGAGGTGCTGACTCTCACGGGCCCTTCTCCGTCCTGAGAGTCGCCCCTCCCCACCGACTCCTGGCCCTCCAGCTTCCCCTTCCTCTCAGCACAGCGTCGAGCTCCTCCCCCAAGTCTTGGCTCCTCGACCCCCGCGTCTGGTAAGGTGACGTCTCTGTGTGGATGTGCCATCGGGTCCACTCGGGTCACAGAGGCTGCAGGTGTCTGAGGCCCCCCGTCACACGGCCCCATGGATTTCCCCAAAGGAACAGGGGCCTCAGGGGCTGTAAGTTACAGCACGTGGTGCCTTCCAGCAGAGCCGCTGCTAACGTCCCACGTCACCCGCGCGGTCGGTACACGCTGACCTCGGGCTTGGCCCATCCCAGCCACGTCTGGGCGCTGGGCTGCCACACCGGCCAGAGACAAGAGGCCGGCCTCCCGGCTCTTTCCTCCGTGTGGCTGTGTCCTAACCTCTGTTTCCCTTTTTCAGCCACTCCCTCAGCATCTAGAAGTTCCCAGGTTGGGGACGGACTCGAGCCACAGCTATGACCTCCACCAGGGCTGCAGCAAGGCCAGATCCCTATAACCCACTGCGACAGGCTGGGGATCGAACCTGCTCGGCCTCAGAGACAGCACCGGGCCCTCAACCCACTGCGCCATCAGGAACTCACTCCCCTAGTCTTCTTACACAGATGCCAGTCTCATCGGATCAGGGCCCCCGACCCCGACCTCACGTACCCTTAACCGCCTCTCTAAAGACCCACACCCAACACAGCCCCGTTCTGATGCTCGGCGGGTTGGGGCTCCAGCATGAATTTGGGGGACACGACTCCACCCATAAAAACCATCATCATAAAAGAGACGTGTTAAGTTCTTATTTATTTAAGATAAAAGCAGGTGCATTAAAAACAACACAAGGCGTGAGTCCTTTTCTGAGTGTCAGGAATCAAACCAGCAACACTGTAACTAATACTTGTCTTCTGCTGGGGCTGATGGGTCCCTGGCACAAACACACAGACTCAGTGACAAGAAAGATGTTGGCCACACTGTGCCTGAGAGACCGCATTTTCTCAGGTAGGATCCTGAAACTCCAGTGAATTCAAAGCCCAGGTCCTACCTGTGCCGCCGATGCCTCATCTGCGTGATTTGTTAAAATAACAAGGATGGGGTGATGGAGCCCACTGAGCTTTTACAAGTTTATTCCGCGCTGACAGATGTGAGGGCAGCTGTCGGGAGAGCTCCGGCACTTGTCTGAGACAGTTCTGGTCTATTGCATCCAGCAAATACATGACATGGCTTACACACACACACACGTGCCTTTCAAAATCACTTCGTTTTGCTTGTTATGCAAGTGAAAATGGGTTCATTGCTGAAGCCTCCTCACAGTCTGATGACAGAGAAGGAAACGAACACTCTGCAGGGTCTCCGGGCGCCTTGCACGGCGCAGGCAGCGGGGCACGCGCTCTCCTCCCTCCCGGCCGTCCTGCCAGCGTCCCAGGAGTGCGAGGCCACGGAGACCCGGGAGAGGTGCTGCCCGCTGCCTGGTGTGCGAGGCCGGGCTCCGCCGGAACGAGCCGAGGGCCCCGTGTGGCCCCCCAGGATGAGGCAGGGGTCAGGGCGTTTCAGCAGAGGAAGCGCCCCCCCCCCCCCACGCCTGTGGTTCTCCCTAAGTCAGGGCTCTGGGCGGGGGCCCAGCACCCCTGGGTGAGGGTGAGGGTGGGGGCAGGTCCCCGACCGCTGAGCTCCGGGTGCTCCCTAGGGTGGGAACCCAGCCGGGCCGACCCCCGCCTCCCTGCGCTGGTACAAACAGGTGACCTGGGCCCCTAGGGAGCGTCTTCGTCCAGCCGGGCCCCCCAGGCCCAGAGACGCGTGACCGCCAAGACCAAAAGGATGGTTCCATTGGGAAGAGCCGCGGGGGTGCTCCGAGCCCTCCCTCCCCCACGCCTTTCTCCCTCCCAGAGCCCCGCTCCCACGTGACGTCGTGGCCCAGGCTAACCTGCTTCAAGGGCCCCGGGGTAGGGCACGTGGGCCGCCAGGAGGCAGCCAGCACCGGCCTTCCTGGGCAGGGCCCTCCTGCCCCTGGGAGCCCCAGATGGCGGAGCCGGGCCAACAGCTTCACGGCCGCCTCCTGAGACGGCCTGAGCCTGAACCACGCAGCAAAGCGGCTGCAGGACCCCAGCCCCGGAGTGAAGAGAACACGTGCGGTCGGTGTTGGGGGACTAAGTTTGGATGGCGTCCCAGAGCTGGGGGCCTGTGCAGGCCGGCACTCAGGCCGCTGCCCTTTTCCATTCAGACACAGCCTTGCCTTCTGTCACCTGCCTGCCATGGTCACATAGCCACAACCAGCCCACCAGGTCCTGACTTGATTTAGGTCAAATGGCAGCACCAGTTCACGGGCGGCCTTGGCGTTCCTCAAAATACTCCTGAGCCCCAGACCCTGAGCGGCCTGAGGCACTGGCCTCGATTCAGTGTTAATGGCCACTGCGCCCTGTGAGATTCCATCCAAGGGCAGGAGCCACAGAAAAATCCACACAGCCATCTCAGCAAGAGATGTGCTTCCCCCAAAATGCCCCTGTGGTCTTAAGGCTTTTATTAAACATATACTTACAACGTGGCTGTGCAGCGTTATGCATTTTGTATTAGGATTAACTTAAGGGAAAATCCAGAAAAGTCCAGAAGAAATTACTGAGCGCCGAGAGCCTGATGCTCACGGAACTTTGTAATTCTGACCGGCAGAGAAGCTGGGTAGCACGACACAGAAGCCTCTCTGAATAGAAAGATGGGCCAGTGCTTAGACTGGGCCCCAGCTGGCGGAGCTTGGGTTGGGGAAGCCAGGCCCTGGCTCCGTCTGCCCCCTGGGTGTCAGCGCCTTGTCCCCACTGTTAGACCAGCGTGCTCCGCCAGGGCGGGGCCAGACCTGAGTCAGACACAGGGCAGCTCCTCTTCCTCAGGTGAGTCTACCTGTGCCCTGCTGGCGGCGAAGCGGCTCAGCTGCGACAGCAGCCCCAGGCCATCACCTGCGCGCTCCCTCGTTAGAAATGCAAATTCTCAGAGCCGCCCAGGCTGGCAGGGCAGCCCTGTTTTAACAAGCCCTCTGGGTGGTTCTGAGGCCGGATAAGGACTGGGAAGGCTGTGGGGATGAGGCGGGAGGAAGCCGGAGGAGGAGGAGGCGGAGGAGAAAGAGCAGCGCAGGGTCCCCGGCAGAAAGGCAGAGAATCTCCACTGACCCTCCCGGCTTGAACAGCGCACGGGGGCTTCAGGCAACTGTTCAGTAAACACCGAGCTCGGAGGGTTGTGGATGGACCTCAAACCCCCACACTCGGCGAAAGCAGCCAGACCCCAAGGAGCCGAGTGTGCGACTCCGTTTGTGTGAAATGCCCAGAAGAGGCAAACCTGCAGCAGCAGCAGGTGGATCTGGGGAGGGGGGGGCAGGGCGGGAGGAGGGCAGAGAGCTGAGGGGCATGGGCTTCACCTTGGGGGCAGCAGCCGTGATCTGGAACCAGATGGAGGTGCCAACCGGACGGTAATGCAGATGAACTGGTGATTAAATGGTTAACTTTACGTTATATGAATTTTATCTAAAGAAACCCACCTCCACTCTGTACCCAGCTCTATCACCCGCCCACACCCTCACTGTCAGCTCATGAGCTCGTCGGGGTCCTGGCCGGTGGGCACAGCTGCCCAGTACCGTTGATCAAAGGCCGGCCTCCATCAGCGGACCAGTCGGCGGTGGCCAGGGCCGAGCGCCAACACCGCTGGGATGCAGGTGTGCGTGGCCCCGGGCGGGTCCTGGACGCTGGAACCGCCCAGGGCCAGCTGCCGCCAGGGCCAGGCTGCCTGCCCCAGAGGGTCACCTGAGGCTGAGGGGGCACACGGAGCCCTGAGCTCAGAGGCCAGGGAGGCCTAGGCACAGGGTGCCCTCACCCACTGGGAGCTGTCACCCGACGCCGTTGTCCAGGGCGCCGCCTGCAGCAGCTGAACAGAACCACAAGGAACAGGAAGGCTCAGGTTCAGAAGTCGGTCAGGTCTGGGGGGCCAGGGTGTCGCAGTCCCCCTCACAGAGAGAGGGGACTCTGGTTCTGCTCATGGGGTCTCCAGACACAGGACACTCGCTGCCGAGCCAGTGGACCCCTGACTCCTGACGGGCTGGCCCTTCTCTCGGGCGCCTGCGAGGAGCCCCGCTGCGGTGTCCACGCACGGACCCGGCAGCCTGGCCCCCGCGTCGGCCGCGTCCTGCAGTGTCCTGCTTCACCGGCCCTTTCCGCCCGGAGTCGGCCCGACGCTCGAAGGAACCAGCCCAGGCCTGGCGGCTGCTCTTAGGAGCCTGTGTCTAGGGGTGGCGGGGCCGCCCGCCCTGCCCAAGGCGTCTGGAAGCCCTTCAGACCTGCCCCAGATCTGTGCCGTGACCGAGTTTCCTCCATGCCTCGCTGTCGCCTCACTGACGCGCTGGCCAAGGCCTGGGGTGCACGGCCCGCCCACCTCGCATGTGGGGCTCCCCCAGCCCCCAAGGCCCGGCCGCAGCCTAGCTGTGCCCGGCACCCCCAGGATGCAAACCCCGGTCTGGGCACCGCGGGCTCGCAGTGGCCGGGGGCGGCAGAGCGTCCCTCCACGCTCTTGCTCCCAAATCCAACAGCCAGCCGGCTTTTTGCTCTGAGCCAGGGAGGTTTGAAGCAGCCTGAACCCTTGCTCCCCGCAGCTGGCGGCAGCGTGTAACATGCGGAATAAAACGCCAGGCGTGCGTGTGCCCCGCGAGGGCACCAGGGCGAGGCAGTGACCTCCACTGCCCTCCCCAGGATCCACCAGAACACGGAGCCCAGGTGCAGGGGGCATCACAGACAGGAACGGACTGCGTGAGCCCTTTCCAGCAGCGACTGGCGTAACCCGTGCAGCTCACCCTCTGGGATTTGCGCCTCTGACCCGCCATCGTCCCGAGCTCCAGGTGGGTGCAGCACCCGCCTCTCGGGGGAACGTTTCAGAGGCCCTGGGGTTGGGCTCCTGGGGTTTCAAAGGGCGCTATCTGCCCCCAAGGGACTGAAGTGGGTGGGAGGCTCCGGGGTCACGAGGCCACAGGACCTTCATCCCAAGGGGGCCTGCTGGGGGCGTCTGTCCTGGGACCTCGGCTCAGGGCTCCAATCCCGCTGGCCGAGTTGGGGTTACAGGACCCCCGTCCCACTCCCCTGTGGAGAGAGGCAGTTCCCAAAAGGGAGAAGGGGCCGAAACCAATGTTGTGTTCTCAAGAGCATCTCACAGCACACTGCCCCAGCCTGTCCCTGCCCCCGCGGCCGCCTGGCCACTCCCGCCCACAGCCCTAGCCCCCTCCTCTCTGCTCCTTCTGGGGGGCACTGGCAACCCCTTGGTTCTACTCCGGGACCAAGCTCAAGTGCATCCAGTCTGTACCTTCACTGCAGCCCCTGCCCCAGCCCCCTGAGACACCTGCAGCTGCCCCGGCCTCCACCCCTCCACCCCGCCCCCCACCAGCAGGAGTGACATGGGTGACTCCTGGAACCTCTGTGGCCCCACTGCCTACAGAGGGACGGCCATGCTGGACATGGGGCCACAGGGCCGCTCGTCCAGCCTCGCAGGGGAGCCCCGTTCCTGGTCCTCGGTGTGCGTGCGCGTGTGCACATGCACGTGTGCGGCCGACTAACCAGTAAGGACAAGGGCCCAGAGATTCCGAGGCCTGTGCGTCACCTCCCGCCCCAGGTGATGACGGTGGGGGACAGGCCCGGGGTTTGACGGGAAAGATAGGATCTGGGCAGAGCCAGGGGAGTGACTGCATCTCCAGGTGGCTGAAGGGGGGAGCTGGACACGTGCCGGGCGGGCGAGACTCCTGGGTTGGAGCAGAGGCACCGGGGCGACGTCGCCGGCTGCCGTCTCTAATGAGGGGCTGGCGACTGGTCTGGACACGCGGGTGCGCCCGTAAAAGACGGGGGTGGGGCTCCCCGGGGACTCGCAAGCACACCCAGTGCCATGGTCGGGAGGCACCTGGGGAGGCAGCCTGGTCGACAGTGCCCAGCCCTTAAGGGCCGGGGGGAGGGCAGCTCCCTGAGCCACGGGAGGCGGGCGTTGATGCCATGGACAGCTCTGACCATGGTCCCAGGTCCTGTTCACTGTGGAAGGAAGGACCCAGGCCCAAACCCGGGGCTGGTGGCTTCCCAGCCGGTGCTCGCTGGGGACACTTCAGGAGGATCCCGGGAGGAGACCGCCTGGTCAGCTCCGTCCTCCTGGGGGCCCAGAAACAAGAGGCCCCAGCCCACAGACGCTGCTCTGGATGGGGCAGGAAGCAGGAGGGGCTGCAGTGAAGACACCCTGCCTGGGGCAAGGGGCGCTCAGAAGCCGGGACACTCATGCCCTGGAGGCGGTAACAGGCCAGTGGGCACTGCGAGGCTGAGACCCCAGGGAGGCCGGCAGTCAAGCCACACGGCTCTGAGGCATCTGCCAGCCGGGGAGGCGGCCAAGAGCCCCCTCGGCAGCGTGGCGGGAAGGGGGACCGGATGTCTGCCCCCGAGGCGTCACTGGCTCCAGGAACGTTCATGGGTAGCGGATCTGAGCCAGGCCCTGCCCTCCGCTGGGCGAGGCCATCACAGGCTGTGTCCCCAAAGTCACAGGCTGAAGCCCCGCCCCAACTCCATGGTCTTCAGAGGTGGGGCTTTGGGGGGTGACGGGGTCCACTGAGGTCATGGGGGTGGGCCCTCAGTGGGGTTCAGGCCCACACAGCCCAGACTCCGGGCTCCAGACCCGGGAGGAACGGAGGCCTGTGGAGCTTCGTACGGCCGCCCGTGCCCACTGGACGATGCCCCCTCCCCGCTTGTGGCAAAGACACAAGAAACTAGATGGACGTGGGGTGCTGCGGAGGACAGGGACGGGGGACACGAAAAATGCCCCTCCTGGTGCACCCGCAGCCCAGGGGGGAGGAGCCCGCAGCGGGGGAAGAGGAGGCGGACCGAAAGGTGCCGGCCTGTCCCCAGGGGCCTGTGCAGGACGCGTGAATCGGGGCGTCGGCTTCCCGGCCTGGGCGGTGCCGGGAAGGCAGGCAGGTCCCAGGCTCCCGACACAGGTGTCTCCGTGAAGCTGGGACCCCAAAGGGCTACCAGCTCTGGGTCCAGACCCGGGGGTCCCAGGGGGTGGCCCTTGACTGGGCAGAGCCAGACCTTGGCCTGGAGCAGTGGCAGGAGAGGCAGGTGTGCAGCCTCCACCCTTGGCTGCTGGGCATCGGAGCTCAACCAATCCAACCCAAACACGAACAAAGCTGCCCCCAGAGCCCCACGGCACAGGCAGTCTGGCAGGACCGTGACAACGTGCCGGACGGTGGCCCTGCACCTGGCGGGCGAGCGGAGGTGGCAATCCCTCCAGTGGGCGGAGGAGGCAGCAGAGCAGGGCCTGGCCGCTGCACCTGCTGACGCCCAGACAGAGCCCCACCCCCGCCTGGCACAGGCAGGTCCTGCCCCGAAGCTCCAGCCCCACCACCGCCGCCGCCACCGGGAGCAGGACTCATGGGGGCCGGTGGGCCTGACGCCAGCCTCAGGGCGGGAGGAGGGGACACGGAGGTGGCTTGAGCAGAGTCATCTTTACTCATGTGTATCTGCAGCATTCTGAAGGAGACAACCAAGTTTCTTAAAAAAAATGTGCAGCGAAATCTTGGCTGGTGACTCCTCCCCCAGGGCGGTCCCCCATCCCCAGGGCCAGGGAGCGCACGGTCCTCGAGGGCAGGGAGGGGCGCAGAGGGAGGGGCCGAGGTGAACCCGACCCAGTCCTTCCAGGCCGGGAGGTCCCTAGCCCTGTCCTGGGCCCTGGGGGTGACCGCTTTGGGCCAGAGGGCCGTAGGCCAAGTGACCTGCATCCCCGAGTAAGTGGCAGGGGTGGCCTTGGGCCACACGTCACACATCTGCAGGTCCCACACAGACACAGACCAACGCGCTCCCTGAAGACAGGGAGGGGACCCCGGGGGACCTGCTCCCGGCCTGGCTGGGCCTGAGGGCAGAGCAGCTGCAGAGCTGGGCCGGCCCCAGTCTGATGGGAGGAGGCGCCAGGTGAGAGGAGACACGGGCCAGTTAACCTGTCCCATCCCGGCCACCGGGCAGAGGGCACCCGGCGGCCGCGCCTGCCCTCCTGCTCCGACGGGCGGGGGTGTCTTGGGCTCCGTGGATTGGCAGCCCTTGCGGCTAAGACCCAGGGATTTTTCAGGACAGGAGTCACTCGGCTCTAGGCGCAGGTCCAGCAAGACACCGGGGCCCCCACCCATGCTCACACGGCAGGTCATTCCTTTAAAGCACCTGCAATAAGATTTGACTGCATTTTCAAAAGAAGTAGAGTTTCAGAAGCTTAATTTGAATAATTTTGATTTCCGCATCCCACTCATTATTTATGATTGTAATTTACAAATTATTCAATGTAATTTGCATTTTTATGTTTAATATGTACCTCTGAATACTTTAGAAGAAAGTAAAATTTCTGAAAACACTGAAAACTACTTTGCTATTTTTATATTTATCATTGATTTACTTATTTTATGGAAACGTATCCAAGTTTCACACTTTCTTTTCTTGGCCATGCCGGCAGCACGTGGAATTCAGGGACGGAACCGTGACCTGAGCCACAGCAGTGACAACACCTGATCCTTAGCCTGCTGAGCCACCAGGGAACTCCAAGTTGTGTATACTTTGAATACAATTACAGCTTTTAAAAATATTTCAGAGTGGAGTTCCCGTCGTGGCGCAGTGGTTGACAAATACGACTAGGAACCGTGAGGTTGCGGGTTCGATCCCTGGCCTCGCTCAGTGGGTTAAGGATCCGGCGTTGCCGTAAGCTGTGGTGTAGGTTGCAGACGCGGCTCGGATCCCGTGTTGCTGTGGCTGTGGTGTAGGCCAGCAGCTACAGCTCCAATTCGATCCCCTATCCCAGGAACCTCCATATGCCACGGAGCAGCCCAAGAAATGGCAAAAAGACAAAAAAAAAAAAAAAAAAAAAAAATCAGAGTAACACTGTTAATAGTAATTCAACGAAAATGTTGCACATAACATAACTAGTGATTCTGCTGAAATGAGGGTAAGGAAATTACATTCTACAGGATAAACACACAACAACGGGTGAGCGACGCAGTCTATGCTTATTACGCGTCTTAGAGCCCAGCTCAGTGACAGGTGCCAGACCCGATGGCCGCACCCGATGGCCACAACAGAATGGCATCTCATACTTTGCTGTCAGCCACAAAACGCCTGAGCCTTACGCCTGAGCCCTGTCAGATGGGGACAGATCTGTCTCATCTCACGGTGTGTGGTCTCAGCTTCGTCCTTTCCAGCCGCCTGTGGGGCAGGGCCTCTGCAGACCCCCCAGGCCACTGACCGTTCTCGGAG
Organism: Sus scrofa; assembly: GCF_054392235.1. NCBI lineage: Eukaryota > Metazoa > Chordata > Mammalia > Artiodactyla > Suidae > Sus > Sus scrofa. The sequence goes on from NC_139395.1 coordinate 222,801,023, forward strand.
CCCCACGGCCACAGGCAGGTTAGACACAGGACAGCAGTGAGTGTGGGCCTGAGGCAAGATGCTGAGACCCCACTGGGTCCTGAGCCAGGGGCCTCTCCCCCCTGGGGTGCTGGGGCGGGGGGGCAGTGACCAGGGCAGACCCGCAGGACTCCGGGCTCTGCTCCCGGCCGCCAGGCAGTCTCGGCCACAGAGGCCGCCTGGGGTGTGATGCTGGGCCATCTTTGCCACCTATGGTGCGGGGGTGTGGGGGGAGTGGGAGCCCTCGGAGCTGCAGGCCCCACCCCACGGCAGGCAGCTGTCCCCCTGCGGTGACGTCCACCTGGAGCCGGGCGTGCACGGGCTGGCAAATCTCGGGGTGATTCATGTGGCTGATTTATTTGACGATCGGGCTAAATTTAGGTCCATTACTTTTTAATCACTCTCCCGAAGGGATGTGAACATACTTGAAGCCAGTCCACAACCGCGGAGCGCTGCCGGGGCCGGGGTACTATCTGATGGACGGGGTGCCAGCCGGCGGGGGCCGTGGGACGGGCACTGGGCCAGGCCTCTGTCCTGCCCTGCGCATGCATGTGTGTGCAGGGCACGCATCTGCTGGTCCAGCCCAGACTCCCCGCCCCCTCATGAGCCTGGGCACCGAGACCTGGTCACCAGTGGGCCCCTGGGTACTGTCCCCACAGTGGGCTCTTCTCCCAGTTCCTCCTTCCTGGCCCCCTCGTCCACCCACTCTTCTCATTCAGCAACGCAAATGAACTTTCCAGAAGGTCAATCTGGAAACCCTAGGATGCAGGGCTGCCCAGTCTCCCAGCCCCTGCTGCCCAGCCTGGGCTCCTAGTTTTGGTGTGGGACACGCTGCTGCTGTCCTGTCCCCAACCCTCCCCTGGCCAGAGGCCCCCCCCCCCAGGCCAGCTGCTGGCTCGGCCACCACCTTGGATCTGTCTGGCCCCCAAGCTGACCAAAGGAGTGAGGGCTTGTCTCTCCGTGCAGAGGGTGGAGGCACAAGGCCAGTCGGGGTCTGCAGCTGGCACCCATCTATTCAGAACCTCCAGAGGCTGAGGTCCCCCCACTGCCCCGTCACCACCTCCCCTTGCTCACCACGCCGCCTGTGTGGTGGACGCCCTGCTCTGCTCCCACATGGCCGCGCCTCCTGGGCAGGCCGGCCCCCAGGCAGTGGACGCCCTCCTTGCCATCCTGCCGTGTTGGGGATTCTGGTTCCTGCTGCTCTAGATCTTTGCGTGGGCCTGACACCAAGCTCTGTGTGACGCCCCAAACAGAGGGAGGGCTCATTCAGAGGACGGTCGGCCCAAAGCCAAAAGATACTTTAAAAGTGATCTAGAGGAGCTTCCACTGTGGCCCAGCGGGACGGGCAGCGTCTCTGCAGCACCAAGGTGCAGGTTTGATCCCTGGCCAGCTCGTACGAATCAATTTATTTAAATTGATTTTCTGGCTGCACCCCCGGCATATGGAAGTTCCCGGGGCCAGGGATCGAATCCAAGCAGCGGCTGCTGCAACACCTGACGCTTCCGTGGCAATGCGAGCTCCCGTAAACACTTGTTTTTTTGGGGGGGGTCCTTTTACAGCTGAACCTGTGACATACATAAGTTCCCAGGCGAGGGGTCAAATCGGAGCTGTAGCTGCCGGCCTACACCACAGTCGCAGCAACACCGGATCCGTAACCCACTGAGCAGCATCAGAGATCAAACCAGCATTCTCACTAATACTTAGTAGGGCTCCTTACTGCTGAGCCACAAGGGGAATTCCAACACATTTTAAAAGGTAATAAACTGGAGTTCCCTTGTGGCAGAGGGGATTAAGGATCTGGTGTTGTCACTGCAGCAGCCCAGGTCCCTGCTGTGGTGCGAGTTCCATCCCTGGCCCGGAAACTTCCACATGCCGCATGCACAACCGAAAAAGAAAAAAAAGCAGATAAACTAAACAGAAGGCTAAAAAAATATTCAAATAACCCAAAAGAGAGCAGAAAAACAGGAACACGTGCCGACCAGAGGAGCAGACGGAAAGCAAACAGAGCCGTGGGGCGGATCCAAGAGCCTCGGCGAGGCCATTAAACAGAAACACACGCATTAAGAGAGAGGCTGTCAGATGGGGTGGAAATCATACAGGCACAAAAACAAGACCCAGGAGTTCGCATCGCGGCGCAGCGGAAACGAATATGACCAGGAACCACGAAGTTGTGGGTTCGATCCCTGGCCTCGCTCGGTGGCTTAAGGATCTGGCATTGCCGTGAGCTGTGATGTAGGTCACAGATGCGGCTCAGATCCTGGGTTGCTGTGGCTGTGGGGCAGACCAGCAGCTGTAGCTCTGATTCAACCCCTAGCCTGGGACCTCCATGTGCTGCGGGTGCGGCCCTAAAAAGCAAAGCAAAAATAAAATAAAATAAAATAAACCCAAATACATGCTATCCATAAGAAATTCACCATAAATATAAGGCTATCAAGGCTTTAAGAGTTAAAACCAAATTCCCAGAGAAAGCGGCAGGCCCAGGTGGTTGGTTTAACGGGTAAGTCCTAGCAAAGGTTGAAGGACAGGTGATCTGATAAGAGAAAAGAACGGGGACAGCCCAGGTCACCCCGACACCGGCCTGACTCTGACGCCCAGGCAAGGCCGAGAGAAGCCAGGCCCTCCGCCTCGAGTGTGGCCAGGAACCCCTCAGCCCAACCTGCAAACCCAGTGCACAGGTGTCTCCCAAGGACCACAGCACAAGCAAAATGCTGCTCACAGACCAGGATGCTGTGGCTACAAACAATCCAGAAACAGCTCTGCTTCATGGGTCAGCAGGAAAAGGGCGCCCTTGGATGCAGGTGGGAGATGCCACAGCCCCAAGCGACCGGAGAGGGGGCATGGCCCAGGCTCTCCCGCTGTCCCACCCTCAGTGCTCCGGGACTGAGCCCTCGATGCAGCTTAGCAGCCACAGGACAAGCTTGGGCTTTGAAAGGTAAATGATCTGGAGTGACATTTTATTTTGTTTCCTTGCAGGGACCGGCAGACCCCTCCATGGTCGCCTCGGCCCTGGGCAGCAGCGTCACGAACATCCAGCGGGCAGCTCACTGGTTCTGCGTCCACAGCGGCCAGCGCTGATGTGATGGGGGGTGGGGGGCAGGGAGGGACCACTCCCTCCCAAGTTGTTCCAAAAACCCCAGGACCCTGGCTCATACCTTCCACTCCCCAAGCGCCCGCAGGCCTGGCCCAGAAGGCAGCCGCGGGGCCTCCGCACAGTTGCAAGGGGCAGGATGCTTCGGGTCGGTGCCTGGCCACCCTCCACCCACCTCATGCTCTGCTTTCAGGACGTGTGCCCTCAGCCTCGCGCCAGGTTTGGCCAAGGGGAGCCCAGCACTCCTGCGAGCCTGGAGCAGTGGCCAGAATGGGGTTCATCCCCCAACGCTGGGTCCCTGCGGCTGGTCACAACCCTTGGGTGCCCCCTCCGCAGCAGCTTAGCTGGTCAGGGACACCCTCGTCCCTCGTCCCTGCAGCCCAACCCCTGGTCCCTGTAAGGCTGCCCAGGCCCCTGGGCAGTGCCCAGGGGTTGCAGGAGTGGGACGTGAAGGCCGAGGCCCGTCTCGCCCGTGCGCGGACCTCAAGTGGTCTCAGTGTCCTGGATCGTGGAGGGGCTGGCATGGGGGCCGGTGCCCGCCCCTGACCAGCCCTGAAGGTCACAGGGCTTCTTGCCCCAGGAGCTCCGGGTGCACGCTGTGTGTGTGCATGCGTGTGCATGGGGCACGGGTGTTTAGGAAGGCGGGTCGGGCAGCAAGAGGTGGCGCCGAGGTCTGCAGGTGGTACCTCACTGCCGCTGGTGCCCAAGGAGCTGCTCCAGGAGGGAGACGGCGCGAATCCTCGAGTCCGCTCCGCCCTGAGGCTGCGAGCCTTTCGTGTGCTTCCAGCTCGTTTGGCGCGTTATCCAGCATCCCAAAGAGCCACCAGCAAAAGACAAGCCTCCGTCTCTCTCGTTTCCATCTGCGTCGGTGCCAATGACGTGTTCTCTGCCCGGGGGTAAGCCCGCACGCGCACGCGCACCTCGGAAGGAGCGTGTCGCCACCGTTCCTTGCGGCCAACCCGAGTCATGGGCATCGGCTGGCTCTCACACAGCCCAGCTGTGAAGGCGGGACAGGCAGTGGGCGCCGGCCACCCGCACCGTGTGGGACCCGCAACCTGGACAGGGCCCAGCGACCTGGCAGGGCCCCAGGCCCGGTGCCCCTTCCCCGTGCCGCTTCCCCGGGGCCGTGATGGCGTGGACCTGCGTGGAGGGTCAGAGGTCACGCAGTCTCACGCCCCGGCCGCCCTCCCAGGCCGCTCACCACCCCAGCCGGCCTCGGCGCCTGTGCCCCTCCCGGGGCTGAGTGCAGGCCGGGGGCCAGGCTTGGCGCCCTGTGCACGGCCCCCTAAGAGGAGATGATGGCCACGGAGGGCCTGCGGGACTCCAGGGGGTCCGCCTGACACCTGCTCAGGGGATGTGGGCGCGTCTGCAACAGGCCGGGGCGAGGGGCTGCCCGGGTCGCTCAGCCGAGCTGAGCAGGTTTCGTGACTCCTCTCCACACTCCCGCAGGCAACGCTGGCACCGCGGGGGTCTGTCAAAAGCTGAGAACGCCCTCAGGTTGTGTCCTGAGGGCACTGCGTCCTAGAGGCCCGCGGTGGACCCCTGCCGCGGCGCGCCCACGAGGACCGCATCACCCCTGGTTCAGGTGAGGAAGCAGAGGTGAAGGGGCTCGCCCAGCCGAGGAGGCCGCAGAGGTGCACAAGGCGGGTTGCTGGGGAGATGGGATTAAGACAGCAGAACAGAAGGCCTGGAGCTCAGCTTCTCTCATAAAGACCACAAAATCACAACCAAGCGCTGAACAGCCTCCAACCAAATGGACCGGAAACTTTCAAAAAGATACCCTACTCCAGAAGACAAAGAGGAGGCCACATCAAGAGGTAGGAGGGGCGATTACGTGATATGAGCAACCCCACACCCACCGGGTGGGCAGCGCACAGACTGGGAAGTAACTGTGTCACAGAGACTCACCTACAGGGGTGAGAGTTCTGAGCCCCATGTCAGGTCCTCACGCTTGGGGATCTGGCACTGGGAGAAAGAGCCCCCGGAGCATCTGGCATTGAAGGCCAGTGGGGCTTGTGCGCAGGAGCTCCACGAGACTGGGGGACACGGGGACCCCATTCTTAAAAGGCGCACACAGAGGTACACATGCACAGGGTCCCAGGGCAAAGCAGAGGCTCCATAGGAATCTGGGTCAGACCTGACTGTGGTTCTTAGAGGATCTTTCTGGGAAAACGGGGTGACTGTGGCTTATTGTGGGGGAAGGACATTGCAGCGTGTGCTCCTCTGGAGGTGGCCCTTTTGGGAAAACCTGGCCCCACCCATCAGCACTGAGAAGCCTCAGGCCAAACAATGATCCAAGTGGGGTCACAGCCCCACCCATCAGTAAACAGGCTGCCTAATGACCCCCCAGGCACACAGCCACCTCTAATCCCATCCAGAGACAAAGCCCCACCCGTCAGAGGGATTGGAATCAGCCCCACCTACCAGTGGGCAGGCATTCATCCTGTCCATCAGGAAGCCCACAGCAAGCCCCCCATACCAACTTCAGCCACAAGGGGGGCAGACACCACAAGTAAGAGAGGCTACAACTCTACTGTCTGCGAAAAAGAGACCACACCAAAAACCTATAAAAATGAAAAGGCAGAGAACTGTAACTCAGATGAGGGAGCAAGAAAAAACCCCAGAAAAACAGCTAAGTGATCTGGAGATTCTCAGCCTCCAGGACAAAGACTTTAGACTGATGATGCTGAAGATGATGCAAGACATTGCGAATAAACTGGAGGCAAAGATGGATAACTTACAGCAAACACTGAGCAAAGAGACACAATATATAAAACTTAAACAAGAAGAGATGCAAAATACAATCACTGAAATAAAAAATTCACTAGAAGCAGCTAACAGCAGAATACAGGAGGCAGAAGAACGAATAAGCGAGGTGGAGGACAGACGAGTGGAAATCATGGGTGCAGAACAGAAAAGAGAAAAAAGACTGAAAAGAAATGAAGAGAGTCTCAGGGAACTCTGGGACAACGTTAAAAGCATCAACATCCGTATTATAGGGGTGCCAGAAGGAGAAGAGAGAGAGAGAAGGGGACAGAAAAAATATTCCAAGAGATAATAGCCGAAAACTTCCCTCACATGGGGAAGGAACCACTCACTGAAATCCAGGAAGCACAACGAGTACCATATAAAATAAACCCAAGGAGGAACACCCCGAGACACATATTAATCAAACTGACCAAAACTAAAGACAAAGAGAAAATCTTGAAAGCAGCTGGGGAAAAGAAACAAGTAACATACAAGGGAACCCCAATAAGGTTATCGGCAGATTTTTCAGCAGAAACTCTGCAGGCCAGAAGGGAGTGGCATGATATATATACTTCATGTGATGAGAGGGAAAAAACCTCCAACCAAGATGACTCTACCCAGCAAGGCTCTCATTCAGATTTGAAGGAGAATCAAAAGCTTCACAGATAAGCAAAAGCTAAGAGAATTCAGCAACATTAACCAGCTTTAGGATCTTCTCTAGGCAGAAAAGGTCATAACTCAAAACAAAAAATAGCACAAATGACAAGGCTCACCAGTAAAGGCATATATATATACAGTAAAGATACAAAATCATCCATGCACAAATATGCCACCAAAATCAGAAATCGTGAGAAGAGGAGGGTACAAATGCAGGACACTGGATGCACTTGCAATTAAGAGACCAACGACTTGAAACAATCTCATATGTATATAGACTCCTATATCAAAACTGCAGGGCAATGCAAACCAAAAATCTACAATTGACACAAACAAGAAAAATCAACACAAATACAACCCTAAAAATAGTCGTCAAACCACAAGAGGAGAGAACAAGAAAGGAAGAAGACCAACAAAAACAAATCGGAAACAGTTAATAAAATGGCAACGAGAGCACACACGTCAGTAATTACCTTAAATGTGAATGGACTAACCGCCCCAACCAAAAGACAGAGACTGGCTGCGTGGACACGGAAGCAAGACCCACACACATGCTGTCTCCGAGACCCACGTCACTTCCGGGGACACATCCACACGGAACGTGAGAGGATGAGGAAATGGAAATCGAAAGAACGCTGGCGCAGCAATACTCCTACCAGACACAACGGACCTTGAAGAGCCTTGCAAGAGACAAGGAAGGACACTGCGTGATGCTCAAAGGATCAATCCAGGAAGAGAGAACAATTGCGAAGGTCTACGCACCCAACACAGAAGCACCTCAGTATATAAGGCAACCGCTAACAACCTTCAAAGGACAAAGTGACAATAGCAGAGGGGTTCCGGGGCCGCAGCCCTGGACAGAGGGAGAATCAGGGGCCCAAGAAGGAGAGGAGCAGCCAGGCAGGGGGAGAGGGCTCCCTCCCCAGGCTGGCGGGGGAGACAGCTGCGGGGACACAGGGCCCCCAGGAGGGTGGAGGGCAGCCTCTGAGGGACCAGCGGGGCTGGATGAGTGCACACCCAGGACACAGGACCTGGGGACTCGGGGTCAGGGGCTCCAGCCCCTCCACCCTGCTGTCCCTAAGGCTGGGAAGGCACCCAGGGCCCTGGGTGCAGCCGTGAAGCGAGGTGCAGTGGCGGGGGCGGGGGGGAGGCAGCAGGCGGTCCTGGGCCTCCCGTGTACCAACATGGGCTCTGCCTTCCACCTAGAGCCCCGACAGACGCACAGGACAGGTGCACCACACCTGCACGGCCTCCAAACGGTGAGCCCAACCTGCACAGAAATGCCACCGGGCGCCGCCACCATGGCCCACTCACAGGGGTAAGGGTCAAGGGGAGCCTGCGAGCTCGTGACCAGCCCTGGGGCCACCAAGTCTGCAGGACCACCCTCTGCCCAGGATGCACCCAGGGGCAAAGCCCTACAACTCCCCTCTCTGTCCCTGGAACCGGACTAGCGAACAGGAAACCATGGACGGATCTCCATCCCAAATACCTGAACACCTGCAGGTGTGTCCAGCACCGAGGAAGAGGGCAGCAAACACACCCAAGAAGGGAGCACCCGCCTAAGAGCAAACACTCTGAACCCTCCAACTAAGACGCTCGGGGGAGACGCTCAGGATGCTGACGCAGGAGGAGCACAGGCGCGGAGACGGCGTCCTCGGGCATCCAGGAACCGGCGTGGTGTGACAGGAGCACCTCACTGACCTAGACCATCTGCACGAGCAGTGTGGCACGCGTGGGAGCCAGCCCCGCTCTGGGGCCTGGAAGTTTGGGGCCGGGCAGGGGGTGCCCACGGGACCGGCCCCCGATAAAAACCCAGGGCGCTGGTCTCCCACAAGCTCCCTGCAGACAGCAGTGCACACGGGCTGTCCCAGCTCCTGCTGGGGAGCCAAGTGCACCTGCGCAATGGGCAGGGGCTGGGGGGCCTGCGCGCCCCGCCGCCCACACCACGTCCCCCGTGCTGCCCGAGCCCCTGGGCCTCTTGCTAATGAACCCCAGCTGAGGCCTCCCAGCAAGGCTCTGATCCCAGGTGTGGTCCTGGGGACCCCAATTCAGCGTCATAGCAGGGATCTCAGACACCCCTCGGCAGAAGGCGGAGCCGGCGCTGCTGGAAGAGGCGCCGAGACCCAGGCGTGCACACTGCGGAGGGCGCTGGTGGAGCTCACGGGCGGGCACCGCCGCGGGAAAGCCGAGCACAGTCCCCGGAGCAGCATCAGTGGATCCACAAGTCAAAGGGCGAGACCCCAGCGCACAAGGGTGGCCCTTCTCGCACGACGGCGCCCGCCGCCGCCCACACGCAGTTCGCAGTTCGAGGCATCAAGCCGTTGCGGCTGGCGAGGGTGCCCCCAAGGGAAGCGGGCGTTCCGGGGAGACCGGGGTAGGGGGGGACAGGAAGGCAGGGAACCTGCTGAAGCTCCGCCACCTCCGAACCAGGTGGGGGTCCTGGCGCCCTGCCGCCTGCGGGCGCCTCCGCTGCAGCCTCAAGCGTCTCCTGAGGGCCGCCTGGTTCCCCGACGGTGATGCTAAAACACGACAAAGACACTACTCAGCTTATGATGGAGCACGACACTGCGAGAAGAATGTACGTGTGTGTGTGAGACTGGGTCCCCTTGCTGTCCAGGAGGAAACTGACAGAATACTATACACCAGCTATCATGGGAAAAAGGAAAAGTCATTTAAAAGAAAAGAGAAACACGACTCGGAATAGGGGGAAAATATATCACTTTATTTTAACATAGGAAATAAACTCGTCACAGAATGAGGACATCATGGGCTTCTCTTTTCTTCCACTTAATAAATACAAGTGAATAAAAATACTTTATTTTGCAGAGACCGCCTCTCTCTCTTCCCAGGGTTGCCTGGAAGCCCCCGCGGCCTCCCGCACACGGGCTGCCAGCTCCCTGCTGGGGTCCCTGTGGTGCCACTGGCCACACGCACCCCCACAAGCCATATTCTCGCCTCCACGCAGAGGGCTGGGTCCCACCCAACGCGCCTGCAGATGCTGCGCAGACTCCGCGCCGCGGCTCACCCCATCCCCTCCCAACACAAGTCCTCACACAGTTTCAGTGATTCCCTCCCGAGAAGGAAAGAATCTGATTCCACAGAAGCCCCAGGTGAAGGCCCCTCGGCAGGGGCCCCGACCACCAAGAAACCACGTGTGCGTTTCCGGCGAACAGACTCCCGGCCACGGCACATTATGAAAGGGAAAGGGAAACGTAAATGAAACGTGTGTCCATCCCTCATTTCAAAAATAGAAGCTCCTATTTAAACGGAACCTGTCTGCAACAGGCCGAATATGTGACCCTGCCTGCGACAGATCTGTTATTGCTTGTTGCGGAGGCTGGCCCCGCGGCTGGGCTGCCCGAGCTGGAGGACGGCCGGCCCTCGTCAAGGCCCCCCCTTGGCTGCGCGCCCCCCGCTCTGGGACACGGGCCCGCGCGCGGTCAGGCGGGGTCAGGCACGCCCCTGTGCTCTGTGCAACCTCGAGGCTCCTGCCCACTCCATGGTCCCCAAAATGGTTTGGCCCCCGAGTTAGAGCTCCTGCTGCAGCTGCCACGCGCCAGAGCTCACAACGCCCCAACTTCTAGCCTGGGGAAGAAGAGCTCCTGCTTCCGCAGAAGAAAACTCCGGTCTCAGCGCTGCCGCTCTCGGAACGCGTGGGGACCCAGACGCGAACGCAACCCTGTCCGATGCCAGCAGGACACGCCAGCCTTCGAGGCCAGCAGGACACTCGTCTGCGTACCCCGTTGTTCATTCACCCACATTTGAAAAAGGTATTTATTTCCTGAAAGTATTTCTAAATGGGATTATGCGTAATGCACGACAAAAGAAACATGTGAAAAATATGCCCAGATTGCAAGAAAACCTGCGTGTGAGCCAAAGCCCTGAAGCACAGTCACGTGCCCCTCCCGGGACAAGGGAGCGGGAGGCGCACGGACGCCCAGCCCCCTGCTGGGCCACAAGGCCCCGCAGCCCAGGAAGGAGAGCGGCCCTGGCTGGAGCCCCGGGGCGGCCTACACCCCTCCCGACTGCAGGAGGGAGGCCCGCGGGCCGGGAGAGGTAGTGGTGACAGCGGGAGGGTCTACCTGAGACCCCCGGGCAGGAGCAGCCGGCCCGCGTCCAGCTGTCACGTCCTGCAGGCGGCACGCAGAGGAGAGGACCGCGGGTTGGGAAGGGTGAGAGACTAGACGCTGTGGTTCTGCAAGCTTGCCTTTTTTGGTACCAGCACAGAGGTCACTGTCACCAAGCGTTCCGAGGAGAAACACCGGCCAGCGCCTGGCGGTGGGTCTGCCTGCGCGCGGGCGAGGCTCAGAGCCCCAGCGACTTCTGCACGATCTGCTTGGCGATCTTGTAGAACTGCTCGCGGTCGTCCCGCCACATCTTGGAGGCGTCCACGTTGGCGCCGCTCTCGTCGTTGGGCTCTGAAAGACAGGCAGAGGCTCCGCCTGGAAGGCTCGGACAGGACGGCGGCAGGACAAGGCCCTCCACCTCCCCGACCCCAGCGACCTTCCCGAGGGGACCCGGAGACGGCGCAGAGGGGGAAGGACCCAGGAGGTCTTTGAAGACAGGAGGCTTCTCCTGGGGGCGCTGGGAAGGGGCAGGTCCACCCACAGGGCTCCCACACTGAGCGTCCAAAGAGCCCACCCAGGCCCCCCGGCCCCGCTCAGGAGCAGGGGGCCCACCCGCACAGCCCGAGCGGAAGACCCCCCGCCCCAACCTGCTCGCCCTGCTCTGGGGGCTCCGGAGACCACTTCTCCCTCGGGGCAGCCGCCCTCCACCTCCACTGCCCGGGACACCCGGCCCCAGGATGCTGCCCTGGGCTGGCCCACTGCGGATGGCAACGGCCCCAGAACCCGAGCTGGGAAACACAGAGGCGGCTGAGGCCCGCGGGGAGGAAGGCGACACGGAGGGTCCGGAAGGCGCCAGGAGGCCACACCGCAGCGAACACTGACTGCCCTGAGCCCAGCGCGGCTCCAGCCCCGTCCCCACCTCAGCCTCTGCTCCGACCAGAGTGGCTCCCTCCCCCGCCCGGCCTTTCGCTCAATGCCCTCCCTCGGCAGGTCCCGCACACGTGGCCTCACGCTGGCGCTAGGCATGAAGGGGACACAGCAGAAGGCCTCCGAGAGCCACCACTCAGGGGCCCACAGACGGGAAGCCCACAAATGCCTTCAAGAGCTCCAAGGGGAGAAGGGGACAGCCAGGCAGGACGGCGGGATCCCGCAGGCCGCTCGGAGGATGCAGCACTTAGGGGACCCCGCCGGGCTGGGCTTGACCACTGCTGCTCCTGCCTGGCACTTCTGACATGGAGACCCTGGTGCCCGAAGGTGCCATGAGGCCCCAGCCGCGCGGAGCAGCACAGGCACAGGGGGGAGCAGCTGAGCAGGCAGCGTGCCAAGAACAAAACCTACGAAACTGAAAGGCGTCACAGCAACAAGTCTGTGTTGTTTGCAACGGTCGAACGCACAGCGACCTCTGAAAACAGGCCTTGGCCACGGTGCCGCAGCGGGGAGCCGCCCACCCTGTGAAGGCACAGGCGCACGCGGGGCCAGGGCGCCCCCGCCCCCCAGCGCTGACAACTCCCCCCTCCTGCGCGCCCACCTCACCCCTGGGAAGCTGCACGGGGAAGCGTGTCTCCCGGGCTTTCCGGCCGCTCCTGGCTCCCCGCGCCCTGCCCTGCTGTCACCTTGTCTCCTCCAGAGCTGACCCCACACCCTCCCCTCCGCCGCCAGCCCTCAGAGTGGACGCTCCCACGCCCCAAACCCTGCTCCCTCTGGGCCCCTGTCCCCAAGGCAGCACCCCTCTGCCCGGCAGCCAGTCAGGGACAGGGGTCACTGCACGCCGTGAGCTGAGCCTGGACCCTGTGCCCCCAGGTCTCTGCGACCCGCCCCCTCCTCTTGGCCCGGGACCGACCCTGCCAGCTTCAGGCGCTCAGGCGGCGGGGTCACCCTGCCCCCGGCCGGGCTCGGCCACACCACGTCCGTCCAGCCGGGGCCCTGTGACCGCTGGCAGCCCACCCAGGCACCTCGACCGCACCTGCTTCCCGTGCGATTGCCTACGTGTCCTCAAGTCCCCTCGGGAACTGGCCCAGGAGCCCCTGTGAGCCCTGGTCTCGGGATTGAGCACAGGGCCCGCGACCGCTGGTGCGCCTGGAGAGTTCCCTTAGAACGTGGGGCCTTACCGTTGGACCAGTGTCATATGGAGCTGCGCAGCCCAGGACCCGGTCTGCAACACAGCAGGCCCCCCAGGCAGTGCCTACTGAATGCAGGACGGGCCCAAGGTCACGGCCGCACGGCTAACTGTGGTCCCGTGATCAACACGGAGCCGCCTCTACAAGCCGCCGCGACGAAGGGCAAGCTTCGCTCGGGAAAGGGCGCGGTCAGCCCTCACCGCGGTCAAGCGACAGGCTGGAGATGAGGCCGGGGGAGGGAGGGGCCTTACCTGCCAGCATGCTCACCACCGACAGCAGGATCTTCTCCACGCTCTGCACGGGGCTCCACCGCTCGGCGCTGCTCTCGTAGCCCATGGGGTCGTCGCCCGGGGCGTGCAGGATGGAAATGCAAACTCTGCCGTCGGGGTAGACTGCGGGGTCGGGGCACGCTGGTGAGTCCGGGGCCGCCACCGCCAGGCACGCCCGCAGGCCCCGGAGCACAGCCGTCCAAGCCGGCAGCCTCCCCGCTCCGGGCCCGGCGGGGTCCCGGCCAGCACTCCCACCCCCTGCTCTGCACCCCAGCGACCCCTCAAAGCCGAGTGGGCCGTGCTGCTCCTCACGCTCACTCCCAGCCCCTGGGTGGAGCTCCTCAGACCGCAGCGCCACCCTCACTCCTGACCAGGAGGCCTGAGCTGCTCTGGCTCCTCCTTGTCTGCCTCCCCCCTCCTGGGGTGTCCGCACCGACTAGACCCCCACCTGCAGGTGCTCCCCTGGCCTCCGGTGTGACCCCATGGCCATCTGTCCTCCCTCGGGGCCGTCCCTGTCCCCACCTCTGACCACCTGCTCACCACTCCACCCCAGCAGCTCTCAGCCAAGCTGCTCGGTTATGTTCGTAAAATAGTTACAGACCGATCAATTTTTTCCTTCTTTTTAGGGCCACACCCGCGGCATATGAAGGTCCCAGGCCAGGGGTCAAATCGGAGCTGCAGCTGCCGGCCTCCACCACAGCTGCCAGCTCGTGGTCCGCCTTCTCCAAAGAAGGACTGTGTCTCAGCCCCCAGCACGCACACGGAGTCGACGCTGAGCTTCGAAAAGAGGGCAGGGGCCCTTCTCGGGGAGGAAGCTAACGGCCGACAGTTAACAACGACCACGGCGGCACTGAAGAGAGGTTCCAAGGGCGTGTTGGGCCTCCAGTCCCGGGGCCATCGGGCAGCCCCTCCAGGGGACGGGGACGGAGGCGCCTGGCGGGGCTCTCGGGTGGGGAGGTGCTGGCCGGGTGCGGCGGGGGAGGGTGTGCCCAGAGGGAGAAGCCAGAGACTGCAGGCGCTGCCAGGTCACTGTGGGTCCAGCCTTTACATCTGACATGCAGCAAAGCAGCGGAAAGGGAGTGGGTCCAAAGAAGTGAGCGCTCCGCTTGGACAGAAGAGCAGATTTTGCTCGCGTCCCGTCTCCACTGCTGAGATCGTGACTGTCGGCAGCGACATCACTCACAGGGGAAAATTACAAAAGCAAACCAAGGAACCACAGCCACAGGCGTGCCCGCTGTGGCGCAGTGGAAACGAACCCAACTAGTGTCCCTGCGGATGCGGGTTCGATCCCTGGCCTCGCTCAGTGGGTTAAGGATCTCGCGTGGCCGTGGCTGTGGCGCAGGCCTGCAGCTACAGCTCCCATTCGACCCTCGCCTGGGAACTTCCATATGCCAGGGGTGTGGCCCTAAAAACAAAACAAAACGAAATAAAAAACTGCAGCCACAAAGGGACCCCAATCCCTGACACTGTACTTCTCGACGTAAGCGCCGTAAATATGTTTCCATGGTCTTAAATATTCCTCTTTAAAATTAACTGTTTACTTCAGAACAAAAGATTTACAAGAAGAAAAAACCCCACCACCGCAAGAGTATCGCTGCTAACATTTTTCTGCTCTACGTCCAACCGTACACATTCGCATGTGCCTTTTTCAAAACATTAAACCGTAGCAAGCACACGGATCAGTGACCTGCTTCGCTTGTTCGTTTGTTCGCTGCAGCACGAACCTCGTTCCAGGTCACGGAACAGCACGCCAGGTCAGCCAGGTCACTTCCAACGTCTCCAGTGGCCCGGGCGGCGGATCTGTGCGACTCAGGTCACGCGTCCCCACCGCTGCGGGCCCGGGCTGCCCTATCGTTTCCCGGGTTAAAAACGGGGGGTGACGGAGACTGCCCCCCGGTCTCCTGCTCGGCCCCTCTAACAGCAGGTGGCCGGTCAAACGGCATCCAGTCTTATTGCCGTTAAACTGTCCTTCAAAGCTGAAGTCCCATCAACACCACCGTCAGCAATCTGCTAAAACGCAAACCCCAGGAGCCACACGAAGGGACCCGTCCTCGTCCTCGACAGCAGGGCCCCGGCGGCCCCCCGGAGCCCGCGAGCCACCGAGAGGGCCTCTCGAGCACTTACTGTTGGGGTGGAACATCTCACAGGTAAACCTCATCTTCGGAGGGCTCAACGGGTAATCCAGCGGGAAGCTCAGGACGGCCGGAAAAACCCCAAACTCAAAACAGGTGTCTTCGGGGCCCCTGGAAGACACAACACACACAGAACTTCAAGGGAGACGCTGCATCCTCTACCCGCTTTCTTCGCGTGAGTGACGGAAACTTCGACGGCTTGACAAAGGCACATGGAAAGGCCCCTGGTGGTCCTGGTGAGCCGGCACCTTCTGCTCCGCGGAAGGCAACCTCACCGCCCCAGTCCGGCCTGGTCTGATCACGAAGACCAGGTCCCAGCAGCCGTCACACAGAACGGCGAGCAGCCCTCGAGAAGCCGCGGCCAGAGAAGAGAACGCGGGCCAGCACCGCCAGCGCCGAGGGACGGGGTTTTTCTGTCTGTGGCACAATCACCCTTTAGGACGGGGATAGACAGCACGGCACGGGTTAGAGCAAGATTCCACGGCAGGAAATGAACGGGGGGGGGTTAAGGGCTGTTATTTCAAAGGCTATTTTGAAGTCGTGAAAGCGCCCGAGAAGTGGTTCTGTAACCTAAAGTAACAACAGCCCGCAGGGATCCTCGGGGACACTCGCTGGAAGGGCCAGGCGTGCACACGTGCACTGGCCGCAAGCCCTGACCTGCAGGCCTGGGCGCGTGCCACGTCCTGCACCGACACGGTCGCCGGAGTCCTCCCTGTCGCCAGGCACGCGCCTGCCTGGGTTAACGTCCTCCTCGTGTGGAAAACGGCGGCAACGGGCCGCGCCCCTTCCAGACGCCTGCCCCCACATTGCACAGACCCCCCCGGCCCTGCCCCGCAGGCCGGACACGAGGCCCCAGCTCGCCTCGTCACAGAGGGAACGCCGCCTCCCCCACAAAGGTCACTCATCACCAGGCATCGGGGGTGTTTTTGAAAAGCCTAACCCGTCTTTCCTGCATAAATGTCTGAGGCAGAACTGCTGACTGTCAGCTACAGACACGGACCTGGAGCGGCGACCCCGGAAGACCCATCGATCGGCGAGTCAGAGGGATGCGGTGCTTCACGCGGGCAGCGGGGGCGGCCCTCCCAGGACCACCTCCAGGGCCCCGCGTGACACACCACCTCCACGACACGGCGACCAGCACAGGGGGCCGAGCCCGCAGCTCTGCAGAGCGGTTCAAAGGACAACAGGGTCCCAGAGAAGCGGTGCGGCTTTCTCTGCATTTGGTAACAACACCCAGGGGGTTCGGTGGCACCAGGGCCATGGATGCCGGCGGCGGGGGGGCAGGTAAAATGTCAAAACAAGAACAAGGCGAAAAGTGTTTGCGGAGCCAACCTGTTCTCAATTTAAGACACAGATCTTGATTCTGAAAGCTGTCCCTGCTACGTCTGGGGAAGCCAAGCGTGAAAAGCTCCTTTGTTCCGAGGCATGTGTGTGACTGACAGCAGTGCCCAGAGCCTTGGCCCGGAGCCAGGACGCAGCGGGAGCCTGTCCCTCGGAAGCGGGGTCAGCACAGCCGGCAGGTGGGGAGCTGCGGCCTCGCCTCGCCCCACGGGTGGCGGACGGCGGCCCCCGTGCTGGCGCTCCATGCGTCCTCCGGCGGGAAGGCGCGCGAAGCACAGCTGTCACCTCCCCAAGGGTTAAGGGACCCCGCCTGGGCCCTCGGTCAGCTCAGCAGGAGTCCGGAACACAAGCGCTCCGGCCGCGACCCCGAGGCCTGGGTGGCAGGCGGCACCTGCCCCGCAGGCTGTTGGCGCGTGAGGCTGCGGCCCGGCCGGCAGCCAGCGCAGCCAGCGCGGCATGTGAGCAGGAAGGGAGTCTGGGCAGCGCTCCTGGCTGAGCCACGTGCTGTTTGCGCCTCTCTCTGAAAACAGGCCTGTGTTTCTCATAAGAGGGCTTTCTTCACAATGAAACAAACGAAACCCACTGGGTGGTCTGCAGCTTCAGGAGCATGATGGAGCATTTCCTCAAGTGCTCCACGTCCTAGGCAGCAAAGCTCTCTGCCAGGGCTCTGGGTCGCTACTGGTGTGACCCTGGGGTTTGTTTCTCATCCAGAACGCCCGCTGCCTCGGCCTGGCGTGCAGGTGTGCCCATGGCAGGTGCGCCCCGTGGGCAGCGGCGGCGTGGCGGCCGCCCGCCTGGAAACCGCTCTCGAGCAAATTCCTGAACCAACGCAGGGAGAGGTCGTGAATGCTATTTTTGGACAAGTTCTACTTCCGTAACCCAGGACAGCCTCACTGGCCTCGCACTGAAGACCGCCTGGCCTGGAAACCTGCAGGAGGGAAAGGGCAGTGCGAGCGGGGAGCAAGGACGCCAGGCTGCCCCGAGGCCAACAGACCCCCAGAGCCGCAGAGCCCGGACCGAGGGAAACAGCGACCCCGACTCTTCAGAGCTGCGCCAAATGCAGGGCTGCTTTCCGAACCTGGCGCTGGGGCGACAGCACGGTCAGCAGGGCCCAGGCTGTGGGACGTCACACCGAGTCCACTCGGGGAAGAGGCGCCAGGAGCCAGCGCGGGGCGCAGCACCTGCGGGCTGAACCCCACGGGCCCAGCCACGCTCGCTCCCGCCCAAGGACAGGGCCCCGCCACCACGCACCGCCGCGAGGGACCGTCACGCAGAGACAGCACACGCGGGAGACAGCCGAGCTCCGTCCTCCAACACGAAAGGCGGGTGAAGAGCCGCGCTCCGCTCTCCAAGCAGCTGCGCGGAGCAGCGTGCGGGGAGCAGCGTGCGGGGAGCGGGGAGCAGCGTGCAGGGAGCGGGGAGCGGCGAGCGGCGGGCCCGGGCCCGAGGGAAGCTGGCGAGTCGGGGCGGGAGGGGGCCGGCACCGCCAGGCCCGTTCCAGGAGGGCAGCAGCAGGCGCACGGCACTCCAGCTGCGGCAGGGGTGGAGGAAGCTGTTCTGGCGCTGTCGTCTCTTCCAGGTTTGTCACAGCGCACGGCCATAACGTCGCAAACATACACACATCAGGCTTTAAAGAGAGGAGGCTGGAAATCCACTCACCAGCCTGTAAACTGGAACTCAATCACTAAGGGACGATAGTTCCCCACGGTGCCAACCCCTGACCTGCAGGACGGCTTCCGAGACGCCGTCCCGGTCCAGGGGCCGGCTGTCACCGCGAGGGCCGCCACCTCCCTCCTGCACCCTCTGCTCCCAGCCAACCTCGAGCCTCCCCCAGGCAGGTGAGGTGCAGGATGCGGCCTCCAGGAGCTCAGGACTCAGCCCCGGTGGGCGCTGCTGAGCCTCTAAGGCTGCAGTCGCTGGGCTTCGGCCCAGGCTAGAGACTGAAGGGGCCTGCTGCAGGGGGGGTCGCCCTGCCGGCGTTCCGGGGAGAGGGCCCCCGCTGCTTGTCCCCTTGGGAGCTGGGTGGCGTCCCTGGGGAGGGACCCAGACGGCCGCCTTGCTGTGTTTTGCCCTTCCGCTGCGCTCTCAGCACCCATGGAGCCCTGGCGCAAAGGAGCAGTGCTGAAAACACAAGGAGGACGAGGACGGGCGCGTCCATTTCGGAAACCACAGCTGCGACACGTACCGTCTTCTCCGTTACAATCACCGTCCAGATTAGCTCTGCCCCAAAGGAGCCCACAGTTATCTCCTCATTTTTGCCGGCAACAGTTCAGTCCCTGGCCTCGCTCCGTGGGTTAAGGATCTGGTGTTGCCACGAGCTGTGGTGGAGGTCGCAGATGTGGCTTGGATCCCGCATTGCTGTGGCTCTGGTGTAGGCCGGCGGCTACAGCTCCGATTAGACCCCCAGCCTGGGAACCTCCATATGCCGCGGGAGTGGTCCTGATAAGACAAAAAAAAAAAAAAAAAACGGGCAAAAGTTCTTAAGTTCACCAAAAACCGTACGTGAGTGGATGATAAACCCGTGAAAAGATGCTGGGCACCACTGGGTTTAGGGAAACGCAGGCCAAATCCACAGTGAGGCCCCTCACTCCCAGCAGACCACGCCGGCAGGTGAGGAAGTGGGGAAGCGAAAACTCAACGGCTCGGGTGGGGACCTAAGATGTGACCGGTTCCAGCAGATGCTGGACCTAAAGGGAGGCTCTGCTCTGGCGACTCCATGCCCGCGTGTCGGGCGGAGGAGGGGAGCCCGTCCGCAGACCCATCGCAGTGCCCGCAGCAGCCGCACCACCTCGACAGCTGTGAGGGCCGGTGGCCACCTGCACGTGGCCGGGGAGCAGGCGAGCCGCCGTGGCCGGGTCACGGGGGACACGTCCGTGCTGAGGGGGAGCGCAGAGCCAGGCCGCGCAGACGTGCCGTCGTGGGGTTCCGTGTGCAGCACCAGTCCAGGAAAGGCAACTGGACAGTCGGAGGGCGCATGAGACGTGCCCCGGCTGAGGGCGCGAGGGGACTGAGGCCACTGGCACCAGGACTGGCTGGCAATGCTCCAAAGCTGAGCTGCGCTGAGGAGTGCAGGGTGCTCGGAGCCTAATCTACCAAAACCATGGACGTGTACCCGCGCAGGGGTTCGACCTACGGCCATGCCGTCTTCTGAGCCTCCGGCCACACCAGGGTTTCTGGACCCCGGCAGGGCAGGCGGGGCGTGTGGCGCTCTCCCCGGCTCCCTGAGGTGACAACCACAGACTCTGCCCAAGGTCCCTCAGGGCGAGGCCGTCCCCGGTGACAACACTGGTTGAGACCCGTCGGCCACCGTTTGCCTGAACCGCCAGTGCTGCAGCTCCGCACATCACTCCGGACGAGGCAGACCCGCCTGTTTCCTTCGCGGGGAAAGGGGGGGAGAGGAGGCCACGGCCCGGGGATGACAGTCGCAGGGGCGGAACGTGGGTCAGAGCACAGAGGCGGCCAGTCCCAGGCGTCTGCTTTCAGGCTGCAGGTTTACCTGGCGGGCACGGCCCTGACAGCCAGGCTTCTGATCTAAAGGGAGGCCACCGGGACCGTGGCTTCACACCCAGCGTGGGCCAAGCGGAGTCCAGGAGCCTCGTACCCGCAGGTGTGAAGCAGCTGGGACCCTGGGGCACCAGCTGGTGGGGATGGAGTCGGCCAAGGGGCCCCCACCACGCGGGGAGGGAAGGGCCTGCTCATTCCCGGAGGCCATGGAGCCTTGAGAGGCTGGCGCGGGACAAGAACGGGGCAGGGCTCCAGGGGCTCCCTTTCTTTCCCAGCCGTCCTGCCCCGCAGGGCCGCCTTCCGACAGAAGGGCCGTCCCCCCCCACAGCCCCCACACCACAGCCCAGGGCCAGCGAGGCCGCGTGGGCCATGGAGCTGGAGGAGGTAGGTGGTGAAGCCGCTTGTCCAAAATGGTGCTGAGCCTCTGTTCTGTCCAAATAAATGGAGGTCAGAGAGGCAGGGTGTAAAACCAGGACCACAAAGCCAGCCGGCCACACCCAGCGCAGGGCCCACGCCCCGTGGGTCGGAC
Source organism: Sus scrofa (assembly GCF_054392235.1). Lineage (NCBI taxonomy): Eukaryota > Metazoa > Chordata > Mammalia > Artiodactyla > Suidae > Sus > Sus scrofa. Next base: position 222,821,493 of record NC_139395.1, read on the forward strand.
TGGGAAGCCCCAGCCCCTTCCTACCGGGTCACAGGTTCAAACACCACCACAAGCTCAGCCCCGAGGCCCTGGTTCCCTCTCCTTTTAATCAGAGAGCGGGCAGGGGCGATTTTATCACTGTGGCTAATCTGTGTGTGGCCCTCCTGGCCCCTCCTCTTGCTCTTTCGGGGTGGAGACGATGCGGGGTCCCCTGGGACACGCCTGTGTCCTCAGACGAGGGCCCTCGGCATCTGCTCCCCAGACATCTGGAAAGACGGCCTCTTCACCGCGCAGCCGAGAAGAGAGGCGGCCCGCAGACCAGCACTGCTGCAAAGGCCGCCGGCTCCAGACGCCCAGGAAAGGAGGCAAGCCCGGTTTCTAGAAACCCTCCCAGGGCAGGGAAGAAGCTCTGAAGACAATCGAATCAACAGAGGGAAGAAAACCTATCAGGAAGGAGGGAAACCCAGCCAGCTGCCTGCCAAAATGGCAGGGCGAGACAACTCAACAGAAGGACAGTTAATTCCTTAATAGATGTTTTCAGCACATTTGTAAACGGCCCCTTGTTTGTGGAAGGATCTGGAACAGGCCCCAAATCCACAAACTCCCCAGACCCCGAAGCAGGGGAATTCCACACTAACGCAAAAGCCTCACTCAAACACCAACGTGCTCTCCCGAAAAACAGCTCCAATGTCTTTTTAAGACAAGTTTTCAAAATATTGGTTTAATTTTATATTGCTTGTCTGCGAGTCATAACAGTTACTCTAACAGATTCCTAACAATAAACCCATTTTAAAAAACCACCCTGGAAGGCTCGAGCGTCCCTGTGAGGCTTCTTCGGCGTCGGCCGTGATGCAGAGACAGCAGGACCGTCAGAGGCCCGCTGACCCCCGCACCCCCAGGGCCTTCCAGGCTCCGCGCCCCACCGTGGGGCCCGCTCCCCGGGGCCGCGCCTGCGTCTCAGGAACACAGGCAGACGCGCAGGACGTAGTCCATGAAAAGAACAGGTTACAAATCAAGCGCCTGTCACATGACCCGTCTCCCTAAGAACGAGACGCTAAGCTGACCCCAGCACACAAGGCCCTGTTCCACCAAACAAAAGGCAGGCTGCGCGGGAGACCCCCCACCGCCCACTTCCTAACGGCTTTGGGGACGGGACACGGCACAGCTTAGACACAGACAGGCTGTGAGGCCATCCTCGTGCCAGAAACACTGAGAGAGAAGGCGTGGGCGCCCAGAGCAGCAACGAGGGAAACCTCTCTGTTCAGGAATGCGCCAGGTACCTGCGCTGCTGAGCGTTTATTAATGATTTTGAAAACAATCTGCTTAGCAAAAAACTCATTTTCACACCAATTTTCGTGTCTTAACCTCAGCGCCACAGACAACACTTAGCGGCAATTCGTTTTTCTGACTGAACGTGACACAAGCGCTGGGCAAACGCGGGACACCCGAGGAGGCCGGAGTTGCCACCTGGCCTGCAAAGGGCCCCTCCTTCCAGGCGCCCCCACCACGGGGCCTCTCAATCCATCCACCCACCCGAAACCGCTCTGGCTAATCACCCCTCATGCTACCGGTGAGGGTAGCGCAGCTGAGTGTAATAAACGCCACCTTCCTAAATTCTGCCTAAAACACAGCAAGTCTAACATGGCCAAGAACTGCACATCCAAGGTAGAAAGAAGAGAAACAGGGAGTTCCTGCCGTGGCTCAGTGGGTTAAGAACCTGACTACTATCCACGAGGACACAGGTTCGATCCCTGGCCTCGCTCAGTGGGTTAAGGACCTGGTGTTGCCGTGAGCTGTGATGTAAGTTGCAGACGCGGCTCAGATCCCGCGTTGCCGTGGCCGTGGCGGAGGCCGGCAGCTGCAGCTCTGATTCGACCCCTAGCCTGGGACCCTCCATATGCTGCAGGATCGGCCTCGAAAAGCAAAAAAAAGAAAAGAAGAAAGAAGGAAGGAAGGAAGAAAGAAGAGAAACAAAGGGCCCAGGTCTTTGGCCAAAGAACACTCTGAAATCAGGGGTCCATTCGACTCCTTCCGAGCAAAGTGACCACAAGTAAAAGAAACCTCATGAAGTCCCATCAGGATCTCTCTAGAACAGCACCAGGAACCACACTGCTCACCTTGAAACCAAGCCACATCCCGAGTCAGGGACAAGGGAAGGCCAGACAGGGGACTAGAAAAAGGAGCGGCAGCAGAGGAGGGGACTGAAGCCGGGCTCAGAGGTGGGCAGGGCCCAGGCTGTACCAACAGGCCCAGGGTGCGTGACCCCCCCCTCCCCCCGGCGTCAGAGCCCCAGGCTCGCGGGGACTTCTTGAAGCCACGGCCCATTCCATTTAAGGCTAACGCAGCACAGCCAGACCACAAACCTGCTTATTTTGCACCACGAGAACTATAAATACGACTAGGTCTGAGGAAACACCGCCGCTCCGGGTGGAGCAGCGGTCCTGCTCCTTTTTCTGCTTCCAGAGCGGCAGACTCGAGGAAGGCGCGACAGAGGCAGCACGCTCGGCCTCGCTTTAATGGGGACACACTAAGCAGCGGGCCTGACGTCCACAAAAGCTTGAAACCCAACCCCACACACGATTAACTCACATGATCAACGCCTCCCATTCAAAGAAATTCTCTTCATTCATGGGGCCTGCAGGGAAAGAAGAAACAGCACATTTCAACTGGGAAGGCAGGCAGCTGCGGTGGTCAGAAATTACGAAGAGGCGGATGTCACACTATCTTACCTGCCACAATTCCTTCCGGGGGATTCAGTGTTAATTCTGTAAAATTAAAAAGGAAAACCATTAGGAAAAAGAACGACCACGACGTTGCATTTTAACAAAAAAACTTTTAAACTTTTAAATTTAAAAATCCAGAGCATATAAGACTCTAAATTGCTCCAGTACGTAAGCACACACAGTGACCGATGAAATTCTGCTTGTGCCTCGTGCAGGCCTGCCCCGGGTGCACGTCTGATCCACACCAGCCAAGGGCAGTGTTTTAGAACCGCGGCCTTTTCACGTTACCATGAGGACGCAGACAACGTGTGAGCTCTCTTTGCAAAGCCCTCCTCTGGGTGTTCTGACCAAGCTCACAAATCAAACGCGGTTATTACCTCCCAACAGACCGGGATTTCCCGTCATGCTGAGCCGTGGAACAAACCTTTCTGAGTGTGCAAACCAGAGACACGAACCCGCCCTGAGGTGTCAAAAGCCCAGCACCATCAAGCCCATCAAGCCCCAAGCGGCCTCCAACATCACGCTGCAAAACCCGCGAGCCCCACGGACGTGCGGTTCCGCGAAGGTCAGACTCCAGCACTCACGGCAGAAACAGGGAGCAAGCAGCCAGCAGCTGCCCTTCTCAGCAATTTAAGGAGGCCAGCAGCTGTTCAAAGACTCGAGGCCCAGCCCCGCCGCCCGGAAGCCTCGGAGGACTGTCCTCCCCAAGCCGGGCCCCCTCGCTTGGTCCACGGGAGGCTCCAGAACGAAGCCGCAGCTGTGCCCCAAGCCGGCAGGGAGCACTTTGGGAGAGAGAAGCGGACACGGGCGGAAGGGCAGCCACAGGCGCGTGGGCCCCGGCCGGTCGGGGCCATCACCGGTAGGAAACACCAAGGGAGCCGCAAACCCAAAAGCGCATCCCCTGTAGAGACACGCAATTAACAATTCCTGGCAAAACAAACACAAGGCATGAGGACTGGAAACAAAGAAACACAACCATCATTATTCACAGATGCTATGCTTCTCCACGTGAGTGCAAAAAATCTAAATACAAACTATGAGAAGAGGGAGTTGGCCAAAGTTACTGAATACTAGGTCAAGACATATAACTGAACTGTACTTCTATATATTAGCAAGTTAAAAAAGGAGAGCCTAAAAAAGAAAACAATTATAATGGGAAACATGTGGAAATAAGCTTTTTAGGAGTTCCCGTCATGGCGCAGTGGTTAACGAATCCGACTAGGAACCATGAGGTTGCGGGTTCGGTCCCTGCCCTTGCTCAGTGGGTTAACGGTCCGGCGTTGCCGTGAGCTGTGGTGTAGGTTGCAGACGCGGCTCGGATCCCGCGTTGCTGTGGCTCTGGCGTAGGCCGGTGGCTACAGTTCCGATTTGACTCCTAGCCTGGGAACCTCCATATGCCGCGGGAGCGGCTCAAGAAATGGCAAAAAGACAAAAAAATAAATAAATAAATAAATAAGCTTTTTAAAGATGTGTGAGATCTTTAACAGAATGGAACATATTAACGAAAAATTCAAACGACCTTAATGCATAGAAATAACCGTGCCCACAGACTAAGAAGGCCAATCTTGTAAAGTTATCCATCCTACGAGAGCCGAATCTACGGATCCAGCGCAACCTCGGCCAAAACCCCAACAGGTTCTCCTGCTTGAGCTTGACAAGATAACTCTAGAACATACGGAAATGCAAATGACCAAGAAGAGCCAAGACATTCTTTAGAAACAATAGGCCAAGAGCTCCGTCCACGGGCTGTCGAGACTCACCCAGAGCAGAGTAAGGACGGCAGCGTGACACCAGCAGAGCCCAGCAGAGGGACAGAGAGCGCGGGTGCCCAGAAGAGGCCCTCAGTCGGCCAGCAGGGCAGCGCCGCAGAGCAGGGGGAGGGCAGCCTTGCCACGAAACGGTGCTCGTCTTCAAGGCCAACACAGCAAAACCTTTGCCCCGTCTCCCAGCCCACACAAAAGCAACGCAAGAGAGAGACGGACAGGAGCCATGCTGGAGAGAGCACACCGGGGCCTCTGCCCCAGGGCCCTGCAGGGCTCCTAGTAAGTCCCCTGGGAAAACGCCTGGCAGGAGCCCCGGGACACCTCTAGTCCAGACGAGGCGACGGGGCTCCTGGCCCCAGGGAGACCAGGCCGCACGCTGCAGGGAAAGGGAGGGGACTGGAAACGCAGCTGATGACGGATCACGTCTTCCCAAGGCAGCCTCCACAAACCCCCGGGCACAGGGCCTCGGAGCTCCCGGGCGGTGAGCGCGTGGCGGGCTGGGCGGGTGGGGCCCCCGCAGAGAGCGGGGAAGCGCCAGGCCTCCCCACACCCGCCCCCGCCCGGGGCTCCCGAGTTCACCCTTTACGGCACACGGCACACGGGTGACCTACTGAGTCAGACGTTGCTCTGCGGTCTGTGAGCTGCCCTGGCGAGTTAATCAAATCTGAGGAGGGTCCCGGGAACCGCGAACTTACAGAGACGGGTCAGAAGCAGAGGTGACAACCTGGATTTGCAACGGACATGGGGGCGGGACGGTCCCGTGGGACCGCAGGACACCCGGCTGGTACGCCTGGCGTGGGGAAGGCCCCGCAGGTCTGCCGTGAAGGAAAGAGACGTGAGCTCCCAAACAGGGCGAAGAACAGCCCGGTCACCCGGGAAGACGGGAGGCAGGTGCGCACGGGCAGGCCGCTGCCACGGCGGGGCGGGCAGCAGACAGACCACGACAGACGCGGCTCTCCAGCCTCAGCCGCGCCCGCCTCCGTCCCGTCGGAAGCGAAGGCCAGTCACCTCAGCCGACTGACACATCTGGCGGCGCCACGTTCAGCAGCGGGATGGCTGGTGCGTCGCTGGGGGGGGGGGGGGACCAAGGCCAAACGGCTCGGTCACGCCCCTCGGCAACAAGTGCGGCTGCTGCGAATGAACGGTCTCAACGTGCGCTTGGAGACCCCGCGCCGCCGCCGCTGACCACCACCACCCCCCGGGGGGGAAGGGACGCGGGTCTCCCGGCCGCTCCGTGAACACACAGCCGCCGCGCGGGTCACCTGTGAGCCCTCGCCTGCGAGGCAGGGCGCCTGGAGGGAGCGGGCCCTCGGGGGCCACCTGACTGCCCACCCCGTTCACGAGGGGGGCTCACACTGCACTTCTGCTGCTCGCTTTGGGGCTGCGAACCCGCCCTGAGCGCTCGTCCCTCCCAAAACTCCACTGACTCACTTAACAGCCACCGCATGCGGCAGCTTGATGTGGGATCTCGTTCCCCGACCAGGGACCGAACTCAGGCCACTGTGGCGAAAGGGACGAGTCTTCGTCATCAGATCACCAGGGAACGCCCACTGTGTTCTTCTTCTTGAGTCTCAGGACCCCCCCGAAAAGAAATGCACGTTATCTACCTGAACACAAAGCACAGAGGCATGTGCTCAGCTAGTAAAGACGACACCAACGACGTCCTCTTCTCACCCAAGGGATAATCGCGCCCTGGGGACCCTGAGACCCGCCGCGACCCTCTCCGGGAGCCACCCCGCGGCTGCGTCAACCCGCCCCACCGCTCCTCGGGCGCAGCAGGGGCCACGAGGCCTGAGGAGGAGGGCCTGGGGCCTGGGCGGCGGCTGCCCAGCTGTGCCGAGACCTAACGGGCAGCGCGTGTGAACTTGAGCCACAGGCGCTGAGGACGGGGAGAGTCGGACTCGCGGTCAGGCGTGGGGCTTGAACCCCGGGAGGGGCTCTGCGCCGGGCAACCCTGGCAGAGAAGCAGCTTCCGGGGGGAAGAGTCTAGTTCTGAAAACGTCAACTTAAGATGCTCGTAAGTCACTGAAGTGCGGACGGTCTCGGAGGATCGGGGCCTGACACCAGAACCCCGAGAGCAGCCCAGCTGGACACGGCCATCAGGGCGCCTCGAACCCGGACCTGGGTGGTGACCAACAAAGGCTCCGCTCTGCCAGCCCCGGGGACTCGTCTGTGAGCGTTCCCACAGCTGCCGTCACAGGCCCACGGGGCCCCCTCAGGAAAACCGCCCTGGTCTGATACAGGCGCGGATGAGGGAACTGACAAATGAGGCCACGAGGAGTGGACAGCAAGGGGACCGGAGTCCCTTCATCTCTTCATGGGTTACCCCGCCTCTGTCTCCTGCAGTTTTGTTATTTCTAGTTTTACTAATCGGACCTGGTCTGTTTCGTCGATTTTCAAGCTTTTTACGGACGTCTGTTGCGTGTGCCACGGGCACGAGCACGGAGAGCATGGCATCCTACGGCCCCTTCCAGCCCCTGGGCAGCAGGAGGGGCTGTGCAGAAGCAGAGAGCTCCCCCGATCAGGAAACGGAGGGACAGCGGCGGGAGGGGAAACACAACAGCGGGAGAAACTCTGGGAATTACAACCACCTAACTGTCTCTGCCCTGTTTCTTCCTCCGTCAGGAAGCCGTGCTGGGAGCAGAAAGCATCCCTTTCCCCGGGTACCCAGCTGCTCCCTAAGCTCGGGGCTCCGCTGGGCGACACACCCACTCGAGACCTCAGGGCTCGGCCGCCTTCTGCCCTCGCCGTGGGCCGGTGCATGAACAGTGTGACCCGCCCACACGGCGACAGCGACAGCGGGGCACAGCCTGACACCCGTGACCCTCAGAGCCCTGGGGACACCGGGCCGAGCAAGAACCGACGCAGAGGCCCCACACAGAGGGACCGGCGTGAGTCTCCACGAGAAGCAAAGCTATCGAGGCAGGAGCGAATCCGCCGCTGCCAGTGGCCAGAGCCAGGCAAGAGGGAACTTTCCAGAGCAAGGGCAGCCGCGCGGCGCACACGGCGTTGATGCTGCGCAACAGGAGACACTTGCAAAGCGCAGGGTGGTATATTTGAAACTGGCATGTTTTATACTGTGTAAATTTTATCTCCATAAAGCTGACCCCCAAAATTAATCTGTGGTTTTACGAAACAGAAAAAAATAAATCTCCTTGAGGATACTCAGGAGAATACCTCCATGCTCTTAGTATAAAGACGTATTAAACAGGGTTACCTGCAAAGTTAATCATAACCAAAAAGCACTAACCATGGAGTGCCCGTCGTGGCGCAGTGGATAACGAATCCGACTAGGAACCATGAGGTTGCGGGTTCGGTCCCTGCCCTTGCTCAGTGGGTTAAGGATCCGGCGTTGCCGTGAGCTGTGGTGTAGGTCGCAGACGCGGCTCGGATCCCGCGTTGCTGTGGCTCTGGCGCAGGCCGTCAGCTACAGCTCCAATTCGACCCCTAGCCTGGGAACCTCCAAATGCCGCGGGAGCGGCCAGAGAAATAGCAAAAAGACAAAAAAAAAAAAAAAAAAAAAAAAAAAATAGCACTAACCATAAAGGAAAACACTGATAAAGTTAAGAACTTCTGAAAACAAAAAACATATTCAGAGCACATCTTTCAGAGAACGCAAAGGTGAGCCCTGGAGAGAAAGACGACACTGACCACAGAGACAACCAACATAGGGCTTCGAGCTGAACTTCGAAAGGCTGCCTCACAGTATAAACACTGCCAGACCCAAAGAAAAATCCATCTCAAGCCTTGAACAGGCACGTCACAAACACACAGAAAGACATCTGATTGGTCACTAAACCGAAGACAAGGTGTTCGACCCCATTCACTGTGGGAAACGCAAACTAAAACCAAAACCAAAATCGCAGCAGCAGCCCCAGGAGAATAACCCAGTCGCCACGGCTAACGGGGAGGGCTGGCCGTGACGTGTCCACAGAGGGAAGGAGCCACAGAAACGCAAGGCTGGGAAGAGTGGAAACCACTTTGAAAAGGAAGTTGCTTTGCCTGCCATGACCCAGAACCTCCTCTCCGGGGTATAAACTCACAGGCACACGCACACCGGCAGCAAGAGACCCGCCTGCGGATTTTCGGTGGGCTTTTTAATCTGTCTGTCTGTTTGCTTTCTTACTGATGTCGACGTAGAAGACTAGCTTCAGGTTCTGGGCAGCAACCACCCTGGATGGAAACAACGCCCTGGAAAGGCCCTCCGAAACCTCTGGGAGGCAGAAGGTGCTGGGCGGGACGGAGGCATATCTGTCACATCCGCAGGCTCCCAGAGCGAGGGCACGACTGGAGGCGGACCCAGGCTAGCAGCGTAGCAAGAGTCAGGGGAGGTCACTGGGAGAGCACAGGGCACTCGAAGTGCTTCCACTGCCACACAAACACTGTGCCAACGGGTGGTTTCGGAGCAGGCCTGTGTCTCTGTGGCACTACACGGTCCACGACGGAAAAGCACAGCGTTCCAGGCTCCTCACAGGACCCTTTGACTACAGGTGGGATTCCCTCTTCTTCACCACCTGCTTCCTGCTGGCAGCGGAAGCTCTGAGGAGGTGCACAGGCCACAGAGCACAGGCTTGAGCACCCACACTGGGCCAAGGACTGGAAGTAGCCAACCGCTAATCACACATCAACAACGAAGACCAGCTATGCGGAGTGCCCGTCGTGGCACAGCAGAAACAATCCGACGAGGACCCATGAGGTTGCGGATTCAATCCCTGGCCTTGCTCAGCGGGTTAAGGATCCGGCGTTGCCATGAGCTGTGGTGTAGGTCGCAGCCTCGGTTCGGATCCTGAGTTACTGTGGCGGTGGTGGAGGCCGGCAGCTGCAGTTCTGATTCGACCCCTAGCCTGGGAACCTCCATGTGCTGCGGGAGCGGCCCTAAAAAAGAAAAAAAAAGGAGAGAGATCAGTTACACCTCTTCTCCGCCAAGCGCTCTTCAAGGGTGGAGTGAGCCAGACAAGGCCATGCCTTCCACGTGGAGGAGGGGACCCAGAGACCCAGGGTTTCTGAGGAGCACAGTGAACAACAGAGTGAAGTGACAACAAGACAAGGCCAGCGGCCAGGAAAGGCCTGCTGTGCAGGTGGTACTGGAGGGGGGCTCTTTCTTTAACGAGGTGTAACTCACATGGACCCTTACGCTCATGCCATGCGTGTTACAGGGAGATTCCCCAATTGCACACACCGTGAAATGACAGCACAAACACCACCCACCATCACAGAGTTTCAAATGCTCTCTCTTGTGATGAGAACTTTGAAGATCTATTCTCAGCAACCGTGTGCAACACAGCATCATCAACTCCAGTCACCGTGCCCTAAGTGCTGTCACCAAGACACACCCCCTTATGAGAAAAGCCCCACACAGATCAAAGCAGATGAGCTGCAAAGTGCTAAAGAGGGCGGGGGACACAGTGTCAGTGGGAAGGGAGCTGGGAAAGGAGCCCCTGAGCCTGGAGGAGGCGCTGACGTTAAGAGTGGACCTCAGGAGCTCCCGCTGTGGTGTAATGGGATGGGCGGTGTCTGCAGCACCAGGGGGCACAGGGGGTTAAGGGATCCGGCACTGCCTGAGCTGCAGCATGGGTGGCAAGTGTGGTTCCAATCTGCTCTCCACCCTGGGACACCATACACCAGGAGTATTCAAAAGAAAAAAAGGTGGGCCTCATTCCCCAGGTGCGGGGCTCCCCTGGGAGCTTCTCTCTGCGCACAGCCCCCTCCAGGGTGGGGCAAAGTCTCTAAGCCGCAGCCGGAGAAATGCCCCCTCCGGCAGCTACCCACCCGCATCCTTGGTCAAGAGCGGCACCTGCTGGTCAGCAAAGAATTGCAGCAACCGAGTTCTCCAAGCAGAGGGATGGTTTCTGGACTTAACGCTGTTTCCTTGTTGTTTTGCTTCTAAAACACACATACGCAACCATACAGTTTCATGTTTAATGACAGAAACCTCAAAAAGAAATAAAATCTTAAAGTCAGAGAAATTCGCAATGACCATTCTTTGCCACTGAGTCCTTGAGAATGTTAATCGGTTAAAAACACTGTTTCGGGAGCTCCCGTGGTGCTCGGTGGTTTAACAAACCCGACTGGCATCCATGAAGATGCGGGCTCGGATCCCTGTCCTTGCTCAGTGGTGTAGGTTGCAGATGTGGCTCGGATCCTGCGTTGCTATGGCTGTGGTGTAGGCCGGCGGCTGCAGCGCCAATTGGACCCCTAGCCTGGGAACCTCCATATGCCGCAGGTACGGCCCTAAAAAGACAAAAGACAAAAACAAACCAAAAAACCCATTGTTTTAAATAGCGGCGAGAAAAACAGACACCACAGGGAGTTCCGCAGCGATCTGCTGGTTAGGATGCAGCACCGTCACTGCTGCGGCCCACGTTCAAGCCCTGATCTTGGAACTGAGATCCCACGTCAAACTGCTGAACGCTGTGGCCAAAAAAAGAGAAAAAACAGACACCACACAAGATGAAATACTAATATAAATTCCGACCCAGCAATCCTGTTTCTCAGAACCTACTCCATGGATACACTGGTAAAAATAAGAAAAGACACATGCATAAAACTATTCATCTCAGGCCTTTTTATAACAGCAAAAAACTGGCAACAACCCAGATGTCGATCAACAGGGGACCAGTCAAACTGCGACACCTCTCCCGACGGCACACCTTGCTGCTGTGGAAGGGAAAGACACACACCTCTGTGTGCTGGCGCAGAACGACCTCTAGGGCAGAGCACAAGACAGAAGGCAAGTGAAGCTAGGCGTGTAACGAGGGCCTTTGATAAAGCCAAGTGAGGACCTGGGATGAGCCCTAATGCAGCCCGACAGGTGTCCACCAAAGGAGCTGAGGACACAGACGCGCAGAGACGGCCCGTGAGCACACAGCGGGGAGACGGCCTCTGGAGGCACCAGCCCTGCCGCCCCTGGACCGCTGACTGCGAGGACATAGCCTCTGTGCTGTAAGCCCCCACGTGTGCGGTGCGTTGCCACAGCAGCCCAGGCCAACTAACACGGTGCCCAACTGGGTGGTCACGTGCAAGTCACTGCAGATAAAGCTTGACGGCGACCTCCCGCCACACACACCCCTTCACTCGACATGGGCCACAGACTGAAATATGCGAGCTGAGAGCACCATCCATGGGCGACACCCTCAGGAAGCTCACGTTCAGCGATGACTTTCACACTAACACGGAAAGTAAGACATGTCGGTGTGCCCGTCGTGGCGCAGCAGAAACGCATCCAACAAGGAACCGTGAGGTTGCGGGTTCCATCCCTGGCCTCGCTCAGTGGGCTACGGATCCGGCGTTGCTGTGGTGTAGGAGCTGTGGTGTAGGTCGCAGACACGGCGGGGATCTGGCATTGCTGAGGTTGTGGTGTAGGCGGACAGCTGTAGCTCCGATTCGACCCCTAGCCTGGGAACCTCCATATGTCGAGTGTATGGCCCTAAAAAGACAAAAAGACAAAAAAAAAAAAAAAGAAATGTTTTAAAAGTCAATTCACTGGACATCCCTGAAATTTTTTAAAACTTTCTGCTCTTTCAAAGGCACTGCTGTGAAAATGACACGGGAACCCTGGCATTCACAGGCCAGAGCGTTTCCAGCAGCAGAGCCGTGCCGCCACCCACCCGCGGGCTTCGCAGCTGACAACACTGCACACGAGAGACAGACACAGGGCAATGGCATGTCTCGTACCACAATTTTTCAAAAAAGGCAAGCCGCAACCCAAGGGAAACTATTCACAAACTCTCTAACGAAAGACTTGTGCTTGCGTTACATAAACAACTCTTACAACTTGATACGCAAACTCAAAAACGGAGCATAAAACTCAAGACACGTCATCAGAAAAGATATACGGATAGCACATAAAAACATGAACTGACACTCAACATCATTGGTCATTAAGGAAATGCAAATTAAAGCCACAATGACACACCACCACACAGCCAACGGACCGGCTGCCAACTTTAAACGGCCCATGCCAGGTGTCAGCCAGTCACGGAGCCCCTGGAACTCTGATGGCCTGGGGTGGGGAGGCAGAGCGGCACAAACACGCAGGAAAAGCGTTTGTTAAAAGAAGCACACACTTCACATGCGACGCAGGTATCTACCCACGAAACCAAAGTGTATTTCCACAGAAAGACAGGTACACAAACGTCCGGGGCAGATGTCTGTGCGAGGGCCACCTGGAGGCCGGCCACCCGAAGGCCCAACGCAGCGAGCCGCGGCCCCCGCCACCATGGAAGGCTCCTCTGCAGGGAAGCCAGGGGCCCGGGACACCAGCAACAACCCCGGCGAGTCACCGACGGACAGGCGTCTGCCGAAGGAAACGCTGAACGACCCGGGGAGCGATGTAAGTGGATGGGCCACGGCTGGGGCCTGGGGCCGCAGGACGAGAAGGTCAGGCCGGAGCGCCGAGAGGCAGCGGTGACCTCAGCATCCCGACAGCGGCCACGGCTTCGCCGGAGTGTGCACGTCCATACACTTAGCAAACGTGTGCTTGAAATGCAGCAGCTACTGCCCATCACACCCAATCAAACTGCCCTTAACCAGGTGACTGGGAAAAAGACACCACAAAGCTTCAAAAAACAAGGCAGGAGTTCCCGTTGTGGCTCAGCAGAGACAAATCGGACTAGGCTCCTTGAGGATGCAGGTTCGATTCCTGGCCTCGCTCAGTGGGTTAAGGATCCAGCGTGGCCGTGAGCTGTGGTGTAGGCCGGCAGCTGTAGCTCCCATTTGACCCCTAACCTGGGAACCTCCGTGTGCCATGAGCGTGGCCCTAAAAAGCAAAGCAAAAAAAAAAAAAAAAAAAAAAGTAAGATGAAAAACAAACAAGAACGAAATGCTTGTAACGCACATAACCGACCAAAGACGAGGAAGTGAAAAGGAGCAGGGAACTGACAGAGAACTCCTACGCCCCAACAAGAGCAGACCACCCCGCAGAAATGGGCGCAAAGGCACGGACGGACCTTCCACCAAGGGAGAACCACGGACTGCCTCCAACCACGAGGGGACGGGCCCCTCGACTCTCTCGTCGGGCCCTCCGAATGACAGCGCACCGGCGGGGCACTGACCCTGCTGCGGCGGCGAGCAGCCCGAGGGAGCGCTGTGCGGGAACACCATGCGGGGACACGCGGGGAGCCACTTCCAGAGAGCTGACCCGGGGGCACCGGCGCTGCGTCACAGCCAGGTCCACGCTGGGCCCAGGCGCCAGAAATGCCCACGGCAACCGACGTGCAGCGTAAGCTACAGGCCCGGCAGTAACGTTCACAGAATGCGACGGCTCTGGGCAGTGAGAAGAGCCGTGTGCTCAGCGTGAAGGACTTGCGGGAACAGCGCTGAGCCGAGGTTCAATCTGCAGAGGCGGGTGCGGACCCCACTTCCACTCAGGGTAAAACAGGCAGAGAGCGTGCCTGCTGTGAGGAGGACGTGACGTGACAGGCCTCCAGAGAAAGGGAAGAGGATGCACAGCAGTCCCGCGGTGCCCCGGGGGCAGCACCCGCCCAGTGCTGCTCAGGTCCTGCTTCTTAAGCTGCTGTCACAGGAGCAGAGGGTCCCTTGACGACTGCGTGTCAACGTACACCTTTTGTTTCTGTCTTTTTAGGGCCGCACCTGCGCCTATGGAAGTTCCTAGGCTAGGGGTTGAATCAGAGCTATAGCTGCCAGCAGTTCCCGTCGTGGCTCAGTGGTTAACGAATCCGACTAGAAACCATGAGGTGGCGGGTTCGAGCCCTGGTCTCGCTCAGTGAGTTGAGGATCTGGCCTTGCTGTGAGCTGCAGTGTAGGTCGCAGGCGCGGCTCGGATTCTGTGTTGCTGAGGCTGTGGTGTAGGCTGGCGGCTACAGCTCCTATTAGACCTCCATATGCCACGGGTGCAGCCCTAAAAAGACAAAAAAAAAAAAAAAGAGTTACATTTGCCTGTTAGTGACAGGAAGGATGACAGAAACGGGAAGGACAGGCCAAGTCTGGGGGTTCAGAGAGGGCGAGGAAGTGGCAGCAACACCGTCCGTGGGGCTGGAGAAATGTGCCAGGGTGGAGGAGTTGGGGATCTCACAGAGGCAGACGGGCCAGAGCACAGAGCATCTGCGGGGTCCCTGCAAGGGCTTCCGGGCAGAGTGACACGATGCGACCGTGTGGCGCAGAGAAGCAGTGGGCGCAGGAGCAGAGGCATCTGCGCTGCAGTTCCCCGGGCCGGAGGCTGGCTTGGACTCAAATCAACAGATTACGTGTGGCACAAGCACGTCTCCCAGTCAAACACCAGGCGGGAAGAGGAAGGCCGTGGGTGCCGCCACCCAGAGGGAAAGACGGTGGGGCGACAGTGGGGCAGGAGCCCCAACTTCAGAGGAGGCCAGATGGTGAGCGTCACTCACACGTTTATTTTGGAGGGCCCGCCTCTGCAACACTGCGGTCTGCTCAGGCCAAACACCAATGCTCCCTGCACAGCGCCTCTGGGAAGGCTTAGGAAACCGAGACACCTGCACAGTACTGTTAGCTTTGCTGCACCCATTGTCGACGCTCATTTTCCAGTTTCTCCCGAAAGTGTCCTCGGTGTAACGGTAACAGCCACAGCTAAGACCAGGGACAGCCACCCAGCAGGTACCTGGGAAGCACTCCTCTGCACGGGTGAGGGCAAGGGCGGAGGCCAAGGTCAGAGAATTAATAAGCAGAGGCAGGTCTGAGCCGCCGGCGGGCTCCCGCCCTGTGTGAGGCCAAGCAGAACACTTTCAAACCCGAGCGCAGCCAGGGCTGGCCTCTCCCCGCGACTCCTCCCGGGAGCCTCTGCTGCAGAAGGGGGTCTGCGCAAGGCTGCCGGTTCTCGCTTCTCCCGCTGCGCTCCCCAACGGTGAGGAAAGGTGCTGCCTAAGGAGGCACGAGGGTTTTCCCAACACTACCCAGGAAGGATGGCAGGTGGCCTTGCTCAAAAACGGCTCCCTTTGTGACGGAAAACTCAAATCTGACTTTTCACCTCAAACTCATCACACTGCGCTTTTCTCTTAACGTTTCTTTGCTAACTTCTCGATAGGCCACTTGGGCGTCCCCTCTCCGGCCACCGCACGTTCACGAGGCCGGAAAGAGAGAGTCACTCAAAGAGCCAGAGACGGAAACGAACGAGCCCGGACTGGGCGCAACCATCCGGGCTTCCCGTCCAGCGCGGCGCCGCGCCGGCCGATCCTGCAGGTCCGAGGTTCGCAGGGGCCGCCGGTGCCCGGACAAAACCCGCCCCGACGGCGCACAGACGAGCCCGTCCCGGGGGTGGGCGGAGCGCGCGCTACACCACGGCCGCGGGGCCGCCGCGAGCAGCAGGGAAGGGGGGGCGCCGGGACCCGGGGGGAGCGGGGCGCGGGGGTCGAGGGGGGCGTGGGCCGCCGCGAGCAGCTGAGGGCGGTGTGCAGGGACCCGGGAAGGAAGGGGGCGCCGGGCCGGGCGGCGGAGGAGAGGGCCGTCCCGGGAGACCGGGCGCGCGGGCCCCGAACTCACGTTTGTACTCGGCCATCAGCCTCTTGAGGGCCGTCCCCGCCATCGTCAGGGTAACAGCTGTGCCGTCGGCCTCTCCTCAGCGCTCGTCCCTCCCACCCAGCGCCGGGACCGCTTCCGGGGCACCGGAGCCCTTCCGGGGCGCGTGCGCGGCGGGAAGGGCGGGGCGCGCGCGCGGCGGGGAGGCGCGGGGCGCGTGCGCGGCGGGGAGGCGCGGGGCGGGCGCGGACTCCGGGGCCCGCCCTCGACCGCAGCCCGAATCCTGGCTCTGAGTACCTGGAGGGGAGGCTCCACAAGGTTTCGGCGCAGCGGCGCCCGGCCGAGTGTGCGAACTGCCTGCTCCGTCCTCGTGGCCTCAGGGCGGTCCCGACGGCGGGGAGGGGGCAGGAGGGTGGAGGGCAGAGGGTGGGGGACGGCGCGGGCGGGCGGCGGCCGGCCCGCTGGAAGAGTGGGGTTCACATGGCTTACTTGCTGAAAGTACCAGGAGAAGGGGAAGAAAGAAGATACCGCCAGTCCGGTGGGCTACAATGCACACGCTGGCACATGGACCGTATCGGGGCTCGCTCGCTGCCCCCACCCCTGTGTCATTCAGAGGAGGTGACTTTGAGGCCCAAATGCAGTTAAAACGAGAAGGTCCATGGAAGACCTTTGGTGCCCCTGTGGCTACCCTCACGGTTTTAGGTTTTAAGTGAGAAGATTGGCGATTGGGGTGGCCTTATTCCGTGTCGGTGTTTCTGGATTCAGCTTGGCCAAGAGAGGAGCTTTGGGAGACAGGAGGGAGCAAAGCAGCAGCCCGACAGCCCCGACCTCCACCACAACAGCCGGCTGACCAGCAGGACCGGGGGCAGCGCGTCCAGACTTGCCCACGGCCCCGTTGACAGTCCCCGGACCACTGCTTCAGGAGGCCGACAAGGGTGGTCGTCCCCCTCCAGCTGCCCCTCACCCGGCCCCAGGCTCCCTGAGGCTCCGGCTTCCCCAGCTGGGTAATGTGCATCCAGGTGACTACACTAGGGTGTCCTTTTCTCGTAGTGTTCGCGGAGGTTCTACTGGTCGCCCCACTGTCTCTGGGCAATCTGTCGATGCTTCTTAGAATCCCCCTTACTTTAGAAAAAGTCGGCACTCTTAGTGCTTGGTAGCTTTGCCATGCAAGGATATGTAAACCTTTTTAAAAAGTGAAGTCTTGGAGTTCCCATTGTGGCGCAGCGCCAACGAATCCCACTAGGAACCATAAGGTTGTAGGTTCGATCCCTGGCCTTGCTCAGTGGGCTAAAGGTCCGGCATTGCCGTGAGCTGTGGCGTAGGTCGCAGACACAGCTTGGATCTGGAATTGCCGTGGCTGTGGTGCAGGCCAGCAGCTGTAGCTCCAATTGGATCCCTAGCCTGGGAACCTCCATGTGCCACGGATGCGGCCCTAAAAAGCCAAAGAAAAGTATGTCCTCACAGCACATACCCAACAGAGGCTTCTACAGAAGCTCCTGTGTAATGTCCTGTGCTGCTTTCTAGCATAATATGTGACTTGTTATGTGTCTCCTCTACCCAATACATGTCCCCTGAGGGCAGGGAATTTGTAATCTCGTGTGCCTGGATGCAGCCTCAGTGCCTGGACGAGGCAAGAAATTCTCTGTTGAGTTGAATAAAACAATGCAAACAAACCTCACAATTATGCATTGTTAAGGCAGAGGTGTCTGTCCCCAAAATCCACTCCGACGCGACCTTTTCAAATGGCCACGTGCTAAGTTATGGAGACGACATGGTACTTTTTCCTAGGCCCACACCTGAGGCATAGAGAAGCTCCCAGGCTAGTGGCTGAATCGGAGCTGCAGCTGCTGGCCTACGCCACAGCCACAGCAAGGCAGGATCTGAACCACGTCTGTGACCCACACCGCAGCTCATGGCAATCCCAGATCCCCGACCCACTGAGCGAGGCCAGGCTTCGAACCCACGTCCTCACGGATGCTAGTCTGATTATTTCTGCTGCGCCACAATGGGAACTCCCAAGATGTCTTTAGACAGCTTCAAAGAGTAATGGACTTGCACAAACACTCATGAGGGTTCCTCCTCCTCGGGTCCCAGTAGCTGCCCTCTCTGTGGTCAAACCCCACTCCAGCCCCTCAGGCCAGACGTCAGAGGGTGTGGTTCCACGGCTACTAAAGGAAACGGCACTTTCCCACTGAGGAAGCCTGGGTGATGAAAAGCCATGTCATCACAACGCTTGGATGACAGTGCCTGCCAGATGCCAGGTGTTTTCTTAACTGCATCTGTGTCTGTGTCACTGCTACTTTTCTAGACGTCACTGGCTTATCGTGGGAGCATTATGTGTGTTCATAGCTTGTACCGGGATTAGTGTCAAGTGACAAGAACCAAAATACAAGTTGCTCCACGAGGTGGAAGTCTCTTACCTCCACGTGGCCGGCGCAACAGTCTTGCCCCCGAAGCAGGCTCTGCTCCACGCGTCTTCCTCCTCGTGGCCGCCACTCCCTCCCTCCCTCCCTCCCTCCAAGATTCAGGTGGTACTGGACGCCCTGTATTGACTAAGTCTGGCATTCTCAGCTGGGGTCACGTGGTCCTGGTATCCCAAGGGTTCTGAGCAGCAGATGTGTGACACCTAAAGGCTTCTGCGCACTGAGAGGCCAGCAAGTTGGGAATACAAGTCGAGGCTTTTCTGGATTTGGGGACTCAAGTTCTGCTTTTTGGCAGCTCCTTTCCACGCAAGCATGTTTTGCGGGAGAGCCAGTATTCACGCACGCTCCCCCCGCGCAGCGCATCTCAGCTAGGCTGGCACTGCCCCGTGTGCCTGGGACTGAGGGTTCCTGGGATGTGGGGCTTTTGGTGCTCAAACTGGCACAGTGCCAGCTGGGACCCAGGACCCTGACAACAGGACAAATAGGGCCTGCCTCCCTCTCGGGCATCAGTTTAACCCAAAGATTCTGGGAATTAGGTTTATAAGATATTTTTAAAAGATTAATATCAACAGACCTATTCCTGCAGATGCACAATTTGCATACATTTCAAAGATAAAAGACAACCTCAGAGACTCCCAGCTCTCCTCGTGGGTGCTGCGGTGACAGTCAGGCAGCACATTCTAATGCCCCCCAGGAAACTCGTGCTGCCCTTAATCTCAGGCCCCCGGGCCAGTGCCCCCGACAGGTGCAGGGGCTGCTCCCCTCCTCCCTCCCCCGGTCCCTGGCACATGACTCCGTCCCTGGACTGTGAGATCCTCCCGCTTCAATCCTCCTGCTGCGGCTGCAGCCGAATCAAGTGCTCTCCTGCCAGCTGCCCTTGACGTTTCAACGCGTGCTCGTCTCCCCAGCGCTGTGACACCGGCGTCACCGTGCAGGGCGTTCTCAAGCTCGTGTCCTCACTTGCATTTCAAAACCGGTGAAACGTTGCGTCTTCACAGCACCAACAACTCCCAGGAGAGGGAGGAGCAGAGCCTGAGAGGGCGAGAGGGTGGCCTCGGCGGAGGCACCACCCGCCCGGGAGTCCACGGGGTGGCAGCGGGGTCGCCAGAACGAGCCCTGAAATCAGTCTGCGAGGCCTCCCAGGAGGTCGCTGCAAACGTGGATGCGACACCGAGCCCACCCTCCAAATGCAGGATTCGACACACGGCCACGACAGAATCCCAAACTGTATTTACTGCGACAGTGGTGAGGGACACGAGTGATGGACAAACAGGGGCGGAGACATCCCCCTGGCGCCCGAAGAGCAAAACGCCAAGGGGACGCAGACACCTTCAGCAAGACGGCGGGCAAGCGAGAGGCGGCGGCGGCGGCGGCCGGGGGACCAGACGGGCAGCGGAGGCCCGGGCCAGCGGGCAGCAGCGGGTCCGCACGGAAGGCCGGGAGGAGGACCGTCCCAGCAGGACGGGGCCCACCCCAGCTGCTGAGCTCAGAGCGCACGCTGCACACCGACCGGGCGAGCGGGGCGCAGCTGCCAGGCCCCCGCGGCGTCTTCGCCTGCGGCCGCCCTTGGAAGCGGCTCCTTTACGCAAAAACCCAACCGCAAACCCAGCAATGTTCATCTTCCTTTTTATGTACAGACCATCATTACTCATCAGAAGAAAACACCAGAAGAAATCTGAGGCCCTGGCACTATGACCCGTGAGAAATGTGGGAATGACTTCCTGCTAACTCAGAAAAGGGGGAAAGCCAATTTTCTCTGCACCAAGCTGTGCCCGGGCAGCGGCGCTGGGCCGTGGGCGGTGGGCCGTGGTAGGGCCTGGGCCCCAGGCCCCCCGGGGCCACGTCCCTGAAAAACTTCTTACCTTTTAAGAAACATTCCAGTGTTTTCCCTGCAACTTGACTCTATTCTGTCAAAGCTTCCCTGTGTAACATTTAGCATTGAAAAGTCCTGTGCTCACAAGAAAGGCGTCTGTCTCCCACCCCAGCTGTGCCCCCAAAGCACGGCCCCAGGCGCAGCGCAGCCGGGCGGGCGGGGAGCTCGCTGCATGATTGGGACAAGGGGCCGGCGCCCAGGGTGGACGGTCAGGCCTCGGGTTTGAAGGAAACGGTATCAGAGGAAGAAAAACCAAAAATGAAAGGAAAAGCCAACCCCAAAGCCCTGGCGCTGCATTTTACCCGAACAAAGGTACCCGCCGAGACGGGCCGAGCGGAGCCGCGCTCGACGCGTGTCACCGAGGAAAGCCCTTGGCTGAAGGTCCCCGGGTGTCTGCAGCCTCCTTCCTGGTCGGCGTGGTCACGCTTCACCGTTCAACAGCAACCAGGCGCGGTGACCCGGGGACAGTCCCTCTAGAGGCGGCACCCCGAGAGGCGGCCGGCTCGCCTCGAGCCCCCCGTCTGCTGCTGGAACACGTCGATGGTGTCCTCGTCCTCCATCTCCAGCTGCGGGCACAGCGGGCAGTTAGTGTCCTCCCCACAGAAGCCAAAGCGCCCAGGCTCCGAGCCGCCCCGGGGGGCCCGCGGGGAGGGGCTCCCTGTGGGTCCCCAAGAGCCACCTGCCCAGCAGGCTTGCCCGGCAGAACTCCGCCAAGAGCGGCCGCGCCGAAGGACTGGACCCGGCAGGAAAACCAAGTCTTGCTAAAAATGAACAGGCCTCGCCGAGCCCCGAGCCGCCCGCCGGCCTCTCTCCCGAGGCTCGCCCGCGTCCTGTCTGTCCCTTTCTTTAACGCGCAGCCGTCCACCGGACAGCCTCACACAGAAACGATGGCCGGCTGAGTCGGGCTTGGATGTGCTCTTTGCCAAGACATTTTGTACACACGGAGGAGAGTTTTCCAAAATTGATAAGGAAAGGCAAACGCCTACAAAAGCGGGGGCACCTGAGGAAGAGTCGCAGCTCGGGCTCCCCCGTTCAGTCCCAGACTTCTGACGGCCACGAGGCAATCAGGACTGCGGCTCCTGCAGTGAGACCTGCGGGCC
Organism: Sus scrofa; assembly: GCF_054392235.1. Taxonomy (NCBI): domain Eukaryota; kingdom Metazoa; phylum Chordata; class Mammalia; order Artiodactyla; family Suidae; genus Sus; species Sus scrofa. Next base: position 222,842,787 of record NC_139395.1, read on the forward strand.
CGCGGAACGGGGAACCTAGACAGAGCCCCCCCCCAACACGGGCGTTCTAGCTTAAGCCTATTTCTGGCCTAAAAAGTAAATAAATAAACAAGTGTCTAAGATTTACTGAAAGGGACACAGAATCAGACCCCATTCAGGAGCATGAGTCCTGGGGACCAGAGGCCACGCCAGCGACAGCCACGCCAACTGCACCCACAGGAAGGGGTCCCCTGCCACCCACCCCAGGCCAGGCAGACACGTGTTTCCTGCCTGCCTCTTTCTCAGACGTGGCAGAGACCTCTGTCTGCTCCCCAAACGAAAGGAAGCGTCTGCCACTCACACCGGCGAACCAGGGCTGGGGCAGCCATGCGCCCCAGAAACTACTGAGAAACCAAGTACCAGGGCTGGGGATGGGGGCGGGGGCTGCCGCAGACACCACTGGGGCCTCCCTATCCCGAGGCCGGAGACTCCCCACCAGGAGCAGAGCCCCTTCGCACCCACCCCTGATGCCCACAGCTCAGGCCCACTTGACACGGCTCTGGATCCCAAGGCCGTCCAGCCGCCCACCCCGGCACCCAGCGCTCCTCAAGGGCACAGGAGGACACCAGGCATCGAGCGGCGCACTGGCTAACGTTGCAGACCCGGCATCCAGGCGACCAGTGGGTGGTGATCACCTGCCCAGCGCACCTGGAGCCCGGAGTGGCTGAGGACAGGCACCCCGGCCCGGCCGCAACCCCGGCCGCTCCGTCGAGCACCCAGCCCTCCTCCTCCTCCCAACACCGAGGACGATGCTGACCAAGGACGTCTTTCTCACTCGAAAAACTAACCTTCAAAACAAAAACTCAAACTGATAATTAAAGCCACTGGTGACATGTAAGGTATTCCAGCGGAGCAGCAACTAGCGGCTCTCAGAGGGCGGCCACTCAAATGCAGGTGGCGCAGCCCTCGAGCGAGTAGAGCCCGCGCAGCGGCCCATACCTGTGCTGGGGTGTCTGCTTCATTGATCGGCTGTCCGTCAAACCTGAACCGAATCTGTCTCATCGACAAGCCCTGAAAAGAAGAAGACACCGTCCTGAAAGAGCTCCTGCCAACACATTAACTGAAAAGAAACCAAGCACTTGTGTCAAAATGCCAGCTTTCCGCACACACGGGCGCATGCCCCAGTTGAGCGCAAGGCCTCGCCGGTGCGCCGCGTTCGCAGGAAGCCCCGCGGTGACACATCAGGAGTCACCGTGTCGGCGTCGCCCAGCTCCCGGTGCCCTGCCCTCTGCCGCCCCGCTGGGAGCGGAGCAGAACTTCCACGCGGTGGGCACCACCCGCCGCTCCCCTTGAGGCAGTTCTCAGAAATCGGTCAGGGAACCATGAGGCCACGTCCTGAGGGGCAGGGGGGCGTGGCCGGGGGGGGTCAAGGCACACCTCTCTGCTCCCTCCTGAACCCTAGTGACGTGACCTAAAGGAGAAAGGCATAAGCGACAAGGACAAGGAGCACGGGGGAGGGATGTGCTAGCAGACAAAGGACGTCACCTCTGGGCTGGAAGCTGGAAGCCCAGAGCTGTGAACACTGGAGCCCAGCCGGGCTGGGGGAGGGGAGGCCGAGGGCAGGTGGCGGCCCGACCCCGAGGGGCGGGGCAGGCTCTGGCCCTCCCGGGGGCAGAAGGCCCACTTTCTGGAGAGGTGGCCTCAGGACGCCAGGCACGAGCCAGGCAGCCACGGTCAGCACACAGGAACCCCTGGGGCTTCGCTCTGAAATGAGAGCCCTCAGCCAGGGAGGGGCGACATTTAAAGAAAGACTCTGCCCCGCGAGGGATGAAACCAAAGCAGGCAAGAGACGAGGAGGGCACAGGGGGAGAGGGGTCGGCGCACATCCGGACGTGTGCGCCCACGCACCTGCAGAGACGCAGGCGCACCTGAAGCCCTGGGGCAGGGGAGAACACAAAGCTCCCCCCGGGGAAAAGCAGCCTCGGAAAACAGGAAAGGATGAGACCTTCTGAAAAGGAGAAATCATGACAGGAGCAAGCCTGTCCCTAAAACTCAGAAAACCTCCCAGAGAGGAAACCAACAGCCACCCAACCCCACGCACGACGGGGAGAAATGATGCAAACGCACCCCACGGAGCAGGTGCTGCAGGCTGGCAGGGCGAAACGAAGGGGAGCGGGCCACGGAGGGACACGCTCCCCAGGAGCTGGCCAAGGCCTGCTGCCTGAGGCCAACAGTGTCTGGACAAAGCGCCCAGCAAAGGAGATGAAAAGGCCACCTGCCTCAAAGCCCACGGCAGTGACATTTCGGATCACGCAATCAGGCCCCTAAAGCTGGCAGAGAGGCACCAGGGGGCAGAGTCAGAGCAGCACTGAACCTTCCACACCAGCAGTGGAAAATCAAGTAAATGCTGCAGTAAGTCCCCAAGAAGAAAATGAGTTTCAACCTAGAAACTAACATTCAGGAGTTCCTATCATGGCTCAGCGGTAACGAACCCGACCTGTATTGAGGAGGACACGGGTTTGACCCCTGGCCTCGCTCAGCGGGTTAAGGATCTGGCGTTGCCGTGAGCCGTGGTGTAGGCCAGATCTGGCATTGCCATGGCTGTGGTGTAGGCTGGTGGCTACCGCTCCAATTCAACCCCGACCCTGGGAACTACCACATGCTGTGGGCACGGCCCTGAAAAAAAAGGGAAGAAATTTGCAAATAGTCAGTGTGAAGGTTTATAAAGCAATTCACTTTTCAGACACGCAGCACTTACACACTCTCTGAACAAGATACAGGAAGATACGCTCCATCAAAACAGGGAGGAAAGATCAATCCAGAAAACACACAGGAGAGGACTAAGGATGCTTCCAGAACCTTCCAAAGTGGGGCAGGAAGGGAGGGGCCCCGGGAGGGACGACGGGACAGCAAAGACCCAGGGCGTGGGGGTGAGGCAGCAGGGCGGGCAGTACGGGGCACGGGGCACACACACAACTGCCACCAGGCCAGGAGAAACAGGCTCGGGCAGGAGCCAGAAATCAGCACAGGTCGCCGTGTGGCCCTGGGAGCAGCGCAGCTCCGCCCCAGTCACGACAGAATCAGGAGATTCCAGAGCAAAGGACTGGCGTCGAGGCCAGAATCTGTGCACAGGGGCTGCGGGTGGGCGCGGATGGCGTGGCAGGGCTCAGCCCACCTGTCCCAGGAGAACTCCACCTCCAAATCAAGAGGACGAGGAGGAGAGGCACGGACACGCGCACCCCGAAAACGCAGGAAAAAAGCTGGGCAGTGATGGCCTCTGAAGAGCAAGGTCTGAAAAGCGAGGCGAGAAAGACGAAGGCGTGGAGTTTCAGGTGCTTTTCATAACAGCGACAAGCACAAGCCCAGGCAAAGAGCATCCAAGGCAAGAACAGGAACTGAGGTCCGCTATTTCCAAAGCATCCGGAGAAACGCCACCGCCAGAAAGGACCGGCTCCCGTGGGGGCCCAAGGACACAGTCCCGCTCACACGAGAGGGACACGGAAGCGGTCCATCTCACGGGTCCCTGTGGGGGGCATGAGAGCCTCTGCTCCCGACCTCGAAGAGCAATAAAGAAAGGGCAAGAATCAAGCACTGTCTGGAAACCAAGCCAGGCCGGGTCTCCACAGACGCCGAGGAGGAGAAGGGGGACGCGAACCCCCCGCTATGATCCCAGCAGCACCAGGAAGACTTGCCAGGCAACCCGACCAGGGGCAACGGGTGCCCTACCTGCTAAAGATGGAGCGACCGCCAGCCTGCAGGAGACGGGACAGAAGAGGGAGGGCCTCCGGGGAGGGGGGGCGTGCACACACACAAGCACAAGCACACAGGCAGGCACGCACACACAAAGGGGCACACGCACATACACAGGCACACACAAGCACACACGCAGGCACACATGCACACAGGCACGCAGGCACGCACACACACAGGTGCACACGCGCACACACAAGTGCACACGCGTGCACACGCAGGCACGCGCAGGCGCTCCAGCACCACCGCACCTGGCGCTCGCAGTAGGCCTTCATCAGCTTGCTGAGCGGCGTGTGTCTCTTGATCTTGAACTGGACCACGGAGCCGTCCTGCCCGGCCACCTTCAGGTTGATGTGGTCATTCTCCGTCTTCACCCCCTCCTGCAACGACACGCGGATCTGGCCTCCGCCCGCCTCCCCACTGCCCGCCGCTCAAAGGCCAGCGTTCGGCGGCGGCTGGTCTCCCCGACATCATTGGAACCAACCCAATTCCCCCCTCGCTCCAGCAATCCCACCTCTGCCCAGAAGCCTTGATTTCCGCACAGAACTTCTAACACGTCCCACGTCTAATGTCTTCAGACTCGATTCGAGGGAGAACACCCGCCTAACGGACCCCGGAACCCACAGAGGGCAAGTCCATCTTTGCCCTGAGATCACTTAAAAAAAATCATTCATTGACTTATTTTGCCTTTTTAGGGTCGCACCCATGGCATTTGGAGGTTCCCAGGCGAGGGGTCAAATCGGAGTTGTAGCTGCCGGCCTCCACCACAGCCACAGCAACGCCAGATCCTTAAACCACTGAGCAAGGCCGGGCATCGAACCCACGTCCTCATGGATACGAGTCGGGTTCATACCACTGAGCCACAATGGGAACTCCCATTGTGTTTTTTGATGTACAAAATTTTTACAATTTTCACGAAGTCTAGTTTGTCTGTTTTTCTTCATGCTGCCTGTGCCACTGGTGTCACATCCAAGAAGCCACTGCCAGGTCCCATGTCATGGAGCTTTCCTCTGTTTTCTCCCGAGAGTTGTACTGTTTTAGGTCCTTGGTCCACCTTGAGTTAATTTTTGCATATAGTGACAAGAAAAATCCAACTTCAGTCTTTTTTTTTTTTACGGCCACATGTGCAACATATGGAGGTTCCCGGGCTAGGGGTCCAATCGGAGGTGTAGCTGCCGGCCTAACAGGACAGCCATGGCAAGGCAGGATCCAAGCTGCGTCTGTGGCCTACACCACAGCTCACAGCAATGCTACATCCTTAATCCACCGAGCGAGGCCAGGGATCGAACCCGAAACCTATGGGTACTAGCAGGGTTCCTTAGCACTGAACCACAAGGGGAATGCCTCCAACTTTATTCTCTTTGCATGTGGACATAGGATGCATTGCTTTTTTAATGAGAAGGTACTGGTGTGTTCAATGAGACGCAGGGGCCAGAGCACAAAGCAGACAGAGACAGGGCAGGGGCTGAAGGCCAGGCAGAGGAAGGCACCGAGACCACATGGCCTGTGCCCGGCCCTGGTGAATTCCCAATAAGCCAGTGAACTACTGCAAAGAAAGGGGGTGGACAAGACCCACAGTTCCGACCAGCAGGCCTCTGCCTGTGCTCTCCAGGGAGGCAGAACTGGCCTCCCAACGGATCCCAAGGTTTTCTTTTCACCAAGATGGGCTGGAGCGGGCCTCCTACCACCCCCAGGCCCAGAGGAGAGCTCGGCAGGCAGCGAGGCTGTGGTGGGCAGGGGTGGGGCACGAGGCCTTGTCTGGAAAGCAGTGAAAACAAGTTTATTCAACTGAATTGGGCTGTGGGCTGGACCACGTGGGAGAGCTAAGTTTAAACACACCGAAGGAATGAGATCTATGTGTATTTCATCGCATTTAAACTGCAGAAAGAGGCCCCCAGAAAGCATGAAGAAGGGGCGCTTGTGTTCAGCCTCCAATAAACAAAGGATCCAGGGCGCGAGCGCTAGCAAAGGCTGAGTGAGAAATGTAACTGGCCGCAAGGAAAAAGCAAAGGCAGGAGTTCCTGCTGTGGCGCAAAGGGACTGACGGGTCTCTGCAGGGGCAGGGACATGAGTTCGATACCAGGCACAGTGGGTAAAGGTTCAATGTTACCATAGCCGTAGCATAGGACACAGCTCTGCTGGGATTCAACCCATGGCACAGGAACTGCATGTGCCATGGGGCAGCCAAAATAAAAGAAAAAGAAGTAATAAAATAGAATAAAAAACAAAGCTCCAACTGCACCCGGAGAGAGGAAGCTCCTGAGGGCACCTCTTCTCACAGGCCCCACAGTGGGCTCCCGACCTGGGGCTCAACCAGGGGGTCTCTGACCAGGGGTTTGGTGACCAGGGGTTCCGTGCCCTGGACCCCAACCCCAGCTCTGCCTCCTGGGCTCCAGCCTCAGCTGCAGGGGGGGAACCTCCAGCGGGGCTGGCAGCAGAGAAAGCCTGCACGCCATCGTTCAACTCGCAGCAGATCTGCTACTTGGAAAACACTGACCCCAAGGGTCCAGAAGCCCGTCTTTAATAGGAGGGGGAGGGCTAAGGGCCAGCGCAGCAGACTCAAGGGCGCAGACCTGACAGCCTGGGGGAAGGGCGGCAGGGGGCACACAGTAAACGACGGGGGAGGTGGGCGCACGCCCAGGGGGGCGACCGTGCCTCCAGACAGGTCAGGCCTCTCAGAGCCCCTGTCCCCAGCCTGCGCCCCCTCGGGCTCTCCGCAGTGAGAGCTGAGGAGGAGGCCCTCCGAGGGGCAGTAGGGCCCAGGCAGGCCAGGACCTTCGGTCCTGGCATGAGGGGCGCAGCGGGGAGAGTCCGAAGAGGAAAGAGGTTCTGGGGAGGGGCGGTCCCAAAGGGGGACGAGGGGAGACCCAGGCGGGTCCCAGCCAGGAGGGTCAGGTCCAGGAGGGTCCAGGATGGTCCAGGATAGGGGTGCCACTCGCCGAGACAACGGGGCGGGGCTCTTCGGGGGCGGGGCGGGGCCGTGGGGGTGGAGCTCGTGTCTTGGGGGGGGAGGCCTGGGAGGGGCGGGGCTCGGGACGGGGCGGGCCCCGTGGGGAGGGGCCTGGGCGGAGGGAGGGGCCTGGGCGGAGGGAGGGGCCTGGGCGGAGGGAGGGGCCTGGGCGGAGGGAGGGGCCTGGGCGGAGGGAGGGGGCGCGCGGCGGGGCGCGCGGCCGGGCGGGGGAGGGGAGCCGAGCGGAGCCCGGCGGCGCGGGGGAGGGGGCCGGGGAAGCCGGGTGGCGCCGCGGACCCCGGGCCCCAGAGGCCGGCGGCGGGTCGGAGGGCGGTGCAGCACGGGGCGCAGGCGGGGGTGGGGACGGCGGCGACGGCGGCGTGGGCTGGAGGCAGAGCACGGGCCCGCGCCCTACGGCCCTTACCTTGGGCTTCTCCTCGGACATGGCTGCGCGCGGCGGGCGGCGGGGCAGCAGCAGCGCCGGGCGGGCGACTCACGCTCTCGGCCCGCCGCTCTCCCGCCGCAACTGCTCTCGGGGCCGCGCTTTGCCCCCAAATCCCTGCGCGCCGGTTGGCCGGCGCGGGTCACGTGGTGGGCGCGCGTGCACGAGGCGCGACCCCGGGGCGTCGGACGCGCGCCTGGCCTGCCGGCCGAGGTTCCTGGCGGTTGGAAATGCGTCACCGGGCGGGGCCCCGCGAAATCCGGCGTCGGGGTTGGGGGTTCCCAAGGCAGCGGGGGCTCGGGTCCGCCCGAGGGGTGGGGGGCGCGCTGGGACCCGGGAGGCGTGCAGGGCAGCTAGGGTGGGGACGGTGGGACCCAGGGGGCACACGGGGCAGCGATGGGGGCAAACTGGAACCCCGAGGTGCTCAGAGAACCGGGCCAGGAGGCCTTGCGCTTTATCATGGAGCCTGAGAACGGCCCCTGCTCTGGTCCCCATAACTGGTCCCCCTACTGCAGCAGCACCAGTCAAGCCTAAGTGCACCCACTGCTTTTCTTTTCTGGTTACGGTGTTTCTCAGAGGAAAAAAAGGAAAATAAAGCCAGCCAGGCGAGCCACTCCAGGGGACGTGAGTGAGAACAGTGTCTTGGGAGGCGCCCCCACTACTGGGGAAGGTGCAGCTTGCCTTCGCCCGGAGCCAAGTGTCGGACCTCGAAGTGGAGTGAAGGAAGGGGTGGAGGCTGACCCACCCGGCCACTCCGTCCACCAAGGAGTCAGGGCATGACTTCCTTTAGCAAACCCACTCAGGCTCCAAGGTCCGGCCACCTCCACTCTGCGATCCCAGGGGACGGAGGCATAAATGGCATTTCTGGGAGGGAGACGGGGAGGCAGAAGCCTCTCTCTGTGATGGGCTAGGCTGCTTGTTCTTCTCCCCCTGTCCAGCCCCCTTCTGAGCTTGGCCAGTGGAAGCCGAGCACCTGGGGCAGGTGGGGACCGCTTTGCTACCCTACCTGGAAGCTGTGCACCTGACCTTTACATCAGCCCATTTTACAGGTGAGGAAACTGAGTTACCTGACGTCCTAGCGTGGGTGAGCAATGCCGCTGGGATGTGAGCACAGGCAGTGGTCCGTGTGTCTGACCAGTGTGCTCTGCTGCCTCGGGACAAACCCAGGGCTCAACCCCAGCAGGACAGGCTGAAACGGGCACTCAGGCAACCTCGGGAAATGTGGTGAAGAATGGGCCCTGGTCAGGAAGCCCTCCAGGATTCTGAGGCCCTGGCTCTTCCTGCCCTCCCCGTCTCCACCCCATGCCTCAGAGGAAAGGGACCAGCAGTGGCCGACGTGGACTGACCCCTCGGGTGTGCCGGCTGTGGTCCCAAGCACGCATCAAGGCTCACAACACTCTGCAGCAGGGACCTTAGCCCCCTGTTCTTCCGGTCAGGGAATGAAGGTTGCACAGGGTCACGCACTAGGAGGTGGCAGGGTCTGGATTTGAACCCAGGTCACTAGATGGCTTCCATCTGAAGGCCCTGCTGACGGGGTTCTGCTTGCTTCCTGACGCTGTCGAAAGGCCACAGGGCCAGGTATTGATGGGCCTTAATTTCACAAACCACTTTGGACCCTTCAAAACACACTTCCTTGGGTGTTCCCATTGAAACAAACCCAACTAGCATCCATGAGGATGAGGGTTCAATCCCTGACCCCACTCAGTGGGTTAAGGAGCCGGTGTTGCTGTGAGCTATGGTGTAGGTCGCAGACATGGCTTGGATCTGGTGTTGCTGTGGCCGCGGGGTAGGCCGGCCGCTATAGCTCTGATTCAACCCCTAACCTGGGAACTTCCATCTGCTGCCGGTGGGGCCCTCAAAAATGAAAAAAAAAAAAAAAATCACATCCTTGGCTAGAGGCCCCGTTTAGGAGAAGGGAAGGCGCTTCCAAGAAACGGAGCTGCCACGTAGCAGGCTGACGAAGTCTCTCCATCGAAAGGTCCGAGCAGAGCCAACCTCCATCTCAGCCAGGACTGAGGGTCCTGGAGTCCGGACGGTGTCGCCTCTACCAGGGGGCCCTCGGGTACAACGACTGGCTCAAGCTCTGCTTCCTGGAGAGGGGGGTCTCCGGGAACTGGCCCCTTCCAGAACAGAGATGGACAGTGGGGCCCAGAACTGCCCCCGGCTGACGGGCTGTGGGGTAGCTTCGCGTAGGCGGCGTTTGGACCCATCGTTCGTCGTCGGCTCTGAGACACCATCAGCTGTAAAGCATGAAATTGGTTTATTTAGCACAGACGCGTTAAACCAAGACAGGTTTTGGACGGAAGACGTCCTGGTTTCAGACTTGCTGAAGGGTGAAAAACCTATGGCTTAGAATTGATGAAATGCAGTATCTAAAGGTGTTCCAGTAAGGATTCGAACTGTGGTTCATTCGTAGGACGAAAGCCTGCGTCCCCAGTAAAAGAAATGTGTAAAAAAAGAGTCCTTGGTGACAGGAAGAGATGCGCATATGTTGAGTCATTTTTTTTTCTTTTTATGGCCCCACCCGCGACACATGGAAGTACCCAGCTCAGGGGTTGAATCAGAGCTGCATCTGGGGCCCATGCCACAGCCACAGCCACACCAGATCCGAGCCGCCTCTGCGACCTATGCCGGATCCTGAACCCACTGAGCAAGGCCGGGGATGGAACCCACACACTCACAGAGGCTATACCAGTTCCTTAACCCGCTATGCCATAACGGGAACTCCTGCTGATACATTTTTTAAAAGTGAATTATAAAACTATTGCAGTTTTGAAGTTCCCTGGTGGCTCTCAGGTTAAGGATCCAGTGTTGTCACTGCTGTGGCTTGGGTCTCTGCTGTGGCGTGGGCTCCCTGGCCCGAGAACCTTTGTATGCCGTGAGCGCAGCCAAAAAAAAAAAAAGCCTATGGTTTTGAACGATCAGAAAATCTGTATGAAGTATGTTGAAGCTCTGCTTGAAGACACCAAATGGCTACCAAAACAGAAGAGACTCTCTCTGAGGGCAGAGATCCCAGAAGGAAGGGAAGTGGTTTTTCTTTCAGGGGTTTAGTGACTAGTATGGTGTGTCATCAGCTCAGTGGCTGTAACAAAATACCACAGCCCGGGCAGCTTGAGCAAATATTTATTCCCTCACAGTAGTGGAGGCTAGAAGGCCAAGATCAAGGCGGGCAGGTGGGTTTCTCCTGGGGCCTCTCTCCTCGGCTCGAAGGCGGCCACCAACTCCCCGTGTCCTCGCGGGGCCTTTCCTCTGCGTGTGCGTGGAGGGGCAGTGCCGTCCCTTAGGTATACAGCGGGCGAGGGGCTGAGACCCTGAGCAGAGCCTCTGGGTCTGAGGGGATGGAGGAGATAGTCCCTGGGCATGGCCGGGCAAGGTAAACTGGCTGGGGGCTCTGATGATGCCCCGGAGCTTCGGCTGGAGCTCTGGGCCTACAGCAGAGGAGTGAGGCTGAGGCCCAGGTAGGTGAGTCCACGGAGACTGAAACCGGCATCCAGAATTGCATTTGTGGAGCTCCCGCTGTGGCGTAACAGGGCCGGCCGTGTCTTGGGAGCCCTGAGAGGCAGGTTTGATCCCCGGCCCAGCACAGTGGCTTAAGGATCCGATGTTGCCGAAGCTGCAGCTTAGGTCGCAACAACGGCTCAGATCTGATCCCTGGCCTGGGAACTCCATATGCCGCAGGGCGGCCACAAAAGAGCAAAACGCAGCAAAGCTGCACTCACTCCCAAACTGCAGCAGGCTCATCTGCTCGCCTTCCCACTGCCGGCCTTGCGGCCAAAGGAAACCCCTGCAGGAAAATGGCCTCGCCCAGGGCCTCCCGTCAACCAAACACCTTCGTACACACCGTCCGGGCGAGAAAGTCTGTTTCCAAAGAAAGCCAGAGAGCAAATGTCCAAAACCAAGGGGAAAATGTGTATGTACTGGCAATAAATCCATAGGCGAACAGGCTCTTGGCATTATAAGTTTTAAAATAACTAAGAAAAAGAAAAACTCTACTACGTTGGAGCAAACAGACGATGAGGCGGAAATTTTCAGCAGGAAAGTGGACGCTCTAAAAAAGGATCAGCTGGGTTGAAAGCAAAACTGTGGTCCCTGAAATGACGGCTTCAGTGCCTGGGCTCAGTAACAGGTTAGACCCAGCGGAAGGCGGGTCAGAAGACACGAGGAGCGGAGGGGGAGGATGCCCCCCCCCCCGATGAGAAATAACTTTCAAACCACTGCAAGGAGAACAAGGCAGCAACAAAACTCGGCCAATCCGACGAAGCCATAAAACAAGAGGTTCAGACCATGCCCGCCCCTGGCCACACTCCCCACGGTCCCACCCAACACAAGAGACACCCCCAACTCCTCTCCTTTCCTGGCTCTCAAGCCTTTTCAGACCGGCTTGGGGGCACCTGTCCTGCTCTCGCCAGAAAGCCCCCCTGGGTGAGGGATGGATGCCTCCACCCGCCCTGAGGGTGGGGTGTTGTCGTCAGTCCTCATGGCTGAACCGTGTGTGGCACAAGGTGCATCTTTCCGAAACGTGTCACAAGGACACGAACTAAGCAGGCACATCAGAAACCCGCCCTCCGATTCCCGGGCCGTCCCACTATTTGGGGTCCACAGATGCAGACTATGGCCTCTGGAGAGGATAAGCCATGAAATCCTGCTGTGCAGCACTGGGGACTCTCTCTAGTCACGTGATGGGGCAGGCCACTGTGAGAAAAAGGAATGTGTGTGTGTGAAGGGGTCACTCTGCCGTACAGTGGGAAACCAGCTACAATGGAAAAAACAAAAACAGAGTTCCCTTCGTGCCGCAGTGGTTAACAAATCCGACTGGGAACCATGCGGTTGCGGGTTCCATCCCTGGCCCCGCTCAGTGGGTTGAGGATCCGGCGTTGCCGTGAGCTGTGGTGCAGGCCGGCAGCTGCAGCTCTGATTCGACCCCTGGCCTGGGACCCTCCACATGCCGCGGGTGCTGCCCTAGAAAGCAAAAAGGAAAAGAAAACACCATCGAGACAGGACAGGCTGGGAGTTCCCGCTGCAGCCCAGTGGAAACAAATCCAACTCGTATCCATGAAGATGCGGGTTCCATCTCTGGCCCCGCTCAGTGGGTTGTGGGTTAAGGATCTGGTGTAGGCCGGCAGCTCCAGGTCTGATTTGACCCCTAGCCTGGGACCCTCCATGTGCTGTGGGAGCCACCCTAAAAAGCAAAAAACAAACAAAAAGACATGACAAGCAACACAAGTAGATGTGGATGTGGCTCGGACGCTGGGACTGTCAGACAGGCTTTGTGTTAAGGCTGCAGGTGGAAAGGGCGGGAACTCAGCACGGAGACAGACTGAGGAAGCGGCCCTCGGAAGTGCGGGAGGCTGTCGCAGGTGACGGGGGAGGACTGGGCCGTCCACGGGCTCCCGATGCCTCTGGGACAGGCCCAGCATCCCCCGCGAGCTCCCAGATGAGACCGTGGGACTTGCCCAAGCCGAAAAGAGAGGACAGTTCCCCCAACGGAACAGGGCAAACAAAAGCCCTGGACTAAGGTCAGATGGTCCGACGCGTGTCATCGGGGTACAGAGGGAGGAGAGAGGGCAGAAGACGTATTTGAAAAAATGACAGCTACGCACTTTCTGAATATGAAGCGACCACGGCGCAGATCCAAATTCCGAAGTCTTTATTATTATTGTTGTTGTTGTTTTGTCTTTTCGCCATTTTCTTGGGCCGCTTCTGCAGGATATGGAGGTTCCCAGGCTAGGGGTCTAATTGGAGCTGTAGCCACCGGCCTGCACCACAGCCACAGCAACGCGGGATCCGAGCCGCGTCTGCGATCCACACCACAGCTCATGGCAACGCTGGGTCCTCAACCCACTGAGCAAGGCCAGGGATCGAACCCGCAACCTCATGGTTCCTAGTCGGAGTTGTTAACCACTGCGCCACGACGGGAACTCCCCGAAGGCTTTAAATACATATATGTAATCATATATGCAGTAAGTACAGAAAAGGCGTCCAGGACAGAGGGTATCCCCAGTGATGAAAACCAGATAAAGACAGCATCCTGAAGGCAGATGGAGGGAGAAGACACGTTACAAGCAGAGGAACAGGATCAGACTTACAGCCCACCCGGCGCAGAAGCGAGGCCCACTGAAGACAGTGTGGACGAGGACGTGACGCCTTCAGAGACTCTAAACCCAGATTTCTAGACCCAGCAGGTACCCCTCCAGGGCGGAGAGACCTCTGGTGGAGGAGGCCAAACGAGCAGCTGCCGGAGGCCCTGAGCGCTGGCTGAGGGCAGGCCGGCCTAGCGGAGCTGGGGTTCGTCCTCGTCGCCGCCCAGCTCTGACCCGAGGGTGGCCCAGCTGGAACACAAACCAGGGCAGGGGCCGGAGCTCCAAGGGAGACGCTGGCCGCAGGGCGGGCGGTGCAGAGCGGGCAGTGAGCCCAGCTCAGGTTCCTCGGTTTGGCTGGGGTTTTCATGCCCACAGGCCTCTCCTGAAAAGAAAGCCTGATGGCAGAGCCGCCCTGTGGCAGCAGAGTGGGCACCCGAAACCTCAAGGGAAAACCCACCCCTGTGGCCACAGGAGCAGGAAAGGGGCCCCCGCATTCCAGAAAGTGTCGGGGAGCCTTCATGACAGCACCGGATCTCAGCACCTCGCAGAGGCCACAGCCTCCGAACAGCGGGACAAGGCAGAGGCCGCCCCCGCCCATGGCCCGGGCCCCAAGCAAGGCTCACCTGTCCACATGTCTGTGCGAGCGGGGCTGGGGAATGTCCTGGAACCAGACGTCACGCCTGTCAGACCAGATGGATGACGGACAAGCTGGACCGGGCTGAGGGTGCAGCCGGGAGAGCAGCCCAGGACTCGGCGGGTGTCGCTAGGCTGCCTAACAGAACCTCAGGCTTCCCCAGGGTCCTCGGACGTAGAGTCACCCACGCCCTTGGCATCTGGTTCCCACAAGCTTCCCGGAGACTCCGATGTGTCCCAAGGGTGGACGGTGGCGCTGCCCCGATGGGAAACTGCAGACCCGTTGTTGTCAGGGCTCTTGGAGAAACGCAGGCTGGGTTGCCGGTCTCAGGCAGGTAGGGCTGCTGTTCTGCGTGCCCATCCAGCCGCCACGCCGCCAGTCCCCTAAAATTGGGGCCACACACCCTCTCTGGGGTTGCCAGAATCACTTGGAGAGCGGGTTGGAAAGCATCCTGCCCCCCGCACTGGATGAGCGTGCGTGTCTGGAGCTGGGGCTGGCGGGGTGACGGCTGCATGCAGCCCGGGGAGGGGGAACCGCTGCTGTCCAGGAACAGCCTGGCCTCCGCGAACGAGGCGTTTGTTGGTGAGCGTGCAGCCTGCCCTCCTCCCCTCTGGCCCAGTTAGGCCCCTCCCTGCACCGAACATGGAGAAACGTGGAGAAGTGCCCGCGGTGGCCTCTGCACAGCAGGGAGCTGCCATGACCTCCTGACCTCTGTGGACACCAGGGTCCGGCTGGCGTGGGTCCCAGGTGTCAGCGCTTAAAGCTAGAGCCAGACCAGGAGCACGTGACAGTGAGTGACGTGGAAGGAGAGCCGACAGCCGGGCCCGGGAGGCGGCAGCGCAGGGCCACCAAGCTGGCAGACCCGGAGAGTCTGGGTCTTTCGGGCGACACCCAACCCGTCACCGTAACCGGGATGCCGGGCTCCTCCCGGGCCGCTTCCAGGGCTTCCCCGCGGTTGGGCCGCAGGTCGGAAGTGCTCTCGAGCCTTCCTCAGGGGACTGGGACCATCCTCAAGGGTCGCCGAGCCCAGGAGCAGAGGGAAGCCCTGGCTCTCCAGGGTTACTGCGCTCCTGCTCCGGAGGCGCACCGGCCAGAGTGGGGCTCACCCCGCGTCTAGCTCACGGCAGGCCTGCTGGGGACAGGCACACACAGCGCCTGACCGAGTCCCCTCCCTGTCCCCGGCCGCAGGCAAGGCCACCTGAGGGGCCCTCCCCCAGCCCACCTCCACTGCTGAGGTGCAGACCCGGGGCTCTGCAGGTCAGCGCACCCCCAGGCTTGAAGACGTAGGGCTCCCCGCGTGTGAGAGCTGGACGGTGTCCCCCAGCGTCACAAGCGGAAGCCCTGACCTCAGCACCTCCCAGCGTGCAGGGTCTGGAAAGGACCTGACAGAGGCCATTAAGATAAACTGGGTCGTGGGTGGGTCCTGACCCCATCTGACGGGGTCCCTGGGAGACGGGGCGATCAGGACGCAGACATGCATGGACGGCGACCATGGGGGGACATGGGGAGGGGGCGGCTGTTCACACGGCCAGGAGAGAGGCCTGGGGGGTGGGGGGACCAGCCCTGCCAACACATGGGCCCCAGGCACCCAGCCTCCAGGCGAGATAAATGTGGTGCTTGCACGTGACCTGCGCAGACTGACACACCCCACGGCCCGCTGAGCAGCTCCGGGCACACGCCACACTCTCCTCCTGGTCCTGCCCGGGGCTGGGGGGGCAGCGGGCCTGCACTCTGACCTTGGGCGGGGCAGCCTTTTCTGCCACCTACAGCCCGAGGTGGCCCTGGCGGCAGGAGGAACGGAAAGCCCTGCGGGCCCCAGGGTGGGGGAGCGTCCCTGATTGGGGCACCACACTGGGGCCTCCTTGGGGGCCTGGCTGTCGGAACACGTTGGACTGTCCCCCCAGAGGGCAGGTGCTGCACGTGGTCCCGACCACCACGGAGACGGCCCACATCTGGGCCGGCCGTGGTCAGAGGCCCGTGACGCACGGGCCCAGGGAAGGGCTCGGGAACACGGGGCGAGGAGACGGGGCAGGGAGGGGGTGCGAGAGCTGGCCGGACTCTGGCCCTAAGCCACTGGCACTGTGCTCGGCCCCAGGCCCAGAGCCCTCAGTTCTGTGTCTGGATCCCGGGATTCAGTCGTGAGCAGGACCTTCCTGGGAAATGGGCCAGGTCACCTGAGCAGGCATCCAGCCTGCCGCTCGCTCCCCTGAGGTTTCTGGGAGCTGAGTTGCGGGCGTGGCTTCGGGTTGTTCAAGTCCCAGGTGGGTCTCAATCCAGCCTCCCCCGGGGGGCCGTCTCAGGGACCAGCAGCGCCCTCGCCAGCCCGCTGCCCCCTTGTCACGGAGCGCAACCATGTCACCAAACAAGAATCCGGGTGCCTGATGCCCAGTGAGGCCAAAGAGAAGCGTCGGAGTTTGGAGAAAGGTTTACTGCGGGGCTGTGGGGCAGGGGGCGGTCATCCTCAAAACGCCCCCAACTCAGCAGCAACTCGGAAGTGGGCGGGACTGCTCCCCACGCGGGTACCAAGACCCCCAAGCAGGTAGGGCAGAGGGCAGGATGCGTTCCTGGTGGCACCTGTTTCCAGCAGGGGAGCCAAGGTGCACAGGCTCAAAGGCACCTTTTCGCCAGGTGGCGCTGCAGCAGGAAGCCGCGCGGCCCTGGGGCCATTCAGCAGCGGGAGCTCCGTGGGAGGCTGCTCCCGCGGCTAGTAAGGGGTCCAGAAACCCACCTTCGTCAGGACCGCCCCATCCACCCCTGCTCCCCAAGCAACAGCGCTCCCACCACCCAGAAACGAGAGGAGGAACGCAGCGTAGCCAGCAAAAACGTGTATTGGGCCGCTGACTGGAAAGTGGCTACAGATGAAGGCACTCAGGTTACGCGGTTCCTGGAGGCTCCAGGTTGGACTGCTCTTGGCAGCAAGTCGAAGAGCACAGGGAAGCGGCGGTGCCCGCAGCCGGCTCTGTGCCGCGCGGAAGGATGGGGTTTTTATCTCACAACCCACTCGCCTCAGCTCGGCAGCCGCAAGGCAGCAAAGAGGGATTTACACCCAGACTCGGTGTTGACTCGAGTCTCTTACAAAGATTTTTATGAACAAAGAGTAGAAAGGAAAACTCTGCAGGCTGTTACGAAGGACGCGGGAATGTCTCTTAACACTTTGCTGCAATCAAATGCCCAAGAAATCAAAGAATAAGACTCAAGAGTCTGTTAAAGGTTGCTTCTTAGTCTGTGAGAAGCCAGGGTCAACCGGTTAGATCGACACAGGGGGTGTGGACAAGGCCTGGCGGGCCGCACGCCGGCGTGTTTGGTCGCTGGGTCCGCGTGGACAAGGCCTGGCGGGCCGTGCGCCGGCGTGTTTGGTCACTGGGTCCGCGTGGACAAGGCCTGGCGGGCCGTCGCTGGCGTGTTTGGTCGCTGGGTCCGTGTGGACAAGGCCTGGCGGGCCGTGCGCTGGTGTGTTTGGTCGCTGGCTCTGCCTGAGTCCTTTCATGCAGCCGCTCACCTGCCGTCCCAAAGCTCGGTTTCCTCTAAGTCAAAGCAATGTGGCAACTAGAACTGTGTTCAGATTTCAAGGAGGAACCAGTCACTTCATTGTCTGCGAACCTGCCTGGAAGCGCGCAGACCACGGACGGCAGTCACATGTCTTCACTGGAGGGACGACTGCCGCGTCTGGCACCTCGGGGCCACCGCAGATGAGGCCGCCCGAAGGAGATCCACGGAGCTGGCCGGGGGCCGGGTGGTCTGGTCAGCAGGACAACCAGCAGCATCTCTGCACCGCCGCCCAGCCCTCAGCACCCTGGCTCACAGGGTCCCCCGGGGAGAGCCCAGGACACAGTCCCTTCCCGGAGGACCTACCGTCGCACGCGGTGCCCAGGTGAGCACTGAGGACAGGCAGGGAGGGTCTGGGACTCGGGAGAGACTGTGCCCGGGCCCCAGGCCTGCGGTCAGTGGGGCAGAGAAGGGTGCAGGTAAAGCTTCTCAAGTGTCCCCGCCCCTGCACGGGGTGACTGCTGGCCAGAGGGTCCACATTCAGATTTTCCCAGGAAGAAACGCCTCGTGTGCCAGTCCAGATGCTGATTGAAAAGCCAGCCCCCAGGTGGCCTACGCTTCCAAAGGAAGGCTTCGGGTGAAACCTCTTTTTTGTCTTTCTAGGGCCGCACCTAAAAAGGGGAGTTTTAGCGACTGCTTGGTGCCAGCTGGTGCAGATGGACGGGAACCCTCAGCAGACGGCGCCCGGGACACGGCGGGCAATGGAGAGCCGGCTCGGCTCGTCGGGGAAATGACAAGGGCTGGCTGGTCGGGGGTCCCACAACAGACTGAAAACGCACTGCCTTCCGGCATGTGGAGCCGCACCCACCAGGCCCGGGACACAGGGCGCGGTCGGCACCGGCTCCCAGGTAGACTGGGGAGGGGCAGGAACGTGCGGTTTCCTCAGATTAATGACAACACAACCAAAGGCCCTGACAGGCTTAATGTCTCAAGGGACAAAGACAGAAACAGGAAAAAAGAGGACAAAGCTCACAGGCCTGCACCTGGGGGGCAGCTTCCCACGGGCCGCCCCAGGGCCGAGGCGGACGAGGCCGTGGCCGCTGCTGACCCGCAGCCCCGGGCCAGGCGAGGAGACGCTGCCTCGCATGACGCGCCTCTAGTTGTTTTCGAATCTGGCGTACGGATTGTCTTCTTTAAACAAACCTGCAAACCAAAGGGGCTGATGACAAACGCGCGCGGCCGACGGGAACCAGCCCGCACCTCGGGACAATTCAGATGCGGCCGAGAGAGAGCCGGGTGCGCGGAGCAGGCGCAGAGACCACCCTTCACCCCCCGCCCCCGCCCGCCTCCGCCCGGGGACCAGGGGCACCGGACCCCCTGTTCCTACAGAGCCCAGGGTGGAGCGCGGCGTCCCCTCGCAGCAGGTGCCCGGAGGCTGGCTGGGAGGTAAAGGCAGGTAAAGGCAGCGCTCCGTCACGCACCTGCGGCCGGCCTCCCGTGCCCCCGGCGGAAAGGAGAGCCCGCGGACTCTTACCGTATTTTCTTCTGATCTCATCGTGTCTTGACTTCATCTCTGCTCTCCTACAACACAGAGGGCGCTCGCTCAGCACCAAAGGGCAGCACGATTTTACCAGCGGGACCTTTCACTTTGGGCGGCGGGGCCGGGGGTTCACTCCCGCCTCCCGGAGCCAGAGCTGGATGGGGCCGGCCGGCCAGGGCCACACTCCCACTGGACGGGCAGGGGGCCCGGCAGACCGGGCTGCTCCATCACCTCACCCGGTTCGTTTCAATAGAAGCAGCTCTCATGCCCCCACACTGATTTCCTTTAAAGAAAACTAACCCATCAGCAAAGACCTGCGCTTGGTTCGGAAGACGGCAAGGACCAGCAAGGCCCCGGCCCCAGCGGCCTCCCGGCCACTCCACACACACGCTCCAGGGGGCGGCTGGCAGGACATGTGTTGTCACAGTGCTGGCAACACAAGAGGCCAGTTCGGCCTCACGGACAAGAGGCCACAGCGACGCCCTCCTCCCTCTGTGCCTCTGCGGGCTCAGAGCTGGACGGGCACTCAGAGGCCTGGTAGGCACAGCCCTGAACCCACAGGATCCCCGCCCCGTCTTCCGGGCCTCACCGCTCCTCCTGCCGGACCCGCCGCTCCTCGCGCTCCCGCTCCGCCTTCTCCTCGCTCCGGTCGGGCCTGCGGCTCCGCTTCCTCGGGCAGCAGCAGCAGCAGCAGCAGATGGCGACGCCCAGGAGCACGGAGCCCCCGAGCACCGACAGGGTGATGATCAAGGCCTCGAAGTTCACTGCGGGGGGCAGCGGGGTCACCACGGCCCTGCCCCCCGCCCCCGGGACCGATCCCGGCTCCCACCAGCCGCCCTGCGCCGAGGCAGCGGCAGCTGCCGCCCCCCCGCATCCCGCACAGGCCTGACCGGCCCGAGCAAAGTCCACAAACCCAGAGGGAGGAGCAGCGGCGAGCTCAGACGGGAGCCACAGAGACGCGGTCCCGCGGGATGACGGCGTCAGAGCCCGGAGCCCTCCACCCACCGCCCACGGGACACCCCTCCCACCACGGGCAGAGCACGGGCTGCAGCCACCAGACGACCTTGTGACCTCCTGTCCCGACCAAACACTCTTCAAACAAGTTTCTCCTGAGGATTTATAAAGGCAAACCAGTGGCCGAGACGTCCCCAGTCCATCCCGCAGAGCCCATCACGGGACAGACAGAGGCCGTGGGGCGAGCGCGGCCAGTGCAGAGGTCTGGGGAGCCCCACCCTGGACGGCGGTGCGACCACCACGGGACGGGCTGCTGCAGCAGGACGCTTCCTGACACCGAGCCGAGAACCGAGAACCTCCCAGTTTCATGGCTGGGGGCAGGGCAGGGTCCTTGGGGAGGGGGAGGCAGACACCCAGCGCCTTGGTGCCCCCACCCAGGGGCCACCTCAGGCTGCCAGCGCGACAGCACTCGCTGTCAGGGCTGGGGCCGCATCCTGGCAAAGGCCACCTGCATTTCTGATCATGCGGCTTTTCCTCCCCTGACCTGTCCTGGCAGCGCTGGAATCCTAAGAAGCAGGCGTGACAGACCCCTGAGCAGAGGGAGCAGCTTCACGGCAAGAGAGGCCGCGAACAAGCAACAGTAAACCCAGTGAAACGAGGGAGACGGTTGCTCTGGAGGCACCGCCGCGCCGTCAGCAGCGGACTCGGCTCCACGACCGAGTCAGAAATCCCTCCACGGGGAAGGATACGGCCTCGCAGGGGATCTACCCCAGAGGCGAGGCCCGAACGGAGAGCACGACCCAGCCCCGGCGAGGGTTCACCCAGCGAGGACCCCGTGGTTCTCCGGCGACGCTTACGTCCAAGGGCGTCAGCATCGGAACCCAGACAGCTCGCCGAGCGCCCGTGGGGGAACAGAAGTGCGTTAGCGGGAGGTGCGGCCTCGCCGGCGGTGACCGAGGTCTCCGGGGGCCTGACCACAAGGTCCCCACCAGCTCAGGTCCTGTGGACGAGGTCCCGCAAACACCTGTCCTGGTTGTGGGGACCTGGCAGCAGTTCCACTGCCCGCCGGCCCAAGGACTGAGCCAAACAGGCCCATCACGCCTCCTCTCGGGGACCAGGGGCTCAGCAGTCCTGTTCCTACAGAGCCCAGAGCGGACCTCGCCTGCCCAGTGTCCCCACACTGGGGTCCTGTGCTGTGCTGTCCTCACAGACCTCACAGGAGAATGACCAAAAAAGCCCGCCACTCGAAGGGGCGCTCAAGGCCGCTGGCCAGCAGACAGAGCTTACCAGCACGAGACAGCGCTCCACAGCCCGGACGGACTGCAAGGAAGCAGACGACAGCCCCAGCGCCCGCCGGATGCGCCACCACCTGCAGCCGCGTCCCCCCGCCCAGTGCAGCCACTCGCAAGAGACGTGGCTGACGACCAAGGCTAAACGTCAAGAGAGAGTGAGCTGGCAACACTCCCAAGGGCGCCCACACAAGAGCGCGGGGCTGGTCACCTGCACGCGGGGCACAGCAGCACCTCCGGTGAGGGCACACACTCGGTGGTCAGGCAGACACCGCCGCAGACACCGCCACCGCCACCGCCATCCAGGGCAGGGCAGCGCTCACCTGCCACCATGGGGTCCCCAGGGACAGGCGGCACCAGACGTGGTCCGTGTGTTTTGCCAAGTGGAGATAAACTGCGGACTCAGAAAGTGCACCGCGGACACGCGGGTGTGTTTGTCCTCTAGGGGCCTGGGGGGCAGCAGGGGGTGGCCCGGCGTCAGGCACTTTACAGCCAAGGCCCCAAAGCCAGCAGCTCCCTGGTGCCATCTCTGTGGAACAGACGGGAGGCCATGGGGACGAGAGCCACCAAGACGAAAGCAGATGCCAGCGAGGCCAGGACACCTGCCTGGGCTGAGGAGGGCGGAGACCAGAGGACAGCCCGCTGGGTGGACGTGATGGCTGTGTCTGCCTACATGTGCGCACACGCGCGCGCGCACACACACACACACGTGCGCGTGCACACACACACTTCCAGGTTCCCTGGGTTTCCGCTGGTGAGGTCAAAGTAAGTTGTTTCAGAGGCCGACGGGTTCTGAGACGGAAACCAACTGGGACAAAGATCAAGAACGCGTCGTAGATGACACCCCGACACAAACATGCCCAGCGGTCATCACAGCACCCATGACCCCAACGGGGGCCAGGGAGAGGCGTCACAAGCCCAGCTGCAGAGAGAGGAGTGCCACACGGCAACACTCAACACAGCCCCGCTGGCACGGCGCGCGAGGGAAGTGCGGGGTCTCGGCGCCCTCACACCCCCGAGGAGGGGCCTAGGAACCCTACGTGCGGGTGGGAGGCGCGTGAGCGGACGCCCAGCCCCCCAGGTGCCACGATGCAGGTGCTCGTAGGCCCAGGGATGCGGGGGAGACACCCGCAGAGCCCAGGTGGCCTCCAGACCCAGGCCGCCTGCTTCCCAGAGGCCACCGCTCTCCCGGCCTCCCCACCAGCAGCGCCCAGGACCCCGAGACCCGGCTCTCTGGCAGCTCATGTTAACTGAGCACGGCTCTGCAAGAAGCCCCGAGCACAGCGACTTACCCCAGCACACGCCCCAGCGTGCAGAGCTCAGCTGGCAGAGGGAGCTGGGCGGCAGGACCCTGGTCACCGGGTAGTCCAGGCATGCCTGGTTGGTGTTGCACCAGAGACACTAGGAGAGAGGTGACAGAGAAGGTCACACACACCGAGGGCGGCCGGGCTGGGTCCTCCCAACCCAGACCTCGCCCCCCAGGCACCCGCAAGCCTCGCAGCCTCCGTGCTGGTCCAGAGGGCGCCCCACCCAGGGCCTCTGCGCAGCCTGCTCCCCCGGCCTGGCCGCCCCCCGCCCCTCTAACACCCGGAGGCCCCACGCCTGCGGGAGGACAGGCCTTCCGTGCTTCCCGAGCCCCCCCTGCCCGCCCCCAGGTGGGACCACGCTGGGCGGGGTGGCGTGGCGTCCAGCCACAGCCGTCATCTCTCTGTCAAGATCCTAACTTGGCCCGTGTCGCTGCCAGCTGTCTGCGGGATGACGCGAGGGAAGGTCAAAGGCCCGTCGGGAGCCGGGGAGCTGGAGGGAACCTGGCGCGCGTGCCCAGGGCGCATCCCCAGGGCGCGTGGCAGGGGCCGGGCGGCGGCCGGCGGAGGGGCCCAGGCCAGCCCCACGAGCCGGGCTGGCCCTGTGCGGGCTGGGGTTTGGGTCGGCCTAGCACGCCCGCTCAGGTCAGCATATTCTGATGCTTTAAATCTTGACAGTCACCATTTTCCTCTCTGAGCTTCTAACGGGAAGGAATATGATGGTGCTTTCTGTTCCTAAGTGAGGGTGCAGGTCACCCCAAAAAAACGTGCCCGCGCCCCCTGGGTCCGTGCTCACGACGCCTCGGCTGTGAGGGCCCGGCGTTCCAGCCGTATGAGCAGCCCTTCCACCGCTGGGCTTCCCTCCTGCTTCGCAACTTCCAGCAAACCTCCCTTTCAAACAGCCCGAGTTTGAAACGTTTAACTTTCCCTTTTTATGCGACGGTGCTGCCGGAAGCCACAGGAGCTCACGAGGAGGGCGAGCTCTCCTGTGCCTGGTGGAATCTTCTGGTTTAGCTGAGCGAGGCCCCGGGCACACCCCATGAGGCAGGGGCCCACGTGTGCTCCAGTCGTGGGAAGCTCTGCCCCGGCCCACGCGCTCACCTGCAGCTCTTGACCTCACTGGTCGGGGTTCGGGTGGGGGCCGGGCCTTCAGAGACATGTGCGCCCCACTGGCCTGCGCACAGCCGCAGCTGCGCCCCCAACCTGGCTCCCAGAGACACGGGGCCACAGGGCTCACTGCAGAAGCGCTCGCGCCCCAGACCCTGGGCTCCCTGGTGCTTGAAGCAACTCTCGGCAGAAACCCCCCAACATGAAGCAGCAGCACCAGGAGACACCCGCCAAGGGCCAGGGCCAAGCACCAGCCAGGGCTGCGGGACCGCTCCTGCACGCTCCCCGCCCTCCTCAGGCCAGAGCCCAGAGCCCCCCTGGAGGCCGCCCCCATGAGCCCAGGCCCGTGCCCCAGAGAAGCACGCCCCTGCTCGAGGCCACGACATCTGGGTGCCCTCCAAGTCCCTCCCGGATCTGAGCTCCTTCTCCCCGGACGCCCACATGCAGGGAGGGCACGAGGCAGGGCCTCCTCGGGCTCCAGCTCTGGGGCTCCGGCTGCCCGTCAGGAAAGCTGGACCTTCCGCACTGGTGAGCACAGCGGCGGGAGGGCTCACGTGTCCAACAGGCCAGCCGCTGTGCCCACAGGAAAGCCCTGGTCGCAGGCCAGCCGCTGTGGGTGGGGGCTGAACTCCCAGGTGAAATGGTCACTGTTGGGCAGCATTTGTAATGGCAGCCGTTTAGCTTTGCAGCGGCCAATGGTGGCGGTCATTTGGGTCCCTCTTTCAGAAAGGCCAGCTGGCCCACCCCCTCCCCGCTCTGAACACTTCGGCTCGGCGCCATGCCTGCGGCCCGGGGAGCCCGCACCTGCTCTGCCGTGGGCCCTCCTGCTTCAGGAGGTGAGGCAGCATCTCAGGGACACGCAGGTGGCACGGGTGGCTTTCAGGGGACGGTTAAGCACGCCTGAGAAAGGCTACTACCAACCAGTGAAGACACCTCCGCAAAGCCCCATCATGGAGCCCTTGGCACACAGCGGCCCCTGGGGTCAGAGGGCGGCTGCTCGGGGCCCCGGCCGCCCTGCGTGCTACTCACAGAGACGTTCCTCAGGCACTCTTCGCACGTCCTGTTTGTGTGCTGAGAGCAAGCTGCAGGGAAAGAGCAAACAACACTGAGTCTGCAGCGTCCAGAGGCGGCGGGGGGCGGGGGGTGCCTCCCACTCACGCAGCAGGCCGGCCAGGTTCACGGACTGAGCTCGACGAGCAGGGCCCCAGATGGACACACGTGTGGGGGCCTGACCCCAGGGTCTCGCGGGAGAGAAGTCGGCGCCCGCGGCAGGGCTGGCCGCCCGGGGTTCACCCATGAGCCTGAGCACCAGGGACCCATGCATCGGCTGACACTCTGGCACCAGAGGCCACGGCAGTGCCAAGCCCCCCCGCAGGACGGAGAAGCCAGTTCCGGTCCCAGCAGAGCCTGGCCGCTAGAGAATGGGGTGGACCCCACGCAGCCCCGAGCTCAGGACTCGGGCGAATCAGAAGTACAAAGCCCGGAGTTCCCATCACGGGGCAGCAGAAACGAACCCGACTAGGAACCATGAGGTTGCGGGTTCGATCCCTGGCCTCGCTCAGTGGGTTAAGGATCCAGCATTGCTGTGAGCAGTGCTGTGGGTCACAGACACAGACCGCATCCCTCACTGCTGTGGCTGTGGTGTAGGTCGGCGGCAACAGCTCCGATTCGACCCCTAGCCTGGGAACCTCCATATGTCATGGGTGCAGCCCTACAAAGACAAAAAAAAAAAAAAAAGAAGTACAAAGCTGGTGTACAGAAAAGAATTTCTAATCCACCAGCAAGCAGCTGCTATCCCTCCCCCCCTTAAAACACACCCACATTTGTTTTTGGCCGTGCCCGCAGCAAACGAAACTCCCGGGCCAGGGATCGACCTGTGCCAAGCAGTGACTGTGGTGGATCCTTAACCACTACGCCACCAGGGAACTCCAAAACACACCCACACCTGGGAGAGGGCTGTGTACGTTGCCTCCAGCCACCAGCAAAGGCACATGAGAATAATCGGAAGTCCCCTGATGGCCTAGCAGTGAGGGACCTGGTATTGTCACTGCAGCGGCTTGGGTCACTGCTGTGGCACAGGTTTGATCCCTGGCCTGGGAAGTTTTGAATGCAGCAGGTATGGCCAAAAAAAAAGAAAAAAAGAAAAAGAAAGAAAAGAAAGAAAGAGGAGGAATTCCCACTGTGGCGCATTGGAAATGAATCTGAGTAGGAACCGTGAGGTTGCGGGTTTGATCCCTGGCCTTGCTCAGGGGGTTAAGGATCTGGCGTTGCCGTGAGCTGTGGTGTAGGTCGCAGACGAGGCTCAGATCCCAGGTTGCCATGGCTGTGGTGTAGGCCGGCAGCTGTAGCTCCCATTTGACCCCTAGCCTGGGAACCTCCATACGCTGTGGGTGTGGCAAAAAAAACCAATAAAAAATAACATGGAATTATGATACGATCCAGCGATCTCACTGCTGGGCATATATCCAGACAAAACTTTCCTTGAAAAAGACACGTGCACCCCTATGTTCAGTGCAGCCCTATTCACAACAGCCAAGACATGGAAACAACCTGAATGCCACCGACAGATGAATGGATTCAGAAGATGTGGTGTATGTACACAATGGAATATACTCAGCCATAAAAAAGAACAAAATAATGCCATTTGCAGCAACATGGATGGAACTAGAGACTCTCATCCTGGGGGAAGTCAGTCAGAAAGAGAAAGACCAATGCCGTGTGACACCACTGATATCTGGAGTCTCATATACGGCACAGATGAACCTGTCTACAGAAAAGAAACAAACTCATGAGCCTGGAGAACAGACGTGCGGTTGCCAAGGGGTAGAGAGAGGGAGTGGGAGGGACTGGGAGTTTGGGGTTCGCAGATGCCAACTACTGGGAGCAGCTAAGCAAACGCGGCTGCAGCAACAGAAAGGGACTCGGCTTTGGGCTTCACTGAACCATTTGTTCCTCCAACGTTTTCTGCAGCTTTAGACTTCGTCTCTGTTCTTTCCCTTGCCACTCCCTGGCAGCTGGAAGTTCCTAGGCCAAGCACCGAATCTGAGCCGCAGCTCCAGCAACCCCAGGTTCTTAACCCCGTGCCACAGCAGGAACTCCTGAACGTCTTCTGAATAAACTGTTGGCCGGGGAGGTGCAGAGGCCTCGCACACCCGCTCAAAGTCCACTGGAAAGGCTCTGGAAAAAGGATCCACGGCCTTCTCGTCGACCTTGACAGAGTGGCCGTGGGGAACTGGGAAGATGCAGCCTGGGGACAGGGATTTTCCAGTTTAACAACCGGTCCTGTGTGAACTAAAAGAACTCAGCTCCAAGATACACACCATCAACCCGTCCACCCTGGGGCCTCTGGATCACCGGCCAGCGTGTGTCAACAGTCGGCGGGGAAAGGCCAAAAGGGACAGCCTCACTCTCCCCTGGCTCCCAGCACAGCCTGGAACCGGGCAGGTTCTCAACACAGGAACGCCCATGTCAAACAGCCTCCGCAGAGCCCAGAGCCGCCGAAGGCCATTCCCTTCCCGCCCTCGAAGCCCAGGCATCTTGCACGGCCAGAAAGGCAGGTACCCCAGCCGCCTGCAGCTACTTCAGAGACGGGCGGTGGCGGCGGCGTTTCTCACCGCATCTTATCTCATCACGGGACGCGGACAACCTGCGCTGAGCCGGAGGTCGGTCAGCAGCGGCCCAGGCTCCCGGGTCTAAGGCTGAAATCACCGCCCTGGCCTCGGAAGCCGAGGCCAGGACCGTCCACTTAGGCTCATCTTTTCGGGGCTAGAGACCCGCAGTCTCATGCTCGTGGGAAACTAAGTTGTAAAGAAAAAGTCTGCTGGACGCAGGCCAACCCAGGATGTATTTTCAGTTCTTTCCTGAAGTTTCGGGTGCGTCAGCTGCTTAAGCACAAAGGACGCAGCGCACACTAGCGTCTGTCGGGAGCTCTGTTTTTTAAAAACAAGGAAATGAGGAAGGCTCTTTCCTGTCGGACCCAACAGGCTCGAGGGCTGCATTCAGCAGACCACATGGAAAAGCCCCAAAATTGGGCGCTGCGGCCGCGCCCCAGGCAACAGGGCACAGCAGGGGCCCGGTGGGGTCAATTTCACCTGAAAAAGGAGGCAGGAGTTCGATTCGATTCGATGCAGAAAAGGGGCGAGGTGTATGCCAAGATTCAGACCTGAGCACACCAACACCCTGCACACCCCCCCCCCTTCAGGACAAAAGGCCTTTCAGGGTCGCCTGCCCTCCAGAGGCAAAGATGAAACGCTGGCTGGGGGGTCCAACCCCGCTGAAGCCCTTCGACACGCTGTGGGGTCGAAGGCCATGCGCACAGGAGAGAAGACCGCAGCAGACAGGTGAGTTTGGGACGGGGACCTGCGTGCTGGCCTCTCGAGTCACACACCTGGGATGGTTATTTTTCGTGTCAACTCGACCGGGCCAAGGCAAACAGCGCCCAGGAGTGTCTGTGGGTGTTTCCAGAAGAGACGCCCTGAGCTGGTGGCCAGATTAAAGCCCGTGGCCCTCTCCTAGGTGGGTGGGTGGCATCTCCTAATCCACCGAGGCCCGGACACGACAGAGAGGCAGGGAAGGACGAATCCGCTCTTTGCTGGAGCCGCAATGTGCACCTGCCCTGCCCCCGGCCTGCTTTCAGCAGAGAGGGGGACGTACCCACAGGCGTCCTGGGTCTCCAGTTGGCGGATGGCAGACCAGGGGACTCCTACCCCGCCCCCCCCGCTCCCGAGAGCCAAGCCCTTGTGATGAGCCTTTCCCACAGCTGCACACATCCTGTGGGCTGGCTCTCCTGGGAGCTCTGAGGGACACACAGAGCAAACGTCCACGGTGTGGCTGCATTCCTACGGCATGACAAGCATAAACTCTCAGACCAGCCCACTCTCCGCGGGAAGGGGGCTCAGTGCTCACTGTGGCTGGAAAGGAGCTGCTTTGCTCCTGAAACACGAGTCTGGCTTAACTCCCAGACTGTCACAGGACCCGGCCGTGTGAAAAGCAAGCAGCCAAACACACGAGGGGGCGTTTCCCGCCACACCCACTCTCACAAAGCCAGAGTCCATCCCGGAAGGCCACCAAGGAGAGGGCCTGGTCTCCTGCCTCACACCCACCCAGTCGGGTAAAAAGAACTCATAATACATTCGTGCCGAAAACACATTCTGGACCTAAAGCTCCCCATTCTGCGCGACCTGACTGCCGCGCCACAGAGGTACACGTTAGTGCGCTGGGAAGCAGACGAGCAGGAACTCAAGCAGCCTTGCGCTGGAACAAGCAGCCCATAAGGTCACAAAGCGGACAGGTGCTTGGCTGTGCTGAACCGAAGCTGACCAGCCAGGGCTCTGCTCTCCACGCCTGGTGATCGCGGGACGCCCCATCCCCAGCTGCTCCTGAGATTTCCACCACCTTCCAGCAGCCAGGTCCCTGGAACTCCTGTGCCCTCTTATCCCATGCTCCCCTCACCCACCCCCAAGCACTCTGCTAGTTCCTGGTCAGTCTCCCAGGAAGTCTGGTTCTCCACCTGCCAGCCGCCACCCGGCCCAGCACCTGACACAGGTGGTACCAAGAATAGGTGGGATAAACCAAGGAAGGCTGACAACGGCTGCGGGTCTGGAGAGCGAAGAAACCCAGCCTCAGGGTTAGTTCAAGCCCTGGCCACTCTCCCCGGAGCTCCCTGGAGAGGGGGTCTACTGGGCACAGAGGGCGTGGGTGGGGGCCTGCACACAGGCCTCCCCGGAGTCTGAGCAGAGCGGAGCAGAGCCCCCAACACACCAGCCGCGCCCTCACAAGGGCTGGGCCCCTGGACTCCGGGCGGCTGACCCGCCAAGGGACAAGCAAGCTCCCAAGCCCTGCTCCCACCACCCCACAGCGCTCTCGGAGAGGGTCGTGGCGAGGTTAAGGAGCTGACCGTGCTCTCGGGCCAGGCCGCCCGCACGCTGAGCCAGACAAAGGGCCGGCACGCAGTCTTCCCCCAGCCCCTGCTGCCCCGGCCGGACACTCGGGTGGGCCCCTGGCGGCCCCCGCAAACCGCACAGACCCTAGGCAGCAACCTCTCGCCCCCCCCCCAGCACCCTCGCTTCCGGGCCTCTCGACCTTGTGCCCCCTCGCTCCTTGCCCCAGACCCCGCGCTCCCAGGGCCCTTTGATCCCCGCCCTCCCCTCGACCCCGACCCCGCGCTCCCCGGCCCCTCGACCCCCGCCCCCTTCCTCCCGACCCCGCCTGTCAGGCCTCTCGACCCTGCGCTCCCCGGGCGCCTCGACCCTGGTCTCCCTCCCGACCCCGTGACCCTGACCCCGCGCCCCCCGGCCGCCCTCACCCTGCGCCGAGGCCGTCGGCAGGAGCAGTAGGAGCAGCGCGGCGCCGCCGAGGGCCAGTGCCCAGCGCAGCGTCGGCCCGCGGGCCCCACTGGACGCCATGGTGGCTTTGGTGCCGCTGGTCAGTCGTCGTCTGCGGCCGGACCCACCCCACTGGGACCCCGGCCAGGCGCCTCTGCCCGGAAGAGCCGCGCGCCGGAAGTGGGCGGGGCGACGGTGGAGCAAGTGCGCAACAGGAGGCCCCGCCCCCTCGCCCTACGGGCCCCGCCCCCTGCCTCTCGCGGGCCCGCCTCCCCGCTCCGCGCGGAGCTCAGTGCGCCTGCGCGACTGGGAGGGGCGGCCAGTCCCGGGCTTGGCTTGGCCCTGACCCTGGAGGGGTGGAGAATCCGCCTCCGGGAGTAGAGCTGTAGCGGTGTGTCCTGGAATGGCCCCGAGGGCGGTGCCTAACCAGCGTCCTCGGCTGCATAGCCAGCGTGCTCGGCCCCGATCCCCGCCCGGAAGGCCTCCCCCGCCCCCGGGCACCCGCGTCCCCGGACGCCCATCACCTCCGCGAGTGGAGCCTGCGGGCCGGGGACCAGTGTGCAGCGGCCGGCTCCTGGGAGGTCTGCAGCCGGAGGGCGTCGCGAAATGATAACAATACATATTGCAAGAGTCCAGTTACTTTCTTTTTAAGATTGTGTTTCCATAGTCAAAGTGGAACGGGACTTTGGGAATCGCACAGGGAAGCGATCCAACCCCTAAGCTTCCTGGGGTCACTGACTGGCGGCTTCCTGGACCAGCCTGATAAGAGCACCTCCCCCCCTAGCAGCACTGCCGGGGGGGGGGGGGGGGGGGGGGGAGAGAAAAAAAGGGGGGGGCAGGGCTGGAGCGGCTGCCGCGTGCTCTCTCTCAGGGCCTCAACATCATGTTCCGGCTCCTGTTCCACTGCTGCCCCACACCTACCTCAACCCTGGAGGGGCTGCGGAGGAATCCAGGCAGTGGGCTTTGCAGTCTAACGTGGGGTCCAGCTGACCCCAGAGAGGGCTGTGCAGTCGGCCGTGATTGGGGCACGGCTCCCTGTCAGCATGGCCTGCCCTTCCCCTCTGCCCACATTGCTCGCCCCGAGACAGCCCAAGGTGGGTAGAATTTCACAGGCCCTCACCCCATTGGGTCTGTGTGGAGGACTCCTTGGCCTGGAAGACAGAGCTGGTTGCCCTGTATTTGTGCCTCCTGCAGTGCGGAGGAGCCAAAGGCGGCACCACCTCCTCCTGCCCGGTCAGCAGTGGGGGGCGTGGGTGTGGGAGATGCCAGCCCTGCCAGGTCCTCCCTCCAGGACCTCAGCTTCCATGAGCTTGAGTGCCTCAGTTCAGCTCGGCCGGATGGAGTAGGACAACCACACAGGCCGGTGTGGAAGTCCCTGTGAGGGACCACAGATAGGGAAGGGACTTCGGGAGACCACTGTGCCTTAATGACCGCTCAGGACAGCCGTCAGAAGAGGTAGGCTTGGCTAGTGGAAGCACAAGATATGCCTCTGGTCCTTGGTGGGGAGTGGGGCGGGGCCTGCTTTCAGGCTTAGACCAAGGGCAAGAGTTTAAGGACCACCCTTCTGCTGAGCTGAATGAGCACCTAGTTTGACCTTATAGGGTCAAACGCTCTCTCACCAGACACCAAGGAGGAGCTACCACTCCCAGAAAGAGGAAGAGGCCGTCTTTTCCCACCCGCACTCCACCTGGATTATAAAACTATAGCCCACCGGATGGTGCCGGCCGCTTGTATTTCTCAGGAGCGTCCCCATACATCTCGCTCTCGCCTATCGCTTTGTCTCTCACCGAATTCCTTCTGTGCTGAGACACAAAGAACCTGAACCTCAGGAAGTCCAGATACCAGGTGAGTGATTCTACTTTAAAATTGGAGGTTGACAGGTCGGGGCCCAGCGTCAACGTCACTGCCCTTCCCTTCTAGGGCAGACCCAAGCTAGCCCAGGTCCCGCTGGTGCCGGACGGCAGTGCGGGAAGGCAGCCTCGTCGTCGTCTTGGGCACAGTGACTGCAGGTCTGATGAATGCGGCATGGTTTCACAGGAATGTCTTCCACTTGGTTCTCGGTCCTTCGTAGAGGGGACAGGGTGCCTTCCTGTCCATGTGAGACAGCAAAGGGCCCTTGACTGCAGTGCACTGTCCCCCCACCTCTTCCAGTTCAAATACTTCATATCTCTATTTGGTTTGGATCTTCCGTTATAGAAAAAGATGGTTAAAACTCATGTGCCTTTGGAAGCAGAGTAAATACCAGCCTGGCCTTAGCACCAGGGCCACAGAAAGCCACATTTTTTTTCCTCCTAACAATCGCACAATTTATTGGTGTCTGAAGGACACTGTGCATTTGTAAACATTAACCAAGACGCCGTGAACACTGCTGCGTCTTAAACGGTGCCATCAGCAATGGCATTTTAAAATACAACTAAACTTTGACAACGTGGACGTTCAAAAGAGTACTCGGTGACTAGAGCCCACGTCTGCTTGAAAAGGGGGAGGCAGGGACAGCCTTATTTAACTCACCCGCTCAGTTGTCAAAGAGCTGCGAGCTGATAGGAAAGACCCCAAACCACACAGGGTGAGAAAACATGAACCACAGTGACTTCGGAGAAGCAGAATGATTGCTCTGTTTGCAACCTGGAATTAAAAGAACGTATAGTTTTTCCAAGAATAATGATCAAGGAATTAGGAGTTCCCATCATGGCTCAGTGGTAACAAACCCGACTACTATCCATGAGGATGGGGTCCGATCCCTGGCCTCACTCAGTGGATTAAGGATCCGGTGTTGCCGTGAGCTGTGGTGTAAGTCAAAGATGTGGCTCGGATCCGGTGTTGCTGTGGTTGTGGTGTAGACTGGCAGCTGCAGCTCAGTTTCAACCCCTAGCCCAGGAACTTCCATGTGCTGCAGGTACAGCCCTAACACAGCAAAAGAAGAAGGAGGAGGAAGAGGAGAAAGGTTAAGGAATTAGATGGACACAGTTACAACAGTGTCAATTTAGGGGAAACTGTTGAACTCCAGTGCCAGGAGTGGGCTGGCCGCAGGACGGGCAGCCACAGCGGTTCCGGAATTCCGGGGCCCCCGCCCCAGAACTGCACCCCTGGGAGTCCCATGCGGGGCATTTTCACCTGAGTTGTCTCTACCTGGTGGCGAGTGTGCCATCCGATTTTTCCATCCTTAGCACATTCTTCAGTAGGTTAAAGAATTCCTTCCAGAAGGGCTGTGTGAAAAGGTGGAAGCCTCTCCCCGGGCAGGGACCGGACCGTCTTCCCACCGTGGTTATTAACACTGGGAAGAGCTCACATCCGGCTCAGCTGGGGACAGAGGGGGCAGCTGAGGGCCTCAGACCTTGGAGCCGCCTGGGAGGGGGCTCCGGGAAGGTCTGTGGTGCTCTAGACAGGCAGGGTCAGCGGGAGGGATGGATAGAGGCGGAGGGCTGTGCCCACAGGCCAGGGCCCACCCTCCACGACTGGCTTAAAGGATGGCACGGAACACGTATGCCCGGGATGAG
Organism: Sus scrofa; assembly: GCF_054392235.1. Classification (NCBI taxonomy): domain Eukaryota; kingdom Metazoa; phylum Chordata; class Mammalia; order Artiodactyla; family Suidae; genus Sus; species Sus scrofa. Next base: position 222,876,101 of record NC_139395.1, read on the forward strand.
GAAGGCGCTGAAGGGCTCCCCGATCCCTGCCGGTCCGTCCTCTTGGGGCCCAGGGATCTGCCCTGGTCCGAGGCGCGGAAGACACTGCCGCCTGCCTGCCCGCGATAAAAGCACTTCCTCTCGGGGGCGGGGGAAGGGCCGCTAGTGGACTTGACCTCGGCTTTCACCACACGCCTTTCTGGTGTCTCCATCTCACCAGGACAAGGCAGGAAAGTTTCAAGAGGATTATTTGAAAACTAATGAGAATATGTCACAAAAACAGGACGTGGGCTGAAGGCAACTGAGTTTTCTGTCGATGTTGCTAGAGCCTCGGGGACCAGCCAGCCCCGCCTGCCCCAGAGCACGCAAGGTAGGCTGCGTTGGGATCTGGTTTCTCCCTGCGTCCAGGGAGGCTCCCCCTGCCTCCTCCTGAGGGGGCACGGCCCCCAGCATGCACAGCACCTGCAGCCCCGCCCGCCGAGCCCCTTATGGCACGATTCGACCCCCATCCCCTTGCTTCGCCGAGGGTCCTCCAACTAGACGCTGTAGCAGAATCACCTGGAGGACTGGCCAGAACACCACTGGGAAACCCTGGGCTGCCCCAGAGCCTCTCACTCAGCAGGCCTGCGGCCAGGCCCAGCGCTCACACCTTGCATATGCTAGTGAAGCCGAGCTTGCACCCGAACCAGCCTCTGAGAAGCGTGGCTGCTCTGGGCCAGCGGGTCTTAATCCTGCTGACATCACCTGAGGCCCAATTCAAAGCAGCCACGCCAGCACGCATGTGCATACCACACACACACACACACACACACACACACACCCAGACACGCCCAGTGACGATGTCCAAACTTGGTGGGCGAGATGCTCCCGGGAAGGGCTGGCAGCGGGGGCGTCAGCTCTTCTAGTCCCCACCTGCCCCGGTGAGGGTCCCAGGTCCCAAACAGTAAGAGACCCTCGCACAGTTAGAATTCAGAGTAGTAGGGGACCCAAGGCCAGATGCCCTCCCGCAGGGGCCCGTTTGCAGGTGTGATGCTGTGATCTCCTAAGACACACATTTGGGTCCTCAGCCACCGAAGGCGCAGAGCGCCAGAAACCCTTGGCAGTTCCGGAGTGGCGAGTGGTCAGTGTGTCTTGTCGTCCATCACAATCCCCTTTGGACCACATCTGAGTTTGCTCTGGGGGTGATGTTTGGAAAGCAGCTGTGCATGGGGGCTGGTTGCCAGGGAAACGTTCAGCCCCCCCATCCCCACCTCCAGAGAGGGGAGATGGCTGGAGTGATATAACCCATCCTGCTGGCATCAGGGAACCTCTGTAGAAACCCAAGAGGATGGGATTCAGGGGGCTTCCAGGGCTGGGCAAGTGGGCTCTGGGACACAAAAGACCTGCGCCCCCCCATACCCTGCCCCGGGCACCCCTTTGTCAGGGTATTCATTTATTACAAAAATAAACCCATAATCTAGTGAGTAAACGGTTGTCCAGTTCTGTGAGCCACTCTAGCAAATTAATCCACTCTCTGGAGTTCCCTGGTGGCTCAGCAGGTTAAGGGTCTGGTACGGTCGCTGTAGTGGCTTAGGTCACTGCTGTGGCACGGGTTTGATCCCTGGCCTGGGAACTTCTGCATGCCATGGGCACAGCTAAAGAAGAGAAAGAAGAAAAAGGAAAAAATTCGGAGTGCCCGTCGTGGCGCAGTGGTTAACGAATCTGACTAGGAACCATGAGGTTGCGGGTTTGATCCCTGGCCTCGCTCAGTGGGTTAAGGGTCCGGTGTTGCCGTGAGCTGTGGTATAGGTCGCAGAGGCGGCTTGGACCCCGAGTTGCTGTGGCTCTGGCGTTGGCCAGTGGCTACAGCTCTGATTAGACCCCTAGCCTGGGACCCTCCACACGTACTGCATGAGCGGCCCTAGAAAAGGCAAAAAGACAAAAAAAAAAAAAAAAAAAAAAAAAAAGGAAAAAATTCATCAAATCTCTGATCTATATCCTCTAGAAGCACACGTGACATGACAACCTGAGCTTGTGACTGGTGCCTGTTGTGGACAAGGGGCCAGGCGGTCTCATGAGACCGATCCCTTGTTCACCTGTGAGACCGCCAGGCAGATGGTGGCAGAACGGAGTTACCTTCGTGGGGCACCTGGTTAGCGTCCTCAGAGAACCGACCTAATTGCTGTGGGGGAAATGCACACGCCCGAGGGGCCACCGTTTGGGTTTGCCTAGATGGCAGGGACTTCGAGGGTTCAAACCAGGACGTCCCAGGCCATCCTGGGTAGTTGGTCCCTGGGCCTACCTCGCCTGGGCCATCTGCTGCTTCGGGTGGAAACCTGCCTGGCTGGGGGCCCAGCCCTGAATTCCGGATCTGGGCTGGGGGCCTGCCGTGTTACAGCTCAGATTTGTTCACAGCGCAACTCCCCTGCAAGCAGCACTTACCCCGCCACACACACTCCTGCGGGAGGCTGGGGGAGGGGCAGGGCCCCCGACCCGTGGCCTTAGCAGCATCCTTGTTCACCCCCAGGTGGGTGGGGCCTGGGACTGACCTGGGGCAGAAGAAACTGCCAAAGTGCATGATGGTACACGATGCAGACTTTATTAAAAAAGGATAAAACAAACCCACTCATGGAAAATGCACTCGGAGCCTAGAAACAAGCACCCCTGGAGTTGCTTAAGTGACAAAGGTTTTGATGATGCTAAGTCTCAAAAGCTGACTTTAAAACAGGAAGGGAAGGAGAGCAGGAGGGAGGCTGTGGCTCGGGGTGGGGCGGCCCCGCACTCCGGCTGGGCGTCTGGGGTCCGAGGGGCACAGGGTGTCGCCGGAGAACCGCACTGGGTTGTAGGAGTGGGGAACACAATCGCCACGGGTGTCTGTGTGGACGCGGATGTGCGGGAGAGGCACGGGCAGGGGAGGGACTGCACCCGGGGACCTCAGACGAAGGTGCCAGAAGTGCCTGTGTGACATCGTTGGGGGAAGGCGGCTGCAGGGGGACCTTTGGTGAGCAGATCACGTGTGAGGAGAGGCTTGTCTGCTGGAGGTTCTTGGCGGGAAGGGTCAAAGGTTGGGAAGGGGTGTTCCCGTCCTGGCACATCGGAAAGGAATCCCACTAGGAACCAAGAGGTTGCCAGTTCAATCCTTGGCCACACTCAGTGGGTTAAGGATCTGGCGTTGCTGTGAGCTGTGCTGTAGGTTACAGATGTGGCTCTGATCCTGCCTTGCTGTGGCTGTGGTGCAGGCCAGCAGCTGCAGCTCCGATTAGACCCCTAGCCTGGGAACCTCCATATGCCACGGGTGCAGTTATAAAAAGAAAACAAACAAACAAACAAAAAACGTCAGGAAGGGGCAGAGCCACCCAGATTCACCAGGTGGGGAGATGGGATGGCCCAACACTGCCTGAAAGCGATTTCATTTTGTTCTGCTGGATCTTAATGTGGAAATAAAGCCTGAGTCTCCTCCTGGGCACAGAAGGACATGGAACCATTAATAAGGGGAAGGGTTAAGCTTTGGCCATTCTGTTTCAAATCCACTTTTTAGGAATAGGGCAGGAAGGCAAGGTGAACAGGGCGGGAATGGTGAGGACAGGACGGTGGGGGCCTGAGAGCCTTGCCACACTGCCTGCTCGCGCGGTGAACACCGCACTCCTGGCTCGGCACAGCGGAGCCCGTGTAGTGTCTGCGAGGGTGACAGACACCGGCGCCTCTCTCTTGCCTCGGCCGTGTTCAGGTTCCTCAGCAGGACCCCCTTCAGTGAGGCTGCCCCCCGCCCCTTGCCTCCTGCCCGGTCCTCTGAAAGCTGCCTAAGGTGAGGGCCAGGGACCAGGGCAGATAGGGGCCAGGCTCTCACGGCCACCAGGTGAGGAAGGAGGAAAGAGAAACTGGCTCCAGGGCACAAAGTCGGCAGGACCCGGGGAGTGTGGGCACAGCTGAGATGGGGCGCAGAGCCCAGCCCCCAGCGAGCCTCTGCAGATTTATTCGATTTTTTTCCGTGCACATGATTGGAAACAGCATAATCACAGGAATGCAATTCTATTCCCTATAAGTTCACATATAAATAAATCGGAATCTCCATCCATCTGACTGCTGTGCTAATTTTTACAAAGGAAGACAGGTGTCTGACCTTACGAGACACAAGCGAGTCCTTTTTCAAGTGGCTACCAGAAGTCACACCTCTCAGAAGCGGGAGATTGTCCCTTCCGATGAGTCCATTGAAGCATCTGAACAGATCCGTCATTTGGGGCGCAGGGAAAAGAGCAGGTTTTCAGCTGATGTTGAGGGGGTCGGGGGTGGGGGGGCGTCAGCTGGGTCCGCCAGGCAGGGTCACGGTCAGCCTGCTGGAGGGGAGGCGGCCCCGTCTGGGCGGAGCAGAAGGCCTTGTCTTCACCAAGCACCCCTAGCGCTCAGCAAACTTGGGGTTCATAACTGTCGTGGTGGCGCTCTTGAAAAGGGGGTTATCCTGTGAGAAAAGCAAACATGATGCGTCAGCGCAGGAGGGAGGAGCTGGCCCCGGGGCAAGCGCGCAGCCCCCAGCAGACGCCAATGGCTCGGGGCCGGGGGGGGGGGGGGCACCCTCGCAGGGGCCTGGGACCACTCACGTTGTTCCACTGGGACTTGAGCTTCTCCTTCTCGAAGCGCTTGTACTCCCTGAGGTCACTCAGGTGGGTCAGGACCTTCCAGATGGCCAGCAGGAAGATGCCCACGAGCACGACTCCCCCCACGGTGCCCCCCACGATGGCGGCGATGTTGGGGCCTTTCACACACTCTAGGCAAGGAGGCGCACAGGGGTGTCAGGCCCTCCGGACTCTCAGGCCCCTGTGCCCCGGCCTGTCCCCCGCACAGCCTCGGGGACAGGTAGGTGAGCAAACCAGCCCGGCCGGGCCCCCAGGCAGGGAGCGTGCAGGCCCTGTGGCTCCAAATGAAACGTGGAAGCCCCTTGTTACGGAGAAAGAAAGGGGGGCCCACAATGCCGGTAACCAGGGCCAGACACCAGCCTCCCGCCTGGACAGCCAGTGACCTGGTCCCTGGAACCGAAGACATTTGGGGTCACAGTTTAGGGTCCGGGCTCTCTTGTAAAGTCAGTCCCCAGGAAGCCAACGCCTGCAGCCTTGGGGTTGAGGGGGGTGGAGTCCCAGTCCCTGAGGGGCCGTACCCAGCCTCCTTCTGAGCTTGGGGGCTCTGGAGGGCATAACGCCCCGCCTCGGCCCCTGGCAGAGGCCCTGGCTCTGTGGAGGCTGAAGCTGGCTCCACTCCACTGGAGAGGAAACAGATGCTCAGCAAGTCAAGCGCCAGCGCACCCTCCGTCACCCGGGCCCTTCCAGGAGCCTCGCAGTCCTCACAGAGGCTGAGTGGCGCAGCCACGTCTGCGCAAAACTAGACCCGACCCCAAATCTGCTGTTGAAAACCCTGTGGAGATGCATCCGCCCTGGCAGGCTGGGCTCTGGAGCCCTGGGGCCATGCAAAGCGCCTTCCTGGGGGTCCCGCAGTGGGTGGGGGGAGCTGGGAGCAGGTCCCAGTCCCACAAGGACTGCTGGGTAGGCTGCTGTCTCACATTTGGTGCTGTCGCCCGAGAGGCTGGCCTCGAAGTCCTGTCCCCTCAGCCCCCTTGAGCTGGGAAGGGGGGGGGCAGGTGCTGAGAGTGGTGGGTTCACACTTCTCCAGGTGCTGCTGCTTAAACCCACCTTCTCTTGGCTCTGGACCCCAAGTCCAAGTGTCCTTGTCATTGTCACCCAATGTACCTCCACAAAACTGACCTACCCTCCACCACCACCTGTCCCCATCCCTCCAAATCCTGCCGAGATTTGCTTCCAAGGGCAGGCTCTGTTCATGCCACCCTCAGGACACCAACCCAGCCCTGCTTGGCGCCTGGATGGGGCAGTGGCCCTTCACAGGTCTGCCCCCGGCTAGTGAGAGCACAGCTGGCAACTCTGAAAGCTGCGGGCAGCCTCCTGGTACATCTGGAAAGGGACCTGAGGCCTCTAGCGGGGGACTCCTGGGGCCCCAGGAAACGGCTGGCAGCTCCCACCCTCTCAGCCCCTGGTCTTGGAGGGGCCTTCTGACCTCTGACCTCGGGGACACGCTCCGCCAGCGTCTTTGCCACTCGGAACCAACTCGCATGTCCCCCACCCCCTGTCACCGGAACCTATGAGGACAGGGTCTGTCTCTGGCAGCACCCCTGCAGGCAGTAGCAGCCCCAAGGGCAGTGGGTGCGCCGAGCAGCGGCGGGAACGCGGCGAAGACCCGGTGCTGAGCCCGCCGGAGGACCCGGTGCTGAGCCCGCCCGGCCGGCCCCAGCTCACCGCGCGTCTCCTCCACGTGCAGGTCGTAGTTGTCCCGGCCGTCGCGCTGCACCAGGAAGTAGGTCATCCAGCAGCCCTCGGAGTCCCGCTCATTGCACTTGCGGCCCGACATCCGGCTGGGCAGCAGCTTGGTGGTCCCGCACTCCGCGCTGCAGTTTTTGGCGAAGGGGCCGGTGTCGAACTTCAGGCACTCGGCGCATTTGCTGCAGGGGAGCGGAGGGGTGAGCGCGGGCCCGAGGGGTGCAGGCCCGGGGGCGCGGGGGCGCGAAGGCCGGCCGGGGGGCGCGCGGCTGCCGCCTGGGCGGGGAGCAGGGGGCGGGGCCGTGGCCTCTGACACCTCGCGGCCCCGGGCCACCCGGAGCTGCAGGCCTGTGCAGGCCGGTCGGGGGGTCGGGGCGGGGGGGGGGGGGGACCGCCGGCCCGCGCCCCGCGCCCCGCGCCTGGCCCTGCAGCGGTTCTCCCCGGGTCGTGGTGGCGCGAGGCCGGCGGGGCGGTGGGACACTCACGCATAGCGGGCGCAGGGCACCTGGCAGCTGGGGCAGTCGGTGCACAGGGGCGGCTGGTAGCCAAAGTCGCACTGGCACACGTTGCAGCGGCACCGGCCGCGGCCGCTGCACTCGACGCCCTGCAGGTTGAGGCAGCCCTGCGTGGACTTGAGGCACTGGCACGCCGAGCCCTCGAAGCCTTCTTGGCACCTGCAGGTGCCGCAGAAGCAGAGGCCCCGCTCTGGAAGACAGGGCCCAGGGCACTCAGCACGCATCCCGCCACTCCTGCCCGCCCGCCCCGGCCTCGGCCCCGCGCTCTGAGCCTCTGCCTGTGGCCTGTTCCCAGCGCTCACTCTCGCCCCCGCAGACTTGGCCATCGAAGCGCTCGCAGTTCATGTTGTCACACTCGCAGAACTGGCCGTAAATCTTCTTGTTGGGCACGTCGCTCGTGTGGCACACGCACTGCCCGCAGATGCAGTCGCCCAGCCCCGAGCAGATGATGGAGCTGTTGTCCTTGCGGCAGCTTCCTTCCAGCTCCTGGCTGCTCCGGCCCTGCGTCTGGCACTCGCAGTGCTTCCCGATGTAGCCGGCATCGCACCTGCAGCGGGATGCGCGGTCACCGCCCGTCCTGCTGCCGGCGCCGGCGCCGAGGGCGGGGCCTCTGGGCCTCACCTGCAGACCCCGCACTCCATGGAGCCCTTGTTGCCGCAGAGGCTGCGCTCCTTGCTGCTGTCCCCGCAGCGGCACTCACACTGGGGGAGGACCCGCACGGTCACCGTGTCGGTGAAGCCCAGCGCCCGGATGACGAACGACTGCTCCTGGATGCACTCGGAGGCGGTGACCTTCACCTGGAAGGTGATCTGTGCGGGGACACGGGGCGCAGGTGAGCACCAGGCACTGCGGTCACGACTCTGCTCGGATCTCCTTCCTGGGCAGCCTGGTCAAGGGCACGGCCTGGCAGGGTGAGGGGCAGCATCCTGGGCTCCTAGGCGGGGCTACCGACGCCGCTGGGCGGGGGAGGAGGGCGTGTCCTGGGGTGGAGGAGGACAAAGGCCTGGCCGCTCCGCGTGGCTCCAGGATTTGGGAGCAGAGATGAGGGAGGCGAGGAAGAAACTTGGAAACTCAGAGTCTGAGGCGCTGGAACAAGCTCCCCCCCACCACTGCCCCACCCCGCCCCAGCTCCTGTACCCATCATCCCCTGGTGGCTTAGACGTGGCTTCGGGGGTCTTTAGAATACTTTTAATCACACATCCCTTAGAAGGGGTTTCAAAGTGACTTTATAAAGGATATATATTTTCCCACATATTTTGTCCTGAAGCCCAGTAGGCTGAGATGCCAGAATCCCACAGGAAGTCCTAGGTTTTGCCTGCAGGGTTGTATTCTGACCCTGAATGCCCAAGGGAAACTGAATGGGACAGGGCAGAGTCCCCGCCACGCACACTGCACCCCCAGAGCAGAAGCCAGCACGAGCGCCTGCTTGTCCAAAGCAAGGCTCACTGTAAGTCAGTTTACGTGAACTTCCCCCTGGACATCAGGACAGAGCAGGAGCATTAGGGAAGCAGTCAGCCAACCAGAGACGGAGGAAATTCCCGCGGATCCCCCAGGGCGAGAGGAGATGTTTCAGGAAGAGGTCGCACGCAGCATTCACATATTTGAGAGAATCCCAGTGTCATTTAGAAATGCAACGAATGCAGGCATTTTGCTGAATATTAATTCCCAGCTGGCAAAAGGAAAAGTTTAATCATGCCGGGCGTGACGAATTTAAAACATTAGGGAAATAACTAGGTGCCTGTTTCTACCCCCCTGTGCGGCCCCTGATTTAATGTCTTTGTCAAAAAACAAAACAGAAACACAAAAAATTGGAGAATCAAACCAAAGCAGATGCCCAGGGTGGCAGGAGGGCCCTTCTCAGGCGGGCGGTGCTGTGCCCAGCGTCTGCCCCCAGGGGGCGCTGCCACCCTGGCAGTGGCTGGTCCATACCAGGTCCCAAATAGCTTTTGGCCTACTCAGGGGGCTTTCAAAGGGAGGGAACTGGACCCGGGAGAACCCGGCCCATCCCTTGCTGGTGTCCCCTCCTCGCTGTCCCCTGGGGGCCCCTTCCAGAGGCTGGGGCGGGGAGGGGAGCCTCACCGGGACGTTGATCTGGACGCCGTCGCAGTCCCCTCTGGGCTGGTTCACCTGCGACACCCCGTTGCTGCAGAAGGAGTCGTACGTGACCTTCAGGGTGTCAGGGAGGGCGTTGTGATCCAAAAACACTCTGGAGGACAGTTTCTGTGGGCAAAGAGCAGCACCACTGGGATGGTCCCGCTGTCCCGGCCTCTCCGGGTCCACAGCTTGCGCCCCTCATCCCTCCCTCCGCCCACTACACCCCGAGAGCTGGGCAGGGGCCAGGTCCTGTGCCCCATGCCCCCCAAGACAGGCCTTAGAGGGGACGGACATGGAGACAGGGGACAGCCCCTGGAGAATGGGGGCTTGACCGTCCACTCGGCACTGAAGCCTGAGCGCCTGGCTCGGGGTGGGGCTGGGAAAGCTGTTTACGTGAATGAGAGGGATGGAGACAGAGACAGAGATAGAGAGGTGACAGCCACTGAAGAAGGCAGAACCCCCAGAGGCAGCAGCTGGAGCTCGGGGGTTCAGGGCTCCAACAGGGTCTGAGCAGCATACAGAGCTTCCTCAACGGGGCCAGAGGCCCTGCTGGCAGATCATGAGCACAGCCCTTATCAGGCACCTCCAGCAAAGCCATGCTGATGATGCCAGCAGGACCGCCAGCTGGAGGAGGGCCTGGTGCCTGGGGTCCAGGCAGGGCACGGGAGGGCCTGGTGGGGCACCTTCCATGCCTGGGAGCAGTGCCAGGGTGAGTTCGTCTGGGAAGCCTGAACGTGGCCCGTAAAAGGCAGGGGCTCTCCTCTGCCGACCACCCTTGTGGACCTGCTGGCGGGCGGGGGGGGGGGGGGGCCTTAGCTCACTGCCGGGCCCCCCAGCCGAGCGCCCTGGGAAGCGGGGGGGAACTCACATTGTAGGCGTTCTTAATGAGCTGGACCACGTTGCTGGAATCCTCCGACAGCTCCCCGACGGCGGACTTGGGGATGATGTCTGTGAGCTTCTGCCAGGGGAGAAGACAGGCGGTCGCGGCCAGAACCCCGGTGCCAAGGGAGCCTCCGCATCCAGCCAGTTCCGTAACAGCCCAGAGGGCTCCCTTCCTGCCTGAGGAGCAGCCCAGAGAGCTCCGACCTATTGTATTTCGTCACAACAGCATGTGGCGAGTGGCCAGCATTTCACGACTGGCTCCCAGGAAGAGAAAAGCCCAGGACCCCAGCGGCTGCTGATCTGCTGGGCAGAAATCCCTGCCACCCCCGCTGATTTCAAGCTGGTGACATCCCTGAGGGCAGAGCTGGCAAGACCCCACCACGCCGCTGTGAGTGGCACAGACACCCCAGGGGTAGGTGGTCTCAAGCGGGGCCTACAGTCGGGAAGCGATGCCTTCTGAGTGTGTGGGCGAGGCGATGTAACTGAATTTTACTAGTGACCGCGTTCAACGGCAGTGTGACCCTTGGCTCCGGCAGGCTGGGGGCCAGCTGGTCCGGCGGCACCTCTGGGCGTGGGCAGGCTGGACACTCTGTCATGCAGGCCAGCCTGGGCCCAGCCCCCAGGGGTCGAGGTGCCCCCCCACCCCAGCTCAGCTCAAGGTGGCGCCCTCCTTCACGAGAGGTTGCACCACGACTTTGTCTTGCGGAACCAAGGGTTGGGCAGCGTCCCTGTCCCGAGGCCCTGCTGGGTGCCCCAGAATGGAGCCCAGTCCCCGCCACAAAGCTCACAAGGACCGTCACACCTGGCCGCCCCTGGCCTTGGCCGCCGTCTCCCCTCCACCCCAGCCTGAGGACCCCAACGTGGCTCAGGAAGCCCAGCTCGCCCACACTTTCCTGGGCACCTGCCCTCCCCACAGTGCAGAAACACATGCCAAGGACACAGGCATACAGACTAGGGTCTCCTCGACCCCCTCCCCCAGGAGCCCCGGGAGCGGGGGTCAGGAAGCTAAGGCTCAGAGGGCCAGGGACCCTGGTGCGTCTCCCTTGCTCTCAGGGGTCAGGGAGCAGGGTCTGGGGTCTGAGTCCCTGTCTCCTGTCTGGAACAGGACTCCTGCTCTTAGAGCAAATGCCCGGGGCCCGCTACCACCAGTGAGGAGAGACCGTCAGGTCCAAAGGAAGGTTAGGGGCACAGCGGCTGCGGATCCTGGCCTGCCGGCCCTCTGGGGTGGGGTGCGAGTGGTCTCTCAGTGGCATTAGTCATCAGCCCCGCATGGACCCTGTGGCTTGGCCAGCTCCCACCATCCGTCATCCTCAGGGGTCTCCTAGACACCTGCCCCTCTCCCTTGGTGTCCTCCGCGTCCTGTCCCTGATCCGGGGCCCGGAAAGCTGCTGGTCCCACAGTCCGCCCCCGCCAGTGCCCCTCGCCTCACAGGCAGGCCGCAGGACGCAGCAGGAAGTGGAACGGAACTTTGCGAAGGAGGGGGGCCGGAGGCTCCCCCCTGCCCAGCGCAGCCAGAGAGGCCGCCCACGGCGAGCCCCGCAAACGGAAACACAAAACACAGCGGGTAAAACAGCCTCCCCACCCCACGCCTGAAGTTCCTGAGAGCGAGGAGGACAAGACAAAGACTCCGGGAGGAAAGAAAATCCCCGCCAGGGTTTCAATGGTAAGAAGAGCAATTCAGTAAAGCCAGGCTGGACCCAGGGCTCCTGAGGCTGGGGAGGACATGGGGTCACCGCGGTTTTGGGGTGCACAGCCTCTCAACCCGGAGCTGTGTGCTGGAGGTTCCAGAATGCTCCCGTGTGCACCTTACACTGTGTGAGCAACGCTTATGGGCACACATATGTAGACACAAAACAAGGAACCTGCCCCGATGCCGAGAACGAGGGCTGCTGACCCCAAGGGTTTGCGGTGTTGGAGCAAAATCCCTGATGACTGACCTTCAGGGACTGGTCCGTGTCACGCGGCCTAAAGAGGCCTCCGCTCCCCCGAGACAGCACCCACTCCCCGAGACCCGTGGCTGCCTGTGTGGCCATGGCCTGAGCGTCTAGCGTGGACACAGAACTCAAGCCGTGGTTCCCCTGGGTGTCGTCATCACTCAGCTCTAGCGCCTCCTGCCGCCGGGTCGCTCACCTCCACCTACCTCATACGTTTTCACCATTTTCTTGGTCACGGCAAAGATGGGCTGGATGTTGCTCTCGGCCAGTTTGTGTGCCAGCTGTCCCACTGATGGGTAGTCCTAGATAGGGGAGCCCAGTCAGACGCAGTCCTGAGGCTGAGGACAAACCATCCAGGCCGCTCGTGCCCTCCCGCTGGCAGAAATGACTGCCTAGGGCACAGAGGCTCAGCCCGGGCTCATGCTGTGCGGGGCCGTTCCCAGTGACGTGTGCAAACGCGGAAGACAATGGCATTAGAAGGAGAACCGAGGTGCTGAAATACACTCCAGAAAACAGGAAAAAGTCCCACGTGCTTCTTGATCAATGCACCAAAAAAGAAATCCAGGAGCTCCTGCTGTGGCCAACGGGATCCATGGCATCTTGGCCGTGCTGGGCGCGGGGCTGATTCCCAGCCGGCACGGTGGGTTGAGGATTGGGGGTTGGCGCAGCGGCAGCTTAGGTCACAGCACTGCTCAGATCTGATCACTGGCCTGGGAAGTCCATATGTCATGGCGCGGCCAGAAAAGAAAAGGAAAGGAAGAAAGAGAGAGAGTGGAGTTCCTGTCGTGGCGCAGTGGTTAACGAATCCGACTAGGAACCGTGAGGTTGCGGGTTCGGTCCCTGCCCTTGCTCAGTGGGTTGAGGATCCGGCGTTGCCATGAGCTGTGGTGTGGGTTGCAGACCCGGCTCAGATCCCGCGTTGCTGTGTTGCTGTGGCTGTGGTGTAGGCCCATGGCTACAGCTCCAATTCGACCCCTAGCCTGGGAACCTCCATATGCCATGGGAGTGGCCCAAGAAATGCCAAAAAAGATCAAAAAAAAAAAAAAAAAAAAAAAAAAAAAGAAAGAGAGAGAAAGAAAGGAAGGGAGAGAGAAATGGAGAGAAAGACAGCCATCCAGGGGCAGACACTCAAAGTGGACAGGAGAGGGAACAGCGTTTTGGGGTGTCCGCTCTGTGGGGCTCTGGGAAAATGCCTCTATATTCTCCTGGCCGGAACCTTGGACACCGCCCCGCCCTCACCCACCTCCCCGCATGGGGGGTGCCTATTTTCACAACGCAGGGACTCGTGCAATTTCAGGCAGAGGCTCCTGGGACTCGGAGGTCACATTTTTCCTGTCCCTGTCCCGGGGCCCCTGAGACTGTCCACCAGTATCGCCCTGAGCCTGCAGGCTGCTGGTGGAGGGACCCCTAGGGCCCTGTCTCTAAAGTCCTCTGCTGGGCCTGGGGTTCACGATGCCAGGGTGCCAGGCATCATTTCACAGTGGCTGGGGCACCCCCAGAGGAGAGATTTCTGACCCCTCTGTGCCATTAAAGTGCCCCCCCGGGGCGAGGGCCCCTCCCGCATCCCTTTGCCGGCTGCCTCCAGCGGGCGCGGCACTCACGAATTCATTGCTGCTTTTGTATAAGTTGTCTTCCAGGTGGCAGCGGCCGTCGTTGGGGGTCAGGATGGCGCCCAGCTTCCCGTCGCCCGCAAAGTGGAAGCCATCGTCCGTGGCGAACACCAGCAGCCTGGTGACGTTGCGCCAGCCGATCTCCTCCTGCGGGGGTGAGCGGCCTGGGTTTCCCGGGGTCCCGCAGCTGGGGGGGCTGAGGCAGAGCTCGGGGTGGCGGCCTGGGCTGTGTGCCCCCCACTCCTGCGTCTTCCGGGGAGCAGAGGACCAGAGGCAGGGCCCAGCTGTTCGACTCAAGGTGCCATGTGCGGCCCAGATTCCAGCCGCCCAAGGTAGAAGGACTGCTGGCTGGGCGCCGGCTGGGCGGTGGGACAGTACATCACAAGCACAGCGCCAAAAGGCCCTGCAGGGTGAGGGGTCAGTGGGATGCACGGCCACTTAAGCCTTATAACTGTGGGCGGGGCTGGCAGGACACCCCCTCTTCCTTGAGGGGCGCTGAAAGTTGGGGTGCTTCTGCCGCAGGAACTGCCCGCATCAGGCCGTTCAGCGCCCTTGCCTTACAGGGTCCTTCGCTTATATTTTAGTTTCCAAAGATTTGCATGGGGTCGCAAGCTAATCGTGGGATCTGTGGGTGTCAGGACGGAGCCCCCCCCGCCCTGCACCCCCGGTCTGGAGACGTCAAGGACGGCGGGGCCTCACCGGGCACGCGGCCACCTGCATCATGGCATCCAGCCCGCCCTCGGGGGCGTCCAGGTTCCCCGAGATCAGCTGCTTGCCGACCTCCGTCTGGAACTGGTTGGAGTTGTCCGTGAGCTTGAGCACGTGCCGGAAGGCGAACGGGGCCTGGCATTCCTTCTCTTTGTTGGGGCAGGGGTTCCGCAGCTTCTCGGGGTGCGTGTTGACGAAGGGAAGCACCGTCTTGTCCACGAAAGACCCAAAGCCTGGGGGCGGGGGGGGCGTGAGCCTCGGCCTCCTGGCCTTGGCGGGGCGGGGGCGTGCCCGGGTGTTGCCCTGGGCCTGGGGGGTGGGGTGGGGGGGCGCGGGGGCCGGGGCGGGTGGGCAGTGGGCTGGCCCAGGGCTCGGGCGGGTCGGAGCGGGCGGCCTCACCGATGCGGCCAGACTCGGTGATCTCGTTGAGAGCCCTGAGCAGGTCGCCCCCCAGCTTCTTCACGTTGATGAGGTCGTCGAGCATGGAGTAGGACAGGTCCATCAGGTAGTACAGGTCGATGGGGTAGCCCTTGGCGCGCCGGAAGGTCACGTTGAACGTGGCCGCCTGACCTGCGGGGTCCCCAGAGAGTGAGGACCCGGGCGTCTCGAGCGTGGACGCCCCTGCAGGCTTCGGAACCCAGTGACGGCCCACCCCCGAGGCCTGCGGCCGACGCAGGGCACCCACGCGGATGGCGCGTGCAGACAAAGAGCGCTTTCTTTGTAGGAGACCGCGTGGCCCGTCTGGATGCTGAGAAGGCACCTCGTTTACCCGGCATCGAGGAAGTTCAGATCTGCTGGATCTCCCCGGATCGCCCCGGCAAGGCCTTCCGTGCCACCAGCCATCGAGCAAATCCTCCCGTCCCAGAAAGGAGTCCCATGCCGTCCTGGGGACACCCCGTCCTCAGCCACAGCCCCTCAGCTCTGCTCTTTGTTGCCCCCCCTTTTTTTTTTCGGTTGTGCCCACAGCAAGCAGAAAGTCCCTGGCCAGGGATCCAACCCACGCCACAGTGGCCACCCGAGCCACTGCAGTGGCGACACTGGAGGGTTAACCAACTGGGCGCAGGAGAAGACCTCCGCGCGGCCTTCATCGCAACCTGTGCGTGTAATTGCTTGTCGGTGTCTCAAAACCAACAGCCTGTGTCCCAGCTCCCAGGGTGCTGCCTGGCACACAGCAGGTACTCCACAGAGACGAGCGGAGGGAGTGAGGAAGCGTCCAAATCGAGTCCCCTGTGCCCGGCCCACTTTCAGCATCAGCTCCCCACTGGGCGGCCCTTCTTGGGACTGTGTCAGCGTGTGGCCGCCCTAGCCCTGCCCATGCCCACCCCTTACCCCCTGCTGCTCCATCCTGCTGCCTTCCTGAAGAGTGTGTCTCAGCACTAACAGGGATCTGGGTCCTGCAGCTGGGTTTGTGGTCAGGTCAGTGTGGACACTCCTGATTTAAGTGGCTTCTCCTATGCCTTGGCTACAGGACTTCTCAGAGCCTTTACACTGTCAAGAGTACCTGGCCTTCTGAGAGTGAGATAGACGAGTGTTTCCCAGATGGTTGTTCTCCCTTGTAAACAGGACATAGAACTCAGGGCTGAAAGACAGGGGGTCCTGGGGGCCCCCTCCCGGGGCCAGAGAGGAGAGCCCAGACTTTGGTTCCCAGCAGTCCCAGGGTTCCACACAGCCCGCCTTGCTGTCTGACCTGGACACCCAGGTACACGCACCATCGGGGCCTTGCTGGCCCCAGCCAAGGCCAAGCCTACCTGGTCTCAGGTAGAGTGTCACTTTCTGTGGGGACAGCTGCTTCTGGCCCCCTGCCTGGTCCTCCTGGGTCTCGGCCAGGCTCCTGGGATCCACGATGTCATCCGCGACACAGCCCTTTGCAAGCAGCTGCTCCCGCGTGTCACAGCGGACGGAGTCGGGCTCCCCTTGCCCAGAGAAGTTCTAGGGGGAAGCAGGAGTCAGGGGCAGGGCAGAGGAACACGGGGGCCACACTGCCCTTCCTCACCTGCGCTGGACTCAGGCAGAGGTCCCTGTGGGGGCGGGGACTGTGGGGGTGGGCGGCCAGGGACCTGGCTCTGAGCTTGCAGGCAGATGTCCCCCACTGCCTCCAGCAGCAGCATGGACTCCGGAACCAAGGTCTCCAGCCCCAGGCTGACCCACGGGGACCCTGCAGGCCCAGCGAGCATCTGGCCCGCTTCTCAGCAGCTCCTTCATCGCAGGAGCGGATCTCTCCCAAGGGGACTCCTGTGTCCCCCTCGGCGCAGGTGGCAGCCCCAGGGGACCTTGATCACAGGTCAGGGCCCTGGGCCAAGCGGTTCAGAAGGGGGCAGGCCTGAGGGGAGGGTGAGGGTCCTGGGTCCGGGGCGCTTATCTCCTGACCACTCCCCCCTACTCCCCCCCCCCAAAGGCCTCTGGATTTGGACAATCAGGGAGAGAGAAGGGGACGCGGGGGTGCAGCTGGGCTTCTTCCATGAAAGGAGAAGAACCAGGCGGGCAGAAGGCCGCTGGGAGCAGGGGCGGGGCCAGCAGAGGGGGCGGGGCAAGCAAGGCGGGGCCGGCGGGACGCAGGGGGCGGGGCCTCCTGAGCCGTCTCTCTACTGTCTTCGCGTTTGGAACCCAATGAATGCTTGAAGCACCGGACAAATAAAAGCTCCACAGGAGCAGAGAAGGAAGAAAGCTTTAAAATGGAATCCCCGTGGGAACAAGTGGACCTAAGTGTATTTGAAATGAGTATGATAAGATCATGAAAGGGAAGGGAGAGACCCGCCCTGCGGAGGGACTTTTCAAGCCCGGACAGTGACCGCACCCCTTAAAAGCAGAGGACACGGACCACACCCGACTTCCTCTCTGCGGTGGTGTGGGAACTCTGCAACCGCTTTCTGGGAACCGTAGGATTAAGAAAATGGGGAAATGTATTGCGGATGTAGGGAGCCAGGCTTCTCATGAAAGAGAACCAGGAACCTTCAGAAAAATGTCTCATCCCCGCCTCTGGTGGGGCCAGGGAAGTGCAGACCCGCCTGGCGCATCGGGTGATCCCAGAGAGTAAGAGAGCTCAAGAAATAATTCTGGGGGGCCAACAGGACACAGAGCCAGCCTGGGGACTCTGAAGGCCAAACAGGAACCATCTGAGCATCAAAATGATAAAATGAAAGTGATAAATTTCCAGTCTTTGATAAATTTGATGAATCTGTAAGTGAATGTGTGGTTCTTAAGAAAAGTCCCCGGGGGGAGTTCCCTGGTGGCCTAGAGGTTAAGGACCTGGCATTGTCACTGCTGTGACTCTGGTTACAGCTGTGGCCTGGGTTTGATTCCTGGCTTGGGAGCTTCTGCACACTGTGGGCACAGCCGGGGTTGGGGGCCTGGGGGGGAAGGAAATCCCTGGAAAGGTTAAGGGACAAAGGGGTTTGTCCTCGGGGGGCTCTCCAATGACTGAGAAACATTCAGTGTGGGCGCATCTGTGCTTCCAGTAGACCTGCGGCATCAGAATCTTGGGGATCCCCATGCGGAGAGCGAGGTCAGGATCTGGGGGTCCCCAGAGAGGGTTCCTGCCCAGGAGGGGGCCTTTGCCTTTCCTCCCAGAGGGCCTCACAGGTAAAACTTGAAATAACTCAGGACAGCAGACAGCCAGGTGTCCCACAGCGAGCTCCGCACTCCCGCCTGCGGAGAGCGCGCCGCGGGGCAGCCACCCTCCTCCCGCCGGCCTCCCTCCCCGTGCTCCGCTCTCATGTCTGCCTCTGCCAGGCTGCCTGGGGACCGGCTCTCTCTACTGTCTGTCTGTCCCTCTGGCAACACCGTGCCCCCGGGCCGCTCCTGCCCCACTGGAAAGCGGACTGGGGATGCGGCCGGGACGGCAGTTTCAAGGCAGAGAAGGGAGTCCCGCCCAGGAGGTGAGAAGGGAAGGGCCGGCCACCCGTAAGGACGGGCCACCCGTAAGGACGGGCCACCCGTAAGGACCGTCTGCATGGCTGGCGCTGTTCGACGCGACTCTTACCAGCTTCTGGCACCAGGCACAGCCGGGTCCCGACTCAATGCAGTCCCGGCAGGTGCTGACCTTGTACTTGGCACACTCCTGGGAGAGGGCTGGTGGGGACAAAAGGCTGGTGAGTGTGACAGCCCGCCCCCCCCCCCCCCGCCACCGCCCGCAG
Source organism: Sus scrofa (assembly GCF_054392235.1). NCBI lineage: Eukaryota > Metazoa > Chordata > Mammalia > Artiodactyla > Suidae > Sus > Sus scrofa. The sequence goes on from NC_139395.1 coordinate 222,894,252, forward strand.
AGACAGCAGGTCCTGGGGGTGAGAATGGATGACCAAGCCCGCAGGCGGGGTGGTGAAGAGGAGGGTGAGTAGGGACCAGGACAGAGACACCAGGCTCCCAGGGAGTGGCCCTGGGAGCCCACATCAGTCCTATGTGGAGGCGCAGGGCTGGCACTGCCCAAGGTAGGGGGCCTTCCATCCAGGAGGATTTGAGGGTGCCACTCACCGGACCGGAGGGTGAGCAGGCCCACCAGGAGGAGCAGCGGGGAGCACCGGCACAGCATGTCCTGTGGAGGCAAGGGGCTCAGTGACGGGGCCTCCGACCCCAGATTCAGGGCCTGGAGATGCAGATCTGGGAGGGTGCTCGGTGCTGGGGTGGGGCCAACCGGGGTCAGTGTCCCCAGCTGCCCTGCCATAGGGCTGTGCTGCCCGCAGGGGAGGAGGCCTGAGCCAGGCTGTGCGGGCTCCACGCCGCTGAGTCCCCCAGGCCGCCACCTATGTGTCTCCTGCCAGTGAGACACACGCACTCGTGCCCACTACACGCTGCACACATCACACGTGCCCGTGTCCACCACCCGGGCGACCGCACACACACCCTCGAGGTGCTGCATGCTCTGGGTCAGGCCATGCGTGGCCCTCATGGCAGAGGCGGAACCAGGACTGGAAAGAGAAGCGAGCTCTGAGCACCTCCGGCGGCGCCAGGACGTGCTAGCTCCTCGCTGGGCTCCCCGCCGGCAGGGCGGGGAAGGGTATCTTATGGGGCCTTCATGGGACAGACCCGGCCCTGCCGTGTCCTCTGCCTATGCACGAGAGATCCTAGGAAAGCTGTAGTCTCCCCTGAGTCACAAAACCCTGGCTCCAGAATTAGTGATGAAAAGGATGCGAACACACAGAGACAAAAATCGCAGAGTTGCCACGAGACCTGCTACCATGTAAACAGGAGCTCCCACTGTGGCTCAGTGGGAACAAACCCGACTAGGATCCTTGAGGATTCGAGTTTGATCCCTGGCCTCGCTCCGTGGGTTAAGGATCTGGCGGTGCTGTGAGCGGTGGCGTAGGTCGCAGACGCAGCTGGGATCCCACGTTGCTGGGGCTGTGACACAGGCGGGCAGCTGCAGCTCCAATTGGACCCTTAACCTGGGAACCTCCATATGCCATGGGTGTGGCCCCCAAAGCAAAAAAAGCCAAAACCCAAAACAAAATTTAAATAACAAATCAGCCACATGGCGGAGACACAGCATCTTTCATTCGTCCCTGAAGGACCCAGACCATGGTATCTGAGGCATGTTTCCTGACTTCTTTTGCGTGCTGCAAAAGCTCCACCAAGTGGAAGAAATAAACGACACGACGACTGAGAGCACGTGGCCCCCAGACCCACCGGCGCCTGAGGCTGTCAGACCCCCGTGGGGACACTGCCCTGTTACCTCACCGTCAACCAGAGAACCAACCGTGTGCAAGCTGAGCACAAAAGCTGGGACGCCCCTCCCGCACCTGCTCTTTACAAACGCTTTGCTGCAGCGTCCTATTGGGGTGCAGCAGGCTAAGGATCTGGCCTTTCACTGCAGTTCGGGTTACTGCGGCGGCGCAGGTTTGATCCCTGGGCGGGGAACTTCCATATCTCTTGGGTGTGACCCAAGCAATGCTTTGCCAAACCCCTTAGGGACGTTCAGGGCATTCTGAGCACAGGCCCTTGCTTGGCTCTGCAATAATCCTTTCTCTGCTCCAAACTCCGACATTTCAGTTTGTCTGGCCTCACTGTGCACCCGGCGCACGACCTTGGGCGTGACAATAAACCAGCCTGGCCCGAGGCCACCAGCTCTAGGCTGTCATTATTTTGTTTTTCTTATTCTGCACCTGCTGTCATAAACATCCGGTGCCTGGGGCAAGACATGCGTGGGGCATGTGGCATTTGGCCCTCAGCGACTGGTCCTGATGCTCCCAGGGGCAGGGTTGTGGGGGCGGGGCCGAAGCCTGGCATTCTGGCTCTGCTTTTGGTTCTTGGAAGCGCCTTCGAACCTGCTGCCCGCTGTGCAGGCCTTAGCAAGACGGCTCTCCTCCAGGTCAGACCTCCTCCTGGTCAGCCCCAGGAGGGGTGGCAGGGCTTCCTGGGCACGTGGGCCCTGGTCTGAGAACCTGTAGGGCTGTGGCCTTTGATCTGACACCAAGGGCTGAGAAGCCAGCAAACCGGAGGTGGCAGGCAGGAAAGGGTGTGTTTTATCAGAACTCAAAATCAACAGGCTCACCCCGAGTACCTTTGACGGCAGCTCCTCTCCCCAGGGTACTGCCTTAGGGTGCTGGGCCGCACGGGGCCTCAGGGGCCCAAAGCTCCAACCCAGGGCCTGTCTGTGTGGAGGGACTTGTGGTCCCTGCTGTGGCCCCTGCCGTGGCCTGTGGGCCCCGGGTGCCCCTGGAGGTGGGCCCCGCCTGGCCTCTGCACTCCCAGCATCCGTGCCAGGGCTCTGGGTGGGGGAGGACCCCAGGAAATCCCTGGGGGTCCCAGTGCTTAAAGGCCCCCTGCCCCACCTTCCTGTCTTTTTGGAGGTGACCCTCTGCCTGGTCCCCAGCAAGGTTATAATCAGGAGCTAGAGGCATCAAGACAGACCCTTGGATCCTTCCTGTTTGGGTCAAAAGCGGAACTTCGGCCCTGCCCCAGCTTCCCTACCGCAGAGTGGGAGCAGCAAGGGGGTTTCGGTTCACTCCAGGCCCACGGTGTGTGAAAACCCCGTGTGCCCAGAGGGGGCATGGGCTCAGGCCTGTTTTCCACGTGGGTCCCCAAAGCTCTGAGGCTGGCCCCCCGCGGGGCCAGAGGGAGCCAGTCGAGCCCCTTGGCTGGACTGGGGCCAGGTCCAGTCAGTCTCGGATGGTGCCCCCACTGCTGAGGTGGGGCTGCTCCACACAGTGGGTGGAGACCCCCACCCCAAGCGCACCAGTGGTGTGTGTGGCACGGTGGGGTGCCGGTCCTGCGGGCTCCAGAGGAGGCCCTGCCAGCACAGCTGGACGCTCTCTCCTGTGGCCACAGACCGGACCCCAAACTGTTCCGATGACCAGCTTCTAAGTCAGGTCCTGGCACAGGGAGAGTGAGGCCCGGGGCAGCAGCGTGTGGCCCTGGCAGCGGTTACAGCCGGAGCACCTCCCACACCTGGGGGCGTGTGCCTTGGTTACGACAGAGGAGCCACAGGCCGCAGGTCCTGACCGTGACCGCAGGAAGCCAGGTGGGCGGGGTTGCCCGGGTGCTGCTCCCACTGGCTTCTCACTTAAGCACCGGGCCAATGGCTCCATCCCAGGCTGGTGCCCACTGCCCCTCGGGGGCAGGACACCTGTACACAAGGTGGCTGCGGGAGCTCAGAGGTGGGCAGGTGAAGCAGGCAGCCCGCCCTCCTCTTGGCCACCGGCAAGCAGGGCCCCAGTGGGCGGGGGTCACAGGGAACCTGCCCAGCAGCCAGGTCTGGCCATCAGAGGCCCAGGGCCTTACCTGAAACCAGCCTTTCGAAGCCTCACAGACCGAGACTCCCTCTGGGTGTTCTCCTAGGGCCCAATTTGGCCAGGGCAGCTGGTTCCAGAGCAGGGGGCAGCGTGTGGGCTCCAGCTGGGCCAGCTAAGCCCAGGCCCGTGGCGCCCTCCCTGTGGCCCTGCAGTTCCCAGGCTGTAATCTCCCCAACCCAAAGTGCCAGCCCCTCACCACGACTCAAGGTGAAAAACCCCAAGCGGAGAACTTTGAGTCAGAGCCGCCCTTGAGCCTGCCCCTGCCCGGCAGGGTGTTGCTGGTGCAACCTAGAGCAGCTACAGACGGCAGGAAATGGCACATCCCCCAGTCTCCAGCCGCCTCGGCTTCCCCGAGCCCCGGGCACGCTGGCAAGATCACCCTTCATCAGGGATAAGGACCTCGAAGTCAGGGCCGAGACGCAGAAGGAGCATCAGAGAAAAATAGGACCTGTTCCTTCCACGTCTCACACGCTCCGTAGAGCCCATGGTCCTTATCTGGCAAAAGCCAGAAGAAAAAGAGGAAACATCAAAAAAGAAAGACAAGTTTAGCAAGAGGCCAGGGAGGCCTGGCGGGTGTCGGATCAGGCTTCCTGCCAAAGACAAGGGCTTGGCCGAGGTGCAGACCCTCCCACAAGGCCCTGCGGGCCCCGGCCTCACTGACCATTAGGCCCTGGCATCAGGGCCTGGCCTGGACCATCTGGTGTCAGACCCAGAGCCCACCTGGCTTGCCAGAGGCACAGCCAGCAAGTGACAACAGACAGAGGCTCTCTGGGAAAAGGTTAAAAGACGGAAGTCAGGGAGCTGAGGACGCCAGGCTGCTTCGTGTAGAGAAAAGGCCATTACAACGGATCTCAAAGAGGCGCCCCCTCTAAAATCCAGACAGCGCCCAGGCTGTTTGGTTCTGCTTTACATCCCCGAGTTGGGCGGAAGCCGATTCCACTGTGGGTGGGAACAGGCCACCCCCAGATCACGGGGTTTCCCAATGGCGAGGATGCCACAGAGTCTCCGAACCGACACACCCTCGGCCCTGCGAAAACCCATCTCCATGTCCACGGCTGCTCCGTGCCCTCCCTGAGGGCTGAGGGCAGCAACGCTGCAGGCCACAGCTTCTGACAAATGGAATAAAATGAGACGCGCTCCCCCCCAGCACCTGTTAATCAGAGCCTTGAAATCGCTCTGCTCAATACCCCTTAAGTTCAAGGGGAAAGGAAGTTACCTTTCGAGTCATGTCAGAGGGAGACACCGCCAGCCCTCCCACCGCGAGGGAGGCCTCCCTCCGGATGCAGAGGCGCCCGCTCCCCTGAGCGCCTTTGTGCTGCCCAGAAGCAAAGGCAGCGAACGTGCCAGGCGGAAAATTCAGATGAGCGAGAGGGAACCACGAAGCTAAATAAATACACAGCTGACGAGAGAAGTCGATGAGCCAGAAAACAAACAAAAGAGCTAAAGTTGCCAAGTACATGGAAACCCCTTTCTCGGAGTTCCTGCTGTGGCTCGGCGGTTATGAACCCAGCGAGTACTCATGAGGAAGCGGGTTCAATCCCGGGCCTTGCTCGGTGGCTTAAGGATCTGGCGTTGCTGTGGCTGTGGCACAGGCCGGCAGCTGCAGCTCTGATTCATCCTCTGGCCAGGAACTTCCATATGCTATGGGTGCAGACCTGAAACAGAAAAAAAAAAAGCCCTTTCTTTGGAAAAACCCAATAAAATTGATCGTCTGGACAAGACCATGCCTGGCAACGGGTGGGCAGCTTTGGAAAGGAAGAGGCAAGTTGGCCTGAAAAATGCATCGGGAATCTTCTGGGACAGAGTCCATGTGACTCTTGGGTCAGCGGCTGGTGAGAGAATCGAGCAGCAGGATGCCCGCCTCAGGAGGTGCCCGGCAGAGAGGGTTCCTGGGAAGCCAGGTGCCAGGGCAGCGCCCCCTTCTTCCATGGGCTGTGTAAACTCAGCTTTAGGACATAAAATGATCAAAGGAATAGAAGAATGTGTATCTCAGAGTAAGGAATCCTGAGTGTAAAAACTAGAGAAATTATCAAGAAGAGGCTCTAAGATGAAAACTCAAATTCAAAGAGACACGTGCACCCCTATGTGCACTGCAACACTCTTCACGACAGCAAAGACGTGGAAAGAACCTAAATGTCCACTGACGACGAGGACTGGATACAGAAGACGTGGTCCATATACACGGTGGAATATTACGCAGCCATAAAAAGAATGAAATCCTGCCATTTGCAGCAGCATGGGTGGACCTAGAGATTCTCATACTAAGTGGAGTCAGACAGAGAAAGACAAATATCATATGATAGCACTCATACGTGGAGTCCAAAACATGACACAAATGAACTTACAAAACAGAAACAGACTCACAAACATAGAAAACAAACTATGGTCACCAAATGGGACAGGAGGGGGACAAACTAGGAGTTTGGGGTAATAGACACGCACTCTGAGACATAAAATAGATAAACTGTACAGCACAGGGAACTATATTCAACATCTTGCAATAAGTTATAACAGAGGAGTTCCCATCACGGCGCAGTGGTTAATGAGTCCGACTAGGAACCATGAGGTTTTGGGTTCGATCCCTGGCCTCGCTCAGTGGGCTAAGGATCCGGTGTTGCTGTGAGCTGTGGCATGGGTCACAGACGCAGCTCGGATCCCACGTTGCTGTGGCTGTGGTGTAGGCCAGCAGCTACAGCTCTGATTCGACCCCTAGCCTGGGAACCTCTATATGCCTTAGGTGTGGCCCTACGAAGACAAAAAAAAAAAAAAAAAAAAAAAAAAAAAAAAAGAAAGAAAGAAAGAAAGAAAGAAAGAAAACAAAAAAACCTAGATTCATGGTCTGGCTACCACACTGGACAGTTTTTTATTTTACTTTTGGCCGCACCCAAGGTATATGGAAGTTCCTGGGCCAGGGAGCAAATGTGAGCCTCAGCTGCAGCAATGCCAGGTCCTTCACCCGCCGTGCCTGGCTGGGGAGCAAACCCACACCTCAGCAGTGACCTGAGCTGCTGCAGAAACAGCACCGGATCCTTTAACCCGCTGGCCACAGCAGGAACTCCCCGGACATGGTTTTTAACACTTGTGATGCTCAACCAGTGGAAACTCACACAGCAATGAAAAATGTGTGAACAGCTGCTCAGGGTGGCTCAATTTTTACAATAAAAAATCCTTTGTGGGAAAACAGGAAATGTAAAAAAACCAAAAGAGGTTAGGTTTCTTCTGGGTGGTGGTGTTATAAGCATTTTCAATTTTCTTCATGACTTCTGTTTGTATTTTCCAAATCTCCTACAGTAAACACATGCAATGGTGTTTGTTTCTTTTTTAAAAATTCATACGTTTGAGCTAACTCGGCCCGGGTGGGAGGAGTCCACTGCTCTTTTGTTCCCAGGAAGGGAAAAAATGGGGTGGGGGTTCCTGCCGCCAGGTTGCGGCCGGGGTCTTCCGCCTGCCTAGTGCCAGGCGCTGTGCATCTGGTGCCTCGCGTCTTCCCACGAGCCGCCTGCGCCTCGTTCAGAGCACGGGCCGCGGGGAGAAGCCGAGACTTCAGTTAAGCCCTTCGTGGGGTCTGTCGCTCGACCCTGAGGCCGTAACAACTGCATCTTCCACGTAAGGTGCCTCCGTATCCTAGAGTTGGCCCTTCTGTTACCGATCGCAGTGTTTGTTGCAAGGGAGACAGAGTGTGGCTTTTTCAAAGACTGGTTCTCAGCCGTTCGGCGCGTCCTGTATTTCTGTGTAGGCTCTTCCTCGCATCTTCCAACACCGAGAATGTCCAGGTTTCCGTTTCTCCCGTCCCCTTCCCTCCCCACCCTCCACTGATAGGGTTCTTTTGAGGATTCTTCGTTGTCAAGCCGCCCAAGTGGAGAGTGCGACGGCAGAAGGGGGTGCTTCTCGTTTCAGGGCTTCTTTGGGCGGAGCAGGAGGTAGGGTGCACCTCAGCACGACCCCAAGACCGCCGGCACCAGCGCGTTCCCGGGGAAAACCTCGGAAGCGGATCCCTGCACCAAGCACTGGACGAGGTGACACCTCCGCAGCGAACAACGCCGCAAATGAGAAAGACCGGCACGACGCAACGCCCGGGAGAGTCAGAGGCGTGCTAACTACGCCTACTCCTGAAAAGTTTGACAAGCTGAGCCTCGAGCTCCTCAATGTGCGTGTAGAGGCTCAACTCATCCTGAAAGGGCTCGTACTGCTGACTGTGGGCAAAGCCCTGGAAGAGCCGGAGCAGAGCTCACCGGATGCGCGGCCAGGTCTGCGATCGGCAGAAGATGCACCAGACTCTGACAGCCCAGCGGCAGAGGGTCAACCAGGACAGAAGCAAAGCACAACATTCAGACGCCGCCTAATTTCCAAATTACAGGGTGAATTTGAACACCGAAGCAGAAACGTGGATGTGTGTGATACGCGGGAAAACCCCCTGCTCCCCGAGGCGGGGAGCCGAGAGCCACGGCTAAGATCAGACTGTTGGGGAGCACCAGGTTCCCCGGAGAACTTGGAAAGCTTGATCTTATGCACGAATCTGTCCTTCCTAGGTGCATCAAAACGCCTTTGGAAAAAAAGAAGGGCGTCCGACCCCAAGACACGGGAGAGGGTTTGCAGCGCCTCTGCCAGGTGATGAGGACGGGGGACCTAGGCTAGACCCGGAGCGAGCCCAGTCCTTAATGGACCGGTACTTTGCCAGAATGCGCTTCCTGGTGTTAAGTAAGGAATTGCCAGCAAGGATTCGTTTCCTGCTGCAGGAAACCGTCGAGTTGCGAGAACAGCCCTGGGTTCCTCGCAAGGCTTTTCTTGACAATGGACCAAAGACCGATCAGCCGAATCCGTCAGGATGCAGTAAAAGATCTGGGGGTGTGTATTCCTGCTCCTATGGCTCAAGGGATGAGAAGTGACTTCTTTCTGGAGGGACCGTTCATGCCACCCAGGATGAAAATGGAGAGGGACCCACTTGGAGGCCTGGCTGATATGTTCGGACAAGTGCCAGGTAGTGGAATTGGTACTGGCCCAGGAGTTATCCAGGACAGATTTTCACCCACGATGGGGTGTCATCATTCAAATCCACCTTTCAATGGCCATGGGGGACACATCATGCCTCCCACACAATCGCAGTTTGGGGGGATGGGAGGCAAGTTGATGAAGAGACAGATTCGCCTGAGGCCTGCTCAGTCTTTCCTAATGAACACAAATCAAGTGCCAAAGCTTCAGCCCCAGATACCTCTGACTCCTCCTAGTGCACGACCCCCGCACCCTCAAACACCACCTCTGGGACAGACACCTCAGCTTGGTCCCAAAACTCACCCACCACTAATCCAGGAAAAGCCTGCCAAAACCAGTAAAAAGCCACCACCATCAAAGGAAGAACTGCTGAAACTAACTGCCACTGAGTATCTGGGTGGTGGAAATGCAAACGAAGCTGTCGGTGGTATAAGAGAGATGAGAGCCTCAGACGCTTTCTCCCCGAGACGTTAAGCGAGCATCATCCTGTCCTTAGACAGAAGTGAGGAAGATAAAGCAAAAGCCAGTTCTTTGATCAGTTGACTCAAACAGGAAGGGAGAGCCACAAGCGACAGCTTCATGCAGGCTTTCCTGAATGTATTGGACCCGCGCCCCACTCTGGAGGTTGACATCCCTTGGGTGAAGTCGTATGTAGCAGCGTTTGCAGCTCGTGCTGTCATTTCAGAGCTGGTGAGCATTTTAGAACAAGCGCAGCCACTGGAAAGGGGCACCCGCTTTCCTCTCTTCTTACTTTGTCTCCAGCAATTAGCTGCCTTCCGAGACCGAGAATGGTTAACAGAGCTTCTCCAACAAAGCAAGGTCACTGCGCAGAAAATGCTTCCAGAGATTGGTCAGAATAAGGACCGCACGTTGGAGATCTTGGAAGGAAAGGGACTAAGCTTCTCGTTCCTCAAATTGGAGAAGGAACCATCCAAGCAAATCAAGTTGGATCCATCCCCTCAAACCAAATAAATGGGTTAAAGAGAACATCTCTCCCAAACTTCATGTAGACAAAGGGTTTGTGAGCATCTTAGTGACTTGCTGCTTACAGTACATTTCTAGTGAAGTAAAACCCACCGGCAACGAAACAGGTTCTTCCGCTGCTCCTTCCAAAGAACGATCAGCGCAGGAGAAACAACTGCTTCTTTCCTTCAAGCCCGTGATGCAGAAGGTCCCTCATGGTCACGTTGACCTCTCTGCTACCGGTGCCCTGCTCCAACAGCAGCTTCCCCAAAGGCACGCCGCTCCGCTTTTTTGTTCCCTTCCATGACATGGAGGTTACTGAGGAAGAAGCTCTCCTGGCTTGGAAAGAAGCTATAACCCAAGAGCTTCCTGGGAAAGGCAAGGCTTTGTTCCAGGTGCATCTGTGGCTAACCTGGCCAGAAATTGCGGAAGAAGAAGAAGAACCTGAGGAAGGAGCTGACTAAAAGAACCAGCCAAAGCCTTACGTTGTGCAACACGTACTGTTGTCATGATGTAACCGCCTTTGACCTATAACCCCTGGGATGTTTTCACAACGTTTAAAGCAGAGGCACATCAGGATTCCCTCTGCACAAGGTTTCCGGTAGCGTCATGTCTTAATCACAGTCCACCACCGACGATTGGAGGAGTATCTCCGACGTTTCCATCGTGTGTTAGCAGCACGCAATGCTTGCACCCTAAGTTCTCAAGCAGAGGCAGTCTATGGCAAGGACCTCCTTTGCTGCCAGTTGGCCCAGGCTGTTTTAAGGTAGACAACTGAAGAGCAGCGCCGAATACTGTTGACACGTGCTTTGCTCAGGAATACTTGAGTTGTCGCAATATTCAATTATCCATTTGGTTGTTGCAGAAAAATTCTTAACTGTAATTGAGGGTCGTTGCCGTACTCGTAGATTGCCTGTATTTCTGCCTCTAGCACTGGGCTTTATGTGCTCGATTTTAACATCCTCGAGCCTGGGCGAGCGCACAAGCCTTTTTAAAAGAGACATGGTTTACTTGCACAAAACCGATCCATTTTGAAAGATCGCAAATGCCCTTGATATGGTTTTGGTGGGTGTGAAACAAATGGTGAGGATTGGAATTGGTCCCTCTTATTATAGTGTTGCAATGAAGTCCACTTAATTTATCAAGTCATGTTCATGCCCTGATTTTATATACTCGTATCTATCAATAAATGTTGTGATACTTGAAAAAAAAATTCACGCGTTTAAGAAAATCAGAATTCCAGGGTGGTTGCTGAACTGCTTTGAAATTTCTCTGCGTTCCCAAAGTGTCAGTTTTTCTGTCCCTCCTGCCGACCCCCTCCAAGGACAGTCACCCGCTGCGGGGAATCTGCTCACAAGTCGCTCGCCCCTCCGGTCATTCCTAAGCAGGTGCTTGCCTGTCTCATCCGTGGGCACTGCTCTCCCAGATGCTAGGGTTAGGGCTTCTGCCAAGAACGAGTGGTACCCCTGCACCCTCACACCCCCCCCGGATTTCCATCACACTTGAAAGCCCCACCACTGCAAATGCCAACATGCAGCCACATCCACACGACTTTAAACAGGCAGCTGGAGGAGTTCCCGTTGTCGCGCAGTGCAAACGAATCTGACTAGTACCCGTGAGGATGTGGGTTTGATCCCTGGCCTAAGTGGGTCAGAGATCCCGTGTTGCCGTGAGCTGTGGTGTAGGCTGATAGCTGTAGCTCCAATTGGACTCCTAGACTGGGAACTTCCAAATGCCACAGGTGCGGCCCTAAAAAGCAAAAAATGAAAATGAATCTGGGAGTTCCTGTCTGGCCCAGTGGGCTATGGATCTGACATTGTCACTGCAGCAGCTTGAGTCCCTGCTGTGGTGCAAGTTTGATCCTGGCCTGGGAGCTTATACAGGTTCCGTGGGTGCGAGCAAAATATTTTTAAAAATAAATACATAGGAGTTCCCATTGTGGCTCAGTGGAAACGAATCTGACTAGTATCCGTGAGGACGCAGGTTCAGTACGTGGCCTCGTTCAGTGGGTTAAGGATCCAGCCGTGAGCTGTGGTGTAGGTTGAAGAGGTGGCTCGGATCTGGCGTTGCTGTGGCTGTGGTGTAGGCCAGAGGCAACAGCTCTGATTCGACTCCTAGCCTGGGAACCTCCACATGCTGCAGGTGAGGCCCTGAAAAGATAAATAATTAAATAGTAAACAGAAATGAATCCGTGGGTTTTCAACACTAGGGTTCAGCAGGGGCCTCCGCCCTGGGTAGGTGCCTCCAGCTTGTGACAAATTACAGAGTATCTGTTTTGTCTTTTGTAACCATAGACAAGTAAAAATAGGTTTACACAGAAAAAAACCAGGAGTTCCTGCTGTGGCTCAGTGGATTAAGAATCCAGCTAATATCCCTGAGGGTGCGGGTTTGATGCCTTGCTCAGTGGGTTAAGGATCCGGCATTGCCAAAAGCTTCAGCGTAGGTTGTAGACGTGGCTTGGAGCCCGCGTTGCTGTGGCTGTGGTGTAGGCCGGTGGCTGTCGCCCCGATTTGACCCCTGGTCTGAACACTTCCATGTGCCTAGGGTGCCACCCTAAAAAGAAAAAAGGGGAAAAAAAAAAAAAACCCGAATTGGTGGAAATACTGCCCCTTAGGGCTGTGTCTCCGGGCACCCAGCCCCCAAGCGTTGGAGGGGGGGAGCAAGCCCTGTGTTCCGGGAGTCTAGGGGGCAGGAGCCCTGGCTGGGTGAGGTCACGCCCAGCGAAGAGGCTGGCTTCAGGCCCTGACCTTGGCTCCTCAGAAGCTTCCCGAGCAGTGGGATCAGGCCACATGGGTGCAGAGCTTCTGTACCTCAGACTTGGCTGGATCTGAACATCTAAGAGGCCTGACCCCACCTCGATGAGCCGGGGACCGGGACTCCCTCGTGACAGCTCCTGGGCAGAGGGCAGTGGCCATGGAGGCACAGCCACACGATGGGGTCGTAGCAGACAGGGCCAGTCTGCAGGTGGAGCCTGGGCCAGGGGGCAGTGGTCCCTGCCGGGACAGCCACTCAGGACTCCAGTCGAGAGGAGCAGTGAGCCTCGGCAGCCGCTCTGCTGATCCGGCCGAGCTCTGCACTCACAGCTTCGATTTGCTCGCAGCTGCCCCGAGGCGCGACCAAACCTGCTCCCTCTCCCTAAGGATGGAGGATGAGCAGTCCCAGCCAAGCCGGGGAGCCGGACTGGGGCCCACGTCAGTCCGGCCCCAGGGCTGATGCTCTCGGGTCTCCATTCAGCTGCCTGCCGAGTGACTGTGGACAGGTCCCTTCACCCTCTGGACCTCAGATTTCTCCCTTGTCTGGGAGCCACAGTGCCTTGATGGCGCGTTTCACATGCCAACTCTGCTGGGCCACGGTGCCCAGATGTTTTCTCAAACCCTGACCTGGATGTCACCACAAAGGCATTTCGTAGAGGAGATCAGCATTAAATCAGTGACTCCGAGCAAAGCAGATGGCCCACCATGGTGTGGGTGGGCCTCGTCTAATCAGTCAAAGGCTGTGAGGGAAAGACTGATGGCCCCCAAGAAGGGGCCGCTGTCTCCAGATGGCCTTTGGACTTGAGCGGACACACCAAGTCTTCTCGAAAAACCAGCCTGCAGGTTTTGGACTTGCTTCCACGAGCCCACAAGCCACCTCCTCAAAGCAAATCTCTGTCCCTGTGCATGCATGCACAATTGTACCACTGGCTGTGACCCTCTGAAGAGCCCTCTGACCCCACGGTGAGCACCCCAGGTCGGGGAGGGCTCCTGGGGGTGCTTTCCCACCCCACCTTGGGGGCGGGGTGGGGGCAGAGCCATGGGTTCCTGCTCTGTGTGTTTTGGAGGCGGTGAGGTGCCTGGCTCCTATTTCGCTTGCCCCCTCAGAGCCGTGGGGCCGTGGCACCCCACACCCAAGCCCACATGACAGCTCGACCTGGGCCACTTGGGAGGCTTTGCAGAGCAGGGATGGGCCAGGGCTCACGCAGAAGCTGGGGTCTGCTAGGCAGCTTGGGGTCTAGGCAGCTTGGGGATTTATTGTGCCCTGCCACATCCCCAAGAAGCCCACTTGCCAGGAGTGGGAGCGACTGGAAAACGCAGGCCCACTGAGGACTCCTCTCCACCAGCAGCCCACTCTGCCCAGGAGGGGGAAGCTTGGGGTGGGGCTGGGGGCCCTTTTGTGTAGGGCTCAGCAGGCAGCATCAGGTGGGGGGGTCCACAGCGCCCCAAGCTGCCCGCTGCCGTGCACACACTCCACCAGCCCGACCGTGACCCCCCATGCAGAGACAAGGCCCCAGTGGCCAGGTGGGGGACGGCGGCAGCACAGCTGGGACAGGCAGGTGTCGCTGTCCCCGGGCCCCTGGGACTCGACACCCACTCCATTGGGTCTCAGCTGCCCGCACAGGCGGGTCTGGGGCAAGATGGGAACCAACACCCACTTCAGGCCCAGTTTGTGCAGAAAGGAACACAGGCACTGGCCAGGGTCAGCATCCCAGCCCTGCTGCCGGGTGGTGTCACCCAGACGTCACCATGAAGCCGCCTAGCCTGGGGAGGAGAGCACAGGAATGGGGGGTCTCGGCTGGCCTGGCTGACCCCTTGGGGACACAGATCTCTAACCCCCGGCAGCTGCCCCATGACATTGGCTGAGGCAGGACCGCGGGGCCCTCGTGATGACAGGTGTGCAGAACAGCCAGGCCCTCCCCCACCAGGGCGCCTTCCAGAGCTGGGAGGCCTGAGTCACACAGGGCCACCATGGGCCCTGAGCCGCCCCACCTGCAGGGAAAGCATCTGCCCACGGCCCGTGAGCTGCCGACCGCGCCTGGGTCTGAGCCGAAGCTGCAGGGCCTCTTACACAGGCTCGCCTCGCCCGAGGCCCCGCGCCTGCACTCCCCAGGGATGGGAGTTTTGATGATAATTTGCAGAGCCCACTGAGCGTAAACGACCGGCCCATTTCTCAGATGGGAGGCCAGCCCGTGTCACACCCTCCAGGCAGAGCAGACAGGCCTCCCCTGTCCCCGGCACAGCGGCGCCTCCAGGGAGCTTGCCCAAGGCACCCAGCTGCATGGGCTTCTGCCCTCCTGAAATCTCCAAGTAAAAATGTCACTTGTCCCCAGCCTACAGCTGACACCAACTGGAGGCAGATGGATCCGCCCAGATTTTAGCTGAGAACCTGGGCTGGTGGGGAGGGTGCTGGTGGCTGGCTGGGCCCCTCGGGAACTGTCTCTCCTCCCTTGGGGCAGAGCCGAGGGCCACCGAGAGCCCCTCTCCGACACCTGTCCTGGTTCTCGGGCTTGGCTCACCTCCTCCCTCCCGGGGGCCTGGGTGTGGGAGGTGTCGGTCACAGACCCAGGGTCGGTCCCCCTAAGACTCGACAGTCACCCAGCGTTTCCACATAACTAGGCCAGAGCGCGTCACCCTTCGGGAATCCTGGAGAAGCAGGGGCCCCTCCACCAAGACAGGGCACGATGTGTGCACACACACTCACACACACGCTCACACTAACACAGAGGCGTGAAGAGAGCAGGGCTCAGGCAGGAAGAGGAAGGTGCAGCTGGGGTGGCCCAGAAGCCCTCCTACACAGCCCGCTGTGCACCCACCCCGACCCTGCCAGGGCGGTCTGGCCTGCCTCCCCTCCCCCCGGTCTCCTCTGGGCTCTGCCAGGCCCCGCAGCTCCCACGTCGGGGGCTCAGCAAATGCCCGGAGAGCCCCTGTACTGGGCAGCCCAGGCCTGAGGCCCCGCACGTCCTCCCCTGCTGGGCCCGACTCCTCAGCTCCATCTCTCTCCTCCAGAGCTGCTCTGCTCGCGGAGGGCTCAGCACTCCTCCCCGCCGGATCTCAGCCCAAGGGGCTGGAGTGGACACTGCGGCATGGGCGACAGGGATCAGGACCACCAGAGCCCCTGTAGGCCGGGCCCCTTGGAGCTGCTCCCCTTGGGGACAGCAGCAGCCCCAGCCTGGGCACCAGCCACAGCCTGGGGACTGGCCTCAGGGCAGAGCTCCCCTCCAGAAAATCCAGCCTGACTCAGGCAGTTCTCTGTCCGCTCACCTGCTTGATGTCCTGGAGACCTCCGCAGGGGGTCCCGGCTGGGCTGGGGGGCTTCAGTTCCACCCTTTGGCAGGCTGGGTCTGCTGCGCGTCTGGGAAGACACCCGCCCGCCAGAGGCCCTGCTGGCGAAGGCGCGATGCTTCCTGTTCTGCGTTAGCTCTTGGAGGAAGTAGTTACATGTGGCCGATTGCACCACATGTGCCCCCATCAAGCCCCGGGCTATCAGGAACAAGCACCTGAGGGGGCCAGGGACACACTTCCCATCGCAGGGAGCTGGAGCGGGGCTTCTGGCACTGCGGGAGCCCCTACCTGCCCAGGGCGTGGCTGTGCCCTGCAGGGGACACAGACCTTGCAAGGCTGAGCCAGGGGTGACACTATTGGAGCACATGGGAGGGGAACGCATCCTTCAAAGAAGCACCAGGCCTGGGGAGTCAAACTCAGCCATGGGAGCCAGAAAACAGCCCGCCGGCTAAGGGCAGAGGGAGAAGCCGGAGAGCAGATCGGCCAGCGGGATTGTGAGGACAGAGGGGCCGGACAAGGCCAGGGGAACGTGGGCTCCGAGAGGCCAAGCTCTGTGGGTGCAGGTGCTCAGGGGATAAGGTGAACGGACAGAGGCGCTCGCCCCGTGGCCGAGTCCTGCCTGAGCCCAGGGGGAGAGAGAGCCGGGGCGCCGAGGCCGCCGCTTGGCTTGGGAGGAAGAGAGACCGTCCTGCTGCCCGGCGAGCTGTGGTGCTGTTCCTGGATGGGGGCTCCGTGGAAAGAGAGCACTTCAGATTCAGCTCAGAAGGAAGGGCAGGAGACCCACCGACTAGACCCGCAAAGAGCCAGAGCGCGGCCGCCTTCGGGTGAGCCGGGACCCAGAGGCATAACCACCTAAACACTGCCGGCAGGTGCACCTCAGGACCCAGACGGACCTTTAAATCCCAGCAGGATCCAAGCGCAGGCGAGGCAAAGGCGACCCAAGAAATGAGAACGGTTGGTCAGGCCTGAGGCTCTGTCGCTGTAAACATAGTCGTAAAAATGTTCTCGAATCTGAGACACAAATCAGCTGTGCAGACGCTCCGGGGAGCCTGCTGCTGCCTCTGATGCTCCTCGCTGGACGTTTGGATGGGAAAGGTGGGCTTTTGTGTGTGACCACGATGAAAAGTCTCCTAAGGAACGGAAATAGGAAGCCTACAGGTGAAGAAAAAGAAAAAAAAGTGAGACGTCTTTTTTTGTAAAGGCAAGGTTAACAGAAAAAGCCAGAAGGATGGCGAGTTGAGAGCACGTAATTACGCATCAGGAATGACCTCAAGGGCTCCGGAGAGTCCAGCTTTCTGGTGTCACAGTGCTTCGGACAGTCCCCTTCTCCCTCTGCGCATAAACCGTCTTGATGCGTTTTAAAAATAGACAGAACAAGGAATTCCCATGTGGTGCAGCAGGTGAAAGATCCAGCTTCCCTGCAGCAGTTCAGGTCACTGCTGTGGCCCGGGTTTAGTCCCTAGCCTGGGAACTTCAGCGGCCAAAGGCAAAAAACCCACAAGTTTTAATTAAATATTCTCTCTCAGGGGAGCTTCCTCCTTATGGAACTATTCCAGAAGGCACTGTGAAGGGGGAAGGATCCACCAAGAATGTGCCTGTGTCACGCCCGGCGGGGACTCAAGATGGAGCAGTGACCGTCACTGGCTGTGACACCAGAGACCCATCAGCCGCAGAGACGCACCACGCACAAAGACGGGCTGCTCAGAGACACACGCGCTGCTCACAGATGCGAGCTGCTTACGGCCCTAGGCCTTGGAGGAAACAGCAATAGAAATTCAGATAATAAGAAAATTGTACAGGAGATAAAAGAAAAATAACAATTTTTACTCTTGAACCCACATCAGATCAACACCTGACCTCGCTGAGGACAGAGGGATGCAGTGAGCAAGACCCGGGCTGGAGGGACCCCCCAAGACAAAGCAAGACCCCGGCTGGAGGGACCCCCCCCAAGACAAAGTAAGACCCAGGCTGGAGGGACCCCCGCCCCCCATCTTGTCCACAGATGGCAAGACAGTAGACATGGTGTGGGGACCCACAGATGAGAGATTTAAGAGACTGTCCACCCCTCACAAGACGGACTGTATGATATTAACAAATTACTGTTAGTTCTTTTAGCTACGTTAAAGGTTTTGTGATTATGTTAAAGAATTGTCACTTTTTAGAGTTTCGTGTTAAAATTTTACACAAAACATAGTACAATGAGGTTTCAGATTTGCTTCCAAATAATCAGGAGTTCCTGCTGTGATGCAGTGGGATCAGCAGAGTCTCTGCAGCCCCAGGACGCAGGTTCGATCCCCCGCCCGGCACAGTGGGTTAAAGGATCCGGTGTTGCAGGTCACAACTGTGGCTCAGATCTGCTCCAGGGAACTCCGTATGCTGCAGGAAGGGCAAAAAAGAAAAAAAATAAAAATAAAAACAATACCAAACAAAACAAAACCCCCCACATAACCAGCGGAGGGGTGCAGGGAAGTGAGTGGATAGGGAGGTAAATAGAGTAAGATCGGCCATGAATTGGTTATTGTTGAAGCAGGTGGGTTCATGGAACGAGTCAGCCTCCTTTGGTAGCTGTGTGAAAGCTTTTTTCTATTTGAAAAAGGAAGATAAAGTTGGTTAATGAGAATAGTTGAGCTTTGCAAGATGAAAGAGCTCTAGAGGTTAGTGGCACAGCAGTGGGAATATGCTTAATAATACCGAGCTTGACATTTAAAAATGGCAAAGATGGTTAAAAGGTTAAATTTACGAAATACCTATTTCAGCACAATTAAAAAGGAAACAAATGCCGTCTGCCGGGAAAACTGTTTGTTAAAAGAGACTCTGAAGGCTGAAAATAAAGTTTTGAAAACATACCCATCACGGGGTAGAAAATAACCAACACAGTGGTGAGATATGCAAAAATGCAGCTCCGGGCAAAAGCATTAAACGAATCAAAGACGCACATAATGAAAGGTACAGCCCTCGAAGAAAGTTTAGAGTCACAAATAGTTACACACTGAACCACATCGCTAAAAATACATACAACGAAAATTGTCAAGGAATCCCCACGGGGGCTCAGTGAGGGAGGACCTGCGTGGTCTCTGTGAGGACGCAGGTTCGATCCCTGGCCTTGCTCCGTGGGTTAAGGCTCCGGCGCTGTCCCAAGCCGCGGGGCAGGGCTGGGATCAGGTGTGGTCGTGGCCGTGATGCAGGGTCGCAGCTGCCGCGCGGGCTCGACTCCTAGCCTGGGATCTTCCACGTGCCCCAGGCGTGGCCGTAAAAAGAACGGAACGAAACAAAAACCTGACAAAGACACAAGCAGACAGACAGAGCGACGAGCACAGGAAACATTTTTAACGTCTCTCTCACAGAAAAGAACAGACCCGGTAAGACATCAGGCCTCGGGAGAACGGGAGGAATAGACCTCTGCGCCTTGGACTCAATACAGTGAGAGCACGAGGGACACCAACAAGCCAAGCCGCACTGAGCCGCAAAGGGAATCTTGGCATGTCCCAAAGCACAGACCTCACGAGGGGCCAAATTCCCAGACACGGGGTAAGCAGGTGCTGGCCGAAGCACAGCTTTCCAGACAACCCGGCCTCTGAAAAACCGGAAACGCACCCGCAGGGAGTGAGTGGATGGAAATGAGGGGACACCCTGTGACATCCAGGGGACCAGCAGCCGCAATTAGAGCACGGATCCGTGGCCACACGGGTCCACAGGGCACACCCCAACCACACAGAACAGAACACCAGGGCTATTTTTAAAAGCAAGCTGCAAAAGGAGACTTGGCGTAACATGTGCTAGTCCACCCTGACCGCGGGGACGTCGCCCACGGAGTCCCGAGCCCAAGTTGAGGACAGTGGCTGCCTCTGAAGGCAGAGAACACGGGGCTCCTGGGACGGGCATGCGGAAGGCTTCACCTCTATGTTTTTAAGTTTTATTATGAAGAAAGAAGATGACATTCTGGGCAAAGTAAATCAAACTGTTAAGATTTGATGAACTTTGGGGAGTTCCCGTCGTGGCTCAGTGGTTAACGAAGCTGGCTAGGAACCATGAGGTTGCGGGTTCCATCCCTGGCCTCACTCAGTGGGTCAAGGATCCAGCGTTACCGTGAGCTGCGGTGTAGGTCGCAGACCTGGCCCGGATCCCACATTGCTGGGGCTGTGGCGTAGACCGGCAGCTGTAGCTCCGATTCGACCCCGAGCCTGGGAACCTCCACATATCACACAGTCCACTTCACTCTGAACTGACCACAACCCTAACCATCCCACAGAGTCAAACAAGGCAACTTCCCAGACGGACTGGGGTGAGAAAGCAAAACCCGACCAAAGGCCGACATGGCCGCACGTCCTGTCCCCCAGGCCACCGGGGTTAGATTCAAAGTAGCCTGAAGCCCAGGATAGCGCAGTGGGCGTGGCCAAGAGAACCCCTCCTTTCTGCTCCGCGGGCCGGAGGAGCAATGCCCTGCAAGACAGAGAGAGTGGGGGACTTGCCCCATTTCACTTTCTTTTTCCTGGCCTTTCTCCACAGGCAAATGCTTGTCCCCAGGGGCGCTCCTAACCCACGGTCACAGCAGCCACAGCAGCAGGAGCTGCGGTTACCGTCACTTTGACCTGGAGGTGGATCCAGTCACAGGAAGTCTGCGCCGGGGCAGGAAGCCGAAAGCCCTGCTTTAGAGCCAGAGGGCCAGGAAGGGCGGTCGTGGCGCGCCCGAGAGTGTGGGAGCAATTAACAAGGAGGAGACCTTAGAAAGCTTTCCATGAAGTTCCAGACTCACCCCCGGGCTAGTCCTGTGTGGAAATGACCCAACAGCATGTGAAAGGCTTTGAGGATTGAATGGTGGTGTAGACCCCAGCCAAGGTCGAAAGCGGGACCAAGGGGACACGGTCCCCCGGGGGAGGACCCAACAGCACTGCGGAGACTCTGACACTAAACTCACACAGAACCACAGCCCACAGGAAGCAGGTCTGAACTTGCGGCGTGACCCCAACCAGGATGAAGGCTAGAAAAAAAAAGAAAAAAAGAAAAAAAAAAAAGAGCCATGTTTGAGCACTCCGGAGAGTTCCGCGGGATCCAAGATTCTTAAATAATATCCAAAACGTCCAAAAGGCAACCCCGAGGCACTCAAGCAGCAAAGGGCACCTCGAGGACTTGCAAGAGAGTAAATACTCGGCGCTCACTCTGGACGGTCCCAACGCGGGGCAGGCCGAGGGGGACCAAGGGGACCTGACGGCCGACAGAGGTCACCCCGTACGGACAAGGAGAGCGGCGCCTGCCCCAGGAACGGGGCCCGGGACCCTGCGGAAGGACCGCGAGAAGCCTGCCACTCGCGCCCCCGGGGCCCGGCACGAGAGGAGGCAGAGATGAACGCAGAAAGGTGTTTGAGGAAGCAACAGCCAAACTTCTCAAATGCGGTGGGAAACGTAAACGTGCAGATTCAAGAAGCTCAGCGAACCCAAAACAGAAGCCTGAAGAAAGTCAAGCCTACGCACACCCCACTCAGACTGTTGAAAGCCACCTGCGGCACGTGGAGGTTCCCGGGCTCGGGGTCTACAGGGAGCTGCAGCCGCTGGCCTCCGCCAGAGCCCCAGCTACGCTGGATCCGAGCCACATCTGTGACCTGCACCACAGCTCACGGCAAGGCCGGATCCTTAACCCACTGAGCAAGGCCAGGGATCGAACCCGCAACCTCCTGCTTCCTAGGTGGATTCCTTAACCACTGCGCCACGACGGGAACTCCCCAGAGATAAATGTCTTGAAAGCAGCATTTCACATGGAGAAACAGGCCCTACCCCATGCAGGGCGTCAGCCATCAGAGGGACGGCTCACGTCCCATCAGAACCCCGAGGCCGGACGACGGTGGAGCAACTCCTGCTGGTGGTCAGAGAAAAGCACCGCCAGCCCGGAACTGTGTGTCAGCAACGTCATTCCTCCAGTGAAGGGGAGATAAAGACCCTCTCAGGCCGAGGGCCAGGAAGAAAGCGCGTCCCCAGCAGACAAGCTCTAAAAGGAATCTTACGATTTCAGAAGGGATCTAAGACCCCAGGGAAACGAGGATGCTCAGAAAAATGAAGGCCAAAGGAATGGAGAAGAGCTCCACGCAGAGGCTGTTTCCCTTCTTAAGGTCTTTACAATATGTGGGCGGCAAAAACTACCACACTGCCTGGTGGGGGTTTTGGCGTATGTAGATGCCGCAAGTGTGGCAACTGCGGCATGGAGGGAGGACACGGAAGGGACACACAGTTCTAAATGCCGCTGCACGTCACCTGGGCGGCACAATGTTCATTTTAAGGAGACGAGGTGTTTAGTATATACATATTGTGGTTCCTAGAGCAACCCCTGAAAAACCTATAGAAAGAGATATACTCAAAAAAAAAAAAAAGCCAACTCATGAATTAAAATGCAATAAATGCAATACTAAAACTACTGATACAACCCAAAAGGATGCAGGAAACGGGAACAGAAAAGTGGAAAACAGAGGGAACAGAAAAAACCAAAATGTGAACGATAGATTTAAATCCAACAATTTCTTTTTTCTTTCCTTCTTCCTTTCTTCTTTTTCTCTCTCTCTTTTTCTTTCTCTCTGTCTTTCTTTTTCTTTTTTCTTTTTTCTTTTTCTTTTTTTTTTGCTTTTTAGGGCTGCACACACAGCATATGGAAGTTCCCAGGCCAGGGGTCCAATCAGAGCTGTAGCCACTGGCCTACACCAAGCCACAGCCATAGCAATGCAGGATCTGAGCCCCATCTGTGACCTACACCACAGCTCACGGCAACACTGGATCCTTAACCCACTGAGCAAGGCCAGGGATCGAACCCGCAACCTCATGGTTCCTAGTCGGGTTTGTTAACGGCTGAGCCACAACAGCAACTCCCAACAATTTCAATAATCACATTGTATAAATGACCTAATGACATCAACTGCAAGACAGATATTGGCATGTGAAATTTCTTTAAAAATTACACAACTATATGCTGCCTATAAGAAACACTTTAGGGAGTTCCTGTCGTGGCTCAGCGGAAATGAATCTGACTGGCAACCAAGAGGACGCAGGCTTGCTCCTTGAGTGGGTTAAGGATTTGGCTTTGCCATGAGCTGTGGTGTAGGTCTCAGACATGGCTCGGATCTGGCGTTGCTGTGTCTGTGCCATAGGCCAGCAGCTACAGCTCCGATTCAACTCCCAGCCTGGGAAACTCCATATGTCACAGGTGTGGACCTAAAAAGGCAAAAAAAAAAAAAAGAAAGAAAAAAAGAAACACTTTAGGAGTTCCTGCTGTGGAGCAGTGAATTAAGAATCTGACTGCAGGAGTTCCCGTTGTGGCGTAGTGGTTAATGAATCTGACTAGGAACCACGAGATTGCGGGTTCGGTCCCTGGTCTTGCTCAGTGGGTTAAGGATCCCACATTGCTGTGAAGTTGCAGATATGGCTCAGATCCTGTGTTGCTGTGGCTCTGGTGTAGCCTGGTGGCTACAGCTCTGATTGGACCCCTGGCCTGGGAACCTCCATATGCCATGGAAGGGACCCTAGAAAAAAGGCAAAAAGACAAAAAAAAAAAAAAAATCTGACTGCAGCAGCTCAGGTTGCTGCAGAGATGCAGGTTTGATCCCTAGCCTAGTGCAGTGGGTTAACTGCAGCTGCAGTTTGGATTCAGTTCCTGGCCCAGGAACTTCCACAGATACAACCAAACCAAACCAAACAAAAAAAGAACACTTTAAATACAAACTGTAGGTAGATTAAAAAATGAAGGATGGGAAAGACACACCGTACAAATAGTAATAAAATGAAAAAACAAATAGTAATAAAAAGAAATTAAGGATCTGCCTGCAGCTGTGGTGTCACCAAGGAAGGCTGTGTCCTGGGCCATAACATAAATCAGGACGCATTTAAGAGAACTGAAACTGTACACAGTATGCTCTCTCGCTACATTAGAGTTATTAAATGGAACTAAACCATAAAATAAGCAAGAGGAAGACATGGGGAAATAGCCAAAGGAACAACATACTTGTAAATAATCCATGGGTCAAACAGAAACTTCAGGGGAAATTAGAAAATATTTTGGACAGAATGAAATGAAACACCTCATGTGTTTATAGGATGTAGCTAAAGCAATGTGTGGAGGGAAATTCATAGCATTAAATGCACACATTAGAAACCCAACAACATGAATGGATCCCAAGCATAGGTTAAGTGGCAATGCCAGGGGAAAATGCAGAAGGCCAGTCAGAGAGACGCAGGCACTGGGGAGACTAACATCAGAACTAAGGCAGGAATCCTTTTCCTAAGCATCACAGGGACAAAATCTCAAAGATAAAGATTGTGAGAAAATGGTGGGGGTGGGGGGGTGACTCCTTTATTTAACTGCAAAATGTGCACCCCATTGGGCTCTGCAGCACCCCTTCCTGGCATGTACCATGACCACTGGTGTCCAAGTCTTCAGGGGCATCATTTGTGTGAAACGTAATTAAATCAGGTTGAGTACCAGGGACATGGCCTCGTCAGCCGCCGTGCATCCAATCCAGGGAATTCCGTGAAGAAGCTGGAATGCCAGCGGTGGCGGGGCGCAGACAGCAAATTCTGGGATTTCTCCAGTTGGAATCGGGAACAAGAACGTGGAACGGAGGACCCCACAGGCCTTTGTGGGGAGTGACCCAGAGGGACAGGGCTTTGCGTCTCAAAGAAAAGTGAAGCCTGGGACGAGTGAGCTATTGGAGCAGGATTCTGGGGATAATCTTTCCCTGAAGTCAGCCAACAAATGCCATTTGCTGTCACTTTCAACATCGCCTTCCAGAAACTTGACTTTATTTTATCAGGTGTTCATTGAGGATTTCAGTGCCTGGGCCGGACCCGGGGCCGGAGGCACAGCCGTGCCCTCTGGGACATGATGGCCCACTCGGAAGCAGGTGCATCGTGGTAACATCAAGCAGAATAAGAGGGGATCCCCAGCGTTCCGGGCATCGGGGCGGGGTGGGGAGGAGGCAGCCAAGGGCGTGTAGAAAAGAGGAAGAGAGGCAAGAGGCGTTCCTGTCCCCTCGCTGTCCTGAATGCCAGCCTGGGCATCCCCGGGGCCCTTGCCACCCGGCTAGGTCCCTGCAAGACACACGCCTGAGAGCACCAAGACGGGGGCTATTGGTGACAGTGCGAAGATTAGGAAGGGGTTCTGGGCTCGCCGTGCAGAGGTTCCTGGGTAGGGGGCAGTTTCATAGCCCACGCTGGAGGGAGGGAGGTTGGAGTCAGACACTGCCACCCAAGATGGGACAGTGACACATGAGAACCAGCGGAAGAACAACCCAGCACCCAGCACCCAGCATGCAGAACGCAGTCCCGTGAGAATTCACCCCACGTGATGTGAGGGTGTCAGGGGAACAGTGCGGCTGCTGGCAGCTCTCCCCCAGCTCCTGCCATTCCTTTCACCCCTGCCGACTGCCCCTCGCTGGCCTGCAAGCCCCCTCCAGCCCAGCTCCTGTCCTCTCCTGACCCTCTCCCTGTCCTGCTTTTTCTTGCTTTTGAATTTTCTCCTGCTGTGACTTCCTTCTGCAATGTTGATTTAGCTGTTGCTCTTTTGTGGGGAGGTTGGGGGGGTGCTGCCAGAGGCAGCTGCAGAGGGGGGAGGCAGGCACACACACTCCAGTGACGGTGGGGGGACAGAGCAGGAAATGGTACTCGAAGTGGCAAGTGCTCCGAGCCGTTCTTGCTCACTTGGTCCCCACAAATCCACGGAGACAGGTGGAAAGTCGCCAGTCAGGGCCATGGAGCCCCTTGCTGTAACCCAGGCCGAGGAGGGGCCGCAGGGCAGCCAGATGAGCATGAGAAGGAGAGAAGAGATTTGAGAGGCTGGCCGCTGCTTAGAGCTGCCCACGTCCTGAACCCTGGCCTGGGGACCCCCGGCCCCATGCCCCAGGTCCAGCGGGGGCCCTTTTCTCCTTGACCTTCCTCTTCGTGGAAGCTGAACGGGCGGTATCCTTGTTTCCCTGACTTACCTGGAGGGAAGCTGCCAGAGCACCCACGGGAGGCTGGGCCCAACCTTTGCTAAAGCCTAGAGATGAACAGATAGGCTTGACCTTGGGGAAGGTCACAGGGAAGTTTCCTGCAGGAGGGAGGGAGACGTGGCTCTAGGTTCAGAGGAGACTGAGCCAGGAGAAAAGTTAAGCACCTATTAACTCCAGGGACAAACCCAGAAAGTTGTGCCAGGAAGAAATGGAATGGCAGCACCTCCGCCTGACTCAGCAGTGCCCCTTCACACAGTTAGAGTTGGGAAGGCCGGAGCCTGGGTTAAAAATAAAACTGTGACCACAGCTCTGCAGAGGCGAGGGCCCGGCGGGGTGGGAGGAGCTGCCACCTTTCTCCCCCAGGACAGGAACAGAGCGCCTTCCCAGACACCTCCCTTCACCACAAGGCCAGGCCGGCCTGCGGTGGCAGTAGTGTGGGGGCATCTGATGCCAACTCTGGCCCAGGCGCATCCCCCCCCCTGGGGGGGGCTTTTGTCAAACTGCCGCTGTCTGTTCCATTTGTGGTTGCCACCAGGGCCATCTGAGGGCACCCTTGGGGACGCCTGTCCACGGAGATTCTGGGCTGCTGTTGTCCAAGCAGGCTGTTCCTCCCACCCTGCATTGAGCGGCTTGGTTTCCGCAGGTGCCTTCCAACCTCCACTTGCCCGGGGCCCCGGCTGGGGCCATGGGCTGCCAGCTCGGTTCAGCCCAGCCTGTGGGTCTAACAGCCAGGCCGCTCGCAGCGCTGCAGTCTGGGACCCTCGGGCTGGTTTTTCCTCTGGGCCTTAGTTTCCCGCAGTCTCTCCCCCACCCCCAGCTGTGAGGACAAAGGAGAACACAGGAGGGGACCTGCAGTGGGCCTGGTACGCAGCGGCTGCCCCTTCCATGAAGAGACCCACACCATAAAAAGTACAGTGAGAGAGATGAGGTCCCACTGCTCAAGGAGCTTGTGATAAAATGACAGATTTTTTTTTTTTTTTGTCTTTTGTCCTTTTTGTTGTTGTTTTGTTGTTGTTGTTGTTGTTGTTGCTATTTCTTGGGCCGCTCCCGCGGCATATGGAGGTTCCCAGGCTAGGGGTTGAATCGGAGCTGTAGCCACCAGCCTACGCCAGAGCCACAGCAACGCGGGATCCGAGCCGCGTCTGCAACCTACACCACAGCTCACGGCAACGCCGGATCGTTAACCCACTGAGCAAGGGCAGGGACCGAACCCGCAACCTCATGGTTCCTAGTCAGATTCGTTAACCACTGCGCCATGACGGGAACTCCTTTTTTTTTTTTTTTTTGAGGGGAGGGTCTATACCTGGATTTACTGAGAAATTTCTTCTCATTAAGTTTTCTGCTTCTACCTTTTTTTTGGTCTTTTTGTCTTTTCTAGGGCTGCACCCGTGGCACATGGAGGTTCCCAGGCTAGGGGTCGAGTGGGAGCTGTAGCCACTGGCCTGCACCACAGCCGCAGCAACACAGGATCCAAGCCATGTCTGTGACCTACACCACAGCTCAGGGCAACGCCAGATCCTTAACCCACTGAGAGAGGCCCGGGCTTGAACCTGCAACCTCATCGTTGCTAGTCGGATTCGTTAACCGCTGAGCCACGATGGGAACTTCTCCCTTTTAACTTTTGAGTCTGGAGGAACGATTTAACTTTTCCGCACTCGTTTGTTTTCATGTAATAGAATCAGACCCTCCCCTGCGCCCTGGCAGAGATGCGGTGCAGATGGGAACCTGGCTTCCCTGAGTGAGCGCTGAGAAGATGAAGAGAGTTGCAGAGGAAAGGGAGACATGCACGGCCCCCTGGGGGAGGGCGCTGGCCTTTGCCCACCCCCAGGAGAAGGTGGCTCTGGGGGATGCTGAGACTTCTAAGGAGCAGAGCGTCTGAGAAACTCTCACGGTCCCCCACCCTGGCCAGGATCCCTGGGAAGGTCCGCTTTCAACCCGCCCTCCTCCCCACCTCTGGGGACCCCAAGCTTCAGCCGAATCTAATTACCTGCCTCATCCCTGAACTCACCTGCCTGGTCCCGCCGGCTCCGGCGGCTCTGAGCCTCTCCCACACGTTTCCCCGCCGGGAGGACCTGACCTAAATGCTGCCACCCCATGGAACCCCCAGCCTGTAACCTAACTGGTAGGAGCTGTCCTTTCCTCTGGCCCCAGGGTGATGCTACAAGCAATGTGTCACATCAGTTGTGTGGAGGGAGGGATAAAGGCCTAGGTGTGTGGCCTTGGACTTGGAGCCTCATTGGGCCTCAGTCCCCTCACCCACCCACGAGGACAATGACCACGGCACTTCTGTCACTGGGTGTGGGGTTAGGGGCCACGCGGACACAGAATGGCACCTGGCAGAGCAGTGTGATGGGTGCAGGTGGGGGGATTCCCAGGGAGTGAGGGGGGGGGCAGGATCCACTGGTCCACACCCAACCCACTGGATCGGATCCCAGGGTAGGGCCCAGGTATCTGTTTAACACAGTCCAGGTGGCAGGTCATCAGAGGAAGACACGCTCTGATGGGGTCCCAGATGGGACCCCAAGCCCGGTGCTGCACCAGGCCTACCCTAGAAGACTGCGTGGGGGTGGGGGAAGGAGACAGAGGCGGGAACAGAGCCCGAGACCACCCAGCACCCACACGGATCCCAAGGGCCATTTCTCTGTCTTGGAAACGTGTCTTGGCCTCTCCAGTCATCTCAACACCCCTTCTCCTCCGCGCTGGCTCCCTGGTTCCCACAGAAGCCCAAAGGTGGGTGATGCGGTGCCTGGCCACCTGGCCCAGTGGCACCCTTGCAGGCACCCTGCTGGGGCCAGGGCGGCTCCTTCCATGAAGCTCCGCCTCTGCACACCTGCCCCTCCCCTCCCTCTCCCGCCCACCCTCCTTTCTGCTGCTGCATCCCCCCCACCCCCCCCAAGAGGCAGCCTCCCAGCCCCGAAGGTCCTCTCAGAAGGATCTGGCCCCCTTCAGTGGGAGGCCTGCGCAGGCCCGGGCGGGCTGGGGACAGTCTTCTGTCTTCCTTTTCCCACAGAACCAGCAGCGTGGCTCCAGCATGGGGTCCGCAGGGCAGCCTTGGTTGCTGACACTGCCGTCCCAGCCACCCCTGGGCAGGGGCCCCCAAGGCCTCAGGCCAATTCCTGGGGGTGCCTTTTTCTATCTGTAAGATGCAGGCGGGGTCAGAGATAAAGGAAGCTCTCAGCGGAGCCTGGAAACAGGGAGGTGGGAGGGGGTCAGCGCCCAGTGGACAGGTCCCGGTCCAGCTGCTGCTGAACTAGGCTGGGCAGGGGCATGGGGGGCGTGGCACCCCGAGGCTGGCTAAGCTTACTGAGGCTGTGGGGGGGGTGAGGGTGGGGAACAGCTGCCCTAATCTGGGTGTGACACCGTCCACACAGGGAGTGAGCTGCTCGCTGCCGGTCATGGGGTGGGAGGGCTGGGCTGACCACTGAGCCCGGAATCTGCCAACCCTGGGCTGTGTGCTGGCGGGCACCAGGGAGACCTGACTTTTGTCACTCTTTTGCAGCACTCATCACCCAGGGAGGGACCAAAGAGAGGCTAGAGGGGCCTGGACCCCCTGCGCTTCATGGCGTTTCTGGACTACGGGATCAAAGGGATTTTCCACTTGAAAAACAGATTTCTGTATTTTCCAATTGTCGGATAGCCTCGTATTAATTTTGTAATCACAAAAGGATGTTAACTATAAATCCAGTTCATGAGACCGGAAAATAAAAGGCAAGGGACCCAAGCCCCAGCAGGGGGCGCTCTCCCTCCAGCTCGGGGAGGGCTGAAAGCCGAGGAGAAGGAGCAGAGCTGGAAGGAGCGCGCGGGGCTGCGGGCTCCGGATGGAGTGCGGGCCAGGGCCCCACGTCTCCTATCCACGCAGTATAGTGGACGTTGCCACCTGGGAGGTCCCCTCCCCAGGCCGCTTGGTCCCTCACGACTCCCTCCCGATCACCCCTGGCGGTCATAATTAGGCGCATTATTTCACCCCAGGAGTTTCCCAACGCAGGAAGTCCGCAACCCCAAACAGTTTGCAGCACGTCTTCCTGTCAATAGCTGGCGGTGGACGGGGCGGGACCTGCCAACTGCGGAGGCGCAAGGGGAGGGCGCCGGGCGCGCGGTCCCAGAGCCGGGAGGGAGGCCCGCGTGCCTGAGTCCCAGGAACTCGTCCTGTTTGGGGGATGCTCGGAGGACAAACGGCCCCGCAGAGACCCAAACCCATCAGTTTTAACCCCAGCGTCCCTGAACCAAAGCCAAGGGCCGGAGTTTATGTGAAAGGAGCTGCCCAGGAGCCCAGAGCGCTACGTGCCCCCACGGGGCCCGGGGACGCCAGGACCGCGCCGCCTCCGTTGGGCAGTGTGACTCAGAGGCAGCTGCTCCCGGTGCCCACGCGCTCCCCTTCTCCGGCTGGCAGCTGCTCACCCACTCTGCTCACGGGGTATCTGCCCCGGCGTGGCCGGCGCCCTCCTCCCAGCACCAGGCCTGGGGGCGGCGGCGGGACTTCGCTTGGGCCTCAGTCTCCCGATCCGTAGCGGGTGGACGGAGCCCACTCCCGGGAGCGTGGCGCCGCCTTCCCGGAGCCCTTTCCTTAGGCGCCGGGAAGAAGCGCGGGGTGGCGGAAGAGCCGCCTCTCTCCCCATCGCCGCAGGCAGCGGGGTGGGGCGGGAAGGTCTGGGGTCAGCCTGGCCTTGTTCGCCCTTGCCCGGTGCAAACGTCCCAAGGCCTGCGCGCCCAGCCTCTGCCTGCCGCTAGGCGCTCTGCCGGGTGCCCAAGGTGCCACCCAGACAGCCCGACCCTGAGCCCTGACCTCCACCGCGTGGGCTCCCTACCGACTCTGGGCCACTGGGATCTGAGCACTGGCTGCCCGCAGCCGCTTCCTGGGGCTTTACCTGTGGGTCCTCAAAGAAGCCCCATCCAACCTAGTGTAGAGAGGGGGGAACTGGGGCTCAGAAATTCCTCCCTTGCCTCAGTCACCTCCAGGCTTGGCCACCTGCCTGGAGGGGGAGGACGGGCCTCCTGCGGAGAGACGGGGCTGGGGGCCTTCAGAGACCTGAACTCAGGCCAGGCAGGGTCCGAGGGAGAGCAGTGCCGCAGGGGAGAGGGGCCCATAGGACGCGTGTCCGGGCTAAGGGGGCTAAGGAAGGCGTGTCTGGAGCCGGATTCACCGGGCTGGGCGCAGCACGGGGGAGGCTGGTGCAGCGCCCACGACCACCCCAGGAGGGAGGTCCTGACACTGGGCACAGAAAGACGCGTGGGGTTAGGGCAACCGGCCCAGGGCCCGGCAGGGTGGGACGCAGTGGGCCTGGGCCTCCACGTCCCAGCAGGGTCCCAGGAGCGGGTCAGAGCGGGGCACCCGCAGGGCCGCTGCGCGCAGGTCGTCGTCCGCTCTAAGGCGCCGCTGGGCGGGCGTGGAAACCCGAGGGCAGAGCCGGCGCTTCGCAGGAAGTCCTTGCGGAGGCCGCGAAGGACCGGGCAGACAGGCATGAGCGACGGCAGTGTTTGTCCCGAGGCTGTCCTGGAAGCCACCCTTCGCGACTGCGTGGGAACCCCAGACCCGCTTGGAAGTCTCCGTATGGATCCTGCGTGGGCCGCGTTCGGCGGGGCCGAAGGTGCTCGGGGTCGCGGGAAGCGCCCGCGCTGGGATTTTCCCCGCCCTGGGCGTCGGTGCCCGCGGCGCCCCAGCTCCACGAGAAACCCCGGCGGGCCGTGAGCGCCCTCGCGCGACGGAACAATTGCCTGGCGCCGCGCGCGCGGGAGTTGGGTCTGTCCGGGCATCACCAAGGCCACCTAGTCCAGCCGGGAGGCCGACAGCCCAGGGAACAGAGGAGATGCGGCAGAGCTCTGGGAAAGGCAGAGCTGCCGAGGGTGCGGGGCCTCCCCGGAGACCAGAGCCAAGGGTAGCCTTTCCTGGAAGACCGGGAACCAACGCAGCCCCCCTGGGGAGGTAGGGGCTGCTGTAAGCAGAAGGGGCTCCATTCCGGCCAAGGGTGGAGGGCAGGGCTGGAGCCCAGGTGGGGGTGGAATTTGGGGGGATGGATAAGGGGGCTGTTGGGGGGATGTGATAGGGAGAGGAGTTGGCCAAGAAAACACTTCCGTTTGGAGCTTGGGCCCCTTCCTGAGTGAGGGCTGCCATTCCTTCCGAAGGGGACTGTACTGCTGGGGTGGGCGGGGGCAGATTGGGATGGGAAGCAAGGCTTCCACTTTGGGATCGCCACAACTTCAGGTGGAGACCCAGAGAGGGGTCAGGCTGCAGATACAGATGTCAGGGTAGCAGGGTGTGGCCTGGTCTCCGAGGGAGATGAAGGGACAGACACAAAGAGAGGGGGCCCAGGGATTTAAAGAAAGTCCTAACAGATGCATTTTGCGGTAGCTGGACAATCTTTTCCTTTGAGAAAGCACGGGCTGCCGGGAAGAGGCAAGAAGCAACCCTGAGGTTGAGGCTGTCCTGCAGGCTCTGGGGGTGGCTAGGGGCAGAGATCACTGCCAGGTGGGGGGCTGGTGAGCAAGGGAGCCAGGAGCCAAGCCAGGGTCTCCCTGCCCCCCATCTCAGGAAACGAGGCCGGATGGAGCAGAGCATATACCTGTGTGTTGAAGACACCAGAGTCTCTGCACCAGCTGCCAGGAGATCATTCCTCCAGCGAGCTGAGTTAGCTCTCTGCCTGTGTGTGCCCAGCAGTCACTACCTCTGTGCTGTCTGTCCTTAGTTCTCCCCACAGCAGTAGAACCAGAGACCATCGCGTGACATTCCCCTAAAGAAGTTGTAGCTGCCACCAGATGGGGGGCACACGACTAGGTGGTGGGCTGGGTCTTCACCATCCAGAAAGCCTCCCAGAAGTTCTCTCCTCTTGCTCACAGCTGGACAAGAGGTTCTAGCCACAGGAACGTGATCTGCAGGTTTTGGTTAGACACCCACCCTGGCCACTGCGCAGGTGGTGATAGCGGGGCCATTGACAGAGTTGAGGTACTGAGCTTGAGAGCTGGTTTCTGGGTTTCTTCCAGGGGCACTTCTGTAAAGTCGCCCCTGTAAGTCCTGGCCTGATGTCTCTGAGGTGCCCCCAGCCGCCAGTCTTCCCGCTACTCCCGGGCATCTCTGACAGGCAGAAGCAAACCCAAGTTTGTTGTGTATTTCAACAAGCGTGAACCCCCCCAGCGCTGTGTCCATCACTCCCCAGTTATCAAGGCTGCACAGATTCCGACAATTAGCCGCCCCCGCCCCGGGAAGCCGGGCGGGGTCGGAGGCGGGACCCCTCGGCCCTGCTCCTCCAGCTGCAGCCGCGCCCTTCTGCGGCTCCGTCCCGCCCTTCCGGTGGCCTGCGCGTCGGGCGCCGGGAGAAGAGCGGATCCCAGCGGCCGGGCTCCTGTTTCCGCCGGGCCCCCAGCACGCGGGACCGACTTCCGGGGGCTTGTGGCGCGTGTGCCCGCGGCTTCCGGCTGGCTGTGGGTCTCCGCGGGCGAGATGGGGAAAGTGCGCGGCTTGCGGGCTCGGGTGCACCAGGCTGCGGTGAGGCCCGCGGGGGAGGCCGCGCCCGGCCCCGCGGCCCCCGCCCGGGAGGCGGCCCCTCCGCAGGCCCCGGCCGGCGGCATCGGGGCGAAGGTCAGCTGGGGACACCGCCGGCGGTGGGGGGGGGGGGGCAGAGGTGCGGCGCACTGTGCGGCCTCGGGGGTCCCGGGCTGGCTTTGTGGGCGCCCCCCAGAGCCCGGGACCGCGGCCCGAGCCGTGTTGGCTGCGCGGCCCGCGGGC
Source organism: Sus scrofa (assembly GCF_054392235.1). Classification (NCBI taxonomy): domain Eukaryota; kingdom Metazoa; phylum Chordata; class Mammalia; order Artiodactyla; family Suidae; genus Sus; species Sus scrofa. The sequence continues at coordinate 222,927,382 of NC_139395.1, forward strand.
CTTCCCGGTCCGCGGAGGGTCGTGGCCTCCGTGGGCCCCGAGGCTCGGCGCACGGGCGCGACGGCCCGGGAGGGGTCGGCTTGCTCCGCGCCTGGCGCCGTGCGGGGAAGGACCAGAAGCCGGCCACGGCCACGGGCAGAAAGGCTGCTCGAATGCGGCACAAACAGCTCCCGTGAAAGGAAAGGGAAGTCCCAGGGTCATCGGAAAACGAGGAGCAAACTGAAGAGCCCCTGTGCCCCGTGCCCAGCCCTCCCAGCCCTAAGCAGCCGCCCATCTGTTCTGTGCATTTCGCATGGATGGAGTCCTAGAGATTGTGGCTTTCGCGTTGGGCTTCTCGCATTTAGCGTGGTGTTTCAACGTTCCTGCAGGTTGTATGACTATCACCCTTCACTCCTTTTTATGGTGGAAAATGTTCCACTGTGTGGTTAGACCATGTTTTATCACGGGCTGACCCGGAGCTGCCTGGAAGCATCTGCCGGTGTCTGTAACCAAGGGGCTCCTCTGGGGATTGTGGACCAGTCTTGTTGGTTTGTGGGGCCCATGGCTTTGGGCTAGTAGTGCTAAGGAGAACAGCTATGCTGTGTGCCAGGCCGTTTACATCATCATAACCACGCCGACTGATTTTGCGGGGAAAAACTGAGAGATTAAATAAATTACCAAGGACACTTGGCTGCTGCTGTTTGAACCCAGGATCTGGTCCCAGTGCCCAGGCTTTCATAACAACGTTTTTACCCCCTAATATAATTGTGTTAATTTCTTGCATTTTATCTTGTATAATTGATTAAAGAGCTAGATTTTCATATATGCATTATAAACTTTTTGGGTGTATTTCCCATGATATGTAATTTTTAAAATTTTTTTTTTTTTTTTGTCTTTTTTAGGGCTGCACTCACGGCATAGGGAGGTTCCTAGGCTAGGGGTCAAATCGGAGCTGTAGCTGCCAACCTACACCACAGCCACAGCAACGCTGGATCTGAGCAGCGTCTGTGACCTACACCACAGCTCATGGCAACGCTGGATCCTTAACCCACTGAGCAAGGCCAGGGATGGAACCTGAGTCCTCATGGATACTAGTTGGGTTCATTCACTGCTGAGCCATGTGGGGAACTCCTATAATTCTTAATTTTTAAATTAGTGCATATTTGATTTACAATGTTGTGCCAATTTCGGTTGTGCCAAGTCACAGCAGAGTGACTCAGTCATACACACGTATACATTGTTTTTTACATTATATTCTATCGCGGTCTATCCCGGGAGGTTAGAAATAGTTCCCTGTGCTATACGGTAGGACCTTGTTCTAAGTGTAGATGTTGCATCTGCTAACCTCAAACTCCCCTTCCTCCGTGGCAACCACAAGTCTGTTCTCCATGTCTGTGAGTCTCTTTCTGTTTTGTAAGTGGTTTATTTGCGCCTTATTTAATTTAATTTAATTTAAATTTTATTTTTTTCTTTTTAGGGCCCCACCCATGGCATACGGAAGTTCCCAGGCTAGGGGTCCAGTAGAGCTGGACCGGCCTACACCACAGCCACAGCAATGCAGGATCTGAGCTGAATCTGTGACCTACACCACAGCTCATAGAAACACCAGATTCTTAACCCACTGATCGACGAACCTGTGTCCTCACGGGTACTAGGCAGGTTCATTACTGCTGAGCCATGATGGGAACTCCCATTTGTGCCATATTTTAGATTCCACATATAAGTGATGCCATATGGTATTTTTTTCTTACTTGCTTTGCTTGGCATGATAATCTCTAGTTGCATCTGTGTGGCTGTGAATGGCCTTATTTTGTGCTTTTTAATGGCTGAGTAGTATTCCATTGCATATATGTACCACATCTTGATCCATTTATCTTTCAGTGAACATTTAGGTTGTTTCCATGTCTTGGATATTGTGAACAGTGCTGCAGTGAACATAGGGGTGCATGTGTCTTTTTCAACGAAAGTTTTGTCAGGATATGTGCCCAGGAGTGGGATTGCTGGATCAAAGGGTAATTCTGTGTTTAGTTTTCTGAGGAACCTCCATACTGTTTTCCACAGTGGTCGTACCAGTTGACATCCCCACCACCAGTGCAGGAGGGTTCCCTTTTCTCCACGCCCTCTCCAGCAGTTGTTACTGTAAACTTGGTAACGAGGGCCATGCTGACCAGCGCGAGGCGGTACCTCGTTGTGGTTTGGATTTGCGTTTCTCTGATAGTGATGTTGGACATCTTTCCATGTGCCTGTTGGCCATCTGTACGTCTTCTTTGGAAACATGTCCACTCAGGTCTTCTGCCGTTTGTCAGTTGTGTTGTCTGCTTGCTGTTGAGTTTGTGTTGTGTGTGTGCTTGGAGATGAAGCCCTTGTTGGTCGCGTTGTCTGCCGTCATTTCCCCCATCCCGCAGGCTGTCTTCGTTTTGGTTTTGGTTTCCGTTGCTGTGCGAATGCTTGTCAGTTTGGTTAGGTCCCTTTGGTTTATTTTTGTTTTACTTCTGTTGCTTTGGGAGACCTAAGAAAATGTTTGTATGGTTGAAGTAAGAATGTTTCGCCTGTGTTGTCTTCTAGGCGTTTGATGGTGTCTTGACTTAAGTTTAAGACTTTAAGCCATTTTGAGTTTATTTTTGTGCAAGGTGTGAGGGTGTGTTCTAGTTTCATTGGTTTACATGCAGCTGTCCACTTGCATTTTACGTTCTTGCCTCCTTTGTTGAAGATTAATTGACCGTAGGTGTCTGGGTTTATTTCTGGGCTCTCTATTCTGTTCCGTTGGTCTGTCTGTCTGTTTTTGTACCAGTACCACACTGTTTTGACTACTGAGGCTTTGTAGTATTGTCTGAGGTCTGGGAGAGTGATGCCTCCTGCTGGTTTTCTTTCCTCAGGATGGCTTTGGCAATTCTGCATCGTTTATGGTTTCATATAAATTTTGGGGTTATTTGTTCTAGTTCTCTGAAAATGTCATGGGTAATTAGACAGGGATCATATTAAATCTGTCGATTGCTTTGGGCGGTATGGCCACTCGAGTAGGTTAATCCTTCCAGTGCAAGAGCATCGGTTTCCATTTCTTGGAATCTTTTTAATTTCCTTTCCTAATGTTTTCTAGTTCTTGGCATATTGGTCTTTCACCTCCTTGTTCGTGTTTATTCCTAGTCTCCCCCCCCCCCCCCGCCTTTGTGCGATCTACTTGTTGCATCGGTTTTGGTGGGCTGTGTGTTTCTAGAAAGTTGTCCATTTCTTCTAGGTTGTCAGATTTGTTGGCATAATTGTTCATCAGGTTCTGAAACTTTTTTTCTATTTCTGCAAAATGTCCATTGAGATTTCTCCTTTTTCACTTCTTATTTTATTTGAGTTCTCTCTCTTCTCATGGTGAGCCAGGCCAGAGGTTTGTCAATTTTGTTTACCCGTTCAAACCAGCTTTTGCCTTTATTGATTTTTTTCTGTTGTTCTTTTAATACGTCTTATTTATTTTCTTTCTGATCTTTGTTATTTCTTTCCTTCTGCTGACTTTAGATTTATTTTCTTTTTCTAATGCAAATAAGCACTTGGATTATTTGAGATTTTTTTGTTTTTTGAGGAATGTCTGTCTTGTTATGAACTTCCCTCTAAGCACAGCTTTTGTGGGGTTCCACAGGTTTTGTGTGGTGGTGTTTTCATTGTTGTTTGTCTCAGGATATTTTTAATTTCCTTTTTGATTTCTTTGCTGACCCATTGGGGTTTTAGTAGCATGTTTAGTCTCCAGGTAGTTGGGTTTTCTCATTTCTTTTCCTGTGGTTGATTTCTAGTTTCATGCCATTGTGAAGATGCTTGACACAATTCTGTGTTCTTAAATTTGTTGAGGTTAGTTTTGGGCCCTTACTAGGTGATCAATCCTAGAGAATGTTCCACGGGTACTTGAAAAGAATGTATATTCTGGGTTTTTTGGGATAATGTCCTGAAAATATCAATTGGTCTGACTGTTCTCTTGTGTCATTGAGGATCTCTGTTGGCCTTCCCCCCCCCCCCCCCCGCTTTTTAGGGCCACACCTGCAGCATATGGAAGCTCCCAGGCCAGGGGTCGAATTGGAGCTGCGCTACAGCCACAGCAGCAGCAGATCCAAGCCTCGTCCCCCCCTTTAAACTGCGCTCATGGCAATGCTGGATCCTTAATCCACTGAGCAGGTCCAGGGATGGAACCCACATCCTTGGGGATACCGGTTGGGCTCGTTAGCACTGAGCCGCAATGGGAACTCCCTCTGTTGCCTTATTGGTCTGTCTCGAGGATCTGTCCATTGATGAGAGTGGGTGGTAAGGTCTCCTACTGTGAGTGTGTCCCCTCGGTTTCTCCCGCTGTGCCTGTTGGATGTATGTGGGTGCTGCTGCGGTCGGAGCATAGGTGTTGACGAGTGTGGTATCTTCTCGTGAACTCATCCTTTTAGCCTTAAGTGGTGTCCTTTATCCTCCTCTATGGCCTTGGCTTTAGGGATGTTTTGTCTGACATGAGTATTGTGACGCCTGCTTTCCTGTCATTTCCATTCACGTGAAATAGCTTTTTCCATCTCCTCATTTTCAATGTACATGTGTTCTTTGCCCTAAGGTGAGTCTCGTGCAGGCGGCGTATTGTAGGCGCTTGTTTTTTATCCAGTCTGCCACTGTGTCTTTTGATCGGCACGTTCGGTCCGTTGACATTTGAGGTTGTCATTATTACTAGTGGTGTTTCGGAGTATAGTGATTTACAGGCTTACAGCGTTGCGTTAATCTCAGATGTACAGCAAGGTGAAGCAGTCGTGCGTTTAGGTCTGTCTGTTCCTTTTCAGATTCTTTCCCTTCCAGGCTGTCACACAGCACTGCGCCAACTTCCCCGTGTCCTGCAGGAGGTCCTTCTACCCGTCGTTTCCACAGCGTGGTGCGTGTACCCGTAGGCGTATCAGTCCCGCGCCCCTCGTTTATCCTTCCCCCAAAGGTAACCCGGTCAGTTCTGTTCCCTTTTTGTTCCTTTCTGTTTCTTTTTGTGGTTGGATGATTTCCCTTCATCTTATGCTTGTATCCTTTCCTCTTTGGTTTTTGTGAATCTTTTGTTTGTTTGTGATTTGCGATTGCCCCGTTTTTCAAGTGTCGTAACCCCTTGCTGTATCTGCTTGCTTTAGACCGATAGTCGTGTAGGCTCAGACACGTCCTAAAAAAAGAACCTACGTTTTTTTACTCTCCTTACCCCCATTTTATGGTTCTCGATGTTCTTTCTCACATTTTCGGGGCTATCCTTTTGCTCTTCCTTGGGTTGCCATCACTTTCACAAGTAGGGCTTTTTTTCCTCTTGGATCTGCACTCTGGCTTATTTGTGTGTGTCTGTGAGTCTCTTTCTGTTTTGTAGATGGTTCATTTGTGCCATATGTGAGATTCCACATATAAGTGATGTCACGGTATTTCCTTCTTCTGACTGACTTAGCGAGATCCTCTCTAGCTGCACCTGTGTGACTGTGAATGGCGTTATTTTGTTCTTTTTTAAGGCCACGTTGTAGTCCATTGTAAATATGCACCACATCTGTTTAATCCATCTGTTGGTGGGCATTTTGGTTGTTTCCATGTCCTGGCTATTCGTCTGTTTTAACTGATAGTCTGCGGGTAGAGTATTCTAAGTTGCGTATTTTTCCCTTTTAGAAGAATCATGCCATTCCTTTCGGCCGCAGTGTTTCTGAAGAGGAATTAGCTGATAGCCTTATGGGGGTTCCCTTATAATTAACTCTTTGTTTTTCTCTTGCTGCCTTTATTTAAAAAAAATTTTTTTTTGCCTTTTTCTTATGGCTGCACCTGTGTCATATAGAAGTTCCCAGGCTAGGTGTGGAATTGGAGCTGTAGGTGCCGGCCTACGTCACAGCCTCAGCAACACGGAATCTGAGCCACGTCTGCGGCCTGCACCCCAGCTCATGGCAGCACCGGGTCTTTAGCCTACTGAGCAAGGCCAGGGCTCAAACCCGCATCCTAATGGATACTAGTTGGGCCCGTTCCCACTGAGCCACGGCGGGCACTCCGCTTGCTGCCTTTGGAATCTTGCCTTATCTGTAACTTCTGCTGTTTGTATCATAAGATGCCTTGGTGGGCGTCTCTTTGGGACCCGTGCTTCCTGTATCTGGGTGTCTGTTTCCGAAACCCTTTAGATTTGGGACGTTTTCAGCCGTCATTTCCTCAAATGCGTCTTCAGCCCCTTTTCTCTTCCTCATCCTCGGACCCCTGGTTCGCCTAGCCTGACGCGCTTCACGTGAGTCCGTGGATGGCTGCGATTTTTGCTCCTTTCTTCTTTCCCCTGTGGCTCCCCGCGTGCTGTCCTGCTTGGGTGGCCTTCCTTCCGTCCCCCTTCCGAGTCACCTGCTCGTGCCTCTGCGTGGCTCACCCTGCCGTCCATTGTCCGCAGCTCAGCTCTTACCTTCGCGAGTGAACCTTCCCGTCTTACCCGGCTCCTCGTCGTTTCCAGCCCCTTTCCACAGTAGGCTGCGTTTCTGTCCGTGGGCGTTCTCACCTCCTCAGGGTTTTCATGAGCTCCCCTCGAACCCGCTGTCTGCCAAGGGCGGTTGCATTGTTCCTCCTTCGGGGAGGTCTGTCCCCGTCACTGGGAGCGGTTCTGGCGTTGCTTCATTTCGCTCCTGTGTCTCCTGCTCTGTGAGTTTAGGGGCAGCAGCTGTCTCCTGGCATCTTGGAGGGCTGTTTATATGCAAGGGCATCCCTGGGTAGCTGGTGTGGGTTTCCTGGGTTTTGCTCTGAGGCTGCTTTTGCTCAGTGTGTGCAGGCCGTTGTCCCCCTGATAGGGGGTGTGTGGGTGCTCGGCCCCCCTGTGCGTCGAGGGAGGTGGGGGCAGTGGGTGGTGCCTGCAGTGGTACCCGGTTGCGGGGCCCTTGGCCGTGGCTGTGACCCATAGGAAGGTGGAGGGGGTGCCCAGTCATGGGCCCTTGGCAGGTGCGGTGTGTGTGGGGGGGCATGTGCCTTCCCAAGGGGTGGGGGCAAAGGCTGGGCCCTTGCGGGTAAGGGCGGCAGCAGCAGGCTGGGGGGCCCTCCCCCATGACCATGTCTGGATGTGCCCATTCCCAGGGGTGGGGGCAGCAGGCAGGGGTGAGCCTCGCCCACCTCTGGAGTCCGGGATGGCTAGGGTGGCTCGCACCCACCCCGACAGCCCATGCAAGAGGGGCCCCGCCACCCGAGCCTGTGCGCAGAGAAAGAGGTTCTGTGGCAGTCCCGGCAGCAGCGCCTCCCTGGCAGCCCAGGCCTCCTGCACCCCCCAGCACCACTCCCCAGCCCCCTCAGGCTGTTCCCGTGCAGCCAGCCCGAGGCCTCTCCCCGGAACTCACCCCTAAAGCCCCAGCCCCTCTACCCGGCCCCCGCCCGAGTGCCCAGGCCGTGGTGCCCTGGGCGCTGGCACTGATCTTTGTGCAGCTCTGTCTCTGCTTTGCCCTCTGGTCGACTGCTGTGCTCTTCTCTGAGGCTTTGAGGCTCCCCTCTGTCCCCGGGATCCCCCAGTCAGGGGGCCCCCCAGGGCGCAGGTTCCTTTCTGCTTTCACAGCTCCCTCCCAGGAGTGCTCGTCCTGTCCTGAGTCCTTTTTTTCTCTCCTCCCTTCTTTTTGGTCCTGCCCAGGTATGTGGAGATCTTCTTGCCTGTTTTGAAAGTCTGAGGTCTTCTGCCAGCCTTCAGTGCTTGTTCTTTGAGAATCATTCTGTGTATAGATGCCCCCCACCCCGCCGGCAGCACCTGTGGCATATGGAAGTTCCCGGGCCAGGGATCGAATCCAAGCGACAGCTGCAGCAGCGCTGGGTCCTTAGCCCACTGTGCTGCCTGTGGGTTGAACCCGCACTGCCCAAGAGACGACACCCAATCCTCAACCCACTGTACCAACATGGGAACTCCTAGGTTGGTTGGTTGGTTGGTTATTTTTTTTATTTTTGTTTATTTTTTTTCTTTTTGCCATTTCTTGGGCCGCTCCCGCGGCATATGGAGGTTCCCAGGCTAGGGGTTGAATCGGAGCCATAGCCACCGGCCTACGCCAGAGCCACAGCAACGCGGGATCCGAGCCTCGTCTGCATCCTACACCACAGCTCACGGCAATGCCGGAACCTTGACCCACTGAGCAAGGCCAGGGATCGAACCCGCAACCTCATGGTTCCTAGTCGGATTCGTCAACCACTGCGCCACGACGGGAACTCCTAGGTTGGTTGGTTGGTTGGTTATGTTTTTAACGTATCTGGGGTGGGGGGTGAGCGCCACGTCCTGCGCTTCCACCCTCCTGACTACTTTCTGAGATGACATTCGCGTCACTAGTGCCCCCACTCCAAGTGTGTGATTCGGCGGGTATTTCTTCTTTCCCTGTATTCACAGATCTGTGCCGTCCTCACTGCAGACATGGGGACACGTTCGTCACCCCACAGGAAGCCCCGGACTTAGTGTCCGTCACCCTGGCAGTCACGGAGCTGCTTTCTGTCTGTGTATTTGGCTCCTCTGGACATTTCACACCAGTGGAATTACGCAATGTGCGACCTTCCGTGTCAGGGTGCTTCCACTAAACATGTTTTCAGGGCCTGTTCTTATAGCATTATTTTATTGTTTTTTGTCTTTCTGTCTTCTAGGGCCACTCCCGCGGCATGTGGAGGTTCCCGGGCTAGGGGTCCCATCGGAGCTGTGGCCGCCGGCCTCCACCGCAGCCCCAGCAGCCCAGGATCCCAGCCGCGTCTGTGGCCCACAGCACAGCTCACGGCAATGCTGCATCCTTAACCCCCTGAGCGAGGGCAGGGATCGAACTCTCAACCTCACGGTTCCAACCTCCTCGCCACCGCAGGAGCTCCGTTATGGCATTACTTTTGTAGCGTCTGTTTCTTTGCTGTCCTCCTTCATTTTATGACTTAGAAAGATTCTGCCGTGTGGGCCTCCTGGTCTCACGAATCGACGAACCCTTGGGTGGTGTCCCGCGGCTGGTCGTCCTGGTCCCACCACTGCGGCCCGGGTTTCTTTGGGAGCCGGGAGGGGACTCTGCCGGGGCGAGTGGCGCCCTGCGAGTGCGCCCTGGGGGGCTGTTTGGAGATGACTCCTCAGCGGCCACCGCCTCCTTCGGTGCCGTCGGCAGGACTCGGGGGTCCGGGTTCCACATCCTCAGCAGCGCTGACCGAGTCCCAGCGGCCCCGGTGGCCGCTCGTTGTTTCCACTTGCTTTTCCCTCAGGGAAAAGCTTTTTCATGGGCTTGTCGACTGTTTGTACGTACGTTGTGTTTGTGTGTTTGGAGAACTGTCGATTCGAGGAGTTCCCGTAGCGGTGCAGCAGAAGCGAGTCTGACGAGGAACCGTGAGGTCGCCCCGGTTCCCCGGCCTCGCCCAGGGGGTTGAGGACCCAGCAGCGCACGTGAGCCGCGGTGTCGGTCGCAGGCGCAGCTCAGATCCCGTGTTGTCCAGCAGCTCCAGCTCCGACGAGACCCCCAGCCTGGGAAGCCCCAAATGCCGTGGGCGCAGCCGTAAAAGGATAAAAAAAAAAAAATGTCTATTCAGGTCCTTTGCTCATTTGAAAACTGGCATCGCTTTGCTGAATTTCAGTTCCGTGTGTTCCGAGAGAAAACCTTTCCGGACACACACGGTTTGCAGGCGTTTCTTCCACCTCCAGAGTGTGTCTGTTCCCTTTCTCGCCACTGTCCTTGGAAGCACAGGCTTTTCTGGTTTGACGGGTCCGGTTCGTCTTGTTTTCTCCTGCCTGGGCTTTTGTTGTTGTGAGCAGTCCAGTTTTCGCTGCACACCTCGGGGGAGTTTGAGCCCGAGGCTGGGTCGGTGGACGTCCTTTGGCTGCGGATGCAGAGCCCGTGCTGCTCCTCGGTGGTTCCGTCTCATTCCAGTGAGAGGGTCGTCCCAGGTCCCGGCCTCAGCCCCTCGCTCTCACTCCCGGCCGCGCGGGTGTTGTGCACGGTGTGTCTGAGTGTCGCAGCCGTCCGTGCGTTGTTAGTGTGCCTCTTTCGTGTCTCGTTACGTGGTCGCCTTTCCCAGGTCTCGTTTTGTTTTCGTGGATTTGAATTGCTGTCTGGTATCCTTTGCCTTCCGCCTAAAAAGCTTCACGCGTGTTTCTTGGAGGGCAGAGCTGCCGACGCTCTCGGCCTTGGTTCCTCCTGGACTGTCTTCACCTCCGCTTGGAGGGTAGCCGGGCTCGGCTAAGCGTCTTGGTCGACGTTCCCTCTCAACCCTTTCATGGCCTCCCACCCCGTCTGGCCTCGTTGTTTCTCATGAGACGTCCGCTGTCGGACTTACTGGGGTTCTCTGTGTGTGATGGGTCACTTCCCTGCTGTCTGAATTTTCTCTGCCTTTAAACACTTTTGCCTCGGATGTGTCTCGTTGTAGATCTCTGAATATCTTTTCTGCCCCCTTCTGTCTCCCTGCTTCCGGTGCTTGCATTGCAGTTACATAGGTCGTGCTCCCAGTGGGGCTCTAAGACTCTCCTTGTGAGGCTGTTTCAGTTCATTTTCTTCTGCAAAGCTTTGTCTTTTCCCACTTTCTTCTTCAAATGGTGTAATTTGTATTGATCTTCGCATTCACTGATTCTTTCCTCTGCCAGCTCAAATCTCTCTTTTTTTTTTTTTTTTGGTCTTTTTAGGGCCACACCTGGGGCACATGGAGATTCCCAGGCCAGGAAGATCAAATCAGAGCAGTAGCTGCCGGTCTACACCACAGCCACAGCAATGCGGGATCCGAGCCACGTCTACACCCTACACCACAGCTCACAGTAATGTGGGATCCTTAACCCACTGAGTGAGGCCAGGGAGCGAACCTGTGTCCTCATGGATGCTGGTCGTATTTGTTAAGCACTGAGCCAGGACAGGAACTCCCACTCCCTGTCTCTTTACCGATACCCTGATGGGCTCTTGGGCGTCCCCCTAGGTCTCTGGACAAGGTCTCTGTCAGTCCTGTGGCTGTATCTGCAGTGGCTACTGTGGCGTCGTTGCCACGTCCAGCATGCTTGCCCCTCAGAAGCGGCTCCTGTTGCCTGGGTCTTGCTTTCCAGTTTCTTTGCACGTGCCATCCTTGGCGGTAGCGGAGAACTTAGTGTCTTGGGTAGCGGGTGGTGGTGCCCAGGGGGCTGCCGGTGTTGCTGGTCATTGTCCTCCTTTGCTGGCCGGGCTCTGGCCACCGGCTGAAGCCCACTCTGCCCGTGTGCGGTCCCCTGCCTTCCCGCTCATGTTTGGTCTCCTTCTTAGCTCTTAGCCTGGCAGCATGGGCCAGTGCAGACCTCTTGCTGGTCTGATTAGGCTTCTGCCCCTGTGGCCACATGACCTTGGCCCTTCACCCTGGCGATGTCTGCTTGGCTGGGAGGCTGTTGGCCCAGCCTGGGAGCTTATGTCTTGACCCACTTTCAGCAGGCCCAGCAGCTTAGAGGAGCTGGTGCAGCCTCCAGCCTGCCACGATGCTGCTTCCTGGGGGCTGCCCTGGGCCAGCTGTCTGTCCAGAGGTCGTGCCTGAGCCCCTGAGTTCCCGACCCCCTTCTGAGGCCCCGTCCTGGAGCCTGGACCTGAATGGGCCACCGGCCCTGGCTTAGCGCATGTGCCGGGCAGGGTGCCCTGAGGGTCTGGACCTTGAAGGGGCCAGTGGGGGCCACGGCCCTGGGGGAGGTGGCTGGGGGGAGGCCAGCCGGAGGGGCCCCGCTTCCCTCTCAGCGCTCCTGCTGCGGAGGCTGTGCTTCCTGATCCTTGCTGATCCTGCGCCTGGTCTCGGCTGGGGCCTGAGGGGCAGGAGGGATGGCCTCGGGCTCCAGGCAAGCTCCTCCGGGGCTTGCTCTGGGGAGGGGGTCCGGCCCTTGCCGAGGGGCCTCTGGAGCCGCAGAGCGAGCCTTGGTCTCTTCCTCCCCTTCAGGAGTGGGCAGTCGTGGGCGCTGGTGTCTTTGCCGGGACCACCATCGACCCCAGCGCCCTGGTGCAGAGGCTGGACCTGGACGCAAGGAGTGTCGCCTCCATCAGGAGAGGTGAGGGCCGGCGCGGTGGGCCTCGGGTCGGGGCCTGCGGGCTGGTGCTGAGCTTGCTTCCCCGGGCTCGGGGCCTGGGCAGAGCGGAGGTGCGCACGCAGTGCTGGGTGCTTCTGCAGCGAGCTCCCCGCCTCGGGGCTTCTCCGGTGCGTGTTTCTCAGGGTGCTTGGAGAAAAGACGCACCCACGCCAGAAGGCCACTGTCACCTGAGCAGACGCGTGCTCATCCTTCCGTCAGGCCTGAAAGCTCGGGTTGACCTGGTCACCGCAGCTTCTTCGTCGGATCAGGGTGAGCAGGCCCCCCGCTGCTGCCCCTCTCGTGTTTTGTCACGAGGGAGCGGGCTCTTTTCCGACCGCGCTCCCCGTTTGGGGCTCTGCTGGTGCGTCTCCCCGTCTGGATGAGCCAGCGCTGCTCGGAGCCGGAGCGTCCCATCCGGGCCGCCCGGGGCGGGGAGTGGGGAGCGGCGCTGGGCACGGCACCCCGCTCTCTGGGGCGGCCCCCGTGCCGCGTGTGCCCGCCAAGCAGCTGGAAGACAGAGCGTGTGAAGCCCCCTGCCGGAAGCGCCGGGGGCCCAGGGCAGGGCCGTCGTAAGCAGTGTCCGGGTCCCGGGTGTGATTCCCCGCTTTCCAGCGGCGGCTGGTCGCGAAGCGGTAACTCTTCCCAGGTGTGACTGCATCGGGCGCCTTCCTTGAGGTCCTGGCGTTTGCATCACTGCTGCGGGCTTTCCTTAGCTGCCCCAGGCTCCCCACCCTTCTTTGTGCCTTGAAAACCCATAGGGCAGGAAGTGGGAGCACGGCAGCCCCCACTCCTCGGTCCTGAGCTGGGGTGGCCGTCACCTCGCTCTTCTGTGGCGGTCCCTGATGGCAGCGCCCTGGCGAATGCCCGTGGATCTGGGAACCTGTCCTCGCGGGGTCCCTCCGTGTGCAGCGGGCTGAACTCAGTTACCCTCTGCCTTCAGACTGAGCCGGAGGGGCTTTAGCAAATCCCAGGCCACCCAGAGAGCATGGCCCCCCAGAAGGACGTCAGATCTGGGTGTCATGGCCTGAAAACCAGGGGAGAGCGGGGAGGAAGGAAGGGTTTGCGTCCTTTGCGAGATGGTCCAGCGGCTGTGGCCACGCGGTAGAAGGTGCAGCTGACAACGTGTGTGCTGCCCACGGGTCCTTGAGACCACGGTGCACGGGCCACGCGGGGAGGCACTTGGGTGGTCGGGAGGCAGAGGACAGGGGTGGACCAGCCCCCGAAAGGCAGTCCCTCCACCAGAAAAGCTTTTTTTAGGATGTCAAAATGTCGTACTGTAGAGAAATTAGAGTCTTAGCAGGAGGAGAGGCCTGGGCTGGGAGCCCTGCTGGTCTAGGAGCAGGTCTGGCTCCAGTTCTGGTTCCAGGCCGGACCTCCGCGCTCCCCCCACCCCCCAGCAGAGCTCGGCCTCGCCCTGAGGGCCTGTGGATTTGGGGAGCTGCACCTGCTCGGGCAGGGAGCCGCCTTTCTGCTCCGCTGCGTCTGCTCCAGGTGGGGGCATGAGGCGACCGGCCGGTCTGGGGCTTGCACCCTGGCTCCTGCGTCCTGCTCTGCGTGAGGTGCCAGCCTGGCAGTTCTGTCGCCAGTTCTGTATTCCTTTGCACTGATGTTGCAGGAAACAAGCCCACTCTGTTCAGATCAGCGCCTGGGGTGTCAGCCAGGACCCGGTGCAGTGCTCCGTCTATGCCTGGGCTGGGCAGTCTCGGCCTTGGCCTCAAGCACAGTCGGGGGTGGAGCGGGCCTGGTTACGGACGCAGGACAGGACCGGAGGAGGGTGGAAGCGGGTGCTCAGGGGCCTCTGGGCGAAGAGGTTGGGGAAGGGCTGCTGGTGAGCAGACCGGCCTGGTCCCAGGGCCGCAGTGGAGACTTTGCTCTGGGGACACCTGCCGCCTTCATCTCGGGGACTGTGCTCCTCTAGGCCCCCCTCCCCGACCCAAGCAGAGCTCTGGGCTGCGACACGTGCCCCGCCCCGTGTCCCTGCGGCCTGAGCTTCCCCCTGCTGGCAGACCGCCGCGGTTGCCTCTCAATCAGGTGTCGCAGGCAGGCGCTCGGCAGGGGGCAGCAGAGCCGCGTCGCCCAGCCGTGCCGTCTGTGCTCACAGGCTGGGAGCGCCTCGCCGCGGGCCCTGAGCGCCTTGGCCTCCTGGCCGTGGGGGCAGGCCCCGGGGAGGGTGCCCACGCCTCCAGGGCCTCCTCACTAGCAGGGCCTGAGCTCTGTGTGCTTGACCAGAGGACTGGAAGACGTGGACCTTTGCTCTGGGCCCGACGCGGGTGGCATGTGGCCCTGCCGTCCTGGAGGGCAGGAAGGGGCCCCACTGCGGGCGGCTGGGCCCTCGGGGGGTTCCTCCTTGCAGCCCCTTGATGGGCTCTTGCTGTGGGCCGTGCAGGAGGGTTTGGCTGCAGCCTGGCTGCGTGAGGAGGTGTGTCTGGAACAGCTCACAGCCCCCAGACCTACTGGTGCCCGAGGCATGGTGAGGTCCACCCCTGTGACACTGCCCGGTCACCTCACCCTCAGCAGAGGTCTGTGTGCAAGCTGACCACCTACCCTGCGACCCACCCCTCACCTGGCCTTTTTTTCTTTTTTAATTCTGGCTGCCCTGTGGCCAGCGGCGTCCCTCAGATCCGGCTGCAGTTGTAGCGCTGTACCGGGGATCGAACCTGTGTCCCAGTGCTCCCGAGACGCCGATCCCGTTGTGCCAAAGCAGGAACTCCCCTCGCCTGGCTTTTGAAAATGCTTTGCCAAAACCCCTTGCGGGGCTCGGGGTTTCAAGCTCTGGTTCACCCCGTGGTGAGCCTTCCTCTGCTCCAGATCCCGACGTTTCCGTGTTGGAACCTGAGGTCAGCAACGTGTCCGCACGGGGCCCCTTTCGCATGAGCCGGGCCGCTGCCCTGGAGTCTGGAGGAGGGGCCTTGCGTTCCAGGCCAGCTGGGTGACCGGGGACCCCCGAGGGGTCATTACAGGGCCCTCCTCTGTGTTTGACATTTCCGTTAGGGCCACCACGGGGCCAGGCCGTCTTCCTTGGGCTGGATCGGGTGCCTCTTTCCACAGCCCCGGGGATGTCCAGAGACAGGACGGAGCGCTGCCGCGGGCAGCTGTCCTGCCCTCACTCAGCCGCTGGGGACACAGGCGCTGCACCCCCCACTGTCTCATTTAAGGCTGTAGCTTTGGCATGGTGCAGGGAGGGCTCTGCCAGGTCCTTGAGGGGTTGGGCTTCTGGAATGTCTGGATACTCTCAGGGTGCCTGGCCCAGTGCCTGCTCCGGCTGTGCCCTTAGGGCAGCGTCTGGCTGCCGCCCTGGCCAGAACGACCCCAGGTCTCAGTGGGACTGACGCTGCCCAACCCCCTGGGCCCCAGGATCACGTGCCGGGTCCTTCCCAGGGGGGCCGCTGGGCGGAGGTCCCCGGCAGAGCAGGAGGGTCCCGAACCCCTCCTTGCATGGATGTGGTGCGCTCACGGTTTGCTCTCTGTCCGTGGTCGTGGTCGTAGACTCTCTCACGGTGATAGAAGCTTGCAGGAGGAGGGGCAGCTTCCTGAACCTTTGGGAGCGCGGCCCCAGGCACCCCGCCTTCCCCCGTCTCCTGTCTCCTTCCTCAGCTCTCGCCCCAGACAGGTGCCCCCTCCGCCCACCCCGGCCCCAGAGTGGCACCACGGCCGTCACCTGGTGGGTGGCTTGGCCCCGTGCCTCCCCCTCCCGTTTCCCCCGCCACCCCAGCTGCCCGCTGACTCGGCCCGGGGGACACAGTCCCGGCCCTCGGGGTGGGGTGGGGGTCAGGGCGAGCGAGGAGGCGAGGCCGCAGCCGGTGGGGTCGGGGCCTTGGGGAAGGGATTAGGCTCCCAGGGGCTCTACGCGAGGTCCCGAGCTGAGACGCCCGCCGAGCAGGGCCCGGTCTCAGTTCCTCCTGGGCCGCCCTGGGTTGGCCGCGGTCACCCGGGAAACCTGCGGGACCTGCACCGAGCGTGTCCTGGGCTGAAGCCGCCTTATCTCCGGGGAAACCGGGGACGGCCAAGCCAGCGGGCAGCCTGAGGCGGACGCAGTCGCCAAGGCCGGCGTCTCCTGCCCGGCGCCCTCCACCCGTCACGCGGGCACAGCCCCGCCGAGGCCGCCCCACGAGCGCCCCTTCGTCCGCGCGCCTGCGCGGAGCGGGGGGACGGGGTGGGGGGGGCTGTGCGTGCCAGGCCGCTCTGCCCGGGAGGGAGGGTGCCGGAGGGGCGCCAACCGGCTCGGCTTCCTGCCCACGTCCAAGGTCACGCCCGCCGTGGCACCCCGAGGAAGCGGAGGCCCGGTCGGGAAAGCGCGGGCACCCCTGGGCTGCTCCGGCCCGTCCTTAGAGAAGGGGCGACCCCGCCCGCCTGGCCTGCAGCTGGCACCCCCGCGCCCCCTCGCGCGTCGCCTTGGCTCCATCCCCTGGGGAGGGGGGGCAGTGCTGTAGGCGTGGGACGGCCCGTGGGGTCTCTCGGAGCCCGTGGCTCAGCCCCAGGGCGCGGGCGCCTGGCTGGGACACAGCAGTCCTCCCGGGGGCTGTGCCTGTGGGGGAGGCCCCAGCCGGGCCGGGTTTATGGTGGATCTTACACTCAGTGGCTCCAGCACCCCGCTCTGGCAGCGTGGGCCCAGGCCTCTCTCCGGGCTGTGTGAACAGCCGCCCCCGCCCCATGTCCCCCCACGGTCACCCTCCTGCATGTCTGTGTCCTGATCTCCCCGTCTGTCTCCTAAGGACCTCGTCAGACAGAGTCAGGACCCACGACCCGTTTATCTTGGCCTCTGTCAGGTCCTCCCCAGACCCTGCACGTTGGCAGGTGCTGGTTTGGCGCGTAGCGAAGGGGTGAGGACAGGCTCCTGGGGAGGGGTCACCAGCACGGAAGGCAGGCCCCCGGGGCTGGAGCTCGGGGAGCGGGGCAGGGGCAGCCTAAGTTCTGATGGCAGAGGTGCGAGGACTGGCGGTGGGCGCGATGAGGGGACAGGACACCTGCCACGCTGGCTGGAGAGGGGCCCGCGGCTCCCAGAGGGGGCACTGGGAGAGAAGGGTCCTGCTCGCCTCTCTGGGAGGTGGTTGGGCATGGGGCCACCTCAGCTGCAGGAAGGTCCCCACCGGGGTTCAGGGGCCGGCCCCACTCCTGCCCGGCCCCATTCGTGGGCTCTGGGCTTTGTCCTCGGGAAGGGACGCTCGCTCACCCCGTGTTCTCTGTCCCCAGGTGCTGAGGCCAAGGCTGTTCTGCCCAAGAAGGAGAAGCTGAAGCTGAGGCGCGAGAGGTGGCTGCAGAGTAAGTGCTCGGGCTGGCCGCTGGGTGGCCTGGGCCCGGGGACCTGGCCACGTGGGGGAGGGCGCCCTGGGATGCTGCCCCCTCGCCGCTGGTGTGTAACACGTCACCGCCCCGTGTCTGCTGGGTGTCGTGATGCGGAACCCCCAGGGTCACTTTCCCCAGCCCTCCTCCAGGCGTGTGACGGTGCGGCCCTGGAGAGGCGGCACTCCGGCCGCCCGTGGGTCTGGGACCCCAGGCCGCTGCCCTGCAGGGCCAGCCTTCTTTCTTTCTCAGCCCCTGTCCGAGTGGGTTCCTTCTTGTTTTGTTCTGGAAAATACACTTACTTTTCATGATGTTGAATACTTGCTGATGTTTTTCCAAATACTGTGGTGATTGTTTTGAAATTTTTTCCTTAGAGTTATTTTTTCAAGCGTGACTTTGCTGACTTAAAATTAACTTGAAATGTTTTTTTTCTTTATGTTCTCACACAGTTAAAACATGATCTGTGTTTTTCCTTGAGGGTTTTAAAGAGATTGTATGCTTTAATTTTTTAGAGAAGTTTATCCATTTTTTTCCCGATTATTATTTCTATATTTTGTCACTTTTCGGCTGTTTCTTGTGGAAATGCATTTTCTTTTTCGTGGTCCCCAGCGTGGAGCTGTGCAGAACATTCCTGGTCAAGTGGGTTTGGAAAAGTGAACAGACCATGACCTGGGGCCTGAGCGTGTCCAGGCTTATGGTTCTTCGACGACGTTTAAATCTTCTCCCACGATGGTCTCTTTTTTTTCACCCCAACTTGAGTTAATCTTGGTCGCTCACTTTCCTATGAAATCCTCTGATCTAATCAGATCTCTTTTTTAGCTAAGCGTTGTTGGTTTTTCATTATTAAATATCCCGTTTGGGAGTTCCCACTGTGGCTCAGAGGTAATGGGCCCAATTAGTGTCCATGAGGATGCAGGTTTGATCCCTGGCCTTGCTCAGTGGGTTAAGGTGTTGCCACAAGCTGTGGCATAGGTCACAGATGTGGCTTGGATCTGGCTGTGGCTGTGGTGGGGGCCGGCAGCTGCAACTCCTATTTGACCCCTTGCCCGGGAACCGCCATCTGCTGCAGGTGCGGGCCCCCCCCCCCAAAGAAGACAAAACATCCTGTTGATTGTTTCGTTTCCTTTCTCTAATCTCTGACTAGTTCTGTCTCTTCCGTTCCAAGAATTCTCGTGTGTAGCCGTCAGCTCTGCCATCTTGTTTTCTAGATTAGCTTCTGTTTCTGTGTCCCGGCCTTGGTTCCTTTAGGTTTGTGTTAGTGCCTTAGTCATTTATTTTTGTATGTTTTGTTGGGGGCCTGAAGGGCTAAATTAGCCTCTCAATATTGACGGGACCTGTATGTCATGAGCAGGTGCCCTCGTGCCCACCGCCCGGGTTTCACAGGGCAGCTCACGTCTTTATCACGTCCCCGTTCACGTGTCCTTTCCATCTGTCCAGACACCAACCCGTGGCTCAATCCAAAGGCAGTCACAGACTCAGCAGGCTCCCTCCCAAACGCTTCTGCTGGAGTCCAGCCTTTGTTTATGGCTCTTTTTGATTTTGAAGTGAAGTTTACATGCAGGGAACGGAGAGCTTGAGTGTGCTGGTCAGTCGGTCATGCCAGATGCGCAGGCCTGTGCACCAGAGTCCCTTCAGGGTGGAGAATGTTGCCATAGCCCAGAGACGCCCCGGGCCCCTGGCGAGAGCCACCGTCCGATCGATCGCTCTCCAGGCCGAGTCGGGGCGTCCCTCCCCAGACGTCCTGTAAGAGGCGTCCCGGGAGCTCTGCCCATCTGTGTCTGGGCTCTTGCGCTCACCCGCCGAGGAGCCTTCCTTCACGCGGACGTGGCCTTCGGTGCCCGCTTGGCTGTGGCTGGACACCTGGCGTGTCTTCTCCTTCTAGCTGCTGGCGCCGCGCCTGCCGTGGGCATTCTCTCTGGGTCTCCCTGTGGACGCTGTTGCCTCTCTCTCGGGTGGACACGTGGCGGAAGCGCCGGCTCACAGGGCAGGTGTGTGTCCCCTTGGATAAGCCGCTCCCGGACATCTCTCCGCTGCGCTGGATGCTTGCCCCGACAGCAGGGGGCAGTGGTGGCTGCGCCGAGTGCGTCCCGCAGTCCCGGCTCTCCTGCTGAGCGCGGGGGGGGGGGGGCCCCGGCGGCGTGGGCTGCGTTGCCACTGCCGCGGCGGCCGTCGGGGGTCTGATCCACGAGGCCCTTGCCGAGCTCTTCGGCATCGAGCCCCCGGGCTCCCCCGTGCCGGACCTCGGGCCTTGGCCGCTGTGTCTTGCAGGCTATTTTCTCCCAGACCATGACTTGCCTGTTTATTTTCTTGACAGTTGTTTTTGATGAGCAGGCGTTTAATTTGAGGAAATGGCTTTGCCTTTTTTCCTTAAGTGGCGTGTGTGTGTCTCTAAGAAAATTGCCCAGACCCACGTCCTGAGGGAGCCGCTTACTCTGCTGGAAATTGCCGTCGGGCTTTTGTGCTTAGGTTTCCGCTCCGCCTTGAGGTGCTGTCTGTCCGGGGTGTGGGGCGGGGCAGTGGTTAAGGGTCTCGTTCTTCAGTTGTTCAGCACCACGTGTCGTAAAGACCTTTCTTCGCTCATCCAGTCGTCTTGGTGTCTCTGAAAAATCAGATGGCGCCTCGGGGAGGTTCTGTTTGTTGTCCCTTCTCAGTACCAGGCTGTCCAGAGCACTCCGGCTGTGACGCAGGTCTTGGGGTCAGGTGCAGGAAGTCCTGCATCCCATTTTCTCTGTCCCAAGACTGCTTTCAGTGGCTCAGGTCCTGAGCATGTCCATACGAATGTGACCGCAGGCTTGTCGACTTGTTTTTGTTTTTTTTTTTCCTATCACAGTGGATTTAACTTTTTTGTCCTTTTAGGGCCTCACCTGCAGCATATGGAGGTTCCTAGGCTAGAGGTCGAATCAGAGCTGCAGCTGCTGACCTACGCCACTGTCATAGCAACACGGGATTCAAGCCACATCTGTGACCTACACCACAGCTCACGGCAACACCAGATCCTTAGCCCACTGAGCGAGGCCAGGGATCGGACCCGCGTCCTGGTGGATCCCAGTTGGATTCGTTACTGCTGCGCCACAGCAGGAGCTCCTTGTCAGTTCTCACAGGTCATTGCCACCACAGCAAAAGCTGGTAGCTTGTAGGAACTGCTTTGACTCCACAGAGGAGTTCGGGAGGTCGTGATTTTAACACATGGGATCTTCATCCATGAACATGGTACATCTTTCTTTTTAGTCAGTTTCCCTAATTTCCATCGTCCGTGTTGTGCAATTTTCAGAGCAGAGGTCTTGGGTTTTTGGGTTTTTTTTCTGCACAAGCTTATTGCTGATTTTTAGTTTTTGAAGCTATTAGGAATGGAATTCTCAAAAGCTTCATTTTTCCAGCTTTCTGCTCTTTATTATTTACTAATTACTATCGTTTTGTTATTATTTTGTACTCTCTGGTCTTGCTAAAGTTGTCTATTAATTCCAGTAGTTATTCGGTAGATTTCTTGGAATTTTCTGCAAAATAATCGTACCACTTGTTAAAATAGAGACACGTTGACATTTTGCTTTCCAAACTGTGTCTTATGTCCTGGGCTCATCCTGCGGCCAGGGCTGGAGCCTTGGCAGTGTTGATAGAAGGGGTGGGAATTTTCCCTGGTCTCCGGGGCCAAGGACTGGGCCCCGGTCAGTGTCCCGTGAGCTGCTCTCTTCAGGGTTGGTAGCCCCAGGCCGTGATGCTGTGTGCAGCTCGTGGCCCTTACAGGACTCTGTCTCAGGCCCTGTTTATAAGGGACGCCCCTCTGTTTTGTGTAGGTGAGCAGACGTGGGCAGGGCAGTCGTAAGGGCACGCCTGGGTCGACGGGCCTTCCAGGAGCTGGACCGGCCCCCCCAGGCACTGCATAGGCGCAGAGGTTTCAGCTCATAGGAACTGCCCCCATCAGCACCCCGCACAGGCGGTGAGGTTGGTTTTGGAGGCCTGGTTCGCACAGGGGAGGGCTTTTTTTTCGGTGGATGTTTTTATGGCCACACCTGTGGCGAACGGAAGTTCCTCAGCGCCGGTTCCTTGACCTGCTGTGCTGGGCGGGGATGGAACCCAAGCCGGTAGAGACAAGGCGGTTCCTTAACACACTGCACCACAGCGGGAGCTCCAGGGGGTGCTTTCTGGATTGTCCTGAAGCTGGTTTTAGAGTAAATACGTAGGAGGAAAGGGGTGTCAGCCTCTAGGAACCCCCACACCCACCCCTGCCAGCAGGTCTGTGAGCTCCAGCTCGCAGACCCGCCTCTTCTCAGCACAGGCGCGCCTCTGCTGGCAGACGCCTCGGTTAGGAAGCACCTTCCGTTCTGGGCTTCGTCGTCGCCCTCGTCCTGAGTGGATGGTGGAGGCCCTCGCTCTCTGGCCTGTCCAGTGGGGGCCTGGCCTGTCCCTTCGAAGCAGCCCCTGCAGGGACCCCGGACACGCGTTCCCGCATCATGCTGTCTTGGCCTCGGCTCCACGCGCGGGGGCCGCGCTGCCTGACCAGCTGGCCTTGCCCTGGGCATCAGTGCCTGTCCTCCTGGGAGCCGGGCCTCTTCCCCGCTGCGCTGGGTCCCCGGGCGGCTTTGGTGCCGGGCCTGCAGCCGCGGAGGGAGCCGCCCCGCCCCTCCCTGCCTGAGCCCCCGCCCTGGGCTCTGGACGAAGCCCCTGGGTCCGGGGGAGCGGAGGACATTGCTGATCCTGGGGGTGGCGAGCCCTGAGGCGTCACCTGGTCGACTCTGACGGCTGCGGCTCGGCCTGGCCCAGGGCAGGAGGCGCCTGGAGCTCAGCTCGCTGGGGCGAGGCCAGCAGCCCTGGCCTCCCAGGCCCCTGGGCTCTCCCGGGCTGGCTGCGGCCCCGGCTGTGTCCCTGGCTTGGCTCCTCCGGGCAGGCCTCCCAGAGCTTCTCGGCGCTGCCCCAGGTCCGCGAGCTCGGGGAGGAGCTGCTCTGCCGGCCTCGGGAAGCCTGCCAGCCTCCCAGATAGTTTCGTTTCCAGAAATTACTCTCTTTGAAAATGCCTGTGAGGGTCCCCTCGCTTTGCACCACACCTTCTGGGGCCCTGAGTGTGCTGCTGGGGCCATCCCGAGTCTGTCTGTGCTCCTGGGGTCCCTAACCAGGTCCCTGCCCTCCTGGCCGGCTCTGAGCCTGGTCATCACTGCCTTCTGCCCGGGGTGCCCTGCCTCCCTGGCCTCCCACACCTGCCCGGAGGGCTGACGTGCGGCCACAACGCCCAGAGGCCCAGGGCAGACGCTGCCCTCGGGAGGGCGAGGTCCCCGCCGCGGGTGGATGGATGCTCTCCCCGGCATCGCCTGGCTGCTGCCCGCTGTGCCCCGAGTCCTCTGGCTTTCGTCAGGAGGGTGCTTTCAGCTCCCTTTTTCGATGTAATTCAGAGTCTGCAGCCCGGTTATTTATGGCCCCATAAACCTGGCACGATGGGGAGGCAGCTAGTGTCTCAGGCTCCGAGCCGGCCCTCCCCCATCCATCACAGCCTCATCTCAAGGTTTTTAATAACAGAGCCTTTACCGTTTGTTTTACTTTCAAGGGCTCCAGTGCAGAACAATGAGGAAATCAGATCCCACAGATCCAGGCAGCTTCCCCACAGCAGGGTCTACACCCAAACCGTGAGCTGGTTTCCACGAGCCACGCCGCGGAGAGAACGCGATTGAGTGCGCGTTCTATTGGGAGCTTGGGAAGTATTCTGTTTCAGCTTAATGTTTTGTCTTCGTACGGCCGCACCTGCAGCACATGGAGGTTCCCAGGCTAGGGGTCGAATCGGAGCTGTAGCTGCCGGCCTCCACCACAGCTGCAGCAACGCGGGATCGGAGCCTGTCTGCGACCTACACCACAGCTCACGGCAACGCCGGATCCTTAATCCACTGAGCAAGGCCAGGGATCGAACCTGCAGCCTCCTGGGTACTAGTCAGGTTTGTTAACCACTGAGCCACGACGGGAACTCCCTGGAATACATGTATCTTAGAAGGAAAGTCATATCCTGAGGTGGCGCCCCGCCTGGACCTGCCTGGACCCCTGCTCCAGAGCAGAGCCGCAGCCCTGCCCTCTGCTTGGCACTCTGACCCCTGGCCCTGCCACCCCGTCCCGGGGTCTGTTCCAGCGCCCGTGCCCCCGCCCCGTCCAGGAGCCTTCTTGAGGCCCCGCAGCTCGGGTCCCCTCCTGTTTGGACCAGCCCCTCTCGCCATGTTCAGTGTGGCCCCCCATCGAGTCTTCATCGAGGACCACGTGCTCGCTCCCGGGTGCGTCCAGGGGCCACGAGCGCTCGGGCAGAGGGAAGGTGCCGGCCGCCGGCTGCGCGGCTCCTCGCGGCAGGTCCTCGGGGCCTGCGGCTGGACGGCGCCTCCGCGACTGCGGGCGAGCCGGTGGGGAGCCCGCACCCCCCGTTTCCAGGCCGAGCTCCGCTCTGCGGCTAAAGGCAGCGGCCAGGGCGCTTCCCTCGCTCGTCTTTGCCCTGACCCCGCGGCCCCCTTCCTCAGAAATCGAAGCCATAAAGCTGGCGGAGCAGAAGCGCCAGGCGGAGCGGAGGCGGAGGGCCACGGCGGTGGTGGGGGACCTGCAGCCCCTGAGGGACGCCCTTCCCGAGCTGCTGGAGCTGGAGGCCGGCGCCCGGCGGCCGCCCGCCCGACGGTGAGTGTTGCGTCTGGATGCCCGGCCGCCTCCCCCCGCCGTGACTGCTGCCCCCCTGGGTCCCTTTGCTCTCCCTGGGCTGCTGCTTCCGTGGAAGGACAAGGCCACCCGGGCTGGCTGGAAGGTGCCCGAGTCGGGTGTGACCACGGCCTCAGCCAGAGAACAGACGGGAAGGGCGGGAGGCTTCCCCTTCTGGCCCAGCTGCCGGGCTGTCATCATTTACTGTGTTGTCCTGGAAACAGGTCTTCCTCCCCCTGGGTTCCCCCTTCAGGAGGAAGGATCTGGGGCCCCCGGCCCCCCTTTCACAGCCAGGGTGACGGGACGTGCTCAGGGCCCTGGGCTGCAGAGGTGGGTGGAGGTCCCAGCCTGGCTTGGGGTGGAAGGGCCCAGAACGCTGGTCCAGACGAGGAGTGGCCACCAGAGCTGAGATGTGGCGACCGAACCAGAGCCTGGGACGCAAATTCCATTCCTGGTTCTTGAACAAAAACTTGACCGGGTCAAGCATCCTCTCCCTGCCTTTCGTTTTCTCATCTGAAGATGCCCTCGCGGCTCCCGGGGGAGGGCTGCGTAACCACGCGGCCGGCGGCCCAGGAGGAACGGGGGAGGCCGCCCGGGGCTGTGCGCTCGGCCCCCGCGCCTCCTGTCTTCCAGGTCGCCGTCCCCGCAAGCGCCTCTTGCCACCAGGGAGCAGTTTGTTTAAATAAACGTTCTTTAGAACAGTTCTGACTATACGAAAACGACAGTGGTGAGACCAAGCGTCCCAGCGAAGCTCCTGTGACGCCCCCGGTGTCATCCTGCGTCCGTGCCACGTGCCCGTCACGGTTCAGGAGCCCAGACAGCAGGCTTCTAGTCAGAGGTGGCCAAGGCTCGCAGCTTCCTCGGCTTCTCTCGGCTCCTGCCAGGGTCCCCCTGCTGTCCCTGGGCCCAGGCCACCCCCCGCGATGACACCTAATGCGAGCCCCGCGGCCATCGCCTTCCACTTAGTGCGTCTCTGGCGCGAGGACCGCGTCCTGCCCAAGGGTGAATGTCCCGGCGATTGCCGCTCACGCGGTGACCACATCTCACACGTGAGGTGGCAGCCGAGGCTGGGGGGCAGAGCAGCCTCGGGCAGCAGGCGTCCAGAGCCAGGGCCCCCATGCTGGCCGCACTGGGGGCCTCGTCCAGCCCGAGGGCCTCTGGACGCTTGGCCGCAGGTTGTGTGCACTGAGCAGCGCGTTGGTCCTGGCAGGAAAGCCTCCGTCCACTGTCCATCCCGTTCAGTCCCAGGGGCAGAGCCGGGCCTGGACGCCGTGAGTGAGCCAGGGCCCCCACCAGGGGACCTCAGAGCAGGCGGGCAGGACCGCTGCTGGGTTGAGTGCTGGGGTCTGCTCTCCACCCGCTCTGCCTGGGGAATCCACGCCGCCTGCCTTGTGCGCAGTGGTAGCCCCGATGGGGAGGCCCAGGCCTGCCCCTGGCAGCTGCCTGCCAGGCCCCAGACATGCCCTGAGGCACCTGGCCTCTGCCCTGAGCCAAGCTAGGCCCCGGGGGGGGACTCTGGGTGCCTGTGCTGCCTTGGTGTGCCAGGCAAGCCCCCCCCCAGCAGCTCCCATCACATGGCTGCCTCCTGGGGGTGCTGGCTGGAGAAGGGGAAGGCCGGGGCCCCTGTAGACCTCTGGGTGGACGAGGGAGAGGGGTCGGTGGTGGAGGAGCAGCCGCAGGTCCTGGGGCTGGGGCTGAGGGGTGGTGAAGGCCTGGGGGCCTGCGACGGGCGGAGCCGGAGGGGGAGGGAGTAGACAGGAAACTTTGATTCATAATTCAGAGGAGGCTTGAATAAGAGATGAGGCTCCTGGACCGGAGGCTAAATTTAGGTGTCAGCCCAGAACTCACAGGTTTTCTGGGCCTCCCACCCCGCCTGGGCCCCTTTTCCACCTTTGGCGCTGTGTCTGCGAGGCCGCTTGTGTTCCCTGTCACATGGGGAAGGGAGGGAGCCCAGTGTGGGACCATGGCCTCGGCTGGCCTGCTGGCGGGAGGTCCCAGGTGACCTGCGGGCTGTGCTGACGTGCTCCTCTGTCCACAGCAGGGTGGCCAGTAAGCCCCGGCCAGCCGAGTTGAGCCGGATGACTGCGGCCCAGAGGCTCCAGCTCCTGTGAGTACCACCTGCCACCGGAGGGGCTGGCCCCGGCGCCCCTGGAAGGTGGCGTCACTGTGCTTGCTGCAGACGGGGGGCCGGCTGCTGGGCTTGGGGACGGGCCCAGAGTGACAGCACCGCTGGGGACTCGGGGTCAGGGCCTCCGGCGTCATAACCCCGTGTGGCGGGCCTGGCCGCACCACACAGAGCTCACACCCCTGCTTCCTGCTCCTGCCGCGCACCTGCGTTGGCGGTGCTGGCGGGGGTGCTCCTTCTGCAGGCACCCCTGTGTGCAGGGTGGGTTGGGGGCGGGGTCTGTGTGACAGAGGCAGCCCCAGGGTGGCCTGGCCCCACCCCAGGTGCTGCAGGCAGGGGCATGGCCTCGGCTGAGCTCTGCTGTCCTTTCTTGCAGGGAGGAGGAAAGGGCCCGGTTTCGGGAGCTGCTGGCCAGTCCGGCCTACAGAGCCAGCCCCCTGCTGGCCATTGGGCAGCAGCTGGCCCAGCAGATGCAGCTGGACGGCGGCCAGCTCTGACAGCCCCCGGGGCCCTGCGTGAGCTCCAAGGACGCAGAGGAGGTGCCCAGAGGGGCCCGACCCCACCATAGTCGCCCGGAGCCACCAGCCCCTAAGCGAGAGAAGTGGTGACACAGCCGTGTTGTGACAACTCTTTTTCCGTTAAAAAAAAGTGCCGGAAAAATCCAGAATGTCCCTGGAGCTCAGCGCCAGTCCCCTGGGAGGTGGCCACTCCGCTGGCCGTCCTCGGGCTCTCTGGTGTGGTCTCCGTTCGACCACAGCGACCGCACGTTCTGCGTCAAGAGGAAAACCTGGTTTCCGGCCCCCCAGTGACCCCAGGCTGCGCGTGGCTGGGCCGGGCGCGGCCACCTCCTCGCGGCGCTTCCGACAGGGACTCCAGCCTCTGCCCTGACGCCTGGGCCGGGACCCGGGGCACAGAGGCTGGAGGGGGGCAGGGGAGGTGAGGGGCGGGCCAGGCGCTGCCGTCCGCCGTGCAGCCTCAGACCTCGCCCTGGAAAGTGGCCTGAGAAGCTGCCGATGTGCAGGGACCCCCAGAGACCCTCCCCCCAGCAGAGCCCAGACCCCCAGAGAGGCAGCTGGGGGCAAAAGCAGGCGGGCAGAGGCGGGAGAGGACCCCCCCACCTGGGAGCCCCGGCTGCGGTCTGGTGGGGGGCTTCGGTGTCTGCATATCTGTCTTCTGATCTTTGTGGACTAGTCTTGGACTCTTTGTAATAAATTTGAGGACAGAGTTAAACCGGTGGGTGGTGTTTGTGTGCATTTTAAACCCACTTTGCTTTTCTGCTCCAAAGAGCAAGCAGAGCAGGAGCAGCCTCTGCAGGACATGCGGGTCCCGGCCCGCGTGCCTGCCCTGCAGGGCCTTTGAGGGGCTCTGGTCTGGGCTGGGGCTCCAGTGGCTCTGCGTGGCCTTAGCAGGGGGAGAGGGGGTCGCGGAGAGGACAGCGCCCTGGGCTGTGGTGTCATCCAGCTGAAGGAGTGGCTCTGTGCTGTGGAGGCACAGGGCAGGGGGCGCCCACTGGGTCCTGGTCCAGCCCCTCTCCGGGGGGGCCGTGGGCAGGGGCATTGGCGCAAGCAGTGGGTGCCTACTGTTAGCCTGGGGCTGGGGGCAGGATGTGAGCAGAGGGGCCTTGCAGGCGGGGACAGCAGAGCGCTGGGAGTGAGGACGTGGGGGGAGCCGGGAGGGGGTGTGTGGGGGGGGTCCCTCTGGGGCCCCCAGCAAGTCCCTCCCACCCTGCTGCCCTGTGGCGGGGTTCCGGGCGTGTGAGGTCGGGAGGCCCCGACCGAGGACAGGGCCGCCCGGCGGGTCCGCGTCCTCGGGCTGATCACCCTGCCTGTCTGCCCCTGGCTCTGTCCAGAGGGTCCTGCGTCCGGTTCCCACGTCGCTGTCCGCCCACCGCCCGTCCCAGGCCCTGAGGCCTCCGCACGCCCAGCCTGTGACCTGTTGGTGCCGGCGTTGGGTCTGCCAGCTCGCCGGTGGCGGGCATCAGCAGGGTGGGGCAGGGACGGGGGCTCGGCAGATGGCGCTCCCGGGGTGAGCAGCCAGGTTTGCAGCAACTCCAGACGTGCTGCTTCTGGCATGTTCCTTGGGTGGCGAGGGCGGGTGACGCAGCCTGGCTGAGGTCATGGTGCCGGGAGGCTCGGTTCCCAGGGTGCGGGCCGGCCGGGGGCGGGCGGAGGCGACCTCCACACGTCCGCTGCCAGCTGGTCCGCAGACGTTCACGTGGCGTGGGTTGAAGTGGTGGCCGCAGACGCGTTCCTGATGGCGGCTTGTGTTTCCTCAATCTTCCCTAAGGTTGAGAAATCGTAGTTTTTGGACTCCTGGGAGAACATCTGTAATGACTTGAGCTTCTGGACCCAAATGTTTCTTCTGGTGCCACCGAGGCCCTGGGGGGCCTCCTGCCAGGCCCAGAGCCTTGTCCCTCCTGTCCCCTGGTCCCCACCTCCTGAAGAGGTCCTGGCACCCTGCTGGAACCTTCTCTCCAGAGGGGAAATCGAGGCCCCAAGACAGCGCCTCCCGGGCCGGTGCTGGGTCAGCAGGTGCTCTTCCTGCCGTGTCCTTTCAGCTGCCCACCCTCCGTTTCTGCCCTTGACCCTGCCCGCAGTTCGGGTCAGCACCGCGCGGGCTCGGGGGGCCCTGGGAGGAAGGCCCCCTCCCCACCCCCTGCTCCCCGCCTTGGCGTCTGGTTTCCAGCACAGCGGTAATTATTCCCGCCTCAGCGTCTTCCCCGTCTGGGGAGCGGATTCTAATTACACAAGGATGTTTAATTAGAGAATCCAAGCGCAGGTCGGCCCCCAGGCTGCAGGGCTCCGGTGGGAACAAGGGGCCAGCCTTCCGCTGCCTCCCGCAGGTGCCCTGAGCCCGGACCTGGCCTGGTCTGGCGGACCCAGCACCCCCCCCCCACTGCTGAGCCCCTGCTGCTTCTCCCGTCACCGTCTCATTCAGCCAATGGTTTCTGGCCGCATCTGGGGCCGGCCGAGCCACCCCACCCATGGAGAAGACAGTGGCCACGGGAGCCCTGTCTGGTGGGGACAAACAGCTGTCCTGTAAGTCTGCGGCCCGCCTTGCCCAAGGGAGGAGGCGGGGAGATGGGGGCACGTGTGAGCTCGAAGGGGCGCAGCTCCACGCCGGCCGGACTCACACCCCAGGGGCAGACGGAGGCAGGGCGGGCCCCTCCTGGCCTTGCGTCTGCATGGATGCGGCTCTGGGGGTATCAGGGTGGGTGGCAGTGGTGAGGGTGGTTTGCACTGGCCCCAGGATTGCTGCAGAGCAAGGGTGGGGGGACTGCAGTCTAGCCATAGCCCAGGAGGAGGAGAGGGCTGCCCTGGTCATTGGCTAGTCCCTGCCACAAGCTGCTCGGAACAGAAGACCCAACTCACGGTGTTGAAAATGGGGAAGGGTTGTCCTTCCCACTGAGCATCTGGAAGCAGGCAGTCCCTGCCTCCACTGCCCTTTACTCATCCTCGTGCTAAAACAGCTGCCAGCGCCCCAGCCATCGCATCGCATTCCAGGCGGGGAAGGGGGGAGGGGCAAAGTGCCAGAGGGACGGGAAACCTGTAACGCTCCTGCTTTAAGGCTTCCTCAGAGGCCCATCCAGCAATGTCCACTCACAGCTCTTTGGCCAGGACTGGGCTACCTGCCTTCCTAGGTTGTAGGGAGGCTGGCCAGGCAGGGACAGACTCTGCTGTGGAGACCAAGGCTCCTGCCCTCTGACCCTTGGGGAGGCCACCAGTCCCTGGTCACGGGACCCTGTCTTTGGCCTCAGTGCCAAACCCTGCAGCCTCTCTGGTGAATTTGTCATTGGCGTCCCCGAGGGAGGCTGCTCATTCCAGAGCCAGGGTGGCCAGGGAGGGATGGGACTGTCCCCAAGCCATGAGGGGTCCTCCGCGCGGAGGCGACAGCCCATCAGGCAGCAGCCCTCCAGCCTCCTGGGGCTGGGGAGGGAGGGGGCCCGTGTCATGGACGGCCCTGCGGGCGGGGGCCCCATTTTCCAGAAAAGAGCCAGACCGCAGGGGGAGAGCAGGGCTGTGCACACATATCCTGCAGGTACAAGGCAGGCGCTTGCTTTCAAGCCGTAATTGGAATAGAGGGAAACCCGCGTTCCTGATTCCGGGCTCTTCTCCCCAGAGGAGAGGCGAGGCTTATTGAATTCCTTCTCGGCCCCGGTTCAGAGTCCCGTGTTTTGTTGTTACTGTTCTTGCTTTGGGGGAGGGGGGAGCGGACATGCGGTTGGTTTTCCACGTGCTGCCTGGCTCTGCATTCCTGGGGTCACGGCTTGGCTTTGGGGGTCCTCTGGCCGTGCTGTCCTCGGCTCTGGTCCCCGTGAGGACCTGCAGCCTTTCCTGGCCTCTCCTGGCAGCCGAGAGGTGCAGCTCTGTCCGCCAACCCAGGAACCCCCAGCAAGGTTCTATGGTGTCCACGAGCTTCCGCCGGTTTGGGAGCCGGTGGGGTGGGGGTTCCTCCCGCCTGGGCCCCACCCCTACCCCAAACTGGACCCTAACCTGCTCCCACGCTCCCCAGAGGGAGGTGGTGGCTTCTGCTGCAGGACCCTCTGGAGTCCCAGGCAGGGCTTTGTCCTGGTCCTCAGGCCTGATGGGTTGTCCGTCCAGCCCCCGTCCGAACGCATCCTGGGATGGGGTCCTGCACAGGCCACGTGCCCCAGGGGGACCCCGCTCTGGCCCGCCCCTTGGGTGTCCCGTTGTCCAGCTGATGTCCTGGTTGCAACATCCTGGAAGGCTCTGTGGGGTCCACTGCCTGTGCTCTGGGGTCCCCAAGGTCCCTAACCAGATGAGCCCTCTCCTCCTACCTGGCCTCTGGAGCCTGCTGCTCTCCCCTTGTTACACGAAAAGCCCACTCGGTGAGACTTGCAGCTCCGATGCAAAGCCAGCAAGGCGCCCCCCCACCCCGTCCCCGACATTGCTCATCAGTCATTCCCCTCGCAGAACGATGGGGCCTCAAAACCTGCCTCTGGGGAAGGTCCAGAAGCAGCTCCAGCGACTGGGGTGCAGGTAAGCCACCCCGCCCTTTCCGTCCTTTTCAGCTTCCTACCACTGTGGTGGAGCCCCCGCTCTGGCCGGTCCCAAGGCCGTGCACAGAGCCTGGTCCTCCCCAGCTCGTGGGGGCCTGTGCCCTCTGCTCCCCGCCAGGGGCAACTTCCAGAGTCAGCACCCGCCCCGCCCCGGGCTGCGCGGTGACCAGCCGCACTGCCAGTGGTGGCCTGACCCCCAGCCTGGCCCCCCGGGAGGACAGCACCCCGCGGGGCCTCGCTCGGAGACCTGGAGAGAACTGCGGTTGTGACCAGGGCGTGATCGTCACGGCGGCAGGACCCCATGTGCTGTGACGGACACGCGCCCTTCCTGTGTCCACCCGGGAGCAGAAACTAGGTGCTCTGTCTGTGCTGAGGTCAGGACGGCGCCTTCAGCAAGTCAGGCCAGAAGTACCGAGAAATAAGATTTTCTGCAGAAGCAGCCCTTCCGACGTGCTTCCGGGGAACAAGGACAAGCGTCTCCCTGTGGCTGCCCCGTTGAAAGGCAGCTCTTCCTTTCCGTTCCTGCCACGGAGGCAGCTCCTGGGGACAGCGTCTGGTGCCCGTCGAGGACACGCCGTGAACGCCACTGCACGTGGGACGAGTTCTCTGACACACGCAACGGAGCCGAGGTGGACGCCTAAGTCGCCCTGCAGGGACTCGGGTCCAAGAGGAAGCCACCCGCGAGATGGCGGCCTGGGAGGGACTGGCCCGGAGGTGCTCCCAGGGCAGCTTCGAGAAGGCTGCCAGAAATGGCCTTGGAGGAGAACTTGCCATCGTGAGAGTCTCCATCGTACACAAGGGAGAATAAAAATACGTGAACCCGGCGTTCGATTCCAGGCTGCAGAGAAGAAGGGAAAGCCCAAAGCCCAAGGAAGCAGCAGGGTCATGTGGAGAGAGAGGGGAAAAAGCGGCTGTTTCGGCAAAAACAGGAAAACAAGAGCGTCACTAAGCACGAGGCCTTCAGGGTCCGCGGGAGCTGCTTGTGGGGGTGCCGGGGTGACCCGGGCGTCTCCCTCGGGGCGGCTGTCAGAAGGTGGCAGGTCCCTGCTCTGCCCACCCAGCTCATCCTCCTGCGGCTGCAACCCTGGGACAGGGACCGTTCTACAAGTGCCACTTCTAGCTGTGTGGCTTCTCTATACCGGGGTGGCCGCATCAGAATCACGTTAGCCCCCCTCACTCCCCCGAGACCCCCGCGCCGGCCAGGGGCTCCCTGTCTGCTCTCCCAGATGCCGGGCTGCGGGGACAGCCAGCAGGTGGGTGCTACGAGCGAGTGAGATTCAGACCAAGGCTCAGGAAGCCGGGCTCCCAGGACAGTGCAGAGTCACGGGCCCTGGCGGCCCCAAGGGAGCGGGGGCGTCCTGTGGCCGAGTGATCGCCCAGTGTTTTGGAATGTTGTGCTGATGCCTGAGGAGCCACCGCAGGGCCTGCGGGCCAGGAAGGGCCATGCGCACCACTTCCAGGGCTGGCTGGACCAGGGCTGGCGCCCAGCGGGACCTGCCACAGCCAGGCCAGGGCGGTTCCCAGGCCCCCTTCCCGTCCTGTCCAGGAGCGCCCACCACAGATGTCAGATGTCCAGGGGCCTCAGGAGTCCAGGGCCACAAGCAGCTCCCCAGACACAGGGTCCCCAACACTGAAGCAAACGAGGAAGCCCGACCCCCAGGAGAAAGCAGGGGTCTCCCTGCAGCCTCTGCAGTGCTGTGGGGCGACACGGTGGCTGAGGGACCCTGCAGCCCCATGGGTGGCTCCCCTCTGGTGCTGCTGCCCTTCGCTTCCCTGCAGCTCCAGGGCCCTGAGCAGGAAGACACGTGGCCGCTCGGAGCAAGGGAGCGTTGCTTGGACGAAACGAGACGGGGCTGTCATGTCTGAAAGGCAGCTGTGAGACGGGACTTGGCCTTGTACTAGTATTTGGGTTCTGTTTGCACGACACTCATCTCGAGAACGGAAGGTGTGATCCCAGCGCCGGGCAGCCACACGCTGCGCCCTCGCCACCGTTTCCGCCCAGGTTCAGGAGCGGGCCCCTCGGCCCCCAGTTCCAAAGGCCCTGCCGGGGCATCGCCCACAGCGTGCCTCCCCCCGCGGCCGCTGGGTGTCCGTCGGCGCGGTCGGGCGAGCGCCCTCCGTGGGGCAGCTCCAGGCCAGTGCCGGGCCCGCGGCACGATGCGCCTGCGGGCTGGGGAGGGGACAGCCCTGGGCAGGTGCACGGTGAGGCCTCAGCCAACATCTGTCCTGGAAACGAGGACTCCGGCCCCAGGCCCCAGGGGCTGCTGCCCGAGGGCGGCCCCGAAACCGCGGGAGCCGAGGCTGCCTTGGGGTAATTTGTGACCCGGTGACAGCTTGTAGGCTGGGGTTGTGTACCCTCCAGGAGGGAGGGGTCCTCGGGCAGCCAGAGCCCAGCGGCCGCCCCAGGCCTGGCCCACCACAGCCAAACCTCACCTGCACGGTAGAGGCCGACGTTGCCCTCCCGGGGCTGCCCCGCGGGCTCCGGGCACCTGGCCCTGCCAGGCAGTGTCCACCGCGGCTGCAGGGACCCAACTCCCTCAGGCCCAAGCTCCCTGGCCCTGGCCAGCCCCCTCCCTGTTGCCTTCCTTCCCTCCCCAGGCCCACCGAGGGGACCAGCCTGGTCACAGCGTCCGCCTCATGCCCAGTCTCACCGATGTCCCCCTGGTACTTCATCCCTGCCTCCCCCCCTGCTGCCTCCCACCACCTGCACTTTCTAAGGAGGTTTTCCTGGATCCCAGCCCTGCCTAGAGGGTCCAGAACCCTTGCAGGCTCTGCATACACCTCCCTCCTGCCCGAACACTGACCCGTCCTCTATGCCTAAGCCACTCCTACAACCTGTCACATTTCCTACACTCGGCCCACCCCCACCCCATCCCATCCCCACACCTGTCCCACCCCCACACCTGTCCCATCCCCACCCCTGTCCCACCCCCACACCTGTCCC
This sequence comes from Sus scrofa, assembly GCF_054392235.1. Classification (NCBI taxonomy): domain Eukaryota; kingdom Metazoa; phylum Chordata; class Mammalia; order Artiodactyla; family Suidae; genus Sus; species Sus scrofa. The sequence goes on from NC_139395.1 coordinate 222,961,331, forward strand.
ATCCCCACACCTGTCCCATCCTCACTCCTGTCCCATCCCCACGCCTGTCCCATCCCCATGCCTGTCTCACCCCCGCACCTGTCCCATCCCCACACTTGTCCCACCCCCACACCTGTCCCGTTCCTCACACCTGTCCCAGCCTAGTGAGTATGTCAAGCGGCCACGCTGACAGCTACCACTCAGATTACAAAACCCAGTCGTCAGCCTCGAGGGGACAGGACAGGCGAAGGGGCCCGAGTGCAGTAGCCTGAAGCACGCAGCACCTGCTGTTCGTGAGCTGGGCAGAGGCGTGAGACGGCATGTTGTCACAAGGCCTGAGCACTGGACTCTGCCCTAGCGATGCCCCGAGGACCCCAGGGCTGGGGCCGGCCTCCCCCGTCAGACGAAGGGTCCTGGAGGTCCTGGGCTCTGCCTGGCGGGGCCTTGGCCGGCCAGCAACTGACCTGGGGGAGACCAGGCCCCTCCCTAGGCGTCCCTGTCTGCCTGAGCACCGTGGCCGGGCCTCGGCCTGTGTCCCCAAGGCTGTGGGCTGTAGGGAGGGGCTGGGGCATCTGGGGAGAGGAAGAGGGGCCGTTTGGGGGCAGTTGTGGAGCTGGGGGGCTGGGTCATGGGGAAGTGGTGTCAGTATCTGCTGCCCTCCCGCTCGTCGTCAGCGGGATCCCGTTCGACTCCGTTGATGAGACCTTGGCAATGGCTTAGGTTTCTGTTCGGTTGTTCACTGGGTGTTGAGCTGGGATTCCTGTAACCGCACCTGGTGCTGAGACTGGGCTACGTGCGCCTGTGTGCGCGAGTGCGCGCTTGTATTTGCACGTGTGTGTCCAAACGTGCGTGTACCATGCATTCCGTGGGGGGGGAGCTCACGGCTGTGCTCCTCTATGTGTGCCTCTGCATGTGCTTGTTCTTGCACTTGAACTCCTGGGCCCAAGGGGTTCTTTTGCTCGAGGAGCAACTGGTGCCAGGGAAGCCACGCTGTGAGGGCGGGTCCCCAGCTCTCCATCCCCCGTTTAGAGCCTGGAGGACGGAGCCGTGGGCCCCTCCCTCTGCCTCGAGGGCCACAGGCGCCCACAGCCTCTGGTTGGCAGGTCCGGACACAGCCTGTTTAATCGGATGGCGTTTCCAGGAGCCAAATAACAAACACACTTTCTGGAAGCGGCGGGAACGGCTCCTCTCCCGGGGGAGCAAGGAAAACAAGACGTGGCTGGTGGCCACACCCGACACAGCTGGAGGCCACCTGGGCGACCGGGGCCTGGGCTTGCCAGCTGGCACGTGGGGGGCGCCTCTACATGTGCAGAGCCGCTGTGCAGCAGCCTGCGGACTGGGGCCTCTGCCTGGGCACCGGGGGCCCAACCCCATGGCCATGCCCGGGCAGGCGGGGCTTGGGGCCGGGGCCTGGCTCAGCCCTGGGCTCCACCAGCCCAACTCCCGGGGCCGGAGGAAGGAAGAGCAAGGCCTGAGAGGACCCTGGGGAGAGATGGGCTGTGGCCTGGGGCCTTCTGGGCAGGGCTGGGGCCACCTGAATCGCAGGGGTCCTGCAGGCCCGGGTGGGACGGAGCTCCCCCTGCCCATGGCCTCTGCTTCCGCCTCCGGCGCCCACTCCCCAGAGCAGCTCATCAGGGGTGCCTCTGCCCTCGTCAGTCCTCCAGGCCCAGGCGCTGATGCAGGCGAGGGGCCCTGCCCTGCAAGGGGGGTCGGTGGCCTTCTCCCTGGACCCTGCCTCGCAGAAGGATGGCGTCCTGCGGACGGCGGAAGGCCTCACAAGGGACAGTCAGAGGGGACATGCCGTGGGAAACCGCGGTTTATCCTGCAAACCTCGGTCCCGCCAGAGAGCGACAGGGAGGCCTGTGCTCGCGCCAGGCCCTCTGCGCCTTGGGCTTTGATCATTTCCCGTTTCGCATGCCAGCTGCTGGTCTGACCCCCGGACCCACTCAGCTCTGGGCCCTCGGCTGAGGCTGCAGCCCTCGGCGGGCAGGTTGAAGCGGGGCCTTGGGGACTCAGGAGGCTGCTTCCGCCCCGCTCGCCACACAGAGATGGAGGGGTGATCCAGGGGTTCTGCAAACCCCGAGGGGCTCTGTACACGCCGAGTTCCCGGGGCGACGTCACTGAGGGGACCTCCTGGCGGGGAGGGGTGAGCGAGGGGCTGCCAGGCATCAGCCCGGCTCCCTCCTCCATCAGCGAGTCCAGCCTCCCGGGGGGAGACGCTGGGCCCTGGAGTCTGTCTGAGGCCACAGGTGCCCAGGCCCGAAGTCGGGATTCCCTGGGACTTGGGTGGGGACACACGTCCGGCCCTGAAGCGCTCTTCCTGGGTGACTCTCACGTGTGGTCGGGTGTGAGACCCCTCAGCCAGGGGCAGGGGAGGGGAGGCCCCAGGGGAGGCTGGACTGTGGGCTCTGGGATGTGGGGTGAGGTCGGGAGCCGGGGTGGGGGGTGGATGGGTTAGCGATTCGTTCCCTCCGTTGGCCCCTCTGTGACCCGGGCAGGAACCTGGAGCCACTGAGCTGGGGGCTCGTCACAGGCCCGGCGCTGGCGCCACCGGGAAAAACACCTTTTATTTTTAGTCCGCGTTTTCAGCTTTGCCGGCGGCAGAGGGCGAGGCGCTACTGTAACTGCTGGAAGCTGGGGCGTCCTCCCCGCGCCTCCCTGGGTGAAGGTGCCCAGAATCACCTGCTCTGGCATCACGGCCAGGAGGAGGCGGCCGTGGGTGGGCCGTGAGCACAGGCAGACAAAGCCCCGCAGGCCTGGGAGGCCAGAGGGGGTCCCCTGGGACGCACCTGCACCCTCAGTCCCTGCCTGGGGGGCTGCAGACAGGACCCTCCCCGGGGGGGCCGCCTTCCCTTGATTTTGGGCCCCCCCAGCTGCAGAGGCTGAGCCCATCTCTCAGCCCCACGCGTGGCTGAGGGTCAGCTGCCCTGGCAGAGTCCACCTCTGCCCGATGGGTACAGAGGCTGGGCCAGGGAAGCTGGGGGGCCCCCAGTGTCCCAGCCCCTTGAACAGAGGCCAGGCCCCTGGGCGGTTCCCCCAGGGCTGCTCTGAGATCGATGGACCTGCTGTCACGATGCCATGGCCGCACACGCTCTGGAGACTGGCTGGGCTGGCACCCAGCTCTCCTGCCACTGCCCCCTCCCCTGAGCGTGAGCCAGTGCCCTGAGAGGTGTCCTTTCGGGCAGCAGTGGCAGCAGTGGGGGCCAGCCCAGCCTCCGTCCTGCTGGCTTCAGCTGGCCCCTCCCCAGGAGCTGACCCTGCCCTGGGACCTCCGGATGTGGGGCCTCCGGATGTGGGGCCTCCAGCCCCCTGCCTGGCCCCCAAGTGCTGCTCCATTTCCTCGGCGGGACCTGGAGGAGGTTTCCCTGACCTGCGAGGCCCGGGAGCCTCCCCAGTGCTCGCCACCTGCCTTGCTCCCCAGGGCCTTGCAGTCTCCATACCTTTGGTGACACTGCCCGGGGTGAGGTGACAGCCACCCCCGTCTCCTCCCGCCAGGTGGGGACGCCTCTGGAACGCGGGGGGCAGCTCTGAGCTGTTTTGTGCAAGTCAGGTGCTTCTCCAAGAAAGCATTTCTGGTTTATCAGCCGCACCACCCTCCTCCTGAGGGAACGAGGGCATGACCAGAGCGTGACCAGGGCATGACCAGAGCGTGACCAGGGCGTGACCAGGGCGTGACCAGGGCGTGACCAGAGTGGGGCTGAGGGCAGGGAGCCGGGGACCGCTGACCTCCAGAGTAGCTGGGGTGGGGGGGCTCCCAGGCCAGTGAACCCGGAGGGTCTCTGGGACGCTGCCCAGCGCCAGCTTCGGGGTGGGGGGGTCCCGGGCCCCCTGTCCTGCCCGCGGGCGCTGCATGGGTTACAGGCCCCGCGGCCCTCGCCCCGAGTCCGCCTGGTGCTGCGCCGGAAGGACGAGCCAGGAGGAGTTTGATGATGGATAAACGCAGCCAAGAAGCCGCGGTCGGGCTCTGAGCCGTGTTTCTGCAAAGCTGCGCCAGCGGGGCGTCTTGCGACGTAACTTCCCGTTGACCTGCTGGGCTCCAGGGTGGCTTTCTCCCTTTTTCGACCCCTGGTTTCGCTTCCCGAGAAGGGCAGGTGCGTGCGGAGCTGCGTGTGGGCTGCGCGTCCCGCGACCTGGGCCGCCCAGAGGAGCCGCTGCCGAGGACATTCGGGGGGGAAGCTGGGCGGGGGGCGGAGCCCTGGGACCCGGGTCCAGGCTGGGGTGTCCCCGGCCACATGGGCTCCTCCTGGGTCCACCAGGCCCAGCGGCGGGCAGCACCCCTCACGCGGGAGGCCTCGCTTGGGTGGGGGAGGAGCGCACCCTCCCAGAGGCCCTGCCTCGGGCCCGGGTGCCAGCCACCCTCACGGCCGCCTCCCTCCGGGTCCCCCTGCCCCCTGACCCCCTGGACACCTCTCCAGGTGGCGGTGCTGCCCCTCGGCTTGAGCTGCTCTGGTCCCGGGACCCTCCCCCCGCCGCCTGGGCCTGGTGGATGGACCCAGACCCGCTGGGGCTGCAGGGGCCCGGAGGTCCCAGCACAGGGTGGGTAGGGTCCCCGGACGCCTGGGCCCCTCCTACCGGGAGTTGTAGGGCCGCGTTCTTGCTCCCTTGGGGCCGTAGCCTGCGCTGGCCGATGGGGGAAAGTGTGGCTTCTGAGCAGAGGCGATCGGGGCCTTGTGTCCTGCTCTGTCCCGCTCTGGCCCCAGAGTGACTGCCCAGCCAAGCCACACAGCCAGGGGCGAGGAGCGCTGGGCCGCCGCTTCCGCAGCGCGACCCGGGCCACGGGCTCCAGGACCCACGTGGGGTGGGAGGGTGGCCGGGCGCGGCTCCCCCCTCCGGGCACACTGCCCGAAATGAAAGGAGGGTCGCCCTCACCGCCTCTGGGGTCCGAGGAGCCTCGGGTGAGCACGGCCTGGGTTTTCTCTGCTTCCTTCTTTCTCCAAAAGGTCTCGGCTCGTGGGTCAGCTGTGCGACCCGTACTCCAGGCGAGGGTAATTTCCAGTTATTCCGTGCTATTTTCAAACGCCACAACGGCAAGCAGACCTTGGCATGCCGTTTTCCAAGACATCTATTCCCTCCGGCAGCCCCTCTCCCTCCAGGGCAGCAGAGGGGCCAGGGCCTGTCCAGAGCCACAGGCCCTGGCTCTGGAACATGTGCCCGTCTTTCCTAGTTCTTTCTGGAAAAAGGCTGAGCTGAACGCCCAGATCAGCCTCAGCACCGCCCACCTGGATGGTCTGGTGGAGGCGGCTTGTGGCTGACAGGCTGGAGCCCCCGGACGCCTGGCCGGGTCCCCGCCTCTGTGCCCTCCAGGCAGCACCATGTATTCCCCTCGTGCTGACGCCCAGGCCCGGACCCGCCCTGTCTGCAGGTGCTGCCCCCGTGAGGTTTTACCGGCTGCTGGATTTGTGTTTCTCCAAATGGAAGAGAGTATTTAGGGAGGTCCCGTTGTGGCTCAGTGGAAACAAATCCGACTAGTATCCATGGAGATGTGGGTTCGATCCCTGGCCTCGCTCAGTGGGTTAAGGATCCGGTATTGCCGTGTGTTCTGGTGCAGGTCACAGACGCGGCTCAGATCTGGTGTTGCTGTGGCTGTGGTGTAGGCCGGCAGCTGCAGCTCCAATTTGACCCAGATGCCTTGGGTGTGGGCCTAAAAAGAGAAACAACACCCACAAAACAAAAAACGACAGTATTTAGGTCCCACTGGCACGAAAGCTCTGCAATAAAGCTGACGGTGATTTTACAGTTTTTCTCCCGGAAAACCTCAGAGGGTGACGACTGCACGTTTGTGGAAATAAAGTGCTCATCCTGGCGCTCCTTCCCAAATAACAAGGTTCCTATCCTGATAATGTAATTCTGATTTAAATTTTTTTTTTTTGTCTTTTTTCTAGGGCTGCTCCCATGGCGTATGGAGGTTCCCAGGCCAGTGGTCTAATTGGAGCAGCAGCTGCCGGCCTACACCACAGCCACAGCTGCACCAGATCCAAGCTGCGTCTGCGACCTACACCACAGCCCGTGGCAACGCCGGATCCTTAACCCACTGAGCAAGGCCAGGGATCGAACCTGCAGCCTCATGGTTCCCAGTCGGATTCGTTAACCACTGAGCCACGATGGGAACTCCTGATTTAATTTTTTTTTTAGCAAATTAGGCATTGAGAGCCCCCTTCAAGATACGATGAAAATCCGCCATGAACTGGTAGCCTACAGCATATCCAGCAGTAAAACAACCACGGTGACCCCGTCAAGATCCGACACGGGACCAGGAGCTCTCGCCGTTGCGGCGAGCGAGGAAGAGGTGGCAGGTGGCAGGTGGGTTGTCCCTGGAGGCCGGACCGTTGCTTCCTGAAAACGCCCAGGAGAATGACCCGGAAAAGCATAACAAAGCGAAAGACCAGGACGACGTCTCATCACAAAAGGTTTAGGATCGAGTCTTTCCTGCAGAGCAGAAGGATCCACTTAGAACATAGAAAAGCCTACGAGGAAAAATGCCCCCAGAAAGACATGCAGGCCCTCATTTCTGGAACCCCTGAACATCCCCTTCTATGGCAAAATGGGTGATTAAATTAAGGACGTTAAAATAAGGGGGCCACCGGAGGGCTGGCAGCCGGCGGAAGCTGCGGGAGGCAGGAAGGACCCTCCCCGAGAGCCTCTGAAGACCCTGTCACCCCACCACGCCTTGATTTTGAACTTCTGGCCTCAAAACTGTGAGAGAAGAAACCTCTGTTGTTTCAAGCCAGTGCATTTGCTTGTGTCCGAGGCCCCGGGGCCAAACTGTGTTCGCACAGCCGCAGCCTCTGGACGCTGAGCTTTCTCCTGCTGGAAAGCCTCTAGCGACGGCTGGCACGGGGCGGGGGCATTGTCCTTGGTTTAAGTACCACCTGTGCTTGCATCATGGAATAACAGACATGGAGCGGGAGGAGCAGACCTGTGCCCGGAGCCCCTGCCTTTCCCAGGCTCCCCGCCTGGAGTGCCCGTCCCCCGGTCCACCCGAGTGCCTCCTGAAAGGGCTGGGCTGGGGTCCCGGAGCTCAAATCCTCTCAGGTCCCAGCCGCCCAGCTTCGGGGTTGATTGTGGACCAGGGAGATGTGCGGCTCTAACCCTTGAGAGTCAAGAGAGACGACTTTCTTTTTTGGCTGCACCAGGGGCACGCGGAAGTTCTGGGCCAGGGATCGAACCTGTGCCACAGCCGTGACAACACCCAATGCTTAACCGGCTGCACCACAAGGCAGTGCTCTGGAAAGATGATTTTTAATGGAGGGGCCCTGCAGCATCTCCTCGCCCGATTTCCCGTGAGTCCTTGCTGGGGGCCTGGATTCAAGGCTGCCTCCGCCCAGCAGTGGGAGCCTGGCCAGGTCCCCTCCTCCGGCCTCCATCCCCCCTCATCCCCTGGGCTGAGGTCAGGCTCCCTGGGCACGGACCCCCCCCACCGCACCCCAGGATTGGATCCTAGACGCTCCTGCGGAAACACTCATCTCACACCGTGTAAACACGACATCCTTAGACTCAGAAATCAGTGGCCGATGCGAGCAGATTGGGCCTCGGAGGGAGAGGCAGGGGAGGGCTGGCGGCTGGCCAAAGCCAGAGACTGCTGCTGCTGTGGCAAGATGCCAGACGCTCTCGGCACGAAGGCCTCTGAGTTCGGACAGGGCCAGGCTGCTCCTTGAGAGCCATGGGGAGGGGGGCTCCGTGGGTCCTGGTGCCCCGGGCAGGTGCTCCCGGGACAGCGGGCACACAGCTGACTGCTCCCGTGATGGCAGGCACAGGCCCATCCCCTGGGACCGGGAGCGCGGAGGGACATGGAAGGGCACGGGTGCCCCCGCCTAACTACAGTCACTGTATTTTACAAAGATCGTTTCGTACAGAACCTTTAAAAATTGAATCCAACGCGCATATCTTCCAATTCTCCCTTCAGAAGTGCGGTCCAGCACCATTGAGTCCAACAGCCCTCCCGCAGGCAGGACACCGTCCCCCGTCTCTGGCTCCGCACCGTTCCCATGACCCCGGCAGCAACCCCGTGCCCTTGAGCGCTCCGTCCCCACCCCGCTTCCTCCCGGCCGGGCCGCCACCGCTCTGCCCTCTGTCTCTGGGCTTCCCGTTCTGGAGGAAGCACGTAGGGTGGCATCTCATACGGAGGAAGCACGTAGGGTGGCATCTCATGAGTCGGGCTTCCCTCCCTGAGCGAAAAGTGCCTGAAGCGCCTCCAAGCCGCCGTGTGCCGGGACACTGCCGTGGCCGGGTGGCCGTCCGTGGCGCGGATGGACCGCGCGGTGCGCCTCTCCCTTCGTCCGTCCAGGGAGGTTTGGGTCGATGACGAATCACGTGGCTGTCCACGTTCTTGTGCAGGGTTTGTGTGGCTGTCTCGCTCCAGCCCCGGTACCTGGAAGTGGAATTGCTGGCTTATTTGCAAACTCTGCGTTTAACGGTTTGAGGTGACAAACGGGAGAAAGCGTTTGTCCCGTCTCTTCTCTTTAGCTCTGCGTTGTCTTTCCCAGCGTTCTTAGCTTCCTCTTGTCAGTACGAATCAGGATCAGCCTAAAGTCCGCTCTTGCGTGTATTTCCCAGGGCAGGCTTGCTAGTGATGGATTCGCCCAGATTTTATTTACTTTTGTTCATTTTCTTAAAATTAAAAATATACATTTATAAAGTTGATATATTTGTATTTTTGTCACTTTATTTTGTTATTTTGTGGATGTGTCTTGATTTCTCTTTGGTTTCTGCAGGACGGTCCTGCTGTACATAGAATCCTTGGTTGACTGCCTTTAACTTTCAGAACTTTGAATACATTCTCCGTGGTTTCTGATGAGAATCAGCCTTCAGTCTGACTCAGGATCCCTTGAAAGCGAGAGATTACTTCTTTTTTTTTTTTAATTTCAAGATATTTTATTGTTATTTAAAAAAAAACAGGTCACAGCACTGAGCTTCTGGGCCATCCTGCCAACACACAGGCTACAAACCCTTGCTCTGCAGGCGAGGGGCCCTCAGTAGCATCGTTGCAAAGTGAATTAAAACCCGCATAAAACGAATATTCAGATAGTTTCCACAGGAGCGCAGACTTGTGTGACCCCATTTCCTCGTCTCCCACATTTTGCTGCATCTGTGCCAACCCTCTCGCATAGACAGTCCCACTTGGCAGGAATTAAGGAAAGCAGTCCCCCCAAACCCTTAATTCAAGCTGAACTCGCAGTGAACAGCTGCAAGAGCGGTGTTTACACGATGATACGCGCTGAAGCCCCGGCTGCCGGGTGACGCTCCATCCCGCTCCCGCGAGCACAAGACACGGGCAAAGGGCCAGCATCCTGCTCCTCCACCTCCGGGGGGACGTCGTGGTCCTAGATCTGCCGCGTCAGTTGCCACGTGGGCCCCGACTTCACATTGTAGATGGTCGGCCTCTGGAATCCATTGCAAGTGGAAGCAGCAACCACTGTGTAAGCGCCCGTGTTTTCAAAGAGCATCCAATCGCCGACACGCATCTCAGGCACGTTACAGCGCTCAACAATGCCAGCCAGGCCATCACAGGTCGGTCCCCAGATGCTGGATGAATAATTCTTCTCATCTGGTTTGGGTCTCTTTGCAGGAGGGGCTGCACAAAACGGAAAACAGAAGATGGAATGTAAATTATGCCAGCTCTTCACAAAGGCAATTCTCTAGGAAGCCCCGTCCCGCTGAAGACACAGGTGCCCTTGGTGCAGCAGTGGGAATGTCCTGCTAAGCAGAGTCTGCCAACCACCTCGGAGCCACAGGCACCGTGGGCCGACCCCATGGAGACCAGACACCACTGCCGAGTGCACAGGACAGCCAGCTGCCCCACCACTGTCCCCGCCGCCCCACCTGCCCCCTCGCTCCCTCCCTCCTTCGGAGGACCGCCAGCCCGAGGTGGCACCGGAGCGCTGGCAGAGGGTGGCAGCAGAGCCTGAGGGGACTGACCCAGCTTACTTTTCTGTTGTGTCCTTTAAGATCCCGCTTGGCCTCTGTCTCTTTACAGTTTGAGGATGATGTGGGCACGTGTGGGTTTCCTTGTGTTTGTCCTACTTGGAGTGTGTTGAGCTTCTACAATGAGTCAATTCGTGCTTTTCATCATTACCTTTGAGAAGTTTTAAGCCATTATTTTTTCAAGTATTCTCTCTGCTCTTTTCTTTCTCCTCTCTAGCTCTGGGGCTCTGTCTGTGTGTTCTGGTGTGTCAGTGGGGTGCCTCGGGTCTCTGAGGCTTTGCTCACTTTTTTTGGTTTTCCTTTCTTTTCCCTCTTTTTCTTTTTTCCCTGTTGTTCTGTTCCTCAGGTTGGATGGGTGGACCTCTTTTCAAGTTTGCTGGTTCTTTCCTCTCCTGCTCAAATCTGGAGGGGATCGTGAGCCCCGCAGTGAATTTTTTATTTCAGTGATTGTATTTTCAGCTCCAGGGTTTCCATGTGGTTGTTCTTCCGTCTCTCTGTTGATCCTCCTTATAGAGAGGTGTGTTGTGCTCATACTTTCTTTATACTTGGTCTCCCTCAGTCCTTTGGACATGTTTAAACAGGTGATTTGAAGTCTTTGTCTGCTAAGTTCAGTGTCTGGGCTGCCCCAGGGACAGGTTCTATTGATTGCCTTTCCCCCTGTGTATGGGACATACTTTCTTGCTTCTTGGCATGTCTCTATTTTTTTTAAAAAGCTGGACATTTAAAATAATATACTGGGGCAACTCTGGAAATCGGATTCTTTCCCCTCTCATAGGTTTGTTGTTGCTGGATTTTGCAGTTTGGTGGTTGTTTTTTTGGTAGTGATTTCTGAATTATGTCTATAAAGTCTGTATTCTTTGTCCTGTGTCTCCCTCAGCTACTTAGTGGTCAGCTAAGGATTGGACAGAGATTCCCTTAAACTCCTGAATCTGTAGGTCATGGCCTTTGCTGAGGGGCTGTGTGTGTGCTGGGATGCCTTCAACACTCAGCCTGGCAGCCGACAGCTCTGCCTTAGCCTTCACTTCTTCCCTAAAGATTGGCCAGAGGTGAGAGTGCCGGGAGTCCTCAGCTCCTTACAGAGCAGGTGCACCGCCTTGGGCATGTGCACAGCCTTCCAGGTTCCCAGGAATATGTGGGAACTTGCCAAACTTCCCTGTGGAATCTCACCCTCAGCTTCTCCTTTAAAGCTGGCATGTCTCTTTTTTGCCCCAGCTGTTATATACCATTCAGGCAGCTGCAGTGTTAAACAATTGCCTCTGTTTTTGTTGTTGTTTTTAATAAATGACTTCAGAGAAATCGCTATTCCTGTTGGATGATCTCTGGATGAAGTCAGAAGAAGACAGTCTTGCAAGTGTGGCCTTCCTGGGACCACCAGACAGGGGAGATAGGGACCTCTCTCTGGGAATGGGGCATCAGGGGGCACCCCCTTCATTCTGCCCTCTCCAGATGCCCTCAGCCTGTTGGTTCCCAAGGCTACTGTGGAGGTGTGTGTGTGTGTGGGGGGGCGCAGATGAGAGTAGGGCAAGCTAAAATGCCACAGAGTTGGAGTTCCTGTCATGGCTCAGTGGAAACAAATCTGACTAGGAACCATGAGGTTGAAGGTTTGATCCCTGGCCTCACTCAGTGGGTTAAGGATCCGGCATTGCTATGAGTTGTAGTGTAGGTTGCAGATGCAGCTCGGATCCTGGGTTGCCGTGGCTGTGGCGTAGCCTGGGAGCTGCAGTTCCTGTTTGACCCCTAGCCTAGGAACCTTATGTGCCGCAGGTGCAGCCCTAAAATGACAAAATAAATTTAAAAAGTAAAAATAAAAATGCCACAGAGCTCACTGTTCTTACCAAGCTTCAGCTGTTTTTCTTGAATAAACATTCCTCATTGCAAGTCTTTGGTTAATTTCCAGAGGTCTAAAAAAGTTGATTCCGATCATTTTTGCCAATGTTCTTGTTGCTTTTACGGATAAGAGGCTTTTTGGATGTCCTCATTCTGCCATTTTACTGATGTCATTACTTGGAATTTTAAAAACAGCCTTACGGAGGCAGAGTTGACACGTACTCAACGCACACGTTTAAAGCACGACTTGGCAAGTTTTGACGTATGTGTGCACCTGTGAAACGTGGTACAATCGAGGCAACGAACTCTCCAGCTCCCCCACCACGTCCCCACACCCCTCTGGGGTCCCTCCCCAGTGCCCTCTGCACCTTTGTCGCCAGGCAACCACTGCTCTGCTTCCTGTCTCTGTAGATTAGCCTGTTTTCTACAGTCTTATGTAAGCGGAACCCTTCTGTCACTCAGCATCAATATTGTGAGACTCATCTGTGTTGCTGTGTGAACCAGTTTCATTCTGGTTCATTAATGCTGAGCAGAAGTCCACTGTTCGGAAACGCTGCAGTTTGTATGTTCCCTCCCCTGCTGATGGACGTGTAGGTTGCTTCCTGGGGTGACCAACTGCTGTGGACGTTTACGTACAAGCCTTTGGGTGCGCACATGCCTTCATTTCTCTTGGGAAGTGAAATGGCTGGACTGTAGGGAGGTTTATGTTTGCCTTTGAAGGAAACTGCCCACTGTCTGTAAAAGCGTTGGTGCCATTTCTCATTCCCACCGGTGGTGCGTGAATGGACCCACATCCTCCTAGTGCTTGCCGGTCTTGGGCCTTTTATTCTTAGCCGTTCTAACAGGTGGGAAGTGGCCTCTCATTGCAGTTTTAATTTCCCGGATGGCTGATGGCACCGAGCATCGTTTTGTGTTGTGTCCTGTCCTCTATCTTTGGAGAATTGTCTGTTCAAATGCTTTGCCCATGTTTAAGAAGGCTATTAGTTTCTTATTATGGAGTTTTGAGAGTTCTTTATATAGTCTAGATTCTTATCAGACATATCATTTGCAAATATTTTCTCCCATTGTGTAGTTGGTCTTTTCATTCTCTCTCTCTCTCTTTTTTTTGCTTTTTAGGGCCACACTCGAGGCATATGGAGGTTCCCAGGCTTAGGGCTGAATGAGAGCTATAGCTGCTGGCCTGCACCCCAGCCACAGCATCATCAGATCTGACCTGTGTCTTTGACCTGCACCATAGCTCACAGTGATGTCGGATCCTTAACCCACTGAGCGAGGCCAGGGATCGAACCTGCATCCTCATGGTCGCTAGTCACATTCCTTTCCACTGAGCTACAATGGGAACTCCAAAACTTGGCCCTTTTTTTTTGGTCGGTTGTTTTGGTCTTTTTAGGGCCGAACCCACGGCATATGGAAGTTCCCAGGCTAGGGCGTAATTGGAGTTGTAGCCATCAGCCTACACCGCAGCCACAGCAACGTGGGCTCTGAGCCGCGTCTGTGGCTTACACCACAGCTCACAGCAACACTGGATCCTTTAGCCCACTGAGCGAGGCCAGGGATTGAACCTGCATCTCCATGGATCCTAGTCGGGTTCTTTACTGCTGACTCACAGCAGGAACTCTTTTCATTCACTTAATGGTGTTTTTTTTTTTAATTTTTTTTACTCAATGAATTTATTACATGTGTAGTTGTACAAAATAGTGTCTTTCGAAGAGCAGAAATTTTCAATTTTAATGGAATCTAGTTTATCAATTTGTTCGTTTATGGGTCATGCTTTTGGTGTTGACCCTTTGCCTAATCCAGGGTCACAAAGATGACCTCTGATGCGTTCTTCTGAAGTGTCATTGTTTTCACATTTCCGTCTGTGAGGGAGGTGAGCTGAGTGCTGCGTGTGGTGCAGGGTCTCGGTGCACGTCCACCCCCATGACCAGCCGATTGTTCCAACGCCACTTGTGAAAAAGACTCTCCTTTCTCCGCCGAATTGCCTTTGCATTTTTGCCAAAAACCACCTGTTCATATGTGTGGACCTGTTTCTGGACTTTATATAAACACCCTCTCCTGGCTACCATCTTTATAAACTCTTGGAATCAGAGAGCAAGTTTTCCAACTTTGTTCTTCTCTTTCAAAATTATTCTGGCCACCAGAGGTCCTGTGCACGTCCTTATGGACTTTGGAGTGTGTTTCTCAACTTCTCTTCTTTCTCTCTCTTTTTTCTTTTTAGGGCCACACCCATGGCACATGGAGGTTCCCAGGCCAGGAGGCACATCAGAGCTGCTGCTGCCCGCCTGCACCTCAGCCACAGCAACGCCAGGTCTGAGCCATGTCTGTTCAGGGCAACCCTGGATCCTTAACCCACTGAGTGGTGCCAGGGATCCCACCTGCCTCCTCATGGATGCCAGATGGGTTTGTTTCCGCTGAGCCACAGCAGAACTCTGACTTCTGTCTCTTTAGGCCTCTGTGCCTTTCTCAGCAACGTTTTGTTGTTTTATGTATTCAAGTCTTTTACATCTATTGTCAGATTTATCCTTCCCTATTTTATACTCATGGGACCATAAATGGGGTCGTTCTTTTATTTTTTTAATTGGTCTTTTTAGGGCCACACCCACATATGGAGGTTCCCAGGCTAGGGATCCACTTGGAGCTACAGCTGCCAGCCGACCCCACAGCCACAGCAACGCGGGATCCGAGCCGCGTCTGCGTCCTACACCACAGCTCTCGGCAAGGCCGGCTCCTTCACCTACTGAGCAAGGCCAGGAATCGAACCCACATCCTCATGGATGCTAGTCCGATTCGCCTCCACTGCACCACGACGGGAAGTCCTGGGGTCGCACTTCTCATCTCTGTCTTTGGTTGCTCGTTGCTGGGTATGGAACTTTGCGTTCGCCCGGTCTGCCACCGGCGGGCTCGCTGGGCTCTGGCAGCTCTTCTGCAGATTCCATTGGGTTTTCTGCCCACGCGCTCACCATCTGCAGACGAACTTTCATCTCTTCCTTTCCAGGCGTGACCTCAGCCTTCCGTGCGTGCTTCCTTGGCCCGGCGCGACGGGGTGGGAGCCGCCACCCCCTCTGTCCTGACGTCAGGCGGCCGGGCCGTCTCGCCCGCAGGCCTGATGTCAGCGGAGCACTTTGTAAACGCTCTTTGTCCAGCGCAGGAAGGGCTCCGCTGTTTTGAGTCTGCCGAGGGTGTTATCAGGAAGCGTGTCGGACTTTGTCAAGTGCTTTCCCGCGTCTACGGCGAGAATCACGCTGTTTTTCTTTTCGCTTGCGCGTGTGGGAAAGTACGTTGTCTGCCCCCGAAGCCTCAGTCCCTGGGTTTGTATATCATCGAATTCGCTTCAGTAAACTTGCTGAGAAATGGTCGCCTATGCTCCGAGGGATCGTTCTGCTTTTGTGTCCGCTGTGACTTCCTTCCTGATTTGTAGGTCGGGACAGTGTGGGTCTCACAGAATGGCTTTCTTTCGAATTTTGTGAATTTATGGAGCATCGCTGCGAGTTCTGCCTTAACTGCCGGGTGGAGTTCCCTGTGCCGCCACCTGGGTCCAGACGTCTCTGCGGGAAGACTTCTCAGCTCAGCGTGATGTCCTCATGGGTGCTTTGCGAGAGCCGGGGGCTCCCCGTGTCCCCGGGCCCCTGGGCCCAGCCCTCCCCTCTCCGGAACTCGGCTGCAAGCATCGCCGCAGCCTCAGCCCCCCGGACGCGGGGCGTCCTGAGCTTGGGCGGCTGGCCGGGCGCCCGTGGCGCTCCCTGCTCCCCTCTCGCTGGCTCCGCGGCTCTTCCTGGCCTGAGGTCCAGCACCAGGCAAGCCCTGGTGGCCTACGTTTTGTCTGGGTTCTGCTTGTTTCAGGTGGGAAGGAACCAACCCCTGTCCCTCCGTCTTGGCTGGAAGCGGAATTTCATCATCTTTTCCCTTTTATTAGACAGCAGTGTGTGTGTGTGTGTGTGTGTGTGTGTGTTGGGAGTTCCCGCTGTGGCTCAGTGGGTTACAAGCCCAACATAGCGTCTGTGAGGACGCAGGTTTGATCCCTGGCCTCACTCCGCGGGTTCAGGATCCTGCGCTGCCGTGAGCTGTGGTGGAGGTCACAGATGCGGCTCGGGCCTGGTGTGGCTGTGGCTGTGGTGCAGGCCGGCAGCTGTACCTCCCATTCGACCCCTGGCCTGGGACCTTCCATACGATGTGGCCCTAAAAAGAAAAAAAAAAGAAAAAAGGAGAAGAAAAGAGCACGTGTTTACTGTAGGGAATCTAGCAAAGGCGGAGGCGTAAGACTCACGGGGAGCTCGTTGGCCGTAACACGACGGACGTTCCTGACGGTGAGCTGTTTCCTAGGCTGCTGGGCCCACCCCAGCCTCCTGGCACCGCCAGGCCTTCACTGGACTCCGAGAAGCCGGCGTGTGCCCGGGGCTGCAGGGCCGAGGCACACCCCGCAACCCGCTGCCCCCAGGCGTCCCCAGCCCCCGTCAGAGACCTCGACCAGAATCTGGGCCGCGTCCCCCGTGGTGTGGGGCCCCCTGTGAGGGCTAGGATGGTGCCCCCACTGGGTCCGCAGAATCCGGGGAGCAGTGTCTGGCGTGTCAGGTGGTGGGCGTCGGGCCCCTGCCCTTGGGGTGAATGAGTCTTGTGTGGCATTTCCTCAGGGCGGACCCTAAAAGTGGAATTTCTGGGTCAAAGTGGGTGGCACTGCCAGCTCTGCTGTCTGCCAAAGTCCCTCCAGGACGGTGGTCGCCTTCGCCCAGAGGCTGCTGGAAAGGACAGAGACGCTCAGGTTCATGGCCATCTGTGGCCTTGTCAGGCCCGAAGACAGCCCTGCTGTGGCCTGGCTCCCTCGGCTGGCGGGCACCCCGCTTCCCCAGGCCTCAGCATCCACCTCCCAGACAGGATTCAACTCGAAACTCTTCCTCCTCCCCCGGGCCCTGGGCCCCTCCTGCCCCTCCCCTCCCTGTGTCCCCACCTGTGGGGCAGGATGGGGTCAGGGGTGGCAGGGATGTGGGGAGAGTCTGACCTGGGGCCCTCAAGGGCCGGCTTGTCGTGGGCTGTCCCAGGAAGGACGCTGTGTCCTGGCCCAGCCCAGATGCGCTGACAGCACCCACACCCTCCCCTGGCGCCCAGGGGCCCCTGTCACCGCCCCGGGCGCAGGTGTGGGCCGGGCGGGGTGAAGTCAGCGGGGGCAGCGGCTCCCCTGGAGGACAAGGACACGGGAGGCCTGGCCTGGGACCCGAGTCTGTGCAGCTGCGCCTCCCGTGGCTTCTGCTCCTATTTCTGCGAATACAGCTCACGTGACAGTCGGCGCGCAGCAAGGGGGACAGGTGGCCCAGGCGGGCGGTCCCGGCGCCGTGGCGGTTGTGACGGGTCGCCCTCGGTCTGGCCTCCCTGCCCGTGAGGGAAACATCCTCGGAGCGACAGCACGAGGATGCCTCTTGTGCGTCCGCTTTGCACCTCCCCGGGCCCCCGCAGACGCCAAGCTGCGGAGGTCACTTTGTCCGGACGCCACCTTCCTGGAGGGTGAGCTCCCAGCGGCTTCATGCTGTCGAGGAAAAGAGGAACCAAGAGTCAGTCTGAGAAGGAAACGGGGACTGGTCCTCAAGCCAAGCCGAGCACTGCATCCGGGAGGCGGTGGCCCTGGACCTGTTCCGGGCGGGGGTCGGCCTACGTGTGACTGGGGCAGGGGGACGTGTGGCCAGGCACCCGTCTCAGGGGAAGGTGCTGCTGGTCGGGAGGAGGAGACCCGTGGGTGACGGTTCTAGAGTTTTTCTAAGGGCAGGAGGATGCGACAACCCAAGGCGGCCCCTTTTCCCCGGGAGACGCCGTCTGGGGCTGCTTCTGCCGTCTTCCCAGAGCAGAGCCTCGTCCTGAGCCCCGTCCTGAATTCCCCGTGGTCAGAGGCTCGATGCGAGTGGAACTGGGGGGCAGCTGTGTGTCTTTACGACCCCCTCCCACAAGGTGGTCTTATTTTCAGCCAACGTTTAGTGACCCCGGGGCGCCAGGAGCGCTCATTCCCTGGCCAGGCACAGCCGCCTGGATGGCCCCACCTGCTGTTCCTGGACGCTGGTCACAGAAACCGAAGCCCCCAGGCTCCTGTCCTGTCCGTCCCTTACCGTCCACGAAACGGTCCCCCCTGTGGCTTCTTCCCACATCTGGAGTTCCGCTGTCGCCGTCACGGATCTCACAGAGCCACGTCTTTGGGCAGCGGCTACAGGTCACCCGGTCATCGTTAGCTGTACGGGAGGCCCAGTCACACATTTAGTTGTGCAGAAACGGGGTTCTCGTAAAGTAGACAGAACACAAGTCGTACAGCGAGTGACACGAATGAGGCCGTGAGTCAGGGTCTCCCCCGAGACCCTCCTGTAGCCCAGCATCTGGCCCCTCTGCTCGGCACCTGACCTTGTCTTCAAGGCGGTGATACACGGTCACCGGATGTCAAGTTCCCCACAGGCATCCGCATGCATGAGGCGCGTGGTGGCCACTGTGACCCCTTCCAGGACGGAGCAAGGAACGCTCTCGTCTAAGGAATTAGGTGGCTGGTGTCAGAAGGAGAAAAGTTGACCTTTATGGCTGAGCAGGTATGTCTGTCCCTGGGGAGGTCTGGTCAACGCAGACACACAGTGCACACTGGAGACCAAAGGGCAGAGAAAAACTTTATGCTTAAATTTTGTTTGGTCTTGCGTTTTTATTTTTCCGTTTGCA
The DNA here is from genome assembly GCF_054392235.1 of Sus scrofa. Classification (NCBI taxonomy): domain Eukaryota; kingdom Metazoa; phylum Chordata; class Mammalia; order Artiodactyla; family Suidae; genus Sus; species Sus scrofa. The sequence goes on from NC_139395.1 coordinate 222,979,733, forward strand.
GGTACAACAAGCAGGGAAGGGCCGAGGGGAGGCAGAGCCCACCCGACGCTCTGTCCTCTGAGGCTGGGCTGGGGCCGAGGAGAGCCTGGTCTGCGCCACCTGCAGCCCCGAGCCACCTTGCAGTGGGCAGCTGGGGTCCAGGTCGGGGTGGCCCCCTCTGCAGGGGTCGGGGGGAACCTCAGCTCCCCCTGCCTCGGCCTCGTCTCCCTGGGTGCCCTGTACGCCTCTGTTCTCTGGCTCAGCAGACGACACTGGGGTTGGGCTGAGCAAGCCGCCCGGAGCCTCGGGGCTGCCAGCCGCAGGCAGGAGAGCTTATGCATGGGCTGCAGAGCCGGCGGAGCCCTGGGCCTGGGCCTCTGATGGGGCCTCTGGACTCCTGTTCTGCGGGGGGGCTGGGGAATGGTAATTGACAGGCAGCCTAGACGGGGCCTGCAGGGCACGGCAGCTGCAAACAGGCCGTGGGCAGGACGGCAGCTGGGCTGTGAGGGCCAAGCAGGGCTGCGAGGAGCCCCCGGGGCTGGAAGAGGATGTTCGTGGGAGAAGCAGCAGGTTCAGGATGTGGCTGGAGAGCAGGCAGGGGCTGCGTGAGGGCGCTGGGGGAGGTTTGGGGTGGACTCTGGAAGGTTCCAGCCGGGAGGGGCCATCCCATCTAGCGCCGTCGTGAACATGTGTTAATTCCTCTTGTTTCCATCACGTGGAAGGGAGGAGGGAGGCGGGGGGGGCCCACCTGTAGGAGCCACAGAAGCAGATCGCCGCCCCCTGCAAGGGCTGCTCCCCCAGCGCAGCAAAGGCACCCCCCGCCCCCCACTCTGGCCCCTTTGCTCTCAGTCGTGCAGAGAGGTGGCACGACTGTCTCCTAGGAGTCCGGAAAGCAGGCCTCTGCGAGGCCAAAGGGACAAGAGTTCGGGAATCGCCTGCCGCGGAGGTGGGCTCCTTTACCCGACGCGCCCCCTCGAGCCCCGGCCCGTGGGGAGGGCCCTGCCCTCAAGGGTCGCTCTGCCCAGGAGGTGCCCAAGCGGAACCAGCCCGTGTTCTCTGTCCAGTTAAGTGATTCTGTCCGTTTGCTTGATGGATATTTGACCAGAGGAGCTCGGAGCTAAAGGAAGCCGCGGCTCTGCAGGGAGGTGAATTATTCATGAGGAGAGAGCATCCCAGGAGGGCGATACTCAGACGCTGGTTTTCATTTCCTAAAAGGATGGGGGTGCGGCAAGGAGGCTGGTGGGTGATCTGGGATCTGAGCCAGCGTCCGCGGCTGGCAAGCGTGCGGGGTGACGGCGCCCTCGCGCTGTGGGCCCCCAGGGGCCGCCGCTTGCGTCTCTGATGATGGGCAGCCGTCCGGGCAGGCGGGGGGGCACTGGGTGGGGAGGCGGGTCCTTCTGGCCCATCTCAACAGCTGGTGGGGAATGGGGCCGTCCCGGGAACCTGCCTCCGGCTCAGGTGGGACGGAGGGCCGGGCATGAGGCCTCGGCCGCGGCTCGGGAGACGGGGCTACGTGAGGACCCAGGGGCTGGGCAGGAGGGCGGCGGGTTGGTGGGTGAGCAGGGCCAGGCCGTCCCCCGCGGCCCACAGTTGTGACGGAGGACAGACCTAGGGCTTCTCCCAGGAGGGCGTCCTGTTCCCAGAGCCCCCGCTAAAGCCTGGCGAGGGCCGCGGTACCCTCTGCCAGGCTGTTCATGGCTTCGCTTTTCCTTTCGTTACAAAATTAATGTCTTCCTTTTAGAAGCTTGAGAGAGTGCTCACCGGCCGGAGGAGAGCAATAAAACTCACTGGTGTTGCCGCTGCCCAGGTGAGTGCCGAGCCGGCGTCTACGGTGGCATGTCAGATACGCGTGGGGCTGTGGCATGGATGGCATCTGACCCCTCCGTCTTCACATCACAGTGAGTGTCCCCAGGAGCCTCGCTGCTTCCTGGCTGCCCCACGCGCTGCCTGCCGGGTGTGGACACTCGAGTCCATCGACCCCCGGCCCTTGGACGGATGCTCGGTCATTTCCAGGCTTTCACTCTGAGTAACGCGGCAATGAACACCTGCAGTCGTGGCCTCTGCCTCTTATCCACCTGACCCTAACTGGGGACCCCCTCCTCACCACATGGTCTGGATGGAGCCCACCGCTCTTGTGTGAGGCAGGCCTGACCCATCATCCCGGTCAGAGGCGGGGCAGGAATGGTTGTGTGGCCTGAGCGGAGCCATCAGAGCCTTCCAGGGAAAGGGGCCCTCTCTGCTCCTGAGCTTACTGGGGTCCCCTCTGGGCCCCTCCGGAGGGAGAGCCACTGCAGGAACAGAGAGCCTCGGTGCGAGAGGGGCACTGGCCTGGCCACCCCTCTGGACTCCTGGCTGAGCTGGGCCCACATCCTGGATGCCTTGCGTGCGTCCACTGCTCCGGCCAGTAGTGCTCTTTGCTCGTCTGAGTGGGACACACCTGAGAGCAGACCTGGGTTGGCAGCTGGAGTATCTGGACGGAAGCAAAAATGGTCCCTGGCCCAGCTGCGGCTTGTGGCAGCACAAGAGGGGAGCCTGGACAGGTGCAGGGGTGGCGAGGGAGCAGGGCTGCAGTGGCAGAGTTTGCGTCTGTGCCCTCGCAGGGTCTGGACTTGGCCCAGGGCTGACTGCCCCCAGGTGTGGGTGGCCCAGCTCAGCCCACGTGTTTGCAGAAACGGAAGAAAATACCGCCGTGCGGAAGAAGCCCCTTCCGGTGGCAGGGGTCCTGGCGGAAGAGGGGGGCTGTGTGCCCCTCAAGGTGGAAAAGCTGCTCTTCCCCAAACTGAGGCTGGGGTGGGGGGGGTGCAAAACTGGAGCCCTCGGCCTCGCTGCTGCCACCCCAGCCTCCTGCGTCCGGCTTTGCTGTCGCACCTGGCCTCTGGTGGCAGCCTGGGGACTGAGACGTGGGGTCCCTCCGCCCAGCCTGTGCCCCCTCGTCTCTGTGCCTCTGGCCTGGGCAGGGCTTCGGGGCTGCTGCTGAGAGCCGGACACCCCGGGCCAGGGTCTGGGTCAGAGGTCGAGCCCCCGCTTCTCCCCCATTGCAGCCCCACAGTCGAGTGACAGTGACCAACCCACAGAGACCCTCGGTTCCTCCAACAAGTCACGGTCCCCCAGCCCTGGCGGCCTGGGGCCTCCCCGTCCTCCATGGGATGCGCCCGGCTAAATGCCATCCTTCTGCGCACTCCGCCTGGGGCCCTGGGGCAGTGAGCCAGAAATGCTGGGGTGCCCAGTGGACTGGACATGCCCACATGCCCCCTCAACCGTCCCGCTGGGCTGTCCCGGCTGGAGCCCAGGGCCTTGTCCCCAACGCTTCCTGGACGAGGCCTGGTCTGTGGTTTCTGTGGCCCAGAGGACTTCACACGGGCCTGAGCTGCTCCATCCTGACCACCTGCAGGTCACAGGTCACCAGGGGCCGCGGTGACCTGGCCGCCTCCACGTGGTGGGGGTGTTTGGCCTTCCTGGGAGTGGTGTAGTGCCGCCGGACCACCTTCTGCCATCAATGCACCTGCGACCCGGCTGGGACCTCGCAGGACGTGCCCCCATGGCCCACGCGAGAGCCAGGAGAAAGCCCTGAATGAGGGACAGGGATCCAGCTGGGAGAGGGCAGAGGGGCCCTAGGCGGAGGCAGAGGGAGAGTGGCCGGAAGGAACGTGATGGCTGTGAAGCTCCAGCCCCGAGCCTCCAGCTTGGGAGGTGAGGGAGGAGGGGATGGGGAGGGGAGGGGGGACGAAGGGGGAGGTGTACGGGGCGGGGGGAGGGGAGAGGGGAGGGGAGGTGTGGGAAGAGGCGACAGGGGAAGGGGCCTCGGGGGAGGGGACAGAGACAGCAGTGAAACAGCTAACGGGCTGCTCCTCGCAGGGTCAGTGGAGACGGAAGAGAAGGAAACCAGCCAGGGCGCTGGGCCGAGGGCGCTTCCCACGGCCCCGAGTCAGGCTGAGCGCTGCAGGGGGACAGGCGGGGACGGAGAGCCACGGGGCCGCGTCGATGACCCAGAAGAGCCGTGGCTGCTCAGACCTCACACCTGGCGCAGGTGAAGCGCGGACAAGACAAGGAAAAGCCAAGACGGCCCCCCGTGCTCGGCCCCGACCCGCCCAGCGCCCGGGTCCAGAGCGACGTCTGGGTCCTGTCCTCCCACCACAGCTCAGCCCGATGCTCAGCAAAGCCTTTGTCGCCAGATACGCGTCAGAGACAGGCCGCCAGGGAGCAGGGGGACCTGAAGCCCCTCCGGGCCCACGTCCTCCCTGGAAGCCGGGTCTGGGCATGGAGGGTTCAAGCCCCCCAGCCATCCCCTCCTGTCCCCCAGCGCCGGTGCCAAAGTCAGCATTGGGCGGAAGGAGCGCGGCCTTATCTGTGGCTCTGTTTTCCTTGCGGCTCGCGCGCCCCGCTGGCTGCACACTCTCCCCCCGGCCGCCCTCCAACATTCCCAGACATTCTTCAGGCCCCTGGGCTCCTGGCATCCTGGCGGCGGTGCTGGGAAGCGGCCGGGCTCCGGCTCCCACACGCCCCGCTCTGTCGCTGCCGGGGCTCCCGAGGCGCCCTTGGTCACGGCTCTGTTTTTGTGGGCAGCACACCCAGCCTCCCACGCTGTCCCCAGGCCGCCCCTCCAGTCGCTGGGGTTGACCCGCGAGGCCCTTGCGTGGGCCACCGTGCCGTGGGCAGACGGGGGACGGGCTCTGAGCAGGCAGCCGCTGGCCAGGGTGGCCCAGGAGGCGGGGTGGGCACCGGTGCTTGGGCGGTGGGGGTGGCTAACCCCCCCTCCCTGTGCCCGCATCCCACAGATGGAGACAGGCTTCCAGGTGGTGGCGTGGCGGCTGCACAGGCCCCCGGGGGAGGGCCTTTGGAAAGGGTCTGAGGTCTCAGGACGATGTGGGAACAAACAGCCACAGACGTGCTCCGGACGGGAAGACGCGGCCAGCCAGGGCGTGTTCTGCTCCAACAGGGAGAACTTCAGCCACTCGTGTGGGCCCGTCTGGGTCCCTCTCCACGGGACGAGCCAGGGCATCCGTGTCAGACACGCCACGTCACCACCGCCTCCCCACGGACCCTGGTGTCTGACCTCACATCGGCACAGCAAGGGACCATCTGGGCCAGCCTGGGCCTGGACCCTCAGCCCGTGACATCTGTGTGGGGCTGATGGGGACAGAGAGCCTTGCCAATCTACGGCCACATCTGGGGCCAGGGGCCGTGGTTTGTGAGGTCCAAAGGGTTTTCCCCGAGGGCTGGGGGTTGCTGGGGGTGGGCGGCACCCCGGCTCAAGATGCCCCCTCCCTGCCAGCCCCCATCTTCAGACCTGGTTGTTCCTTTGGCCCGGTTTGTGGGTTGTCGACAGGAAACCTACAAGTCTGGGCCCCGGGGGCTGCCTGTCCTCACCCTGGGCCACTGTTCCGGGCAGGTGTGATGAGCTGGAGGGGGAGGAAGGAGGGAGACCCAGAGCGTGGCCCTAGCGGAGGGAGGGGTCCTGGGTGAGAAGGGAGCCCCCAGCAGGGCCAGACTCCTGAGAGCACAGACTGGGCCCCCTGGTTTCCTGCTGCGGCCGCGACAACAAAAGGGCCTCCTGGTATTGGCAGCCGGGCATCCAGGCGGTGTGGGCAGCTCGGGAGCAGAACCCTGTCCTGCCTTCCCTGCTTCCTTGACCTACAGCCCCTTCTCCACCTCGAGCCCACATAGGGGGCAAATCCGTCTCACCTCCAGCCCCCCTCTTCCAGGTCAAGGGCCCTGGGGACGGCCTTGGGCCACCCCCTCAGCTAAGACCATCTCCCATCCAGGGTCAGCTGACTGCGACCTCACTCCCCTTCACCACGTGAACCAGCAGGGGCCCCATTTTCACGGAACAGGACGTGGTTGTCCTTGGACCCACCATTCTGCCATTCCCATGGCACTGCACCAGGACGGAGGAGGCGACCTTGGGACCTGACAGAGGACGCTGGCCTGCGGGAGACCTCACCGACCGGCCCCTGGGCAGTGGGCAAGCAGGAGGCATTCAGGAGCCCACGGAGCTGCCCCTGCTCCCCTGGGGCCTCACCTGGGTGTTTGTCAGCCGTGAAGCCCATTCTTAGTGTCGGGAGGGCAGCAGCGTGGAGCAGGCTTCCCAAATGTGACTCCCAGAGCTCCTGGGACATGCAGATGTGGAGCGGAGGGTCTGGGTGTCCGGATGCCAGCACTGCTGCCTGGGAGCCCCGCCGTGAGCACCAGGGGACAGCATGTGTGTCCAGAAAGGGCAGCCGGTCAGGACCAAGGGTGCCTCCAGAGCACACGGGCACTTGGCCTCCAGCGGCCAGCACAGCCAGGCGACAGCAAGTGGACCGGCCTTGGGGAGACAAGGTCGCACGGAGGCGGATGTCAGCAGTTCCGCTCTGGGCACCTCTCCCAGGGACGGACGGGGATGTGTCCTCAGTGGCACCACTGGCGCCAGAGAGCCTTGGAAACAACCTGACAACAGATGAGTCAGAGCCCGGCTCCACCTGCAAAAACAAACCTGGAACCCTGCTCCCACCACTTGTGCAAGGCCAGGCTGCCCCCTGCTCTGCCCCGGCCCCCCACCCCCATCCTGATATGACAGCGTGTCCCCCTGCATGCTGCTCAGTCGGTCTCCGGCAGCCAGGCTCCCTGTGCCAGCCTCACACAAGCCTGGAGAAGTACAGGTGCCCGGTGGGCGAGAGAGAGCAGAGCCGTGGAGACCTTTCCATGGAGCGGAGTCCTCGAGGGCCCAGGTGCCGGCCCGGAGGCACCTGCGGTCAGGACAGGTGACGGGGGCAACACTGGTGGGCTACGATGTCTGCCCCACATGCGTCTGTGGACGCCCAGGCCACACAGGACCAAGGCGCATGGCCAAGGTCACGGGGATACGCATGTGCACAGGAGGCGCTGAGGGGCTGGCAGGGTGGTGGGGCCCAGAGCTGTGCCCGGGGAGGCTGTGCCCAGGGTGGACCAGGCTGTGTGGTGGGATCAGGGGCAGCCTCGCAGTGTAATCAGCACCCGAGGTGAGAGGCCAGACCCAGGGCCTGGCCTGAACCGCCCGAGTGTCCTGGCAGGCCAGGCCTGCACACCTCACCCTGCACCACGCAGGCAGCTCTTTCCTGGAGGACCCACCGCTACTGATTGCAAGACTTGCTGCAAAGACCCAGGGGCACCGGCCCGAGGTCAGATGTATAGGCCAAGGCTGGAGTAGGACCAGATAAACCCTCGCACGTCAGGCCACGTGGTCCTGACAAGGGCCTGGGGGCCTTTAGAGGGAAAGATAGCCTTTTCAACAAACGGTGCTGGGAAGACTGGTTTTCCACGTGTCAGAGAGCAAAGCTGGGCCCTTCCTAACACCACGTAAAAACAGACCAAAATGGATCAAAGACTTAAGTGTAAGACCTAGAGTGACAAAACTCTCAGAAGAAAACACAACAAAAGCCCCATGACATTGACCTTGCCAGTGACTTCTTTTTTTTTTTTTTTTTGTCTTTTTTTTGTCTTTTTGCCATTTCTTGGGCTGCTCCCGCAGCACATGGAGGTTCCCAGGCTAGGGGTCCAATCGGAGCTGTAGACACCGGCCTACGCCACAGACACAGCAACGCGAGATCCGAGCCGCGTCTGCAACCTACACCACAGCTCACGGCAACGCCAGATACTTAACCCACTGAGCAAGGGCAGGGATCGAACCCGCAACCTCATGGTTCCCAGTCGCATTCGTTAACCACTGCGCCACGACGGGAACTCCCACCAGTGACTTCTTGAGCAGGACCCCAAAGGCACAGGCAACAGAAGAAAAACTTAGGTGAGTAGAGCGGGGTCTGCGGGCCCGCGCTGGTGCCCGGTCCGCGCTCCTGCCCCTGGGCACAAGCCTCTGCCTCGCCCCCTCCCGTGGGAAAGTGGTTCTCACCTGCGCACAGGGAGGCCGAGGCCCTGTGGGCCCCTTGGCAGCTTGGGGGAGCCCCGCGGGGGTGGAAGCTGCCGGCAGGGGAGCCCACTTCATCAAGACGCGGAACACGGCAGGGTCGCTGTGAATCCCGCAGCGTCAAGCAGGGCAAATACTTGCGGTATTTCCCGCACTGCTATGAGGGTCACGGGGCAGAGCCGGCAGAGCTCTCGGGGAGGGATGGGGACAGGCCCCAGGAGTCCCTCCACGCCTCTGGAAGTTTCCAGGCCTCGTTGCTGCCCTGCCTTTCCACAGGGTCCCCAGGCTCCTGGTTCCCCAGGCTCTCTGTCCCTGGAAAGGAGCAGACTAGGCCCCACAGTGGCCGACTCAGGTCAGCAGTTGCCTGGCACGCAGCCGCGCGTTCCCTTGCGTGTCGCGTGTGTATGGTCTGTGGCTGCGGTTGTGTAGTCGGGAAGCTTCAAGGGACCACGGGGCCCCACACATTGACTTTCTGCCACTTTTAGGCGAGGTCTCCGAGTCCGAGGGGAGGCAGAGTTTGGCAGTGGACCGTGAGCAGCCCCTCGGTGTCTGCAGGGCCGCTCTGGGCGGGGACGGCCATGGCCCGTCCGCAGGCATCGGCCCCCGTCTTCCCCTAAAAGGTCTGAACGGGTGGCAGGTGTGTCGGGTCTGCTCCACAGCAGCAGCAGCCGGGCAGGTGGCCGAGCTGGGTCTGGAACCTCCCCTGAATCTGGAGGCCACCCCCGCACGCCCAGGCAGGTGGCGGGGGAAGAAAGCCAGCTAGACGGTCACTGCTTGCAAAAGGGACTGCTCTTATTTCTTTGATCTTTGTCTAGATCTATCCTGTTTTCTGATAGAGATAAAAATCAAAATTGGGCTGCGTGGGTCCAAAAGGCCCCTGCCTCCCGGTCCTCGGCACAGACCCTTCCAGCTTCTCCGCAAGGCACCAGAGGAGACGCAGAGAAAGCTGCTTCCAGACGGCTGACGCCCTTTCCTTGAAAACAGTGATTCAAACACAAGGAATAAATGAGCACAATGTTTGTGTTCTCTGGACGCGAAGAAATACTCGGTAAGCACATCCTAAAGGCAGACACTGTACAGATTCAGAATTAAATTAAGAAGTGAAATTTTTTGCATGGCTGAAAATATCCCAGGAACAGCCTAGAAAGGAGAGGACTCTGGGGGAGGCAGGATTTCAGCCTCTAGGACACATTACGAGGCCCAGTAGCCCACACTTTGAAGTACACGGAGACCAAGGGAAAGTCGCCCCGAGGCTGCCCCCACCCCGCCCCGCCCACTTGCCGCTGTGGTCCCTTGCACGTCTTTTCAGGGGCTGCATGGGGCCAGCCTGGAGCCCTTGCACTGACCCCTCCGGCAGCCTCAACAAAGCCAGACTCAGCTTTCTCATCCCTGGGGGTGGGGGGTGCCCTGGCCCCACGGGACAGCGGCAAGGGGCTTCTAAGACCCCCTCATGGGCGGCCTTCTTCTCCCAGGTCCCTCCCCGACCCCGGAGATGGGACCACCTCCCAAATAAGCCGCTTGGAAGCTAATCCGGGACTCAGGGTCTAGTCCCGAGGGACTAAACCAAGCCACACCCCCATGAAAAGTGGCTAAAAGGCCACAAAAGGGAAACAAACAGCTAGTAACTATGTGAAAAATGTTTAGGAATCTAGCGTCACAGATTCTCACGGGAGACGTGGACTCTCCAGAGGGTGATAAGGCAGCTGGGACCTACAAGCCTGTGACCTGTCAGCCCCGGCCCTGTCGAGACAGTATTTGGGCAAAATTTATGCACTTGTTAAACCCGCATGGCAGCAATTCCTCTGTCGTTTACGCCAAGAAACTGACTGGATAAATGTGCCGAGAGGCCCAGGTATGCAGCAGTTATGGAGAGCCTGGAGAAAGAACAGCAGCAAACCTGAAGGCCCAGTAACAACAGAGTGTTTATTTAAAACAGCATTGATTTCCACAGTGAAATACCACCTAGCCATTAAAAATGATGACCGCGGAGTTCCCGTCATGGCGCAGTGGTTAACGAATCCGACTAGGAACCATGAGGTTGCGGGTTTGATCCCTAGCCTTGCTCAGTGGGTCAAGGTTCTGGCGTTGCCGTGAGCTGTGGTGTAGGTCACAGATGCGGCTTGGATCCTGCGTTGCTGTGGCTCTGGTGTAGGCTGGCAGCTACAGCTCCGATTAGACCCCTAGCCCGGGAACCTCCATATGCCGCAGGAGCGGCCCAAGAAATGGCAAAAAAAAAAAAAAAATGATGACCGCGTTATCTATTTGTTGCCATGGAAAAACCTTCGTGATCCATACTGGGTGAAAAAAGTGGGATCGTGAAACAGTGTGTAGCTTAGGACCTATTTTTATATGTAGACACTGACAGGTGTAATTTCTGCACAGAACGCCTAGGAAAGCATAGAGCAACCACTGCTCCGACTGCTGTTACTTTGGAACGGTGTCTGGCGAAGATCTTTTTGTTTTTGCCTGTTTTCTCACTTTTCCGTAATAAATATGCATTCGTTGTGTGGTTTGAAAAAATCTGGCACCTGCTCCGGCAAGAGAACAGTTGCTGACTGCCGAATGCTCTGAGAGTTTACATGCTGCTTGCCTCTGCCCTTGCTAATGTTTGGTGGGTGCCCCCAACCCAGAGGTGTGGTCTCCACATCACCGTTCTGACCAGTCAAGGCAGGAGCACGAGAGCCCTGGACGCTCACGTCCGAAGTGGGCCCTGCTCCAACCGGCTAGACCCACGTGGGGGATACTCTCCCCAGGAACAGCTGTGCCTCAGCCTGGGGCCGGGGTCGTCTCTGCACTTCCTCCCCTTGGCTCTGGTGACTTCCTGCTGGCTCCAGTCCCTGTGGCTTCGGCCAGCCCGGGTCATGTCCCCAGGGCCAACCCAGTGGACAGCCTCTTTCCCCCTAGTTCCAGCCAAAGTCCCAGGGAAGATGCTCATTGGCTAGGATTGAGTCACATGCTCATCCTGAGCCAATCATAGTGGCCAAGCACACTGGCCAGCCAGGACCCTGCCCATTCCTGGAGTGGACGAGGTGGGCTCAGCCCAAGAGCACCATGTGGGGTGTTGGGACTTCAGGAGGGGTTCTTGCTGGGTGCCCCACACCAAGGGAAGGTCCTGCTCCGTGCTGACCCCACTGAGCATGCAGAGGCCCTTGTCCTTACACAGTCCGCCAGGAGGGGCGGCTGCTGCTCCCAGCCCCAGAGGGCAGGTGACCGCCAGAGGGCAGAACCCAGCCCCGGCCAGGCCAAAGGAAGGAAAGGAGGTCCGGGAGCAGTGTCTGGGACCCCCAGCCACGGTCAGGCCTTGTTGGGGAGCGGGGCTGGGAGAAGGTGGGAGGATCCTCGGCTCAGGGCTCAGGGAGCCTGGCTGGTGCCCCTGGAGGTCAGGCAGTGCTGGGTCAGGAATGGGATGGATTTCCCACCCACATGGGAAAAGAGCCAGGGGACACTGGACTGTCCATCCCAGAGGAGTCCCAGAATCCTCTTCCCCATACTCCCTGCCCTGTCCAGCCAGCCCAGGATCTCCTGCCACCTCCTGAACCCAGCCAGCTCCACTGGGGGCAGCAGAAAGGTGTCCCGAAATCACAAAGCCACAGCCAATAGCTGGCACCAGCCTGGACACAGTGACCTTGGATACACAGGACATGAAGAACTTGGACTGGACCTGCAGGCAGCCCAGGCTGGGGGGCCGTGGGGAGCCTGCAGCAGGGCGGGATGTGAGGTGTCCTTGCAGAAGGTGATGAGGGATGAAGCCAACAGCGCCCACGAAACTGCCCTGGGAGCAAGAGGGTGCAGAGACGCCTTTATTTTTATCCCTGGTGTCCCGCTGTGCTGAATGCACTCTCTGCATTTTGTGTCTGTGCCTTTCACACCCTCTCGACTTGGCCCAGTGAGGCCAGGCCCTTGCTCTCTGTGTCCTTGCCAATGACATGGGGCCGTTTCATGACTCACTGGGCTGTCTCAGGAACAGATTGACTAGGGCCAGGCCAAGTAGGACCCCAGCAGAGGGTGTGCAGGGACCCGGGGCCTGGCCACCTGAGTGCTGTGAGGTGGGAGCACTGGCAAAGCACTGTTCCCCACAGCAAATGCAGAAAAACGCACAGCTGCAGGTCATGCTTCCTATAGAGCAAGGCTGGCTGTGCATCACGCGTGCACCATGTGACCTGTGCAGCAATGACGGGGGTAAGAGTATTTCTTCCAGGAGCATCCTGACTTTGCCAGCCTCACCCTGGGCATTGGTGCAGAGGTCAGCTGAGGGCAGCCAGGGCTATCCCCTGCCTTCTCTCACCCACACCCCAAGTCCAGGCAGGGAGCCCTCAGCACCAGGCTCTTACAAGCTTGCAGAGGGCTTCTATTTCTGGCAGATCTGGGGACTTGGTTCCCTGCCCGTCACTCCCACTGGAAGCAAAAGTGCTGAATAGAACAGGAACAGTGTTTTCTCAGACACTTGAGGGAGCTGGCAGGTGAGGAGTGAACACGCAGAGGCTGGAGCTGGAGTGCGTGCAGGAGCCTGGGGAGCCAGGTGGAGGAGGTTCAGGGGGGCTGGATCAGTGGAAGCTCCTGGGGGACCCTACCCACAAACAGGCTCATACCCTCCTCACAAGGATGAACCAGAACAGCACCCCAACCTCCTACCCAGGGGACTGCCAGCTCTTAATTTTGTCATTGAGTGGAAGAGAAAATCTGGCACCCCAAATTCACACCGCCCATGGCACCCAATTCACACCGCCCATGGCACCCCAAATTCACACCGCCTGCATGGTCCAAGGCCCAGAATCTCAACTTAAGTGGTTCCAGGCTGGCAGAGACTCTGGTGGGACCCAAGCTCAACCCCACCTCAAGGGGCTGCTACAAGCAAAAGTTGAAGAATCAGAAAATAATGGTAAAAAAATTCACAAAGCACACAGGCAACGAGGTACCACAAATGAGCCCAAACACCACAGGCAGCAGAATATGACCCACAAACACTCTTCCTGTGGGGCTGTCAGGGCAGAATATCCAGTGAGCTAGAAATGCTTTAGTAAATAAAAAGGGGATATAACATATGAATAAAGAGCATGTGACCATAAAAAATGATTAAGCCAAACTGAAAACGGAAATTCTAAAAATGAAAACTGTAATACATGGAGATAAAACTCAATGGATAAAAAGTAAATTAAAAACAAAGAGTCAGTAATCAAGGATAGATTCAACTGCAGTTTGATGTAGTTAAAGGAAGAACTAGTGAAATGGAAGATGGAGCTGGAGAAGTTATCTCTAATCTAGCAAAAACAAAACCATGGAAAACATGAAGAGTATATGATTAAGAGCAAAGGAGCCAGCCAACTTTTGCAGCTAAAACTGAAAAGTAGACTATCTAAGACACCACATGTTGTCTACCAAACAAGATAAAATAAAACAGAATAATAAGAGCAAGGTGAGCTACCTTCAGACTGAGGGCAGTTAAGCAGGCAGATGGCACGACTGATGAGACGCCAGAGACAGAGCACTCACTTCTTAACTTGTAAGGGGAAGGGGCAGCAGGAATGAGTGAGAACAGGATCATTCAAAGATGGCAAGAAAGGAGAGAAGCACAGGGAAAGGGAGGCAGATACCAAGTTTAAAACAAACACACGGTGGGGCGTTGACAACACCAAAAGCCGGCTCTTTGAAGATGGCTGATAGCATGGACAAACCCCTGGCCATCTTGTTCAGGAAGAAGGAGGCGCAAATGACTGGCGTTAGGAATGAGGGCAGAAGACATAACCATAGATAGTTCGCCGATTACAGGCAGATGTTACAAATAATTTTATGCGAAGATATCTAAAAATTTGGATGGGAGTTCCTTCTGTGGCTCAGCAGAAATGAACCTGACTAGTATCATGAGGACACAGGTTCAATCCCTGGCCTCGCTCAGGGGATTAAGGATCCAGAGTTTCCGTGAGCTATGGTGTAGGTCACAGTTGTAGGCTTGGATCTGGCGTTGCTGTGGCTGTGGTGTAGGCCAGAGGCTACAACTTCAATTCAACCCCTAGCCTGGGACCCTCCATATGCGGTGGGTTTGGCCCTAAAAAAAAAAAAAGACAAAAAATAAAAGATAAAAATAAAATTTGGGTAAAGTGGATAGAATTCTAGAAAAACATAACTTAACAAAAGCAAAGAAAGAAGAAATAAATAACCTGAATAGTCCTATGAACATTAGTTAAATTGGATCTGTGGATACGAATCTTTCAAAGAAAACCAAGCCTAGATGGTTTTACTGGCAAATTTTTCCAACATTTAGGAAAGAAATCATTCTAATCTAAAAAAATGATTTCAGAGTATATAAAAAGGATATTTTGGAGTTCCACTTTGGCACAGGGGGTTAAGAATCTGACTGCAGTGGATCAGTTCATCGCAGAGGTGTGGGTTTGCTCCCAAGCCTGGTACAATGTCTTAAAGGGTCTGGTGTGGCCATAGCTGTGGGCATAGGTTGCAGCTGTGGCTTGGATTCAATCCCTGGCCCAGGAACTTCCATATGCTGTAGGTGCAGTCATTTAGGAAAAAAAAAAAGATATTTTTCTAAAAGCCTGTATCATATATCATTATCTTCATGGTAAACTCTTGAAAGCATTCGCTGTAAGGCCATGCAGACGTGCCCACCTCTAGACAACATGGTGCAAGTCCTAGGAAAGGCTCAGAGGGAAGATAAGAAAAGAAGTAAAAGACAGCTTAAATGGAACATTCATTTTCTCAGGCAAACTTGGGCATCCCAGGGCTGGGACTGGGGCTCCAGCCTCATATTTATCCTACGGCACAATCTTCCTCAAACCCTTGGTTGCTAACCCATAGTCCAAGATGGCTGCCTAAGCGCCAGCCATCAGGTTTGTATTCCAGCCAATGGGAGAAACTAAAGGAGAAGGGAGTGTGACTGCTTGCACTTTGGACCTTCTTTGTGAAGCGTATCTACCACTCCAGCTTCTGCTTCACTGGCCAGAGCACCTTATCAGACTCAGCTGTCACCTTGGTTCTGGATGGCCACTGGGGGGAAACAAACAGAGAAAGGGGTCCAGGGCTGCAGGGGGCAAACACTCAGAACTGCGGGGGGAGCCCAGGCATGGGCAGAGCTCATCTGCTGCAGGGAGCCGGGTCATGCTACTGCCATCCAGAGCCGGCCCAGGCTCCAGACCCTCTGGGGGCCGAGGGGAGGAGCAGAGGTGGCCCTTGGTCCTCCACTGGCACTGGAGCAATGTGGCTAGAATTGATGGGTGTAGCCTCTGGCCCGGTTTGCAAGCCACCCCATGATCTTACTCATTGCAGTGCCGCTGAGAGAGAAGACGTTTCCAACCGCTGTTTTGCTGCCTGGATCCATGTGTTGGCAGGAGGGCTTTTAGCAAATGTGCAGGGCATAGTTGCACCTGTCGTAATTGCAGCAAGCGTATTTTTTTGGCTTAACAACTCGGGAGCAACCTGACTGTGCAGCCCCAGAGCCCAAAGGTGCCGTCAGAGCCTGGCACTGGTGGCAGGTGCCTCCGGTCCAGACAGCGCCCCATCAGGGGGCCCAAAGCAGAGGTCTTGGGTGTTTAAGTTGCCTGCCAGACAAAGCGCCACGGGAGCGCTGGCCTTGCCTTTGGCCATGAGCGTGTGAGGTCTGCGAGCTGCTGCAGAGGAGAGCAGGCCCCAGGGGCACCTGGAGGGAGGGTGAGCTCCGGGAGCTGCTCTGGCCCAGCTTTCACCTTCCACTTGGGGCCGAAGCTGGCTGGCCCCACCCCACTTGGGATGTGACATTTCAGAAGCCTGCAGCCCTCGGGCACAGCCTCCTCCTGAAGCCCCTGTGGCCCCCGGAAAATCCCGGCCCCAGCTTCCATCAGAGCCCACCCCCGCCAGGGTCCTCTTCTCCGACGCTTGACCTCAGAGCTGGGCTCCCCACCAACCCAGGTCTGGAGGAAAAGGCCCCAGGCAGGGCCTGGGGGCAGGGTGGAGGCTCCACGGCTTAGGGTCACTTGGTATTTGCGGGGCCTCAGGACCCAGTATTGAAAACAGGGTCCACTATGAGCCAGCGTTAGGTAGCCTGCCCCCGCCACCCACCCCATGTTGAGGCCAGGCAGCATCTGGTCCCTGCTGGGGGACACACCCCTCATCCCCAAGAATAGGTGTGATGGGCGGCTTCTTGTCATCGAGTGTGACCTGGCCACAAGGACCTTCTCGTCATTGGCCCTGGAGCCCCCTCCCCCGGATGGACGCATTTGGGGGGGCCTGGGACGGGGTGCCTCTGGTGCCCCTGGCCTCCCGCTGTCCCCTCTGTGGAATGAGGCCCAGATAGGCACAAAGGACGGCATGTGACAGCTCAGGAAATGGCCCTAATGAGGGCTGGGGGACAAAGGTGGCATTCAGCGCATCCTGGACAGCAGGTCCTTCCCAGCCCGCGGGCAGCAGGCAGTCCTGAGTCCCTGGTTTTCCAGGCACCCCCCGCAACCCCCGCCAAGCCTGAGTTTAATCAACGGGCCTCCGCACGGCCAAGGCCGGTCCCCTCACCCGCCTGACCTGCTCTTGGCTGGAGGGGTCCGTTCCCACGAGGCTGTCGGGACCCCCGCCTGGCTCTTCTGCCTCTCTGTCGTGTCTTCCACGTAAACTGGCAAAATCAAATAAATGGTGAGTTTCTGTGACTTTGGCAACTCTTGCTCCATTTGAAACAGTTTAAATGAGCCAAGAACCAAGAAAGGGCAAAAGCGCAATCGATGTGCAAAGAAACATTCGTTCCAGTTTAGTCCGTGAAGCCTGACAGTGAGTGAAGGAAAGTGCGCCCGCTACTCCCTCCGGTTCGGAAACTAGCCGAGCTACTTAGGAGTTGCAAAGGGCGCACCCCAAAGCATGGCTGATACGCCCCCCAGAGTCCGTCTCCTGCATCCTGCAGTGATTCCTGACTCCTGCAGTTTTGGCGTTAACACGTCTCGTGCTCTAGCTGGCATGTGAGCCCCTGGAGTCCCGTCTAAGTGCAGGTTCTGGTTCTGGCCCAGGGACCAGGCGGGAGGGGCTGCCTTTCTGAGCAGCTCCCCAGGTGCTGGGCTTGCAGTAAGGCCACCCGGAGCAGCGGGGTCTCTGTCCAGGGGCCTGGGAGCCCCTTCCTGTCCGGGGGTGTCATCAGAGCCAGCAGGAAGGGATGATGCTGGAGGAGCCTGCCGCCCCCGTCCCAGGCGCAGGTGGCCGCGTCCCCAGTGAGGACCCTGGCAGAGGCCACGGGACGCCGTGGGAAAACAGTGCGCTTCCTGGCAGATTGAAAATAACGCTGCTGGCTGTAGAAACCACGGGAACCCCAAGAAGATCTAAAAAGGAGAAGCCACAGGGCTGTTGGCAGCCTTTGGTTCACCTTTATGTGACTTTTGCTCCGATGCTTCTTCCCCCGGGGTAAAGCCCACTGCGTGTGCCCGGGATACGAACACACCCCGCTTCATTTCAATGTCATTGGCAGCAACATGGACGGAGCAGAGACGCTCATGCTAAGTGAAGTGAAGTCCAAAAGAGAAAGACAAATGCCACATGATGTCACTCATATCTGGAATCTGATGTACGGCGCTAAAGAGCCTGTGTGTAGACAAGAATCCAGCACAAGGACTTGGAGAAGAGACTGGTGGCTGCCAAGGCGAAGGCGCGGGAGTCGGGGTTGGCAGGTACGAATCATTACATTTAGGATGGATGAGCAGTGAGGTCCTGCTGTGCAGCGCTGGGAACTCTGTCTAGTTACTCGCGACGGGACACGGTGGGGGAGAATGTGAGGAAAAGAATGTGTATGTGTGTATCACTGGGTCACTTTGCTGCACAGCAGACATGGACAGAACATGGCAACTCAGCTATAATAGAAAAAATAAAAATCTTTAAAAAATGAAATAAAATAAAATTCTGTCTAGAAGCTGGGGCCCTCCAGGCGGGTGCACCTACAGGGGCCGGGGTGGCGCTGAGTGTGCCCAGGGGGCCCGGGAGAGGAGCAGAAAGGAAAGCAACTGTTTCTCTGAGGACCAGCTACCTGGGCCCACGGGTGGGCATCCTCTCGTGCCCTCTGGTCTCCAAGGACCCACAGGAAACCTGGGGTTCTGCTGCCCTGAGACCCTGAGGCCGTGGGACCCAGAAACCAGACTCTGCCCACCTCATACGTATCAGCCGCTCAGAGGTCAGAGTTCAGGGTCGCCCTGGACGCAGTGCTTGCTCCTGGACCTCTGGGCTTTCCGGGTTTTCTGGAGCTGGGAGGAGAGAGGGAGGGTCAGGAAGGGACGGGGTCGGGGGCTGAGGCCGGCTAAAGGAGGGGCTGGGAGAGAGGGAGACCCGTTCACGGGTGGCGGGTGGTGCAGCCGCCAGGGACCAGAGCCTCCTTTGCTGTCACGGGCCGGCAGACCTCCTCGCGTCCGCTGGCCTGGAAAGGAGGCCGGGGCCAGGCCAGAGGGCTGCGCGGAGCCGCGGCCGGAGGCTGGCTGCCTGGCTGGAAGCGCTTGCTGCTCTGACTCACACCTGTATTTTTAGCAGAAGACAGCCGCTCCAAGGCCGCGTCGGGAGAGATTACATCTCGGCCCAGGCCCCGGCCTCCCGCAGCCACTGAGGCAGGCAATTTGCGCCACTTCCTGCCGGCTGTTCGGGACACAGGGCACCTGCCCATCGCTGTTGGGAAGAGCATGCCAGCCCAGCGGGCAGGTCAGCACCCAGACACTGGCTGCCTGGCGGGGAGGCCGGGTGGGGCAGGGGGTGAGGGATGCAGAGACAGGCAGGCTGGCCGGGTCTATACCGGGTGGGAGCTGCAGCCCCTCGTGTGCAGTCACCCTGTGCCCAGGGGTGTCGACAGAGGCCATCTGTCCTGGGGGGTGGGCCTGCGCACCCCTGGGACGGGAGGAAGTGGGGGACAGCAGCCCAGGAAGGGCTCTGTTGGCCTCAGCCCCTGGATGTGCAGTTTTTACAAATGAAGAGCCAGAGGAGGGGACAGCGGCCTCCCCAGGGGTCAGACACGGGTGGGTCAGCGAGGTCTCAGCTTCTCCCCAACCCCTGGGTTCTGCGCAGTGACGAGGAGCAAAGAGCCAGCCGGTGAGAGGAAGGCCCAGGGTGGCCGCCAGGTCGGGGTTGGCGCGGCGGCGGGGCCGGAGCAGGAAGGGCTTCGGATCCAGAGCACCCCCTCCCTCTCTGCGTCCTGCCACCAAGAGGGAGCATCTGGAGTGGCCGCTGCCCCAGCTGCCTCCAGCTGCTGGCTGTGGACCCCGTTAGGCCCGGGTTGGCCAGGCTCCTGCCTCTGCTCTGCCCCCACCCACCCGGTGCCCCCACGGCCACCTTCCAGCAAGGCCAGCAGGCCCTCTGGGATGGGTGGTGACAGGTGACACCTGTGGCCCCAGCATGACACCCTCACGACCGTGAACACCACCCCGGAAGTACCTGGGAGGAAGGAGAAGCCCTGAGATCAGAAGGAAAGGGTGACGGTGCCTGGTCCTGGAGGGTTTGCCTCTGGCTCAGAGGGAGCACGAAGCCCCGCCTCCCAGCAGCAGCTCAGCGGGGTCGGAGGTCACCAGGGCTAAGCGCTGACCCTGACCCTGACCCCGACCTTCACGCAGCTGCCCAGAGGTCATGCGGTCATGTGGCAGGGCCCTGGAAGAGACCCGAGGGCTGGAGATGGAGAAGAGATGAGACCATCTCAGCCCGGCCTTGCCAGCACCCCACGCGGCCTGTCCCCTCTGTGTCTGGGTCCAGGACCCACAGAAGCGACTGTGCCCACTAAGAGCCTGGCTATGGCTCTGGTCACTGGCCTTACCTGGGAGAGAGAGAGTCCACAGGCCCAGAAGCTCCTGCAGCCCAATCTCCAGGCTTGGTTTGTGCCCATGTGGGGGCTGGCTGCCTGCAGTCCCAGGGGGACGTGGCCACAGGCTTATGGCCCCTGCCCTGGGCCAGCTGTCCCCCTCTGGCCAGCTGTCCCTTCCAGCCCAACTGCCCCCCTCCAGCCAGCTGCCCCCTCCAGCCAGCTACCCCCTCCAGCCAGCTGTCCCTCTACTGCCAGCTACCCCCTCCAGTCAGCTGTCCCCATACTGCCAGCTGTCCCCTCCAGTCAGCTGTCCCCATACTGCCAGCTGTCCCTCTCCAGCCAGCTGTCCCTTCTGGTGTTGTCCCCTCTGGCCAGCTGCTCCCTCCAGCCAGTCTCCCCCTACTGCCAGCTGTCCCTTCCAGCCAGCTGTCCCCTCTGGGGTTGTCCCCTCTGGCCAGCTGTCCCCTCCAGCCATCTGTCCCTTCCGGCCAGCTGCCCCCCTCTGGGGCCGGCTTGCTCTGGCCTGTGGACCCTGCACCACGGAGGTGCCCCCTCCTCCCAGGTACGTTTCAGGAGGCCCCTGCTCCATGGAGCCCTCCCCGGGGCTGCTGCAGAGGGTCCTGACGTGCCAAGAAGCGTCCTCCAAGATTCATGTGCATCCTTTAGAACGCGCACCACGCCTCCCCAGGCGCGTTTTATATCCGAATGTCGGTATGTACCTGAAAGCACTGAAGCCCCGGGGTTACCGGGTTTGAGACTGGCTATGTCTGAGCAGGACCCGAGGCCAAAGCTGTAGCACTCGTGGGACCTGTTTGGAAATTTCTCTAAAGCAATATTTTTTATTTTTTTATTTTTTGGTGGCATGCGGAAGTTCCCCGGCCAGGGATCAAACCTGCGCCACAGCAGTGACAATGCCGGGTCCTTAACCGCTAGGCCTCCGGGGAGCTCCCTGGCGCACAATTTGAGGGCCACGGTAGGAACGCCCTGTCAGGTGAGGAGACAGGTTAGCACCTGCCATTCTAGGTTCAGGGCTGCTGGGGGGCTTGGGGTGACCTTCCCCAAGTGGCGGAACCAGGGCCCCTACTGAACCCCTCTGCTCCCCTTCCTGCAGGATTTATGGGGTCCTCATGCTCCCCCGTCGCCCTGGGCCATGGGTGTGTTCTAGAAACATGGAGTGATTACTCCCACGGGACAGGCCTTTCCTGCTCCCACCAGGGGCCCCTTCCTGTTCCTTTGAGCGATTTCACTAAGAGCCGGGGGGGCATCAAGCT
This sequence comes from Sus scrofa, assembly GCF_054392235.1. Lineage (NCBI taxonomy): Eukaryota > Metazoa > Chordata > Mammalia > Artiodactyla > Suidae > Sus > Sus scrofa. The sequence goes on from NC_139395.1 coordinate 223,000,584, forward strand.
GTGCTCACATCCCCGTCGTGAGCGGAGAACCCGTCTAGTCTTCATGCTTCCACCATGAGGTCTGCAGATGCCAGCACGTCATGTTCCAGGGCTCAGGGAGGCGCCGAGGCCCCCGGGAGTGAGGGAGGGACTCAGGTCCAGGCCAGGTCAGGGCCCGAGCTGGAGCGGGCTCCCTTCGCGGGCGGAGACGCTGTGAGCAGGAGCGGCAGTTTTCCGGAGGTCACGGGCAGCGCAGGGCCGTCCCCACATGGCTGTGTGGGAGCAGGGATTTATTTTCCTGTCTGAGCCTTGCTCTGCAGTGGCGTTTGCAGCCATGGAAGTTCTTGGCCGGGACATGAGTGTCTTCGGAGACATTGGGGTTGCACTTTTATTTTTAGCTTTAGGAATGCGACACTTGATATTATTTGGGTTTTTTAAGATGGGCCAACTTTAAGATGAGAACTATGTCTCTTAACCCTATGCCGGTCCTGGAACCTTCCCATCTGAAAGAGAGGGCCTTGGCTCCACCCTGGAGAAGGCCAGCTGTTCCTGCTCTGTTTCTGGGGAGACTTCTGGTCCCCCATGTGCCCCAGGTCCACACCTCTGGCAGGAGGAACCAGGCCCTGGCGGGCCGGAAAGCATCCCCCCTCTAAGCTGGTGCAGGAGCCGTGTTCTCAGGCCAGGAGACAGTTCCCCGCTGGGGGGGCCTCTCTGTGGGTGGTGACCCCCATCCCAGGGCCAGGGGTTGCAGACGCAGGAAGCCACCCCGCATGTGCCATCACTGACAGCAGCAGGGAGTCCTCAGCGGCTGTGCGTCTCTTTGGGATGCCCGGTGTGCCCAGCGTGCCCAGGGGAGCGCTGCTTCCCTGGGGGAGGGGGTCATAGCCCCGGTTCCTTCCCTGCCTGTTGCAGGGCGGGGGGTGGGGTCCCACAGCCGGGAACAGCCGAGCTGGGACCCGGGTGCCGTGGAGTCAGACAGATCCCTGCCCTCAGCACCCCCACACCTCCGCCTGAGGGGTCCCCGCCGGCTCCCTTCATCCCAACCCCAAAGGCCCACCCCCCAGACTTCGCCACTTCAGAGCAGAGCTGGCAGGAGACACGGCCCGGGATGTGGGGACCTTGGTTGGAGCCTCAGTTCTGCGCCAACGACCGTCCTGGGCCCCCGCCCTCTGAGAACAGCCCTGCGAGGACGAGATGAGGTAAAGGAAGCCCCCCGCCCCCCGCCTCCGTCTGGACAGCTGGACGTGACCGGCCGTCTGGAGAAGCTCTGTCTCCCGGACAAAAGGGCCGTGAAGACTGCAGGCCTCTCTGCTCGGCCTGGCGGGGCTGGGCCTCCTTGGGGTGGGGTGGGGGGCCCTCCGTGAGGTTGGAGCTGGTGCTTCTCCTTCGATCCTGAACTGCGTCCCTGCGTCTCTGCATTTATCTCTGTAACAGCTTCATTTTTTCCATTTTGCAGGGCTATTTTCTGACGGGAGGCGAAGGCCTTTCCAGCATGAGAGGAGTGTGTGCCTGACACCGGGTTCACAGAGGACCCAGACCTGGCGAAGCCCCCGGAGGGCAGCCGGGCCCCCATCAGGGCCCTGGGGGCGGGGGACCCGGGGGCTGCCCAGGGAGGGGCTTCCTGGCCCTGGCCTGGCCTGGCCTGCTGAAACCACGGCCTCTCCGTGACTCCTTGTTCTGGTTCACCCGCGAGGCCACCACCCCTGCCAAGGTGTCACTCCCACGTGTCCCTGAGTCCCACGGCCCCGCAGGAGAGGTCACGTAAATGCTGGCCGCACTGAGCGTGCGATGAGCAGATGGCCCTGGGCACCTCATGGGCAGGATGCGGCCGCGTGGGCATTAACCACACTGAGGAGGGGCTGGGGGACCCTCTGAGGGGCGGGGGCAGCAGCCCCGATGCCTCAGGACAGGAGGTTCTGAAGGCCTCAGACAGGCTTCTCCTGGCTTGCAGGATGCCATCCTGCTGGCACAAGGGGCTCGACGCCCCAGTCAGGGGTCAGTGGCCCGTCTCTGCCTCCCAGTGCTTTGGAAGCCAGCTGGGGCTTTGGGGTGAGGCTAGGTTTGGCATGGTCCTTCCTCTTCTGCTTCTCCGGGTTTCCCACATTTCCCATAATATTTGCACAATCTTGAAAGCTGATTTTTGAAAACGATTTTTGCTTTTTCCGTTAGAGTTGGTTTACAGTGTTCCGTCAACTTTCTACTGTACAGCAGGGTGCCCGGTCACACACACACACACACACACACACACACACACACATTCTTTTTCTCACATTATCCTCCCTCCTGCTCCCTCGCAAGTGACTAGATACAGTTCCCAGTGCTATACGGCAGGATCTCGTTGCTTATGCATTGAAAGCTAATTTTTAAATGTCTGCAGCAAGTCTGAAGACCGCACATCCGTGCATTCACGTGGCCAGCCCTGTTTGTGAAGGGGCCACGGATCCCGCCCGCCACAGACCCGCTGGGATGTGCTCATCTGAACCGCGCCCCCCCCAACACCCCACCCCAGTGGGACTTGAACGTCCCACTATGACCACGTGCTGCTCTTCAAGTCTGCGCTCCCCCGCCCTCTGCCAGGCTCCTCTGATTTCCTGTCTCAAACTTGAAACAGCCCCTTCTCCAAGAAGTCCTGGCTGCTCAGAGTGAGAAGTGGCGCAGCGAGGTCACGGTTTGGCGCGAGGTGTGCTCATTGCTGCGAGAGCGCCATCGTTTCCAAGCTTTTCCAGTGGACAGATTTGGGAAAGAAACACATTCAAGAGGAAAAAGCAGGACCCCCACTACTCACTCACCTTCGTTGGTAAGGAGCCTGTACTTCGCTCCAGCGGCCTCGCCCAGGGCTCTCTGGCATCTCTTGTCTTGACACAAAAGTCTTGGTTGTTACCAGCGGGAACTTAGTTCTTCATTTGTTTCCTCCCACAGTTTATCTAAATAGTTTCAAAATAACAGCACAGACGATATTAGCAACATGAGTTCCCAGTGCATATTAAGGCTTCTGCGTGATGCTTTGGGTCCTAAAAATATGTATTTTAAAATCTCTTCAAGTCATATATTTTGAAGTCATTTACTAACTACACATTTGTTTCTAGTTTTTAAATATGTTTTTGGGATTGATCTGACTTGTCATTTAACTGTCTTGAAAAGCTATAAAAGATAATCGCATGGTCTCCAGTTAACACTGTGTGACCAGAAGCACATTCCAGATGCCTCTCTTCCACCCCTGCCCCTCCCTCCCCCTCTTCACCTATCAGGCAAATATTCACCTGCTGGCTTTTGGCTTATCTTCCATTGTTTCTTCTTGAAAATGTAAGCAGAATAAACATTTGCTGAATTTTTATTTTGAAAATCACATTTCAAGAGCTCTCCCTTTCTTACACCAAAGGGAGCCCTGCTTGTTGTCCTTCTATATGACACCCCGTCATGGGGACCCTTCCAGAGATGACCCAGAGGGGAAGACACAGACTGACCAGGAGGCTCAGCTCCTCTACTAACCCCTTGACCACAGCATCCCTGACAACTGCCCCTGACCATAGCATCCCTGACAACTGCCCCTGACAACAGCATCCCTGACAACTGCTCCTGACAACAGTCCCCAACAAGAGCATCCCTGACAACTGCCCTTGACAACAGCATCCCTGACAATTGCCCTTGACAACAGTCCCCAACAACAGCATCCCTGACCACTGCCCTTGACAACAACATCCCTGACAACTGCCCTTGACCACAGCATCCCTGACAACTGCCCCTGACAACAGCATCCCTGACAACTGCCCTTGACAACAGCATCCCTGACAACAGTCCCCTGACAACAGCATCCCTGACAACTGCCCTTGACAACAGCATCCCTGACAACTGTCCCTGACAACAGCGTCCCTGACCACAGCATCCCTGACAACTGACCCTGACAACAGCATCCCTGACAACTGCCCTTGACAATAGCATCCCTGACCACTGCCCCTGACAACAGGCCCTAATAATAGCATCCCTAACAACAGCCCCCTGACCATAGCACCCCCCTCCCAACAGCCACAGGACAACAGCCCCTCAATAACAGCCCCTGGACTTCTCCTCTGTGAGTTGCCATTTTTTGTGTGTTCCCACCACAGAGGTAGGCACATGAGAGGGCCTCAGTATATATCTTTGGGACTGAATTTTAAATAATCAACCTCTAATACCCCTGAAGATTACAGGATAATTGGACACCCAGAGCATGAGCGCAGTGGTGCCTGAGGCTGCTTGTTGGCAGAGTCACAGTTAAATCAAGCTCTTCCTTCTCGACTCTTCCGAGTTGCCCCCAGGCTGTTGGCAATAGGGCCCAGGTTCTCATAGATACTTAACAGTTTAGAGCTGGAAGAACTTTGGAAACCAGAGTTGCCATTGGAAAGGGTCCATGGTGACACCACACCTACAGCAAGAACAGGATTCTTTGAAGAAAACAAAATGAAACTAAAGAAACAATTGGAGAAGAAGCCAGAGTTCTTGAAACGTGATGTTCAAAATAAAAATTCCGTGGAAGGACAGAAGGGGAAGAGAAAGACATTTTCTAAAATGCAGAGAATGTAGGTGAAAATGTGGATGAATTTGGGACTAATTAAGAAGCATGGAGGCTCAACCCCAGGACACTGAAACCCACCTAAGAGAAGTTCCAGAATGAGGAAACAGAAAACTGGGGGCAGAAAATACTGAAAGAATTAATAGAAGAAAATGTCCCAGAGCTGAAGAAAGGCCACAGGGTCCCGAACAAGCCAAGGACAGAACATCCGCCCTGAGCGCTGGCTCAGATGTGGCAGTACTGGCACAGAGAGAAGGGTCTAAGAGCTGAGCAGGAGAAGGATCACGCTGCCTGCAAAGGAACAGAATCACATGGGCGCGGGGGCACTGGTGTTAGATTTCTACGGAAGGGCCTTGGAGTTTCCGCTGACCCATGATTCAGAACCTAGAATTCTATACCCAGCCAAACAGTCCATCAAGGCTGACAGCAAAGCAGAGCTGCCTTGGGACCTGCAAGAGCTCAGGACACACGCTTCCCTTCTGAGCTGAGACAAGGTTTGGAAGGAAGAGGAAGATGCGGGACTGAGGGAAAGTGACCTCCACCAAGAGCTTGGAGAGATCGCTGGTGACTGGCCCAGGTCCAGAGGCACCCGTCCAGGTCAGAGCCCCTCGGAGGTAGGTCTCTGATGCAACAGAATAATTAAGGAGCGAATGAGCTGCGGGGAAAACGTGTATTTCGTCATCAAGAAGAAAGAACGCAATCAGAAACTCCAAGATAAACACACCGTGTGCGATCGAGCGGACACCCAGCTGTGCAGGAAGCCAGCGGGACAGCAGCGCGGGCAGAGGACGTGCAGGGTGAGGGCTCCCACCTGCCTGCTGCCTCCGAGGCACCCGCTTGTCGCCAGACCCCGTTCCCTCTCCGTAGACTCGGAGCACAGCGTGGGAGGGGGGCTGGCAGGGAGGGTGGGGCCGGCCCTCACTGTGACACTGGGAAGCAGGACACCGGGAACCCGCTTGCAGAAGGCAACAGACACTGAGGCTGAAGAAAGAAAGTGCAAAGTAAAGAAAAACTCTGCTTTGGCCCTTTCCTCATCATTCAGTTGTAAATCCCTTTTCTGCGTTGATGAGTGAAGCTGGAGATTAAGTATCATTTCTGGTCCAGGGAGGGAAGCAAAGCACGCCTGTGGGAGGTGGTCGGGCTGGGGAGGCTCCTAACAGGATGGAAGATAAACGAGATGTGGGCCCTGCACTCCAGGCCCTCAGAGTCAGGGCCAGGCTGTGCTCCAGCCATGCTCCGCAGCGGGGGCCTCGTGGGGGGGCAGAGGGCTCACGCGTAGAGCCCCTTGGGGTCGGAGAAGTAGGGACCTCTGCCCTCCTTCCCTGCGCCCTCCCTCCTGCCCTGATCCTACACTTGAGCCAAAACACCAGCACGTTTGCAGCCCAGGACAGGGCTGCTTTTTGTCTCCTTTCTGCTACAGAAGTTTGCACCAAGCTTAGCGCACTGAGGATGCGGTGACAGCGCCAAAACCTGAAATGCAAAGCAGAGGTTTATACTTCTTGACATAAAAGGGAGGGTAAGTAGCGTAAACCCTGGAAACGCAAAAGTACTGCTGTAGCTGATGGCTGGGGAGGGAGGGGGAGAGAGGGGAGGAGGGGGAGGGGGGAGGAAGGGGAAGGGAGAGGAGGGGAAGGGGAGGAGGGGAGGGGGAAGGGGGAGGAGGGGAGGGGGAGGGGAGGAGGGGAGGGGGAGGAGGGGAGGGGGAGGGGAGGAGGGGAGGGGGAAGGCGGAGGAGGGAGAGAGGGAGGGGAGGGGGAAGGCGGAGGAGGGAGAGAGGGAGGGGAGGGGGAAGGCGGAGGAGGGAGGGAGGGAGGGGAGGAGGCAGAGGAAGGAGGCAGGGCGGCCAACCCCCTCCTCATCACCATGCCAAGGAGCTGAAAGGATGCCCACGGTGGCCTGGACCTAAAGCCCTGTGTCTCCTGGGGCTGCTAAAGCCAGCACGTTCCCCTTCTCTTCCTGGAAATCACCCGAATGCAACCAGCTTGAGAAACACGTAGGCAAACTCCGTTTCCTGCGAGCTGAGAACAGGGCCTCCCTCGGCAGAAGCGCAGGCTCCTGGAGCCCCGCGTGTGCAGGAGGGGAGAAAACTGAGGAGCTGGAGGCGACAGAGGGGCTTCAGGGCACTTGGGGGGTGAGGCACCAGGCGGGGCGGGGCAGCTGAAAAGCGGACGGGGTGCCGCGTGCTGAGGGGCGCAGACCTGGGCAGGGTCTCCCACGGTGGGGGCGGAACAGGTGCGCAGGAGCGGCCGCGGTCATTTCTAGAAAGAAGAGTGCTGAAGCCTCAGCGCGTGCAGGGCGTGCAGGGCGCAACGCGCGTGATGAGCTGGAAGGGGAACTAGACCCCACACCCGGGGAACCGGGTCTGTGCTGCGACAGGAACTCACGGCCACAGGGGAGCCTGGTAGGTGAGCCGCCAGGAAAAAAGCTAGTGCATTTATGCATCAGCCAGTCCAGCAGGACAGATTACAATTGGCTCAAATATTTACTGGTTTAAAAAGAACATCCTGAGACGCAGGGCGGGGAGTCGCCCCTGACGGTGGGAGGCAGTCGTCCGTCCTGCCTTTACCTTCCGCCGGCCTGGGAGTCGGACGCTGGCCAGGAAAACCCCATGAGAGGCCCTGAGCGCAGGAGAGCTGTGAGCCCATCTTTCACGCACAGTCCCAGTTGGCCGAAGCATCGTCATTGCATCCTTCGGGGAGCGCTTCTCGGTACTGGAAACACGCTTGAGGTGGTTGTGCGGCCGCTTTGTTTTTGTAACTGCCGTCAATTTAACAGTATGTTAATGCTATACTTGGTAGCGTAACCAAATGCCTCGTCTCAAAGAAGTTCACTAGGCTACAAGGTAACCAGGTTTTTGAAATGCTGTATCTACTGGCTTCTGTCTCCTTTCTCCTGGCCTGTAACTGGGAGGAGCACAGCTGACACAGCTGGTGTGGGGACCCCTTTCACCTGCAGCTGTGTTGTCTACTTTCGCTGTTGCACCTTGTACCTTGCAAACTGTAAAGCAAGGCTGGGAGGTTTCGGTAGAATTGGGGTTTTACTCCCATTTGGGAGGACGGTGGCCAGATCACGGCAGTTTCTACTTTTGCAGCACGTGGCCTGGAGCCTTGCGTGTCCCACTCGACTGGGGGGCCGTGGCAGGACTCTCCCGCACGCTTGCAGGCGCCTTTGGCCACGTGGCAGGCCTTCTCAGTTCATCGCTCCAGACGTGCTGGAGCAGAAAGGACAATGGATTGGAGCAAAGAAAGAAGATACTTCCTGCTGCAGATTCCATAAAACTCTGTATATGGGCTAAGCCAGGCCGTTCCACTTAACAACACTGCTTTTTCCTGTGATTACAGCAGGATGTGATTGTGGCTTTTTCAACTATGAAACCCCCGAGAGAGGGTACCTTCTAGTTGAAAGAGAGTGCCAAAAAGTTAATACATAAATAAAGTAAACTCTTAACAGGTTTTTTATTTTTATTTATGTATTTATTTCCGGCCATGCCCATGACATGAGGAAACGCCCAGGCCAAGGATAGAACTCTCACCACAGCAGTAGTCAGAGCCACAAAAGTAACAATGCCAGGTCCTTAACCCACCGAACCGCCAGGAAACTCCAAAAGTTTTTTTCTTTTTTTCTTTTTAATGAGGGAATTCTTTAAAACTTCAGAAGGGAAAATGCCTTTTAAACTGTGACATAAAACCCAGAAGCTCTGAACAGCTGATAAATTTGACTACATAAAAATAAAAGAATTTCTGCACAGCCTACGCTCTCAAGATACTGGCATTGGCAAGAGTATACGGGCTGTGAGGGGGAGGGGAACCCTGCAAACGCGTCTGCTCTGAAGAGGGATTAGGTTCCCACTGTGGCTCAGCAGGTTAAGAATCCAACTAGTATCCCTGAGGTTGTGGGCTTGACCCCTGACCTTGCTCAGTGGGTTAAGGATCTGGCGTTGCTGTGGCTGCAGTGTGGGCCAGCAGCTCTAGCTCCAATTCGATCCCTAGCCTGGGAACTTCCATAGGCTGCAGGTGCAGCCTTAAAAATAAAATAAAGTGACATTACTGTTATTTTTAAAAGAACTTGAAGTGTAAAACTCTGGTTAGGGTTAGGGGGCCACCCCCAGAGGGACGGGCAGAGCTGGGAGGGGCTGGGGCACGTGGGAGCGAGGGCGAGGGCGGTTTTCTGGTTTGTGCACTTTTTTTTTTTTTTTTTTGGTCTTTTGTCTTTTTAGGGCCACACCCGCTGCATATGGAGATTCCCAGACTAGGGGTCTACAGCTGCCGATCTACACCACAGCCACAGCAACGCCAGATCCGAGCCGCGTCTGCGACCCACACCACAGCTCACGGCAACACTGGATCCCTAACCCACGGAGCGAGGCCAGGATCGGACCCGCAGCCTCGGGGTTCCTCGTCGGATTCATGTCCGCTGCGCCACGACGGGAACTCCCTCGTTTGTGCACTTTGAATTTATGGTTGGAATATTTACGACTGCTTTCACAAATTTTTAAACTCCCGTTTTGGCTCTTGTAAATGGGAAGACGTAAATGAGGTGGAAAGAGAGTTTTATCAGAAAATCGAGGTTTAGACACAACATTGTAAATCAACTATACTTCAGTAAAAAATTACTTTTTAAAGTTAAAAAGTGAAAAAGAAGAAAATAGGGCTTAGGAATAGTATTTGAGACACACTGTTGGCAGCAGAAGAACGGGGGCCCTTCCTTCACCAGGTGGGGCCCAAGGCCTCGTCCCAATGCTGGGGTCACCCTGGGGTCCCCAGGGGCCCTGCAGGTGGGGGGAGGAGGCTGGCCCACGAAGCTCCTGCTTATCTGATTTATATGGTGAGTTAAGACTTTATTGGAGAAAAGGCAGTTTTATTGACGTAGAGTCGATTGATAAGGTTATAGTCTTTGCTGCTGTTCGAGAAAGCGATTCCGTTTCACGCACACACACCCGCTCTCTTCAGATGGGAAGACACGTTCCACCAGGCAGGGACACAAAATCGGGAAGCCGCGCCTGTGGGCCCACAGTCAGGCTCAGCTCGGGAGCCCGACGCGGTGCAAGCGGCCCGGGGCAGAGTCAGGAGGGTTCCTGGCTTTCTGTTTTCACGGTGGAGCCACGGAGAGCAGAGCTGGGACCCCGCGCCCCCTGCGCCCCCCGCGCCCCCCGAGCCCAGGTCCCTGCGTGTGGAGCTGAGAGCAGAGAGGAAGGGGAGACCGGCCCTGGCTGGTATCAGGCTCTACAAGGTTTACTTTCAGCCCGCAGCTCTCTGTCTCCATTCGCATTTTACAGCTTAACTGAATGACTTTCACTCATTTTTAAGTTTACTTATGGTGATGGATCCCTTCCTCGCTGCTTTAAAAGCGGCTTTGAGGGTTTTGCTATTTTGCCCACAGATAAATCAAAAGCAGCTGAGACTCAAGCCTCGACCTTTTCCTTTGGCTTCCTCGAAGCGCCCCCCCCCCAGGCTGCTTCCCTCCCCCCCCCCCCCGCTGCTCCCCACCCCCCCACCCTCCCCCCGCCGCCACCGCCCCGCCTCGGCCCCGCGATTCTGGGAAGTAAAAGAGAAAACAACAGCATCGTAAGTCACTGGAAAATCACTTGGGCTCAGCGAGTTCGGACCTCACCCGAGTTTAGAGCGACTTGGGACCTGCTGGGCCCTCCCGAGGACCCGCCACCGGCGTGGGCGGGTGTCCGGGGACAGGGGACAGGGCGAAGGACACAGAGCCCCGCCCTCGCAGCCTCCCTGCCCTTTCCCCCAGCTCCGCTGGAGGAGAGAGAAGAGAGGAGAATCCAGCCAGGCCCTGGGCCCCCGGACCAGCCCCTGGGGACCGTCACGGGAACATCCTGTCACCTCGCAGGATGCCAGGAGGGCTGGTGGGCACCCAGTGGGGCTGGTGCCAGGGCACAGGCGGTGGGGTCAGGGAGGCACCTGCCTCCTTGCTCTCTGCTCCTACTTTGCACGGCCTGACTCTTTGCGTCTCACTTGATCTCATAAATATTGCATTAGAATCTTTGAGTCCTGGGTGGTTAGGAGTTCCCTAATGTTTTGAACCTCTGCCTCAGCCTAGCACAGGCCCCAGTGGGTCAGAGGCTGTACAGAGAGCTCACGCGTGTGCATGCGCGCACGTGGGTGTGTGTGTGGTGCGGTGCCTACAGTCTTGGACTGGAGCTGGGAAGCTGAAATCGGGAAGGGCAGTCTGCGTCTGCCCTGCTCCCAGCCACTCTCACGGCCGGGGCCTCAGACCCGGGCAGGGCCCTCAGGAGTCAAATGCACAGACACCCACGCAGGACCGATGCCTGGCCTCCAGCATTCACCCCTCGCCGCAAACCCCAGGGCTGGAGAGTGGACGAGGTCCTAGGGACGCTGCCCCAGACCTGCCTGTCCCTGGGGTGGGCAGGAGGGGCCTGAGTGGAGGACAAGGCTCCGAGGGAAAAGCACAGCCGCGTTGCTCCTGACCCAGCGCGCCAGCGGAGCCAGGTCCGACGGCGCCAACACGGCACATGCGCAGCCGCAGGTGGGGGGAGGCGGTGCTGGGCGGTGACTCTTCCGCAGGGTGTCCTGCTGCCAGGGGACACACACTCAAACGTTTAGGAGGGGAGTGTGTCCCCATGTCCACAGCTTCCCTCGACACCGTTTACCAAAAAAACAAAAATAAAAACAAAACTGTGTTGGGGGGAAGAGAAAGCCAAATATGCAAAAGTGTGTAAAAGTGGTGAACGTAGGTGCAGGTTGTCATCCTATGTCCTATTTTTCAACTTTTCAGTGAATTTGAAATTTTTCGAAGTAAGAATTTAGTAAAAAAATTCAAATAATGAAAACGTATTTTTCCTTATGCGATTCTAATGTTTCCTAACTTAAGAAGGAAGGCAAGTTTCCCATCTCTGACTTAGGAATCCCCCGGGGCCCCGCACAGCCGAGTGGAACTTGCTGTCAGTGGGAAGGTCCTTCTCCCACTTGGTGACATCAGAGGTGTCCTGCCTCTGGGACCTGGGACCCCAGCTGCGAAATTAAAAAAAAAAAAAAAAGAGCTAGGAGACTAAGAGCGGCATGAACTCAGGTTAATAAAACTGTAGTGACGTCGGTCCACTGACTGTGACAATCGGACACGGGCGATACGCCAACAAAGGCGGAAGCCGCGTGCGGGGTGACCAGCTCCCTCTGTACTCGCATCTTCGCAATTTTTCTGCGAAGCCGAAAGTCCATTTCAGAAGGACTGAGGAGCCCCCTTGAAGAGGTTCAGATGGCGACAACCTGAGCTTCCATAATGCTCTTGGGAAGCTGCCATGAGGCCCAGCGGGTTAAGGATCAGTGTTGCTGCAGCTGGGGTGCAGGGGGGCAATTGCGGCGGGTTCGATCCCTGGCCCGGGAACTTCCAAAAGCTGCAGGTGCAGCCATTAAATTAATAAATAAATAACTACCTTGGCAGTGATCTTGAGCCTATCACGTGTGTGTAACTCCCTACGTTGATAACGGCATTAAATTAAAGGGCTGGACGGCTGACTCATTATCCGCAGAAGGGGTTTCGGAGGGGCCATCAGGAGGTCGTCCTGCCTCCCCACGAGGTCCCCGGAGGGGGAAGAGGGAAGGTCTCTGTGGCGGTTAACAGCTACGGGTCGCGGTGGATGGAGTCGGACAAAGTTGGAAAAGGAGTAACAGGAGGAGGACGCGGCTTTGCACCCCCTGGCCCGTCAGCAGCCTCAGGACCGAGGGTCAGTGGCTGCAGACGTCGCAAGGGTGACCTGCCGGGCTCCCGGCAAAGGCTCGGGACCCCAGTGTGTCTCAGCCCCGACCTGCTGCCAACCCCCAGGAGACGGGAGGTAGAGCCACGCCGTGCCCGGGAGGGGCCTGGCCTTAGGGCTGCGGGAGCCTCTGCAGGTCAGAGAAGGACAGGCGGGGGCCGAGGAGGCCTGAGCATCCGAGGAGACCTGAACGGCCCTCTGAACACCGGGGAGCTCCGGCGAGACCCAGCCAAGGTGTCTAGGGCCGTCAGACTAGACGGAGCGCACGCGGGCCAGGGCTCCAGAAGGGGCTGGTTCCGGGGAGGGGGCCTGGGGCCTCACAGCCAGCTGCTTGGCTGGAGGGCACCTTACATGATTCTTCCAGCCGTATTTGTTCTGTGCAGTTTTCTTTCCCTTTGTGTGTGTGTGTGTGTGTGTGTGTGGTTTCCTTGATCTGTTTTATGTTCTAATAAAAATATTTTTCAAAAAAGAAAAAAAAATTGAAGAAGTGTAGCCAGTAACTGTTCAAGTTAATCCTTTTAACCAGAATATCACGCGCACGTGACTAAAAGCCCCATCCAAGCCGAAGTGTGTGCGCACAGGGGTCTCTCTGGCCTTAAAGGAACACGCTGGCGACGGGGCGGGCGGCTGGCGGCCGTTCCACGTTGCCTCGCTTTACAAGCACCTGGGAGGCGCCTTCTAGTGTGGCTGCACCGCTGGGTAACGGGTTCGAAGCTGACTCAGTGTTAATGCACCATCGCCGGCTTGAACGCTCCTCTCTCAGCCTGGTTTGGATCTCAGGGGCCCCATGTTGAGGGTCCAGGGCACAGTGCCCACCCTGCAGGGAGCTCAGGAGGCCGGTGGGGGATGGAACCACCCGAGGGGCCTCAGCCTGCCCCTCCCTCAGCGTCCCCAGGGAACCCAAAGCCAACCGCAAAGCCCTTCTCTGCGTCCCAGACACAAAGCGAGGCGCAGAGAGGAGGGGAGACGTGGGAGAGGGTGGAGAGGAGATGGACACGTGCTGCCCGGGGTGTCGGGCTGCGTGGGACCCAGAGCTGGTGAGGCTGGGCGCGGGCGGGCCGGAAGGTGGCCCATGGCGCCAGGGCTCTGGGGTAAGCGCCGTGACACTGCGAGTGAAGGCAGTCAACCTCGGATTTCTTCTTTTTTTTAGTGAATTTAACACCCGGCCAAAGGCAAGTGGAAAATAACATGCCAGATTCCCTCTCTCTCACTGGCTTTGTGCAGAGCAGCAGAGGCACAAAGCCAGTGATCACCAAACGCCCACGCCTGTGCGCACGCTGGCTGCCCTCCCCACGAACGCCGCGCCCCGACGGGCCGAGCCAGAGCCCCAGGAAGGTCCGCACTGCTCTTTGCACAGAGGACTTAGTTGTCATTCTCAGTATCAATCGGTAAACTACTGTTGATGTTAAAAATAAAATGTGAGCTGCTTAGTTGCATCTGAAAAAATTTAACGTGGACTTATAAAAATTGGATCAGGGAATAGGATTCTTTTCTGAGAGATTTCAGGCTCTCGCTGATTTTTTTCCCCTCTGTTTTACCTTAATATTTTAAAGTATTTCTTTTGCAATCTCCTTGTGAACAAAAGGATGAATTATAACAGGTTCTGCTTTCCTTCACTGCCAGGAAGCTCTAAGCACTGTCCTTTCACCGGCGACAACCGGAAACTCTGAATGGCGTGTGAAGGCAGGGCCATGAAGGAGCTGGGGGCCCCCCAGAGCTGGCGCCATCTCCCAGAATCAGTGTAACCTATCGCACCCCAGGCTCAGGAGGAAAACCACAGGCGCGTGTCAACAGAGGCAGGAAAAGTGCTCGACAAGATCCAACTCTTCATGGCACACGCGCTCAGTAACTTTTGAGTAGAGGGGAGCTTCTTCAACTGGGGACAGAACAGCTACAAAAATCCCACAGCCAGCGCCACACTCGACGGTGGGAAATGCGAAGCCTCCCCAGGCTTTGATCAGGTCAAACACAAGGCAGGCATGGCCTCTCTCACCGCCTGTCAGCATCATACCCTCAGTCTTGCCTAGCTCAGCGGGATAAGAAAGGGAGATAAAAGGTATTTGGGGAAAGAAGAAATAAAACTGTTACCAGATGACCTGGGCATCGAGGTAGAAAATTAAAAAGAATGGATTAAAAAAATCCCCTGGAAATAATAAGTGATTACAGGAAGGTTGCACCTTACAAGATTAATGTACAAACGTCAACTGCTTTCTTCTACACCAGCAATGAGCAAGGGAAACTGGAAATTAAAAACGCAGTTTCAGGAGTTCCCGTCATGGCACAGTGGAAATGAATCCAACAAGGAACCATGAGGTTTCGGGTTCCGTTCGTGGCCTCGTTCAGTGGGTTAAGGACCCAGCGTTGCCGTGAGCTGTGGTGCAGCTCACAGATGCCGCTTGGATCTGGCGTTGCTGTGGCTGGGGGGGGGAGGCCGGCCGCTGCAGCTCCGACTTGACGCCTAGCCTGGGACCCTCCATATGCCGCGGGTGCGGCCCTAATAATACAAAAGACAAAAAACAAAACAAAACAAAACAAACCCCACACAATTTCGTTTGTATCAGCACCTTCCGAAACAGAATATTTAGGTACAAGTCTAACAAAATATATACAAAGATCTATATGAAGAAAACTACAAAGCTCTGATGAGAGAACTCAAAGAACTAAAGAAATGCTGAGATGGTCCGTGTTCTGCTGACATTCCATATCCAACACTGTCAAGAAGGCGGTTTTTCCCAACTTGAGCTGTAGATTCAGTGTAATTCCAGTCAAAATCAGAGTGAGGTATTTTGGGGTATCAACAAACTGTTTCTTCCCAGGGCAGCTCGCACAGGACTGAAGTAGAGGCATGAACTTGGAGGACTGCCTCTGAAGTTCAAGGTTCAAGACTTACGCTACAGCTGCAGCCGAAGGACAGGCAGACAGGTCAGTGGGACAGAAAAAGAGCCCAGACACAAACCCACATAAACACAGTCAACTCATTCGTCAATAAAGACGCAAATGCCTTCTAATGGGGCAAAGACGGTCTTTTCGACAAATGGTGCTGAGCAATTGGATATCGCAGAGGATGAATCTAGACGCAGATCTCACACCTCTCACAAAAATTAGTTCACTTTGGATCACAGACCTAATGTGAAATGCAAAACTATGAAACTGCTAAGTTATCCTTCTAACACAGGAGAAAACCTGGATGGCCTGCAGTTTGGCAAGGACTTTTTCTTCTGGTTACATCCAAGGTGTGCAGAAGTTCCCAGGGCAGGGATCAAACCTACGCCACAATGGTGACAATGCCAGATCTTTAACCCACTGGTCCATCAGGGAACTCCTGGCAATGATTTTTTAGATACAATACCATGGGCATGATCCATGAAAGGAAGAATTGGTGGACTCCATTAAAATGGAAATTTTCTGCTCTGCAAAAGACACTGTCAAGAGAATAAAAAGACAACTCACAGACTGAGAGAAAATGTTAGCGAAACACATGTCTGAAAAAAACTATTATCCACCATATACAAAGAGCACTTAAAACTCAAGAAGGAGAAAATGAACAACCTGATTAAAAACTAGGCCAGGGAGTTCCTGCTGTAGTGCAGTGGGTTAGAATCCAGCTGTAGTGGCTTGGGTTGCTGCAGAAGTGTAGGTTTGCTCCCCAGGCTGGTGCAGTGGATAAAGGATCCAGCATTGCTGCAGCTGTGGCATAGGTTGCAGCTGCAGCTTAGACTCAGTCCCTGGCCCAAGAACTTCCATAGGCTGTAGGTATGGCCATAAAAAAAAAAAAATAGGCCAAAGACTTTAATAGACACCTCACAAAAGAACATACGCAGATGGTAAATAAGCCTATTTAAGATGCCCCACATTTTATGTCATCAGGAAAATGCACATGAAAACAACGAGATATCACTACACACCTATGAGAATGGCCACAATCCAGAACACAGTCAGCACCAAATGCTGGCAAGGATGTGGAGCCACAGGAGCTCTCGCTCACTGCTTGGGGGGGGTGCAGGATGGTGCAGCCACTTTGGAAGATGGTTTGGTGATTTCTTACAAAACTAAACCTACTCTCACCATGCAATCCAGCAATCACACTCCTCAGTATTTGACAAGGAAGTTAAAAAACTTATGTCCTCAGAAAAACCTGCACAGGGATGTTTATAGCAGCTTTTTCATAATTGCCCAAA
This sequence comes from Sus scrofa, assembly GCF_054392235.1. Taxonomy (NCBI): domain Eukaryota; kingdom Metazoa; phylum Chordata; class Mammalia; order Artiodactyla; family Suidae; genus Sus; species Sus scrofa. The sequence continues at coordinate 223,017,016 of NC_139395.1, forward strand.
CTTGAAAACAACCAAAACACTCCTCAGTAGTTAACAGAGAGATGAACTGTGGTCCCATCAGACAATGGAATATTACTCAGCACGAAAGAGAACTGCCAAAATGTGAAAAGACACAGCGGAAACTCAATCGCACATTACTAAGTAAAAGAAGCAAATCTGAGGTGTTCCCACTGTGGCTCTGGAAACAAATCCAACCAGTGTCTCTGAGGACACGGGTTCGATCCCTGGCTCAGTGGGTTAAAGATCCGGTGTTGCTGTGAACCTCAGCGCAGTTTGCAGACGTGGCTTGGATCTGGCATTGCCTTGGTTGTGACGTAGGCCAGCGACTCCAGCTTCGATGTGAAGAAGAAGGAGAGGAAGAAGGAGGAGGAGAAGCAAAACTGAGAAGCCTACATACTGTATAATTCAAACCGTATGACTTTCTAGAAAAGATGAAACTATGAAGCCAGTGAAAAGAGCAGTGCTTTCCAGGGGCTGCGGGAGGAGGGATGACCAGGCAGAGCACAGAAGATGCTCAGGGCAGAGAAACTACTCTGTATGATACGGTGCCTACATGTCATTGTGCCTCTGTCCGAACCCATAAAACGTACAACGCGAAGCGTGACCCACAATGTCACCTCTGGGCTCCGGGTGATAATGATGTGTCAGTGCAAGGTCATCAATAACAACTGTCCCACCTTGGGGGTATATTGATAGTGGTGGAGGCTGTGGGGGCAGGGAGTCTATGAGCTATCTGCACATTTCACTCGATTTTGCTGTAAAACTATGACGGCTCTAAAAATGTCTATTAAAAATTGTACAGCTAAGATTTGTGCATTTCAATGTACATAAATAGACATAAAAGACTAAAATAGTAATACTAATTGAGTGAGGGGTGAAGCATTAGCAGGAGTATAGATTATCAAGCATGGAAGAATATTACTGAGTATTAAGGTGTCGGATACATAGACATGTATGATATAATTCTGTGTAGCATGTTTGAAATCTCCCATGACAATGTTTTATTTAAAAAGGCAACTGAAGGGAGTTCCCAGTGTGGCTCAGTGGTAATGAACCCAACTAGTATCCAGGAGGATGCCAGTTTGATTCATGGCCTCAGTCAGTGGGTTAAGGATCCAGTGTTGCCATGAGCTATGGTGTAGGTTGCAGACCCAGCTTGGATCTGGCTTTGCCGTGGCTGTGGCGTAGACGAGCAGCTGCAGCTCCGATTTGGCCCATAGCCTGGGAAATTTCATATGCTTCAGGCATAGCCCTGGGGGAAAAAAAAAAGCAACTGAAGAGAAAATGTTCAACGTGGAAGACAGTCAAAAGAGATTCAACATGTGTACGACTGGAGCCCCGGAGAAAGAAAATTACACTAGTGGAACAAATACTGTGGCATAAAATTCAAGAATACCCTTCATAACAAAAGAAGACTTAAATTGATGGGTAAAGAAGTCACATGGGATCTCAAGAAAAACACCCTGCAGCATTTAATACTAAGCCACCTGTGTGTTTACTAGACCTCAAATAATGCAAATACAAACCTTTGCTCAGCAGCCCAGTAAGGCTACAAAGTTATAGAGGAAGATCAGTCTGCCTTCAGACTTCTCCACAGCAGATGTTGACACCAAAAGGTGGCAGAGCAGCACCCGTGAGACCCTCAGGGAAAGGCAGCATGAGTGGTTTTATACCCAGCTAAATGGTCATAAGTGAGACGCAACTGAAAAACACTGCCAGCGTGCAAAATCTCAGGGGATGCTTTTCCAGTGAGCTAGAGTGTAAACTGCAGCCAACTGAGAAATGAATTTCAAAACATTACCAAATGTGGCTAGGACAAGTTTGTAAGAATGTAAGGTAATAAATTTCTGACCATAGAGAAAGCATAACGCTAACAATAGTTTGGAAAGAAAGGAGCAAGTGGCTTGGAAACATGAAAAGTATGCTGATTTCCTCATCTTTACAGCCGGGGGCTAAAAGATATTATTTAAAACGGATAAAGCAAGTGATAGTGGTGCAGATTACTTAACAGTGACAGGCAAGCACCGGGCAAGGTGACGGGTGAAGGGAAGGGGGCAAGCAGACCCCCTTGTGTGTCTGGTCTGTCCTCCTATCTCTAAGCCACACCCACTGAGCGGGACACGCCATTCAAGGTGGCGCTCAGTGCATGCAGCTTAAAGATAGGAGAACAGACAAGCTTCCAAAGCAAAAGCTAATTATTCAAACTGTAAAAAGAAAATAAATATATCCAAAGACGTTCTCAAAACATCAGGTGTTCCTTTTACACACAATGTGAGGAGAGCGGGAAACACTCTCCGTGTATATCATCATCCCTTCTCGTGCTGATCTTTTTTATTTTGTATCCAAAAACTACGATGGCTGAGCCTGGGGAGCCAGAAGCTGTAGCAAAAAAAAGAGTCACTTCCATTTCGTGACTATATAATCCCATAATCAGAGGCACTTGAGAAAATAGAATTTTAGCGTTGTTTTTATCTTTTCACTGAAGATTACATTTCTTAGGCCAACATGAGGTTGGATGGTTAACTTTCAAAGTTTTTCTGCAGAATACATTTCAACACTTTAAATATCCTAAGACTGAAGAACTGACAGTCTGCTACACTAAAACTATGAAAGGCTTTCTTAGCCTAGTTGTGGACCCCCCCTTTCCACTGTGAAAGAAAGCAAACCCCTAAAATAAGTTTCCATTGCTAGATGATATAGTCCTTTGGTAAGAAATAATTTGCAAGGAGAATTCCAGTTTTAAATTTTAAAAAAAAATTTTTTTTTTGCCTCTGCCATATCCTTAACCCATCGAGCTACCAGGGAACTCCTCCAGTTTTAAATCTTATTTGGGGGCGTTCCCATTGTGGCTAAGTAGTAATGAATCTGACTAGTACCAATGAGGATGCAGGTTTGATCCCTGGCCCCGCGTTGGGGTGAGCTGTGGTGTAGGTCACAGATGTGGCTTCGATCTGGCATTGCAGGCTGGCAGTAGCAGCTCCAATTTGACCCCTAACCTGGGAGCCTGCATATGCTGCAGGTGCAGCCCTAAAAATTAGACAAATAAATTTGTTTTAATTTGGGCTCTCCATATTAAAAATATATGGAGTAGAAATTGTTATCATTAATAAGGAAATTATGATACTTAGACGCTCAATTTGTCTTCTTCTCACTAGGTTTCCACCTCAGGTCCCTCAAATTGAAAGCAACTTAGATAGGAGGGCTGGTTTCTCCTCCTTGCTTTGAAATTCTCTTGGTTTCTAGGTTTTGGAGGCTCTGAGACATGGGCTGTGCCCACTTTGCTCCCCTCCAGCCCACTTTGCTCCCCTCCAGCCGTTTTCAGGAACTGTCACAAGCACCTGGGCAGGATTCAGACGCCCGCTGCAGAGACGGCCAGAGGGCAGCCCATGTGGGGAACATTTAGACTCGCTGGTTGAGGTCACTTCCACATCATTTTTGTACGCTCCAAAAAGACAGCGTTCCACTACAAAAGAATTTAGAAAAAATAAGTGTGGTCAGAGCGAAGCTGTACAGGGATCAAAAAAATAAAAATCCCAGGGAAACACGTTGGAAGAAAAATGGGAACATTTGTTTTTTAAAAAACGAAAAGCCATTCAAAAAAATGCAGTGTTGGCCACAGAAGTTCTTTTTCGAAACCAAATCTTCAATTCAAAATTTTTGTGGTATTTGCATTAATTGTGGTTGAAAAGAACCACACAGATAAATATTTTCAGTAATTTGGAGACCTAAAATCATTATCTTCTCTGTATGTTTGTAAACGGACCATACTACCTATATTTGCTCACTTGAAGGGAAGGAAATTTCGTAACAGCCAAATGGGTGAGTCCAGAAATCTCCTTGTTACGGTTTTCAGCGGCAGAGGTAGGCACCCACTGTGTCTGTGCGAGTTTGTACCTGTGTCATTGCCAGATTCGAACTTGTCTTAGTCACCTTCATTCCAGAAAGCACTGTCCGCTGTCACCTGGGGATGCAGGCAGATGCTGCCGGCCCGGCCTCGTCTGATGGCATCTCCAGGTATCCTGGCGCCTGGGGCTATGGCCAGGCTCTGCCCACAGCCCGATAGTCGTGGGGGCGGGGGGGAACCCCCAGACTGAGGCCTAGGGAGGCGGAGGCACCTCCGGGAGCCTGTCCCCGACCCTGAGGGTCTGACCTCGTGTCCTACGCAGGCTTGCCCCGCCCCACCCCGCCCCGCAGCCACCGGACCTTCTTTGCACTGTCTGCCTGGGTAGGAACTCGCTTCCCCCTGTCTGTGGCCTTAGACATTTGGGGCGAGGGTCCGATGGGAGCCCAGCCCCCAGCGGACGGGAAGGTTCCGCTCACGCCCGCGCCCTGAAATTCGCTCAGCCGTCTGCCTTCCGTCTGCCCCTGGTTTGGCTTCTGTTCCGAGGCTGGAGCCGCTTTAGCAACGTTCTTCCCGGACGCCGGGGTTTGTTCCGATCGCCCGGGTCAGGACGGCTGTTTCCTGGCAGCCGCGGGCTGACGCTGCCTCGCGGAGCCGCAGCCACGCTTGCCCAGCTCGGGCTCCTTCCCGCAGTCTGGACAGTGGGTGTCTGCCAGAGCTTGCGTTCTGACCTGCTGCTGCCTTCCAGAACATTCCGTCCCGGGGGCGTCTGCGCTCACAGCAGGCCCTCGCTCGCTCGTGGGGCTGCCGAGCAGCCCAGACGCCAGGCAGATGTGCCAGGAGCCAGGCCTGCTGCTTCTGGGGCTCCGCGCAGAGCAGGTGCCCGGGCGACTCGCCTGCCGAAGGCCAGCTCTTCCAAACCCCGCTTCCCCCAGGACCCGGGCGGGAAGGCACGTGGGGAAGTTTGTATCCCTTCGTAGGTGATATGTGTGCAGATTCACTGTGCAAAATATACCGTCCGTCAGTCGACAGCCCATCTCCGTCGCACAGAAAAGCCCTTAGCTCTCCGTGTCTGTGTGTTCGCACTTCCTGGAGAAGCCTGGGGGTGTCCACGCGGTCCCTCTTGAACAACTTGCTTTTTTTTTTTTTTTTTTTTGTCTTTTTGCTATTTCTTGGGCCGCTCCCGCGGCATATGGTGGTTCCCAGGCTAGGAGTCAAATTGGAGCTGTAGCTGCCAGCCTACGCCAGAGCCACAGCAACGCGGGATCCAAGCCACGTCGACCTACCCCACAGCTCATGGCAACACCGGATCGTTAACCCACTGAGCGAGGGCAGGGATCCAACCCGCAACCTCATGGTTCCTAGTCGGATTCGTTAACCACTGCGCCACGACGGGAACTCCATAACTGAACAACTTTCCATGCAGTATCTCCAGCACCGGCAGTTTTCAAGATCAGTAATGTGGATGCGTTGGGTGATTTTCATAGTGGCAAGAAAGACATTGTTCTGGATAAATAAAATTTGTAGACTGATCCTTTATCACAGGCCACTTATTCTGCAGGTTTTCGCTATTTTCAGAATGCTATGAAAACACTGTGGAGCATATATTTGGGGGCAGGGCTCTTAGCACAGCCCCAGGGTAAATTCTAAGACAAAGTCCATGTTTTTGGTAAGTGTTGCCAACGTGTCCCACAGAGACATGTGACAAAAGCGCCAATGCCCACCCCTCCCTGCAAGTTCTCTGAGCATCCTTTTTAATATCTGCTAATCAGTGTATTGTTACTCTCTAATTTACAGTCTTATCCACGGCGTCAATCTATTTTCAGGTAATTGACAACTTGCTGTTCCTTTTGTTAATTTCCTGTTGCCTTATCATCAAGTTTTTTCCTTTTTTTTCTTTTTTTTTCTTTTTGTCTCTTTAGGGCTGCAGCTGCAGGCTAGGGGTCGAATCAGAGCTATAGCTGCCGGCCTACACCACAGCCATAGCAACACCAGCTCCCAGCCTGCCTTCCACCTACACCAGAGTTCACAGCAACGCTGGATCCTTAACCCATTGACCGGGGCCAGGGATGGAACCTGCGTCCTCATGGAGACCTCATGGGTTCCGCTGAGCCCCAACGGGAGCTCCTGTTGTTCTGTTTCAATCCATCAGTTTTTCTTCCCATTTCCATTTATGCCTTTACCCTTGGAGCCGTAGGGCGTAAGTTGTTTTGTGTCCCTGTGTTTGCCATTGGTGCTCAGGCTGCTCTAAACGCTGGGCTCTTCCTGGGTGCCAGAGCCAGGTGCACTCTCCGCCCGCAGGACACAGGAGCATCCCCAAGCTGGGTGCCTTCGGGAGACCCCTACTCCTCCTGCCGCAAGGAGGGTGAGCTTGCTGGTGCTGCAGTGATGGGCACAGCCTGCTCCGCCCCCAGCCGCGTGACGCCGGAAGAGACCCCCTCAGTGTGTCAACCTACCAGCCAGCAGTGGGGGCTGTAACAGAAGCGCTGCTGTGCGTTTAGGCACGTGATGGTCTCATCACGTACAGTCACATTCGTTCTGTCCTCCAAGGGCGAGACCCTGGACCAGGGCTGTGGGTCACGTGGGAGGGGACAGTCTGAGCTGCAGGTACCAGGACCTCATGGTAGGACAGCGATTAGCAGAGACAGTGTCTCGGCTGGGGGGGAGGAAACCTGGGAGGAAATGCAGCGCCCTCCCGGGAACGTCCAATAAACAGAGAAACAGCCTTCAGATGCCAGCTTGGCTCCACAGCCTGGATGCTAACAGCGCCCAAAGCATCGGCCGTGGAACCAGCAGGCGGGCGTCCAGGACCCTGGATGAGCCGCCGCACGTCGGCCAGGTGGAAAGGCAGCTCTAGGAGTTACTGCGTTGGAAGACTTGCTCAATGCACCACCTCAGACAGGAGCTCGGCTCTCACGCAGCGCTGGCGGCTGAGGTCAGGTACCGCCAGCTCCCGAACAGGCGGCTCCCTCCATCCTGCAGACTGGCTTCGGGCAGAGGCGGAAGAAACAGCCCAAGGTCCTGCGTGACCATTGTGCCATCTGCAGAAGAAGGACGGGAAACAACGGCCGGGTTGACCAGGAGCCACTGAGGCCAGCGGCTCCCAGCACAGCTCCCCGCTGGCCACCCCCGCCCCTCTTTCGGCCCGGCCTGAGCCGAGCGCGCCGTTCTGCACAGGACCCACCTTGTCTGGAGATGAACCTCTGGGGGGTTTGCTGCCTAACCTCCCCCGGAACCCCAGCAGGCACACTCGCTTCTCCAGGGCTTTCCAGAGAGACAGAAAGGACGGACTCTTTCCGGAGAGACAGAAAGGACAGACAGTAGGTGGAGGAAGAGTTTGCTTCACGTGACGGTGACCAGGGAGGCTGACAAGTCCCAGCACCTGCGGGTGAGCCTGCAGGTGGTGCTCACGCGAGTAGGTGGTTAGCTGGAGTCAAGGGCAGGACAGGGAATCCTGGTTCAAAGACGGTCAGGCCGGAGCGCTTTTCCTGACTTGAGGTCAGTGTTGCGGTTCTGTTCAGGCCTTCGCCTGACGGGATGAGGCCCGCCCGTCGAGGAGGACGACTTCTCAGTCCACAGATCTCAAGGTCGACCTCGTCCAGAGACACCCAGAGTAAAGTTGGACCAAACACCTGGGCGCCCCGTGACCCGGTCAAGACGGCAGCACCCATCAGCACCCAGCTGCCTGCGAGGCGACTGCATGTCCATCAGACAGGCACCGCTAAGTGAACAATCCAGAATACATCTGCCCTCGGAAGCTCCCGTGCAGCACAGTGAGTTAAGAATCCAGTGTTGCCACAATTGGGATGCAGGTTTGATCCCTGGCCAGGGAACTTCCACGTGCCATGGGTGAAGCCAAACAAAACAAAAAAACCAAAACAACACAATAAACGCCTGCCCTGCTTCCTGAGCCCATGGGACAAAGCAGCAAGCCCCCCAGCCCCTCACTCAGGCACGCGGGGGCGGGGGGGCTGGGACCCACTTTCCACGTCTCTTTCTTACTCTCCCTGCGTCCAAGCCGTCAACACAGGTGTTGGTTCTACCCTGGAAACACGCCCAGAATCTGGTCTCTTCCTGGCGTCTCCCCTGCTGTCCCCTCGCCTTGGGTGCAGAGGCGGAGCCCGGTGTTGGGACCTGTGCCCCCTGCCTCAGCGCCCAGCGGGCTGCAGCTGCCCTGGCCAGAGCCCCGCCTCCAAGGCCCCTGCACCCCGCTGGCCCCGCGAGAAGTGGTCAAGGGGTGCTTACTCCAGGCCTGGCTGATGAGCCCCTCCCCATCCGATGGTGGAGGCTGCCAGGGGAGGCCTGGACTGGAGACCCCAGCAATGTGGGCCCCGCATGGCTTTGTGGCCCGGCTGCCATCCTCCTGAGTGTGCTTGCGTGGCAGCTGGAGCTACGTGAGTGGCACGCGTGTGGCGGTCGGGTGGGTCCTCTCCCCAGCCCTCCACAGCCAGCCATCGGCATCACATTCCCGACACAGACGCTGGCTGTTCATGAAATTCTGACTCTGGGGCCCCCACCCGGGGCTCCCTGCTCCCCTCTTCGGCTCCAGGGGCGCATGGGCTCCCTCCTGCCTCTCCCCCAAAGCCTCCGGCCACTCATCCACCCAGATGCCATCCTTCTGCTCCGTCTGCTGCACCACTTCGGGCATCTGCGCGGCGCCCTCAGCAGCGACCACCTGAGCCCCATGAGCCGCGCGGGTTCTCTGCGTCTGTCTCTGCTTGAGGGAAGGACCCAGCCCCCCCACCGCCCACCCCCAGCGCAGGCGCGTTTGCTAAAGGAACGTGTCACTGGTTGAAAGAGACAAGGCGAAGAGCTGTGTGTGAGCCCCCGGGACGTTGCACAGAGGAGCCCGTAATGCTGAGCTGTAGTTTTGCACATGCGTTTGGCTGTCGGGGGACAGGTAAGAAAGTAATGATGATGCCAGAGGGTCCTCGGGGTGGTGGGGCGGAGTGGGAGGGACTCGTCACTTGACGCCTTCTGATGTTTGAACCACCAGCCTATTCAGAACAGCAAATGTACTCTTTACTGTAAAAAATAGGATGAGTCCACATTCCAAATGTCAGGAGTCGGCAGTTCTTAGAAGTGCCCCACACCCCGGATGCCCTGGGGGTTTCAGCACAGGAAACTGCGACCAGCACCACCCTGGAGACCGAAGGAGATACAGGGAGCGTGGGCTGGGGGGCCAGGAGGGGGACAGGGACAGTGGCCAGTGTGCCCCGAGCACAGGCTGGACGGCAGAGGGCACGGTCCTCCTGGACTGGGGGAAGCTGTTAGCAAGAAGCCGAAAGAGCATGGAGCCCCTCAGCTGGGCCACAGGGCAGGGAGTGGGCAGGGCGGGCGCACACGGGTCCAGAAGATGTTGGGCTCCAGGCAGCACACCAGCCATGCCTGCTTTAAGTCAGAGGACATCCTGCCAGGACGCTGTGGACACAGGGAGCCAGGGACGCCGTACACCTCTGGGTTTGAGGAGATGACTCCCCCCGCCCCATAATAAAGAGCCAGGGTAGGTCATAGGGCCAAACTCAACCTCTTGCTCAGAACAACCACAAACCCAAGAGACAAAGCGCGCAAGTCAAGGGCGTTCCAGGCTGGGCGCAGACGGGGGAGTGGGGCTGCCGTGTGGGGAGGGAAGCCGGAGGCCGGGGCAGGCTGACCCAGCATCTCTGTGAACCTGTCTGAGTCACGGAGGCTTCTCTGAAGCCTGCCTCCCCAAACCCCTGCAATGGGGCCCAGGGGCCCAGCTCTTAGCACCAGCTCGGAACTGGGTCCTCAGAGAGCGTCTGGCCCGAGGGGAGGGCTGGAAGCCCCTCCCGCTGGTCCTCTCCCGTCTGCCGCATGGGGCCCTCCTCTCCCAGGAGCAAACACCGCTGGCTGGGGAGCTCACAGAGCCCACATGTGGCACGTGGCAGCCTCAGGCTCGAGCGCAGGAACAGGTGGCGTGAAGGCGAGGGGTGGGGGTGGGGGAGCAGCCGGTTCTAAAGGGAGGGGCTGCAGGGAGGCCAACCCGAGCGGGCAGTGCAGGCAGGGAAGGGCCACGCTGCCCCCTTCCCCATCCGCCCTGTCGGTGCGTCACAGTGAGCACGTGATGTGTGAGCCCATCCGCTGTCAGGTTGGGCAGGAACCTGCGCCTGTCAGGATGGCCCCAGAGTGTCCTTCTCAGCAGCATGGGTGCCCTGAGCCCTGGGAGACACGGGGAGACACAATGCAGAGACATCAGGGCAGCAGCGCTGTGGCTCCAGAGAAGGAGGCTGCAGCAGAGCTGGGACCTCAGGGACGGGGGGCAGTGTGAGGGGGACTCCCGGGCACCAGCTGCAAGGGCAGGAGCAGCCGCTGCCCTGATGTGCAGATGCGTCCCATGTCCTGTTCCTCAGGCCCAGTTCCTCCCTGGTGGCGTAGGTGCCCAGCCTTCCTCAGGCAGCAGCCGTTGACCTCTGCTGCGGGCCAGGGGTCTCCTTCCTGCCTGGGCCGTGAGGGAAGCCGCCCGGCGAATAGCAAGGCTGGGATATGTTCGCCGTGGAAACCTGGCTCCAGCCCGGACCCAGGTCACTGGCTTCCTTCTCTGGGCTCCTTGAATAACCAGGGTCTCAAATTAGCCACAAAAAAAGACCCATTGCTTTATTGAGACCAGGCCCCAGAGGCGGCCCCGGGGCAGAGCCGCTGCCTCCTTGGACGACTCTCTCCCTCCCCGCACTCTCGGCTTCTGCTGTTCCTGGAAGGGCAGACCTGAGCGGCAGCAGCAGGATGAAAGGAAACGCGGGACAAACGGACCGGGAAGCACCTGCTGCAGAAACCCTGAAATAAAGGCGGTTTTCCCACGAAACGCTTTCGTCGGAGATGCAAATGAGGGACCATTTTAGGACCGGTTAATGCTCGAGCACTGACTTGCAGACGGCCGTCCACCACTCCAGGCCCCCCGAGTGGGCAGCTCCTTCCTTTTTAAATTTTTGAGACCAGGGCTTGGTTGTTTTTTCACAGGAGGGATAGATCCACACGGTCCAGGGTCAAACAATTCCAGAAGTTATCCGAGAGAGCGCGACAACAGATGAAAAATTCACTGCCAGCACCGTGGCCTCGGGGGTGAGGCAGCCCGGGCAGAGCACCCGCCGGCCGGGGGCACGTGGTGGGAGGTGGAGGGGCCAGAGCCGGACCTCCCTTGAATGTAACAGAAGAAAGGAAATCGAAAGAAACTGAAGGCTGCTAAGTGTCGCACAAATGAATCTGTCACAAGAACTAATCTCTGAAAGATCCTTCAAAGGGAAGCAGAAGAGCCCTGAACGAAAAGACTCCGCGTTGGACCAGCCCTGCCCGTCCCCAGCCCCGCAGGTGCCCGAGCAGACAGGGACCCGGACAGAGGAGAGCGGCCAGAGGCCCGCACGGGGGACAGGAGGCCTCTCACATCCCTGGGGCAGGAGAGGTCTTTTTGAAATGACACGGGGCCAGGGAGCCTTTGGGAGAGGGTTACAGCAAATGCCCCCGGCGGGGGGGAGAAACAGGGGAAGGAGGTCAAAAAGGAAGAGAAAAAATGAAAAGGTCAGAGAGGGAGGGGGCGGGGAGGGAGGGGGGCAGCAGCCATCCCGAAGGGAGGGCGTCTCGGGGGGCAGCTCTGGAGGCCCCACGGGACGGTCTTCCTGCACGTGAAAGACGAGCACACACGTGTGACCTGTGACGAGAGAGGCTTTCATTCAGCGTGAGAATGGCCTGTCCCTCACGGTGTGAAAGGAGCATCAGAGGGATCCTTTTATGTGCATACACGTACACTTAAGTTTAAAAACGGCCTTTCTATACACAAACTCCTAGGGAGGCAGTACATAGGGAGAAAATATCCCAATTATATCAGAGGGCAAAGGCAAACTACTTCGTACGTAGAAGAAAAGCTTGGAGGGGCGGGGGGTGGGGGGGGTGTGGGGTGGGGCAGGGCGAGGGAGCCCGAGTGAGTGCGGAGTCTGGGGACGGTGGATCCAGTGTCTTGGGAGGTTGGTCAAAGGACTGGAGAAGGGTGGGGCGGGGGCCTGGGACCAACGGCACGTGTGGCTGGAGACCTGCCAGGAAGGGGTGGTCAGCCTGCAGGGGGCCGTCCAGCGGGCGGGACAGAGACAGGAGCAGCGTTCTGTGCCTTCAGGTCATTTCGCTTGGAAATCCATCCCTACACCTTTGGGGAAACAAAGGGAGCCCGGGAGGGGGAGGCAGTCAGTGAGTAAGAGGATACTGCGGTCTCCCACCTCCTCTCATACGGCACATCCCCCCCCAAACAGGTCGTTCACACCTGACGGGGCTGGCTCCTGCTGGAAGGGAGTCTGGCGTCAACAGGGAGGCGCTCAGGACCCCTCGACGGCCTGGGGAAGGCCCGTCTCACCTGCATGAGGCAAGGGCTTTCGAACTCTGCCACCAAGAAGGAGAATAAGACACGAGGTTTTTGCAGAGGAAAAAACAACGTGAACAAAATCAACAAACCACTGAAACACTAGGAGGAAGTATGAGTAGCCTCACTCACAACTCATGAAGGACCAAGACCCCTAATGCAGAAAGAACCCTTTCAAATTGAAGGACAGAGGATCAAAAACCAGACAGAAAAAGAAGCAAAGATCAGGTCGTTCAATGGCCTGTAATACCTGGAAAATGCTCACGCTGCCGTAACTAAAGCACCTGAATTAAGGCAACGCTGAGATGCGGTTTCTCAGGTGCAGCCTGGCAGCCCTGGCACGTACGACAGCATTGTGTGAACGCGGCCGGGGGGCGCAGCCTCGTGTCCAGTGGGGCAAGATGTCCCGCACGCCTTCCGGAGGGAGGCTGGGTCGCACCGAACCACACGCCCGCTTACATTCGGGCCTGCCGGTCTCGCCTCCCGGGATCCGCCCTGAAGGCGCCTCCAGCAGAACGAAGTCGCCTGTGCAGAGTCACCGCACGGCGGCTGCTTGCAAAACCCTGGAAAAGCCTGAATGTGCCCATCTGGGAGAGGGCGGCGGGGCCGCAGACGGGCCCTGGTCTGGGTGACTCTGGGCCAGACCGAGGGGCAGGAGAGGGTCACAGTGCTGCCCTTTGTGTGAGAAGGCAGAGGACGGGCGGGGGGCGCTGGGGGGCGGGAGGGGGGCGCCGCCAAGGCAAGGGGCACGTCGCAGTTCGGCAGCTGAGAGGGGAGGCGGGATTCGAAGCAGCTTTCTGGACGTAGTGGTCAGGCGTCGGCCACCTTTTTCTCCTCAGACCTCTGGCCTCGGTGGTCCCCGCCCTACCTACCAGGGTGCCCTCACCTACCCCAGGAGTGGTGGGCAGCGGCTGGCTCTCTCAGGCCTGTCCAGGCTCTGGTCACTGTGCCGTCCTACGTGCTCTCCCCCAGGCCTCTCGTGGACCAGGAAGAATGACTACTAACCCTTTAAGACTCAGCGCAAATGTCACCTCCTCCAAGAAGTCCTCCATGATCTGGACAAGCAAGGTACCAGTGCAGTCTCCTGTGTGCCCACAGCATGGCTCTGCCACCCGTGGCTGGCCAACCTGGGGGCGAGGGCACGGGGGGAGTGGGGGAGCAGGCAGGGCTACTGCGGCTGCTCTGCTCTAGCCTCGCTGCCGTCTCTCCCCAGATGTGTGACCAGGACGAGTTACACGGGCCCCTGAGGGTCTATGTCATCCGCAGAAGCCGGGCCCAGAGCACGTGGTCGTCAGTGTGAGAGGCCGGGTCCTGGGGAGCAGGCGGGTTCGGGACCCTGAGCGCAGCGCCAGCCGCGGTGGCCCGTCTCTGGTGTGCAGGGAGCCAGTGGCGTCTTATTCGTCTCTGTCGCTGGCGATTCCTGGTGTTCCTCTTATGGCAGCTCTCAGTAAACGCTCGCGAGAGGAATCGCATAGATCCGGACTCCTGTCTTTGGAGAGGTAGACGCACCGTGCTGCACAGGACCTGCCATCAAAGTGGGGCCCCGGATCTCCACGTGTTCTGTAAAAGCTCTCCCAGTGGGCTGCAGTGCACCCACTTCGGGGGGCCAGGCTCGGGGTCCTGCCGGGAGGACCGTGCCAGTGGTTTTAAGGATATGTGTGTGCCATCTTGAGTCTTAATAATTTTATTGTTGAATCTGTGTTTTGCGAGTGAAGTGTGTGCAGGGCTTGGAGCTGGGTTCACCGTGGCCGCCCCTGGCCTGTGCCGGGACACCTCTGCTCTGCTGGGGATGTGGACGCGCAGGCTGGGAGGGGTGGGGTGGGTGTATGTGCCCAGGATGCCATGCTGCCAGTGGGGGACCCTGGCACCTATGGGCGGCTGCCTTTGTCCTGCAGCTGTTCCCGAGCCTAAGGGGGGTGACCTGCAGCAACGAGTGAGAAACACCACGACCAGGAGAGAGGCAGCGACGCAGAGACCGGAAGGACGCTTTCCCTGCTTTCCGAACGAGGGCCCCACACTTTCATGGGTCACCGGGCCCTGCAAATTACCTAGCCAGCCGGGCTCTCGGGCGTCACGCGAATGCAAGGCGCCCTGCCAGCCTGCCCTCCACCTGCCCGTTCCCGGGACCCGGGACACCTGCAGCAGGCACGTGAGCCCCGGCCGGTGCGACCAGGTGAGAAACGGAAATAGAAGAAGCCCGTGTGTCCTTCCAGGCAGCTTGACTTAGATGCAGACGCAGGAAACCTCAAAGACCCCATGAACCAGGCTGGAATCGGTGGGGGGCGGACTGCAGCTCCGCCTGTGGCAGAGCCTTAGGGACTGAGGCAGCTGGTGGCGGTGACAACACACAGCTCAGTGGAGCAGAATGGGGTCCAGAAACAGGCCCACGCGGGGTCAGCGGGAAGGAGGGCTTGACCAGAAGGGGACTTTCTGGGGACGGTTGCTCTAATGTGTTTGGGGCTCCGTGGCTGCAGCGCTCAACCTCATGGGAACCGTGGGCATCTCGGGGCAGCAGGTGAGCTGCTGGGAGGGACAGAGGGCTGGCTTTTCTGGCAAACTCACGGCAGGCTTTTTCGGCGAGAGGTGGTGGGGTACATGTGACTGTTGTGTTAAAGGTTCTGTTACTTTCTAGAAACGTCTGATAATTAAGCTGAAATCCTCCTGCCCATTACCCGGCTGTGACGGAGCCTGACAGGCTAGTGGGAGTGAGAAAGCTGGGCACATTTTCTGCACACTTACCAGCACGCCAGGGGCTGGGGGCTCAGGGCTCCCTGAAATAGCCAGTGAGACTCCCTTTCATAACCTGAGCACCTGTGCAGGGAGTGAGAGGGCAAGCTGCCCCCTCCCACCCCCTCCCCTCCCCTCCCATCCCCCCCTCCCCAGGCAGGTCTGGGACCTGGACTTTGCAGAGGGCTTCCTTGCTGTCCTCTGTCACAGAACAGAGGGGTGGGCATGGCGAATGCCTTCATGCAAATCTACCTACTGGGATCCGGGTTAAGAACCAAAGCATCAAAACTGATCTAAATCGAGTGAAGGCAGAGCCCACACAGCCAGCTCCTGCTCGGGGAATCGGGAGGGGGCCGCTGAGCCCATCCAGACGGGAAGCATTTATTTAACGGCAACCGTGATCCGTAAGACATTCAAGGAAAAAAAATGTGTTTTTCCACTTTGGGAAATAGTCAAAGCTTTTATATTCCACCAAAAATAGAAGTGGAATTCTCGAAAGCAAAAATAGGTGGGCTTATCCATGTATGCAACTCTAACGAACCACCAGCCTGCGATGCTCTCAGCTCTCTGGAATGCGTGCCTGCGTTTCCGAGGCTGCGGACAGACAGGCGGGCGGGAGGAGCCCGGGACCTGCTCTGGGGCTGTGCCAGCTCGGCCGCCTGGACCCTCCCCGGTCCCGCTTCTTCACAGGCCTGCGTTGCTGGTTGGTAACGCTGTCACAGCCCCCACGGTGGCGGGTTTGCACAGGCAGAGCCTTCCCCTGTTAGGACCCTGATGGTTTAAAACACCGAGAGCCACATCCGTGTGCGGCTGGTGGCGGGGCTGGGTCTCTGCATACACCCTCGGCAGGCAGAAGCAGTGACTTACATCTCTGTGTAATATTTATTACGCTTAGCTTACAGCTGGTTTTACATACTTTGTCGTAACAATGTCGCTGCTTATCTCCATGAGACGTGACTTGAGACCTGCTCTCTGAGGAGGACACTGAGGCCCAGAGAGCCAGCAGCCCGCCTGAGGAGTGGTCCATCCCCCACCGGCCACGGCTGCCTTCTCCCGAGGGTGTCCCTTCCTCCAGGCACTGACTTTGAACGGTGGCCTGCGGTAAGACAGGTGCAGGGCTGGCCTGAGGGGTCCACCTCACGGGAGGCTGGGCACACGCGCACCGAGGCACAGGGGGGCAGGCGGCGCCAGGCCCTCGGGCGGTGGTTTGGCGCCATCACTCTGGCAGGTCCTGCCATCATAAGTCATGTCCCAGAGCTCCCCACCTGTCGTCAGCGGGTCACTGGCCCACCAGCCTGAGACCACAAGTGACATGTTTCAGCAGCACCCACCCCGTCTACCCTGCCATGGCTCCGGCAGAAGCCGGGCTCCCAGGTCCGGCTGCAGGGTCTGCTGCCGTTGGCCTGGGGGCTGGGGGGGCATCTGGGAGGGAGTCCCCGGGACCGGAAGGCGGCCAGTCTGGAGCCTCCCTTGGAGGAAGACCTACCTCATCCAGCCGTGGTCCTCCAGCTCCGAGCTGTGCTCTCGAACCCGGGCCCCTGAATGGATTCCTGCGGGAGTGGGAACAAACGGGAAACGAAGAGATGAGATGCCGCCTGATTAATCACTACGAAGGGGCAAGACAGAGGCTCCCGGGGGAGAAACCACAGATGCCGCGGCAGGCGGCAGGCGGCAGGGCAGGAGTGAGTCCTGGAGTCGAGGGGAGAGCCGGGCTTCCCAGAGTGACGGGGGCCGGGGCGGGGAGGGGTCTTTCCCCGCTTCAGCCTCCTCTGAGCAGCCTGCATACAGACCTAAGTTGATTCTCAATCCTTTTGCATGTGAGACCAGTGGTTCTTCCGAAGGCGGTCTCATGCCAAGGCAGGCCGCTCGCTCCCTGCCCCCTGGTTCAGCTGGTCCTCGCCCGGGCAGTGCAGGTGGGGTCTGACACAAGCCCAGACGGGAAGAAGGAGAAAATCCCGACCGCCCTGTGTCCAGTAAAGAAATAGACTCCGTAATTATGAACTATCTCCCGCAGCAAGCGCCAGGCTTGGGAGGCGTCTCAGTTCAACCACAGTCAAGGGAGGGTGAGCACGAGCCTTCCAGAAACTCTCCCGGAGAAGAACAACCAAGGGAACTCCTCTGAACTCATTCCGTGACGTCTAGCGGAAACTTTATGATAAAACCCAGTGAGGACGAGATAAGGAGGGAAAACTATAGCCTATCTCCCTCGTAAACATCGATGCAGAAGTCCCAACCAACGTATTAGTGAAACAAATCCAGGAATCTACCAGAAAGGCAACACACAGGGACCAAGATGGCTTGACCTTGGATCTTGAATCAATTTAGTTCCTCATGTTACTAGAACAAATCAGATGAAGGCTCAGAAGAAAACATTTGAGAAAACTCAACAGGCATTCATGACAAGAAACTCTTAGCAGAGGAGAAAGAGAAGGGAGTTCCTGGGAGCTCCTGCTGTGGTGCAGTGGAAACGAATCTGACTAGAATCCACGGGGACGAAGGTTGCATCCCCGGCCTCGCTCAGTGGGTTAAGGATCCGGCGTTGCCGTGAGCTGTGGTGCAGGTTGCAGACACGGCTCGGATTTGGCTTTCCTGTGGTGTAGGCTGGCAACTGTGGCTCCTATTTGGCCCCCGAGCCTGGGAACTTCCATATGCTGCATGTGACACCCTCAAAAAAAAAGGGGGGGGGATTTCCTTAGTTGTTAGAAGGCGTCTATATAAACAATGTCCTTACCGAAAATATCACGCTTACTAGGACAGACAGGATATCTCCCCTCTGAGGTCGGGAGCGAGATACGGATGCTCACTGTGACACTTCCAGATGGCACCGGAAGTGAGGGAAAGGCCAAGAGAAAAGCCGCGAAAGAAAAATGTTTGGAAAGGAAGAAACTAAAAAGTCAGCATTCACGGACAAAATGATTGTGTATGCAGAAAATCCAACGGAACCTACAGATGACTCTTAAAATTATTAAGTGAATCTGGAAAGATGGCCGGATACACTGTTCACGGAAGAGAAATTCAACCGTATTCTCTATGAACCAGAAAGTAGATACGAAATAAAAATAAAGAATATTTAAAAATACCACCCCAACCACCAAATGCTTTGAAACAAACCTAATGAGTCAGGTGTGAAATATCCACACAGAAGTCTCTGAGACATGGGGGCCACTGAAGAGCCTGAAAGAAACGTACGGCGACACCGCCAGTGTGTCCAGTGCGGCAAGGACACCCGCTCTCTCCCGGATGACCGGCAAGCTTCACGGCGATTCTAGCAAGAAGTCTGGCGGGATCTGGGGGGGAAGTGGAAAGCCGTTCCAGAAAGTCACATAGGAGTATAACATCGCAAGTTATGGCCGGAAGATTCCAAGGAACACAGCCAGAAGACGATTCTACCAGGTAACAAGACCGAGATGAAGCTGCAGTGAGTAAGATGGTAAGTGCTGGAGTTCCCGTTGCCGCTCAGCGGGTTAGGAGCCTGACATAGCGTCTGTGAGGATGTGGGTTCAATCCCAGGCCTCGCTCAGTGGGTTAAAGACCTGGTGTTGCCGTGAACTATGGTGTAGGTGGCAGTTGTGGCTCGGACCCCGCACTGCTGTGGTTGTGGTGTAGACCAGCAGCTACAGCTCTGATTCAACCTCTAGCCTGGGAAAATCCACATGCTATGGGTGCAGCCCTAAAAAGAAGAAAAGAAAAGAAAGAAAGGGACCTCCAGCATCAGGGGTGGCCGAGGACCAGGGGCGCTCGGAGCACAGATGCTGGTGGGAGTGGAACGTGGTTCAAAACTTGAGAAAATCGGCGTTACCTCCTCAGTGGGACGTGCCCGTTGCCTGCGATTTGGTCCACACGCCGCAGAAGCACGTTCACGGGTGTGCTGAAAGGCACGAACGAGCATGCTCCCGGAAGCATTGTTCATAGAGCAAAAACTAGGCAAACCCAAATCTCCGTCAACCGGAGGAAGAACACACGTTCTGTGGACTTAATACTCCAGGTAAGAGGCTCACACACAACGTGGTGGTTCTTCCAAACGCACATCCCACCAAGAAGCAAGACCCCAAAGAGGCCGTGCCGTGCGAGCGCACGCGTGCAAAGCCAGGGACAGGCAGAGCCACGCGAGGCGCTCGCTGTCAGGGCGCAGGGGGGCTCCTCCAGGAGTCTGGGGGGAGCAGGGGCACAGCGGACTCGGGGAGGGGACAGGTTCTAGCTCCCGCCCTGGGGATAGATGACACGTGCGTCCACTTTGGGCTGGTTCATCACACTGCCCTCTTATAATGCGGGTACCTTCCGGCAAAAGTATTTCGAAACACACGTGCCACGGTCCCTCTCAGGCGCCATTCGCGGCGCTGCATTCCCAGAATGCGGGTTTAAAATGTAAACTACTAGAACCGACAATATGGTTGTGAGGTCCCCAGAGAGAAGGCTTGAAATAACCACGGGAGCACCTACGTTGTCATCATCCCAACGCTCGGGAGCCACTGCTCCACCGCCGGCCCCGTTCGAAGGGCTCCTGGAGGCAGGGCACGGGGGCAGGGGTCCGTCCCGCCCTCGCCAGGCTTCAGTTCTTAATTGCCTTTCAGCTCCTCGAGAAACTGCCAACCTAATAATTAAGAATAACTCTGCCAGAAAGGAAAGAAAAAAAAGAAAAGCTCCTTTCGTTGGTTCTAGTCCATTATCTTAGAATAGTATGTACCTGGAGCCATACTGTTTTGCATCTGATGCTTTTTAAAAAAATCTACTCCCATTCAAAAGAAGTGGGTGCAGACGCTAATTTTGTTTGCTTTGTGCATTTATTTGCACCCATCCTGTCCCACAAAGAACTTGAGGTGCTTGGCAGAATCAATGGCTCCCATCCACAGCCACTTAGAGTTTACAGTTTGTGGTATTCAATCCTCACCGTCACGTGTGGTGGTTGCCCCCGTCTCTCTCACCACTGAGAACCCGAGTCCCTGTTCCCACGCGCTGCCCTCCGGGATCCGCCTGCGACCCCGGCTCGCGTGGAGAGTGTCACGTTGGCCTCGGCTTTGACATCACAAACACCAAACACTGCGGAGACACGTCTCCAGGGAAACAGGTGCAAGCTGCCTTGGGGGCTGTGCTTAGGCGAGGGACCGTGCAGGAACATTCCAAAGCGGCCGTTTTCTGGAGGGGCCTGTCCCTCTGCTCCCGGGCACTGCCGAGGGGCTCCTATGCAGGCCTCCACCTTCTCCCTCCTGACCGCTGCCAGGGGACTGCCCATCCCTCTTCCCCATTGAAAACTCACAGTTTAGGAGTTCCCTGGTGGCTCAGCGCTTAAGGATCTGGTGTTGTCACTGCTGTGGCGAGGGTTCAATCCCTGGCCTGGGAACATCCGTGTGCCACAGGCGTGGCCAAAACCAAAACAAAATAAATAAAATGTACAGTTTAAAATATTCTCGGGAGTTTCCGCTGCGGCGCGATGGGATCAGTGGCATCTTGGGAGTAATAGGATGCAGGTTTGATCCCCGGCTCGGGACAGTGGGTTCAGGATCCGGTGTTGCTGAAGCTGTGGCTTAGGTCACAGCTACAGCTTGAATCTGATCCCTGGCCCAGGAATTCCACTCACCGAGGGGTGGCAAAAAAGAAAAAGAAATCTTAATACGCTATTTGACTTACTGAAAGGTCCTATGTGGCACATCAGTGACCTCTCGCCCACCATATAACACGCGCACGGGACGGTTCCCAGGAGCCTCCCTCCACAGGCTCTCCCCTAACCTGCCCCCATCGCCGCGCTGGAGGCAGCCTCCACCCCCTCACTAGTAAAAGCATCGTGTGCACACGTAACCCTTACATGTGTGTACGCAGTGCTACATACGCTCACACACAGCATTGCACGGCTACACGCGCCTCAGCCCCCCGTTTTCAGGCTCAGTCACATGGCAGGCTTCTCAGCCAACATTTAATTCCCAAGGTTTAATTCCCAAGGTTCACCCACGCTGGGTGTGGCAGTGGCTGAATCGTTGAACAGCCTCTCGGTCACGTCCCCCACGTGCGGACAGCATGTGGGGGAGCCCCAGGCGTCGGGGGAGCCCCAGGCGTCTCGTGCACCCCAGGGAACGGATGGTGGGATCCGTGAGCACGGCCAGGGCGCACGTCTGCTGTCTGCCTCTGGGCCACACGTGGGAGGCTTCGTCCTGCTAAACACAATTATTCCGGAATACAAACAGTCTTGTAATACAAGGCATTTCCCAAGGGGACACGCTTTCCAAAGGGGTCGCAAATTATTGTCCTGCTGGCCGTGATCCAGAATTCTGGGGCCCACGCCCTCTCCATCGCTTGCTCTCTATTGCCAGCTTTCATCTTTGCCGGTATGGTGGCTGTAGCCTAGTATTATTTTGACTCGAGTCTGCGTTTCCGTGTCACGGGTGAGGTCTTTCCACGCATTTCAGGCATACGTTTGCTCCTCTGCTCACGCCTGCTCGGGTGTTCCCCACTTCTCATGAGCATGTACCCCTTCCGTATTGGACGTGTGGTTCTTTCTATGCCTGAATACAAGTCCCCTACTAGTTACACGGGCTCGCCTGGGCACAGGACACACTGCCGAAGGCACCGGAAACCATCAGATTTGGGGATGCCCTGGCTCTGCCTGCGCCCTGTGAGTCTCATTTCAGGCTGGCGTCCCTGATAGGAGTACACGGCAGACTGTCCTGACCGCCTCTGGGTTTCAACGTGTCAGGTCGAGGAGCAGAGGGAGCCTCAGGACCGGCCCCTGAGTCCGTAGTCCTCCTCTGGGCAGCGGCGGGGAGGTGTGTGTGTGCTGGGGGACCCCCAGGGCTGCTCCGGGCCTGGTGGCGACCAGAGGGATTCACCGTGGGGGCCGGGGACCTCAACAAGCCCAGCAGACTCGGAGCAAGGCGTCCACCCCCAGGAAGAGCTGACCGAAGGGTTAGTGGCATCCGGCTGGTATCGCTCCAGTCACGCTCTTTGAAAACACAGACAAAGCGGGGTTCAGATAAACGAATCGTGGTGTGTTGGTTATCCCTCCTCGGCGGCCGAGCTTCCTCTTTTAGAAACCACGAAATCAATAACCTACTTTGAGGCTCTAACCTAAACGTACCAGTGAGTGGCCTTTCTCCGACTGATTGGGCACAACTGAACCAAACAAGGCAATACCCATTTTTTTTTCAGACACGTTTTATATATATACATATATATATATATATATATATATATATATATTGTCTCTTGCCTTTTCTAGAGCTGCTTCCATGGCATATGGAGGTTCCCAGGCTAGGGGTCGAATTGGAGCTGTAGCCACCGGCCTACGCCAGAGCCACAGCAACGCGGGATCCGAGCCGCGTCTGCAACCTACACCACAGCTCACGGCAACGCCGGATCCTTAACCCACTGAGCAAGGGCAGGGACCAAACCCGCAACCTCATGGTTCCTAGTCGGATTCGTTAACCACTGCGCCACGACGGGAACTCCTAGACACGTTTTTGTTGCACACAGGGGGCTACAGCGAAAGGGGCTTCAGAAGAGCAAGGAAAAGGCAGTTCTTGGCATTGCGTGGTTGAAATCCCCTCTAGATCTGCCCTCCTGGGCCTGAGGAGACCATGGCTGTGGCCCTGGGAGCAAAGCAGACAGGCTGGCATGTGCTCGGCAGGCAGAGGCCGGGAAGGGTCCGAGGGTGGGTGGGAGAGGCGGCCCCCAGGCTTAAAGTGGAGGGCCAGGAGGCCGAGGCCATGACCGCTGCCTCTCCGGCTGCCCCCTCTGCTGGGCTGGTGGTTCCCACTCCTGTAAGCCGTGAACGTGCCCTTCCGTGGGAAGGCTTCCTGAGAGCCAGGCTGGAAACACACACACCGGTGGCGGGCTGGCCGCCTGCACCTCCTTCTCGCAGTTCCCTGGGCCACAGGCTGAGCTCGCCTCTCCTGAGGACTTTTACTTTTTTAATGGCTGAAACTGTGGCATGCTAGGGGTCCAATGGGAGCTGCAGCTGCCAGCCTACACCACAGTCACTGTGACCTTGGATCTGAGACCCATCTGCAACTTACACCACAGCTGGTGGCAATGCCAGATCCTTAACCCACTGAGCGGGGCCAGGGATGGAACCCGCATCCTCATGGAGACTAGTCAGGTTCTTAACCTGCTGAGCCACAACGGGAACTCCCCATTCAAAGTCTTTTGCACCCTTCTGTCCTGGAGGCATTTGCAGGGCTAGAGTCATTTCTAATTCTGCTCCCAGGTCATGGAGCCAGGGCCACGCTGTCTGGTCCAGCTGGCGGACTGGCTGTCGCCAGCACGGGCTCCCAGTACGTGGGGTCTCACACGCCTGCACAGGGCCTATTCTCCCCCCACCCACGCGGTGGCGAAGGACCAGCTGGGTCCCGACTGGCGAGTGTCTGATTGAGATGGTCTTCATTGCCCTAGACTCCAAAGTGCCATTTCATCGCCACGACTTGCACGCGTGAGATAAACAACAGAACAGGGGTCTGGGGGGTGGGCAGGGGCTCAGGCCTGGACGCTGCTCTTCCCACTGAAGGCCAGGAAGTAGCTGGCTGTGCGGTCACAGCTGCCAGCGCCTCTGTAGAGACCCAGGCCCATCCTGGGCCCCCACGTGTCCCACGGGGACGGTGAGTGGGGAGGATGGCTTTTCTCGGGAGACTGCAGGATCCCAGGCCAAGGAACTTGACCTCTCAGGGGCCTCCACCTCCCCAGGGCTCTTCCCAGTCTAGGCCCCGGGGGCCCGAAAGCTGCCTCCTCCTCCTCAGCATGAAGAGGCACCTTCTGTGTGCGTTCTCCGGCCCAGGGAGGACACCGCGATAGGGCGATGACGGCATCCCAGGGGGTGCAGCACAAGAGCCGGGGCGACCGTGGCTCCTGGCCGGCTCAGCGCAGCCAAGAGGCTGGCCAGGCAGCGGGAGCAGCGTCAAGGCCATGGTCTCAGCGGCACTGCTCCCTCCGCTGCTGCTGAGATTCACACGGACTGGAGGGCAGGCACGGGGCTCCCTGCAGGGCCCAATCCTCAAGGTCAGTCACCGTCCCAGGGGGCCCTTTGCCTCCTCCAGCCAACAGGAGCTCAGCAAACCCTGCGGAGGCGGGACGAGCCCTGTGCACCGAGCTATTCTTTCCCTCGAGCCAGGCCAGCACAAGCAGCAGCCCCGGCCAGAGGCCCAGGGAGTGGTCCCTGTGGGTCCACCTCAGGGAGCAGAGACGGACCGTCTCAGCTGCTGCCCTCAGGATCATGGTAAAGAAATGATTCCTTTAAGCCAGTTAGTTTTGGGGTGGCTTGTTGCACAGAAATAAAGTCCTGGGAGTTCCTGTCGGGGCTCAGCAGAAATGAAACTAACTAGTATCCATGAGGACGCAGGTTCCATCCCTGGCCTCGCTCAGTAGGTTAAGGATGCAGTGGGTGAAGGATCTAGTGTTGCTGTGGCTGTGGCGCAGGCTGGCTGCTGTAGCTCCAATTCAACCCCTAGCCTGGGAACTTCCATATGCTGTGGGTGTGGCCCTAATAAAAAGCAAAAAAAAAAAAAAAAAAAAAAAAAATCCTCCTGTGCTTTCGGTTTACCCAGGATGAATTCCTAGAGGGCACTCCAGGAGTCTTGTTCCTTCCAGTTGTCGACAGGCACCCCTTTGGACCCTGTGCCTGGCACTCAGCCCTCAGGGAGGGCCTGGGCTTGCTGTTTGGTGGGGTGGCCCTTAAGGCAGGTTTTTCTCCCCATCAGAGAGCAGCCTGAGGCAGACGGCTGGCCCCCGGCAGCTCTTGCCCTGTGCTTAATTTAGGCTCCAGGCCACTGCCCTCAGGGGCACTGGATTCTGTCCCGCGAGCAGACAGCAGCTAACAATTACGGAGCCTGGGGTCTCTTGTCCCCATCTGACTTTTCTCCCCTGTCTTAGGCAGGAGCAAACAGACAGAGGTCGGGAGAGAGGCCTCAGGCCCCACAGCTGAGAAGGACAGCAGTTGCACTTGACCTTGGAGGCAGCCTCCCTGGGCACCAGCCCACTCTCGATCTTGGGTTGAGAGCCTCAGGCTTGTCTGCCACAGCTCTCTGCGCCCCTGAGGCCCCCCAAGGCCCGGCTGCTCTGGGCACCTCGTTCAATAGCTAGTTTTCCCTAGCAAACTACGTTCCGTTCTGAGTAGAACAGCTGCCTTGAGATGCTTATCCGGGTCTCCGAAATGCTGCATTTCCACAAACGCTTATGACCGTGTGTAAACATTCTCGGTACAACCGTAGCAGAAGCAGTAAATATAGACAGAGAAGTAAGCTTCCTGCACGGTTGGAAGCCAGCTTGGAAATGCCTGCACCAGCAAACCAATCAACCCAGCCACCAGGTAAACTGGTAATGTGGACTTGCTTCCGATACCACCGAGGAGCTCTCCTCGCGGTCTGGGAGCCGGGACCCCCTTTTCTGCTCCCAACGCGCGCCGGCCCCGCACAGGCCGGATGCGCCTTCACATCCCATCACCGTGCGCCCTCCAGCGCGGAGACTCTGCGGACCCCGCTCACCTCGCCCGGGCCCCGCGCTGCAGGCCGCCGGCGGGTGTGCGTGCGCCGGGGTCTCCTGGCTCCGTGCACCTGCCGGGCTCCCCCTCCCCAGCCGCTCCCGGGCCGGGCGGCCGGCCCCCCGCGGACCTCCGGCCGGGCTGGAGGAGGCGTGCGCGCGCGCGCCCGAGCTGCGTGGCGGCGTCCCCCCCCCCCTCCCCGGCGTGCGCGCGGCCGGCGGCGGCGGGGGCGGTGGGGAGGGCGGAGCCACGCCGAGGGCGGAGGGCGGAGGCTGAGGCGCGGCTGAGGCGGCGGCCGGTCCGGCCGCGCTCGGGGGCGCGCTCGGGGCCGCGCCAGGCCACGGCCAGCGCGCCGCAGCCCCGGGCGGCCGAGCGGAGCGCCGCGGACGGGCGGTCGCAG
Organism: Sus scrofa; assembly: GCF_054392235.1. Classification (NCBI taxonomy): domain Eukaryota; kingdom Metazoa; phylum Chordata; class Mammalia; order Artiodactyla; family Suidae; genus Sus; species Sus scrofa. The sequence goes on from NC_139395.1 coordinate 223,042,799, forward strand.
CCCCGGCGCGTCGCGGACCCCAGCGGCCCGCGGTGAGGCGAGGTGAGGCGAGGTGAGGCGGGGCGGCGGGGGCGGCGGGGGCGGCCGGGCTCGGACCGCCGGGCGGGACCGCGCGGCCGGACCACGCCGCCTGGCAGCGCCGCCGGGCACCGCCGCGGCCGCGTTTATGTAAGCGCCGCCGGGCAGGTGGTGAGGCCGCGCCGGGCGTGCGGCTCGAGCGGGACCCGTGCCCCGCGGAGCGGTGTCCGCAGGCGCTGTCCGGAGCGGCTGCGGGCCGCCGGGGGAGGGGAGGCTGCGCCCGGGACGGCCCCCCGTCTCCTCCCCGGGGCGCAGCATCTGCGCGGGATTCTCTGCGCCGGGGAGAGGGAGGCTGCGCCCGGGGATGGAGGGGGCATTGCGCCCGGGGGTGGAGGGGGGACTGCGCCCGGGGGCGGAGGGGGCATTGCGCCCGGGATGGAGGGAGGCTGCGTCCCTAGTGTGAAGCTGCGCCCTGGGGCGAGTACACCGAGCCCGGGGAGGAAGGGGACACTGCGCCCCAGGATGAGGGGACACTGCGCCCCAGGAGGAGGCTGCGCCCCCAGGAGGAGAGCCTGCGCGGGGAACAGACCTGTCCCCTGCTCAGGAGTGGCGCTTCTGCTCCAGATGCGCTGCGCCCCGGACAAGGCTGCGCCCGGGACGGCCTCCGCGTACCCTTCGGGAGGGCACGGTGTCCGCGCGGGATGCTCCACGCTGCGCAGACCCGAGGCTGGCCGCGGACGGCCCCGCGTCCTCTCCCGAGGGCGCGGTGTCAGCGTGGGATGCCCTGAGCCGCCGGCGTCCAGGGGCGGGGAAGTTCCCGCGGGTACCCAGCGTCTGGAGCGATTCGGAACAGTCTGGGGCGCCTGGGGGCTCGAGGTGCCTTCTGATGTGCTCGGGTCTGCAGTAGGAAAATTACCGGTTGTGACTGGGTCTGAGGAGGTGTCAGAGCGGGCCGTGGACGCTTAACCGGGTCGGAGTCCCAGTTTACCGGCTGGAGAACCTCAGATGTGGCCCATTCCGATTTACATGCCGAGACGCGCGGGTGCGGTGTTGGGTTCGCAGTTACTATTTTTGGCCAGCAGGTTTGGGTTGTTACTCCTGATAAGCCCCCCCGCCAGCCCCCCATTACAGAAGCCATAGCGGTTAGCGGTCAGCAGCTCTCAGAGCAGAGGGAAGGTGGTTTGGCGTCACACTTGCTCCTTGACTCTTGGTGCCTTCATGCAGGTGATTGATCAGTAAGTTTTGAGAACAGAAGTATTTATTCAGTTCTCTTTCTTCTCTCTTAAATTTACCATATGTTTTATTCCTTTGAAAGATGCCACCTAGAGCTGCATTTTCCAAAACACTGGGTTGTGTTAAGAGCGGTTCCTGGGAAGTGACTTCTGATTACCATCTTTTCTTGGAGGCAGAGATTCCTCTCCCTTCTTCTTGCTGAGGGTTTTCCGGAGGGCAGAGGGAGGAGGACGTGGCAAAGGGTGGCTGGAAGCCTTCCCCTGGGTGTGAGATGCACTGCCCTCCCTGCAGGGCCTCTTCAGGGACAGGGTTCCCTCTGCAGGGACACCCACAGTGGGGCTCATGAATTCTGGATGAGACCTGCTGAGCCGGATGGCACCCCCGCTGCCCACGGGGAGGCAGCAGCCGGCTCGGGCTCTGACTAGTGTCCTGTTGGGGGTCTGAAGGAGCCTGAGACTGAGTGTATTCAGCTACGTCTTCCACAAAATCTGAAGCTGTAGTGGGGAGGGAAAAAAAAGAGGCCTTTCTGCAGGGAGCATCGGTGAAAAGAAAACTGGTCCGGCCCTGAGAACTCAATGACACGTGTGTTTCGAGAAGCACCGTGCTCCCGATGAGCATGATGGGTGGGTGGGTGCTGGAGGTGAGGAGGGGGCGCACGGGTTCCGCAAAATGCTTCTTGGCACCTGGGCTCATTCGCTCCTCTGAATTGACGCGCGTGGCAGCACTTCAGCTGCTCCTGGACTGGACCAGGGACGTCCTTTCAGCTGATGTGTGACTGGCGGACGAATCGAGCCGGCGACCTGCTTTGGCACACACTTGGCCATCGGTGCTGTGCTGGGCCCTCCTTGTGGAGGCTCCTGGGCTACAGTGCTGAACGAAACAGGCAGCGTTCAAGAAAGTTCCCAGGCTCATAGCATTACACTTTGAAGATAAAATTGACACTTTCAGTTATAAAATTCAACAAGATATACCACTGAAAATTTTATCTATAAATTTGAAGGTATAAGCTTGCGACACTACAAAAGGTGCAAAAACACAAGAAAGCTTTGTTGCACTGCATTCCTAGCCACTGGGTTCCCTCCAGCTGCTGTGGCCAGTTGACAGTATGCTGTCCCAGCAATAATCAAAACATACACACAGTTCTACAGACGTTTTAACATAGTTTTTAATGTTCACTATAAGAAACAGTGCTGCAGTGAATTTTTCAATACACGAATGCGAGCAGAACTTACCATTTTTTACTAATCGTCAAAATTCCTTAGCTGTCACGTTTATTTAAGATCTAGGTTTTACTCCCTTGAATGCCGCGATGGGCTGTGTAAGTGCTTAGGACCAAGGAATTTATTGAAATAGGCGGGAGATAGAAAGCACACTTTGGAGGTTCCGAGGTGAACTCACCCATTTATAAAACTTATACCAGCCTATAAAAAACTTGTTTAAGAAAAACTGTCAATCTCAACGTGAAACTGAAAAGCTTAGAAAGGTCCAGTTTCATCGGAAAACTTGACGGTTTTTGGTGTCCATTTTCTCAAACATAGATTTCCAGATACACAACTTGGTGTGATAGAAAATGCTGCTCTTAAGAAAAAAATCCTTTAAAAAGCGTGTTCATAATGTTTAAAGTAGAAAAAGCCAATGGCAAGAATTCCATTTAAAAACTGCGTGTTGGGAGTTCCCGTTGTGGCGCAATGGTTAACGAATCCGACTAGGAACCATGAGGTTGCGGGTTCGGTCCCTGCCCTTGCTCAGTGGGTTGAAGGATCCGGCGTTGCTGTGAGCTGTGGTGTAGGTTACAGATGCGGCTCGGATCTGGCATTGCTGTGGTTGTGGTGTAGGCTGGTGGCTACAGCTCCGACTAGACCCCTAGCCTGGGAGCCTCCATATGCCGTGGGAGCGGCCCTAGAAAAGGCAAAAAGACAAAAATAAATAAGTAAAAGAAAAGAAAAGAAAAAAAGAACCGCGCATTGAAGTCAATAAGATTTTTTCCTTCCTAGAGTGTGGTTGCTTCCCCAGGTTGCGTCTCGCTTGCTGTGTGGCTGGGAGTGTGTCATGGCCCCAAGAGGCGCTGGCGTGGCCGTGCTGCCTGGCTTGACAGCTGTTGTCCCAGACTGCTCGGACCCAGTTAGCACGCTGTTTTGGTGGTCTGATCCGTTCGGCCTGCTGCTCTTCTGTACGCGTGTGCGTGTTCTAGGAGGTGCCAAAAAGCGAGCTGGGTTTTCCGTTTGTGGTGGATTTAAAATGAAGACAGGCCGAGAGGGCCTGGGAGGGCTGGTGTTTTTGCTGGACCTGCAGTGGAACTCTGCTGGCATCCAGGGCAGGTTAGTTTCGCTCCCAGGGCACCCGGCAGGTATTTACTGCATGCCAGGTACTGTTCTAGGTGCTGAACCCAGCCAGGCTAGTCCCTGCCCTCGTGGGGCTCACATCATGGGGAGATGAGCGTGCAGGATCCCAACCAGAGTCCCGTGTGCAGGAGGACGTCCAGCAGGTCGGGAAGTCTGGGCCAGCGGGAGGAGGAGGGGCAGGGGCTGGCGGCCTAGCTTCCTGTCCCTGCTGATAGTAGCCAGGAGCGCAGTGTGGCCTGGAGGGCGGGAGGGAGGGAGGGTGGCTGGGAGTGGGACTGGGGCGGGGGCTGCCGCTGTGGGAGCACCAGGCTGTGGTAGGGAAGTTAGGCTGGTCATCGCAGCCCCACGAGGCCTGCCTGCCTCGTTGACCGGTTGTAAAGCCCAGTTGACTTTGCAGAGTTTTGAGCAACAGACTGACGTGAAATGATGCATCTTTGAAAAGACTGTCTGGCTTGATGCAGCCCGTGTTTATTGGGAGCTCGTGATGTACCAGGCTGTGTAGGGCCTTCACCTGTATTGATTAAATTCTCGTGATAGTCTGTGGGGCCAGCGTCATCATTAGCCGTGCGGATTACCTGTGGGGAAAAGCAGGTGCACAGAGGCCGCAGTGGGGAGACGGGGTGCCGGGGACTCTCTCTGTCCCCTGCCGTGGGCAGGAGGGGCCCACAGTGGCATTCTGGGGCCTGGCATAGGCCAGAGGTGGTGAGATCAGGCCTGGCTTCACTTGTACGTTGCAGCATTATTTTTTGGTCCTGTTGACAGGGACGTGCTGCCAACTTGACATCCCTACGCTCCCTGAGAGAGCTTGGACTTTAAGCACAGACTGTAAAATCACGCCGCTTTTGTGCTCTACAGAGTCACTGTAGAATTTCTTCATCCTTCCAATTCGGTTCCTCCTAGTCCGCCCCATGGCTCGGGGCACCGTGTCGTCTCTGACTTGCTGAGCCGGCATTTCTCGTGACCGCACCGCTGCTGCCCGGGGTGTGTCCACGCCGCGGAGGACACCCCATCTGCAGGTTGGGACGCCTTCTTGGTCTCACCGGCAGGTGTGGAGGAGAGGCCCTAAGTGACGCGCCTGGCCTGGGCACGGTCGCGTTGCCCCGTCGGTCATCCTCCAGCAGGAACCACCGAGGCCGGCCACACGCGCCTCCACCCGAATCCAGAGTCCTGACGACACGGGAGACGCGGTCTCAGAACCGCGGAACTGAGGCGTGTTTGGCAGGCGGGCCTGTCGGGGCCTCTGTAGCCTGTGAGCTGGGACATCCCGGGAGGACCCCAGGTTGTTGGCCTGAGCTGGGGGCCTGGGAGGGGCCGGGGTCGGGGCGGAGGGCAGCCTGGGACCCTCGGAGCGGTGCGCGCAGGCGGAGCGGCGGGAGATGCAGCGCGCCTGCCCCTCGTGCTTCCTGCTCTCGGCCTGAACCAGCACAAGAGCCGCAACTTTGTCTTCCAGGGGCCGCGGGGCGAGACCGGGAGCACGCGAGGCGCCTGAGCAGTGCTTCTCTGACACACCCCAGACGCTGTGCGTCGTTAACTTTGTGGTTAGTCTTCAGCGCAGAGGCCTTTGGCTCTGAGTGGAAATTCAAGGTTGGGCTCTGGAAGAGCTTTTGGGGCCGAATATGTGAATGTGGGGCTCACTTGCTTATTGCTGGTGTTTGAAACCATAGTCTGGGCCATGGTATCGACACAGAGGAGGGAAGGGTGTGGACAGTGGGGGGCCTCGTGGCCTGGAATCCGGGGCAGAGGGAGCTCTTGGACGTGACAGAAGGTGGTGGCCGGCCGCGGGGTGGGGAGGGCAGGGTGTGCGTGAGGAGGCAGAGAAGACTCTCTGGGGGGACAGGTCGGGGGCAGCAGCTGGAGGATTGTGGGCTCAGGGAACCTGTTTTTTAAGGTGAGCGACAGTAGTGTGTTCTGGGCTGGTCCAGCACAGGACAGAGTTCTGAGGCCTTGGGAGGGGGCTGCTGGGCCGTCCTTGAGAAGGCTTGAGGGCAAGGCCAGGGCAGCAGGTGCCATTCAGCTCCCGGAGCCAGGCACGACTTCTGCGCACAGGCCTGGACGTGCTTAGAAGATATCTCTTGTGGGAGTTCCCGTTGTGGCTCAGCAGTAACGAGCCTGACTAGGATCCACGGGGATGCGGGTTCGATCCCTGGCCTTGCTCAGTGGGTTAAGGATCCAGCATTGCTGTGAGCTGTGGTGTAGGTCGCAGATGTGGCTTGGATCTCGTGTTGCTGTGGCTGTGGTGTCGGCTGGCAGCTGCAGCTCTGGCTCGACCCCTAGCCTGGGAGCTTCCATGTGCCGCAGGTGCGGCCCTAAAAAAGCAAAGAAGATGAAGATACTCTTTCTAAGACATGCTGTCCCTTTGACAAGAGGGTCTGAATTGGGAATTGTTTTGTAGGACCCTGGTCTAGTTTCTCATCAGCTTATGGTGCCAAATACGCCTTGAGGCGCCCTTACAGAAAGATAATGCGGAAATGGCGTTTCTTCTTAAAAATTCACTTGTCTCTAGAAGTATTATCAGCTTAACTAGAAGTGGGTGCCTTTATTTGGCAACTTCCGTAGCTCTCAGAGGACTGACCAGGTTGGCTTCTGACCTGTGCTGTGTCTGTCTTAAAGCTCTCGAGGGGGAGGTCCATTTTGCATCCAGGACGGCCAGCCCAGCTCCTGGGAGGCCGGTGGCGTTGCTTTGGGCCCCTGTGGTTTAATTGCCTCTGGGGCAGCAGCAGCCACTGAAAGTTGCCTGTTAAAGTGGTCAGGAGTCTTCCTCGCATGTCGGTTTGCTTGTGGTTATTTGATTTTTCTTAGGTTGGGAATTTGAAAATCGGCCTTCTCAGCGGTTGGGTCAATAGGATGAAAGGTAAGAGGCCCCGCGGGCCCCTGGCCCCGTCCCTCCAGGTGTGGGCCGTGGGGGCCGGCTCCTCGCTCTGGGTTCCCGCCCTCCCTGCCCAGACGTTGCTGAGGGCCTGCTCGGGAGGACGAAGGAGGAGGCGAGGTCTCTGCCTCTGTGGGCTGCGTTCCCTTGCGCGCAGACTGGGGGGCGCCCTGGGGCCCAGGGCCAGGTGGCCGGTGTGGAGGTGTGGGCTTCTGGGAAGGTGCCCTGAGCCAGTGCTGCGCTGAGGCCTGAAGCAGAGTGAGCGCTTCGGGTCGGGAGTGGGCCAGTGACACTGCAGGGAAGGCACGGCCCGCCGGAGCCCTGCTCACGGGAGTGGCTGAGGGGCCCAGCGGCCTTCGCCAGGGCCTTAGTGGGGGGCCCAGGGGATGGTGAGGGTGCCTGCTGAGCAGGCCCTCCTGGGCCTGGGCAGGGTCTGCAGCCCGGGGACGAGACAGAGCTGAGCGGTGCTGGGGGGCAAGGCAGGGGGCGGGTGGAGGTGGCGGGTTTGGTGGTGTTGGGGGCATGGCTCGGATGGTCAGTGTGGAAAATGAGACACGTGAACACGGGGGCTCTTTGCGTCTGCAGAAGGGCGCAGGTGCCCAAAAGCGCGCCAAGAAGAGAAGGCCCCCCCTGCTGGTCCCTCGCCAGGTGGTGGACCCGTCCCCTTCCCACCGTCCGGTCGGGGCGCGCCGTCTTCCCGGTCGGCTCATGTGAAACGCATCGCTCCTGGGAGAAGAGGGAAGGGGAGGGGGTCGCAGGACGGCCTTTCAGCCGGAACCAGAGCAAAACGGAGTCACCACGATTTGCTTTGATGGACGGGACAGGACGTTACTTCCCACAGTGGCGGCGTCTCGGAGGCGGGCGGGGAGCGGGAGGGCTCAGGAGGGCTCTGGGAGCTGGGAGCTAAGCCTGTGCCCTTCCGCAGGGATCTGAGGTCACGGACGGCATCCTTTTACGTTGGGTTCGGTTTGAACCTGGCATCACATCTCCCCCGGGGCGTGGCGTGGGGCGCGTTCCCTCTCGTACACACACACACACACACACACACACACGAGTGTGAGCCGTAAGACGCGGAACGTGTTGAAAAGCACAGGCACACGTGTGTTGGCGCTTCTCTTGGGCAGAACTGCCCTTCCACACGGGCCTGAGGAGAGGCTTCGCTGCCCCAGTTTTCAGCTCAGGAGCCGTTAGGAGAGCGCAATAGCTTCCCGGGAAAGCTGGAGCCCAGTCTGCTGACGACACTCGTAGCGTGTGCCAGTCCCGGGGGAGCCAGTTTAACCTCCGTCACTCCCGATGATAGTCTTCGGAGGCCTCCACTGTGGGGAGCACCTGCATCCCGTCTTACCTGGCTTACCTGAGCAGCGTCTCCCAAACTCCCCGCCTTGCCCACAGCAGCCAGATCCAAGCCTTACCTGTAACTGACCCATCTCGGAGGCCTCCTCTCCTGCCATCCCTGTCCCCGCCGGTTGCGCCTCCAGCCCGGCCTTGCTCCCTGCCGTCTGGGGGGCTCCCCCCCCACCTGCTCACCCACCATGTGCCCTGCCAGCCCTTCTGTCCAGTTTACCCCCTGTGCCCACCTCTTCTTCCTTTTGTCAGCCCGCCCGGTGGAGGGGCAGCTTCACGAAGGCAGCGGTCTCGTTCTGTCTTTACCTTCAGGGCTAAAACAATACCCGGCAGGCAGGAGACACTGATCAGCGAATGAATACATTTCCTAACTTTTCCTGTAGGTAGGAGACGCCTGTCGAGGCCGCTTGCCTCCAACGATGTGTGCTTCTTCCTAGGTACCCGCTCCCCGCCCCTGTTCTTCTTGGTGAACCAGGCATATATTCATGCCCCATATGTCTGTGTTATCTCCAGATTTCTGTGCTTTTCTTTGTAGAACAGAAACATTTACAAAACATTCACAATTGTTCTAAAACCATAAAGTGCAATATACTAAATTAATCTGTTGAAAACAGGGAGTCCTCAACTTGAAATAGCGCTGTTCTGTTAACCCCTTTGAGGCGACACGTAGGCACCGAGACCTGTCCTGCATCACAACGGCGTCCGTCACGGAGAGGCAGTAGGCACAACTGCGTCGTGACAGCCGCGAGAACACTTTGAATAATGCTGGGAGGTTTCAGAAAAGCAGCCAAAAAAAAAAAAAAAGAAAAGAAAAAGAAAAAAGGAGGCTCAAAGGATTTAAAAACTGGAAGGAACGTAGCCTGTGAGCTGTTTGGTAAGGGAGCAAACAGACGAATTTCCTGGGGTTTGGAACCTGGGCATTTAATCGCAGCCCCGCCTCTCACGGTTGGCTGTGTCTCTGTGCGAGGAGCTCCTCGAATGCCAAGGCGGTGGCTGGGCTGGGGGTGCTGCAGGTTTGCTCTTGCCTACAAGGCTCTTGGTCGAGGAGTGAAATAACAAGTCTAAGTGCTGCAGGGTCCTTCAGTCAGTTGTCAGCAAAGACTTGTCCTGGGACCTCCGCGCAGTCCCGTCGCCGCGGCTGCTTTGGGTCCGTGGGAGGCTTGACTTGGCACAGGTGTCTCGTCCCTTTTCCCGAAAGAGATGAGGAAGGCGGGGCAGGAGGCAGGATCGGGGCTGGCGGGAGGGGTTCTGACTCGGGGTCTGGATGAGCCCCTTCTCCGTTTCCTTAGTCTTCAGGGACTAGACGGCGTTTGTTGAATTACATTGGGTAAGGACTGATTTTCCAGGTTTGTAGGTTTGGAGCTTATCAAAATGACTAAAGATAACTCAGCAGGTGATAATTAGCCCCTCTGGTAACACTGCGGCTCTGGAAACATTGGTCAGGTTGCAGGCTAAGTGTAGAAGTTACTTTTTATTCTTGGAGTGAAGGCTCCTGCCTTAGGAGGGGCTCCTGGCCGGGGGGCGTCTGAGGGGTAGGGGAGTGGCAGCTGCGTGGCCACGGGTGCCAGCGCGGAGCGCTGCGTGGGGGGAGCTGGCCGTCAGCGTTCACGCAGACACTGGAGGGCAGGCTCCGGCGGGCTGCTCCAGAGCCGCAGGCGCTCCGCTGCTGTGCCTGCCCGCCTCCTGGGCTGAGTGAAACGACGTCCTCACATGCCTGTTTATCAGTCTGGATCGTTTTGGATTTGATGCCTTTCCAGGATAGGAATCCACCCTGAGTGACCGGCAGGAGAGATTGCTGTTTGTACACAGGGGCGTCTGCCTCGGGGTGCCCCGAGGGCCCCGTCACCTTAGCGGCCTCCTGGGAGATGCTTTAGAGGGACACCTTTCCTTTCTGAATGCAGCTCAACTTTGTTTTCGTTAAGGAGCTATCTCGATGTCTAAGGACCCTCGTGTGATGATTTTGTAAATGAAAGCATCTTCGGGAGAAGTAGCTGGACAAGCAGTGAACAGTGGAGCCTGGCTCAGTGCAGGTCAACGCTGGCGTGGGAGCCGAGGCTGAGACCTGACCCGGGCAGATGTGGGGTCACAGCAGTGAACTGCAGGAGCTCAGAGCTGCGAGAATTTGGGGTCTCAGAGCTCAGCTCAGATTTATTTGACCATCAGTGAAACCTCATGGGGAAAGGAAAAAAAAGCTGTTTCCATCCAGAGTCAGTGGCTTTGGGAGGGGTAGCTGACCGCCTCTCCGTCAGGCCTGCTGGCTTGTGGTCCTCGCGGAGCTGAGTCAGCCAAATGCAGATCAGGGTCAAAAATGCATCTTCTGAGTCCGCTCGGGCTTTTCCCTCTTTGTCTTTTGTGGGTTCGTGTTGCAGATGGGTTTCCCACCTGCACGTGAAGGAGTGGGACCTGTGTGGTCGTTTCGGACTCCCTCCGAGCGGCCGCTCTGGGCAAAGGCGACATCACCGGTGAGAAGGAGGACACTTGATGCGTCTCAGCCTTTCTTGCTGATGGAGCCCTTGCTGTAGGAGAGGGAGAGTTTTCCTTTTGGTTGCCCAGGGCTTCAAGCCACGCTGCAGCCTGAGAAAGGGAAACTGGACATGTGGGGCCGAGCTTGCTGGGTGCGAGGCTGGGAGGGGCAGTCTGTGCCCTGTGCCCGGGCCCCGGCTGCGGTCAGTGTGCTGCCCCGGGCAGGGCCCCACCCAGGGGTTCCCTGGTGTTTGCACACACGTGTGGTCAGCCTGTGACTGAGTGCCCACCTCCCAGTGCCCGGGAGGGTGGGGCGGTGGGGAAAGGCAGGCAGGGCAGCGCCAGGAAGCTTGGTTTTCTCCCGTTTTAAGAGCTGCCACCAGAGTCACCCTTGGTAAGTGGACACGTGGCGATTTTCGTGATCTCTGTGCTGTGCAGCTCTTACCACAGGCCACTTTTAAAACGTTCCCGTCACCCAGATGCTCCCTTCTCTGTTCCTGGCTAATGCCTGTTCCCACGTCCAGCCGTTGGCAACCACCAGTCTGCTTTCTGTTTTGTAAACCTGCCTTTTCTGGGCAGTTTGTGTAAGTGGAAGTGTGCCCTGTGCAGTCTTTTGTGTCTGTGGCTCCTTTCGCTACAGCAGGTTTGGGGGTCGCCGGGCTAGCGCAGTGGACCAGCAGTTTGTCCCTCCTGGTCGCTGGCCGGTGGTCCGTCTCGTGGGGTGACACATCTTTTCTATCCCTTCACGAGGCATGGGGCGGGGTTGTTCCCTCCTGCCTCTGTGGGTAGCGCTGCTCCGAGCGTGAGCATGTCACTGCGTGGCCGGGGACTTGGAGGGGCTGGGGGTAAGGGCGCCTGTGACACCATGGTGCTGGGACAGCCCTCAGCCGGCTCTCCAGGTCTGTCTCAGCAACAGGCGCGGAGGTTCTTGAACAGCGTGGACGCCACGTGGAGCGCAGGCTGCCAGGCGTCCTAACGACGGCAGCCTCAGGTGTGGTGCTGGCAGGTCCCTGTCCGGTGGGCTCTTCCCCAGAATACGGCTTTTTCTCCCGCTCGTCCGAGGAGGCAGGGAGGGACTATCCGGCATCTTGAAAACCACGCTCGGCCTGCAGAACGGTACATGCTCGGTGCTTTGATGCAGCACTTCTCTAGGAATTGAGCCTGAAGACACGCGCAAACAACCCCCCTGTCCCTTCCAGAGCAGCTGGCCAATCAGGCCTGGGTGACCACCGTGCCCAGAGCTGTGTGGAGGGGGTCGGACTCATGGACTGATGTGAGGTGATTTCCAGAACGTGCGGGAAGGGAGCGTGCTGCCCTTCGCCCAGGGAGACCCGCATCGACCTTCCAGCCGAAGGGAGACAGGCAAAGCCTGAAGGCGAGGCTGGGCCTGTGGGGCCGGGGCCAGGAAGGAGGGCACAGGTGGCCGGAGTGGTGGGCACGGGGCTTCCCTGAGGAGACATCCCAGTACAGCCCGGCTCTGGGAACCACAGACCCCAGGACAGAGGGATCCACATCAGGCAGGATGTGGGGGACCCAGCCTATGGCATGGGAGCGGAAGCTCAGCTCCGTGTAGGACGAAACAGTAACAGAGCTGCCGTGTGGGGCAGGGCGGAATTAGCCAGATTTTGGAAAATGATCCTTTGAGTAGACTCCGTAAGACTCCAGGCGGAGAGGGCTGCTCCAGTACCGTCTGTTTCTCCCGGGGGGAGGGTGGCGGTGTGAACGTGTAAGCCTGAGTGTGTGGTGGGTGACAGGCAGCCCGGGCCCTGGGTTGGAACCCAGTGTTGCTGTACACCACGGGGTGTGACATTTGTACCATGGACAGGTGGCCCTGCTCATGCGTCCCCACTCCTCACCCAATCCCCTGAGAGAACCAAGGACATTTTCTGAGCAAAGATGCTTCTGCCCCCCAGCCCCACCCCCGCTGCCCCGCCAGGTGCAGAGAGCTGGGAAGCACTGGGACGCGCTGGGAAGGGACGGGGCCACAAGGAGGCGGTGCTCCGAGCAAGGATGTGGACAAGGGTGGCCTCGGCGTCGATGCCACAGGATGAGGTGAGCAGTGTCACTCCACAGCAGGGGGAGGGCGGAAGAGTCCCGGTGGCCCCAGAGGCAGAATGAGGAGACAGAAGCCGGCGGAGGCGGCCCCACGCTCAGGATGATCCAGGCCAGGACGGTGCTGAGATTAGCGCAAGTTTGAGGAGAAGAAGCAGGATGTTTACCTGCTCTCGAAGCATCTCTTCCCCAAGTTGGTTATTTATTAAAAAGGGAAAGGTGGTAACTTCAGACTGGAGAAAGCCGGCAGACACCGCCTGGCCCAGCTCGGGGGTGGAGGTCGGCAGCACCTGTGACGGGTGGCCAGCGCCCCCTCCCCGGACACAGGGGCACCGTCCCAGCATCGTCGCAGGAAGCCGCAGGCAGGCTCTGTGGGGAAACCAGCGCGCTCTCCGGAGCGGAGCCAGTCGCGTCGCCCTGCGTTGGTTTCCCAGCTTGGGTCTTGTCCAGCGAGTCCACAAGATGTGGACATTAGCAGCTGGGCTCTCCACCCCTCTCGGCACACCCGCCCCCCGCCCCCAGCTCCGTCGGATCTCTTGTCCACTCTGCCTGAGGGAGGTCGGTGAGCGATACCGACCTGCATTCTCGCTGGCAATCCCGGCCACGCGGAGCCCCGGAGCCCCGGTGTGGAGCCCCGGGCGAGCCTCCCGAGACGCGCCCCCCACCGGCGCCGGAGCGCCGGCCGAATGCCTGCTTCCGGTGGGAGGTGGGGCGGCGACCCCGAGGTGGCGCCTGTCGGAGGCGCAGGCGGGGCCTCTCACGATTTCGCAGGGAAACCTACAGCGTTTTCCTCGGTCGCCCTTGGTCCTTTGGTTTTACTGTTGTTTTCCCAAAGAGAAATTTTTAAACTTTGTGTATTCGCATGTATCGGGTGTTCTCCTGCGGCTTCTGGGTCTGGCGTCCCACCTGAGGCCGTCTTCCTACGGTCGAGCTCCCTCTCTGATTCCTTCCAGCAGCTTTATGCTGTTTTCCTCGTGCAGCCCGTTCATCTACCTGGGGTCCGTTTTGTACGGTGTGAGGTCGGGATTGGGTGTTGTTTCCAGTTGGCCAATTGCCTCCATCACTGCGTGGCTGCCCTCTGCCCCGCGATGGGAAATGCCACTTGGATCCTATACAGAATTCCTTCTCGCCAAGGTGTCCCGTCCCCTGGCTTGTCATTGTCGGCGGGGTGGGGGGTGGGGGGAAGCTGTTGAGTTTTGCACGCGGGTTGCGTCCCCAGCACCGCTGTGTCTCTGGTTTTCCAGAGAGAGGACCAAACGGCAGCAGCGCCTCTCCTCCGCCTGCACTCCCTCCCTGCTCACGCCCCCCCCCCAATGCCCTCCTCACTCAGGGCCCCCCCGCCCCCGCACTTCCTCCTTGCTCATGGGCCGCCCTGGGCACCAGGCCGAGGGGCTGGGGTGGATGGCAGGTGCATCTCTGGCTCCGGCTTCGACCTGGACGCCTCTGGTGCTTCCTCGGCGGTGACCTTTAGCCCCGTGGCCGTGTCCTTCTTCCAGTCATGGAGGTCACCGCCTGCCTGGAGAGTTTGAGACGCAGCTCTCTCCTGGGCAGCAGCAGAGTTTTATCACTTGCTTTCTCTGCAGCTGCTGAGATGGCCGTGTGGTCTCCCGTCCAGGCTGTTAATACGTCAGCTTCGTTCAGAGGTGTCCCGATGTTAAATACTCATGCCCAGGAAAACCTTACTTTACTTTCAACGTATTGAAAAAGAAATAAGACATTTATTGTAATAGTTCCTCTTTTATCAGAGGGGTTCCCCCCCCATCCTATGTGCTTTTTCACTTTTTGAGACACAGTTTCCATCCTGTGAGTACCTGCGGTTGGTAAGCGTTTAACAAATGGCTTTCTTAGGTGTGTGTGTTGGGGGGGGAGCCCTGTTTTGTAGTATTTCCCAATTTCCACAGCTAAATATTCTCACCATTACCTGTTTCAGGCTGCCAGGGAGCTGCTGGCTGGTGCTCGCAGAGGTCCTGAAATCTAGCAGCTGTCGCCCGCGGCTCTGTGAGCCTGGTGTGCAGCCTGGTGCGGTCCAGCCTGCGTGGCTGGCGCGGCCTGCCCCTGGCGTAGCCACGGCCTGATCTTGGTCGCGCTCCTGGCCTTGCCCCGTGTCCAGACCTCGTTTTCTGCTCTGCGCCTTCACAGCGCCGCCCTTTCCTCGGAGAACTGCCTCGGCCACTGTGTTCCTAGATGGTAAGATACTGGGCTCGAGGGAGTTTTATTGCAAAATTGAGCATCTGACCTACACTAACTATTGCGGCGCTAACTTGAGTAGCAAACAGTGTAGGTTCTGTGATGGTCACTTTCCTTAAACCTGAGGGGTTCCTAGCGTCTTACGTGTACCTCCCTGGTATAAATTAAACCTTTCTTCCTTTGTTGACTCCCGCAGCCACTGGGCAGGTGTTTGTGCGTCTACTGTGTGGCAGGACTCGGATGCCGAAAGTACAGCAGGGAATGAAACGCTCGGGCTCTCTTCACGGAGCACGGCTTCTGCGTGCCTCTAAGTTGTGGGTTTTTCTAAACGGACTGTCTTGGCCACTCGGACGCCCACTTGACTTTGCCCCTGGTGCTCTCTGAAGTCAACCCTAAATTAATCTGATTTCTTCCACTGCTTAGTTTTGAAGCTCCCTGCTGCGATGCTGGTTGACGTTCAGCTTAACGCCGCATGTGGTTATTTCTGCTTTTACCAGATTCTTAGGACGAAAGGGCAGAGGAATTGGCATCTGGAGCCTTTTACATGAGGGAAGGTCGGTGTTGGAAGGGGCTGTGACCCTGGACTAAGGGGACAAGTTCAGTGAAGTGACTCTTGGCGGCGTGGGGACCCGTCCTCTGAGGAGGAGCTGGGGACGAGCCTCGGTCTCCACCGCAGCTCTGAGGCTGGCGGGCTGCCCCACGGCGGGCTCTCCGCCTGGCTCCCGACGACGTGAGGGTGCATGGGGCTGTGCTTCCGGCAGTGTGGCGGCCCCAGGGCGGGAGCCTGGCCACCACGGCAGTTCCCCGTGTGCTGCTGTGTACTTTGGAATCAGGTACACCCTGGAGGAGGAGGGGACTCCGGTCCGGGGGCTGCAGACAGGGAGAGCGGCAGGCTTCCCTGCGGAGGGCGAGCTGGAGGGCCTCGCGCTGCCGAGGGGCCGAGGGGCCGGCGTGGAAGGCAGGCTGGGCACTGGGCGGCAGGCTGGGGGGCCTCGGAAGTTCACTGCTCGTCTTTCTGCCAAACTGATTTGGATTGCTGCCTTTTAATGCTTTGTGGAAGTAACCTATCTTTAATTTAAAAGTCAGTGTTGTATTCCCGGAGGAGAATGCAGTTCTGGTTGATTTATTTAGAAGACGTCACGACCTTGGAGAGCAACCGTCGTCCTTCCCCCAGGAGGAGCCGGAGGAGCATCCAGCCTGCGAGCGCGCCGCGTGGGTGCGGCTTGGCTCCGGGCCGCTGGCGAGCGTCCGTCTGCAGACAGGAATCTTCCCAGCAAAGGACGGTCACGGCGGCGGGGACGGTCGATCCAGGAGGTGTGGCCCGGCCCTCCCCTCGGCCGAGGTCCAGGCCCGCACCCCTTCTCTAAGCTTGGCCCCCGCGACACCTTCCCCCTCCGGCATCTCTGCTGAGGATGGACGGGGACCTCGGAGGCCCTTCTGCTTATCGCGTGGCCGGGGACCCCTGTGCACGCCAGCTGGGCTGGCCCTTCTTCCTCTGACAGCCGGCTCACGAGAGGGTTAGCGATGGATACATCAAAGAATTTTTTTGCGGGAAGAAGTGTCTTTGTTTCTGTTCTGGTATGGTTACCTCTTGGAAATTAGCCTTTGAAAGTAACAGTTATGGGATCAGGTCTTAATCCGAAGGTTGAATCCTCACAGATTACCTTGAAATCTTAGAATTCGGGAACCTGTGTCAAGTAGTTTGACTCCTTGTACTCCTGTTGGATTTTTAAAAATAGATGCGTCTTATCTATCTATACTTAAATGTATAAGTCAGACGGATATGTGGTATCACAGAATAGGAAAACAAAACATCTTGCTATAAATATTAAATTAATGAGCAAATTAAGGATTGTTTCAAAGCACAGCAGAGGCAGGAAAATCAATGAGGCGCTTAATAGCTTAAATCTAACTCTGTACTTGAATAATGACTTAAAAAGCGTTTTAGTAAGGAAAGGCTCTCAGGCCTATAAAATAAGAGTTAATTCATCACAGCACAGTTTTGTATTTTTCAGTTCTCTTTCTTGAAGATAAATCCGGGTCCCAAAAACCTCAGAACTGGTATCACCTCTGGATTCCCACAGCCACGGCCGTCTTTGCGTGCGGTCTTCTGGAGCCAGCGAGGCCATCTCGCAGCCCGTGGACCTTTGGGTGTCTCTGACCGCCCTCCCTGCCCCCGTGTTTACACAATAGGCGCAATGAAAGCCAGGAAATCAAGGCTCTGAGATAAGCCGTCGAGGGAGGAAGGAAGCTGCTGGGCTGGGGACCCACTGGGGCCGCGCCCGCCCGCGCCAGGGACCCACGGAGCCCCATGTTGAGCCGCTGGGGTGCTGGCTCCTCCTTCGCGCTTCCCAGCACCGCAGAGGCCGGATGGGGCCGCGGGGCTCCCGCCCAGGCCCTCGCCCGCCACACCACCGCGGCGGCTGTCCCAGGTCTGCTCACCGCTCTCATCGGCGTTTCCAGAAGCGCCCACTGACGGCCTGGCCATCCTTCTGCGGAGCCCCACTGCTGCCCGTCCTGCTGCCTTCCTGCCGCGCCGGCGCTGCTGGGCTCGGTCTTGTGGTCTTGTCCTCTGCGGTGAGGTCCCGTGTGCGCAGCGGTGCTTAGAGGGGCTGCCTGCCCCCAGGCGCTGGCCTGGCGGCCTGGGCTTCACTGCGCACCTCTCCAGGAGAGGCCTCGCGGTGCGGGGCTGCGTCTGGGCTGCGGCCCGGGCATCCCAGGCGGGCCGTGTGGGTGTCTCGGAGGTGCGACCCAGAGCGCGTTCCCCGCGTCCTCCTGGCTCTCCCCTCAGGCTCTGAGGGCTGGCCCGCGTCCCAGCACAGCTGAACTGCCGCTGAAGGAAGGCGCTTGCCTTGCAGCGTTTTGTGTTGGTGATTTTTAGTGGCTTTCTCCACCTGTGACTCGTCTGACTCTTTGTGCAGCTCTGTGTGTTGTGACCTTTTTATTCGCAGCATTTGCGGTGGCGCTTTCTTGTTCGCGGTGTGACGGGTGATGTCCTCTCGGATGAGGTGCCTTTCTGGTGATTTTGTATCATGAGAGGCTCTTGTCAGGAATAGACTAGATCAAAAGATGTTTTGGATGTTCAGAAATATGCAGAAGTGGTTTTCCCAAGTCCGTGAGCAGGGCTCAAAGCAGAGCGTGCCCCGCGCGTTTCGAGCCCCCTTCAAGACCCAGAAGGTCCGCCGGGGTCAGGCTGCCTGCCCGGCTCTGTGGCGCCCTGTGAGCCCCCGCTGAGTCCAGTCCTGGCTTGTCTCTGGAGCTGCCTTTACTCTGGGAAGTCTTAAATTTGGGAAGTTTTGGTTAACTCCCAAGGGCGCTTTGGAATTAGGTATTTGGTGGAAAATGAACTGCGGGTGTCTGGCGCCACCCCTGCCAGGCCCGCTCCCTGCTGTCGGAGGCTGCCATGGCCGCCCCAGTCTCCCTCTGCCCGGAAGCGGCCCCCAGGGCTCCATCCCGGTCTCTCGCCCCCACCCTGTCCCCCTGTGCCTGGTCCCCATGCTCAGCCGAGCTCCCTGGCCCATCAGGCTGTCTGTTCAGATGGCCCCTCCTGCCTCCTGTCCCCACTGTCACGGCCTCCTCATCTGTTCCCGTCAGGTGGCCTCAGGTGGCCTCACACCCTTCCTCAGTGGCTCTTCCAGTCCCTCGTGCCCTGTCTTGTCAAGGGCAGTGGCCAGTGTCGCGTCCCTGTCTCGCCTGGGCCGTGCCAGCCCGGCTTGCCTGCCTCCCCTCCTGCTTGTCCTCAGCCAGAGGCCTGCTGATGTCACAGCTTCCCCCAGGCCTGCAGCCGCCCGGCCTCTCGCCTGCATCCGCACCCCGCGTCCCAGCGAGGCCTGCCTGCATCTCCCGCCCTCTGTCCTCCTCCTGTTGGCACCCCGCTCCGAGCCCCAGGAGCACCTCCTTGGCGTTCCCGGGCCCTGCCCTTCGTGTGGTCCCTGCGGGCGCCTCTCTGGGGCACCGGCTCCAGCCCTTCCCATAACTGGCCATCGCTGCGGGGGCAGACGTCCCCTGGAAGGGCTTGCGATCCTGCCTCTGGCCTGGGTCCCTCCATCTCTCTGCCTGCTGCTCTGTGCCAACCCAGCCCCACCCCCGGGCCCCGTGTCTGCTGTTCCTCTGGCTGTCGACTCTTATCCCCGAGCTGTTTGGAAGGCTGCCCTGCTCGGTGTTCAGCTGTCAGCTCAGGTCTCCTCGTGGAGCTGTGCTCCCGGGCCTCCCCTGGGCCGGTCCTGTCCCTGCCCTGTCGTGTGGGCACTCGAGGGGCCCCGTCTCTGCATGTGTTGTCTGTTCCCTGCCCCCTTGGCCTGTGTCGGGCCGGGCTTGCTCTGGGGGCACGTGGCAGCCCACTGGCTGGCTGGCTCTCAACGCCTGGGCCCCTCATCAGGGACTGGCAAGTGGCACTGGACCCTCTGTCTCCCACTCTGCTGTTTCATCGCATGCGTGGCTCCCTGGTCTCACGGTGGCTGCTTGGAGGGGAGACAGGGGGGTGAGGTCTCTTTCAGGAACCCTGGCTGCCAGAACCAGGTTGGGCTCTGTGGGGACGGGGTGAAGCAGCTGGCGGGCTCCACCGGCTGCAGCCCCCGCGCGGTCCAGCAGGAGTCCCAGGACCCGACCAGCAGAGGCTTTGCCAGTGTGGACATCTGTGTTTCTGCCTGTTTCTGAGGGCACGAGGGCTGGGCGGGGAGAAGGCCCCACCCCCATGGCAGGCAGCGGAGGGGAGGGGGCTCTGATTTCTGTCCAGATGATTCTAGAGGCTGGGTGGGCCTGCTCACCTTTCATCTCACGTCAGACAGACTCCCCCACCTGGCTCCCAGTGTGGCTGGGGACATGTGCAGGGGCCCTGGGCAGGGACAGTGCCCGGCCCCTGGGGGTCGACACGGCTCCCTGCAGACCTGTTGTTAACCGCGCCTGCCTGTAGGGAGGGGAGGACAGCTGGCTACCCCCGAGGCACGAGGGGAGCAAGGGATACGGCCCCTGGACCAAGCCCGGGCCACAGCCTGTCCCCTCCTCACGTCTCCGCTCTGGGTGACTCCTGGCGAGCCCCCCGAGCCAGGAGCCTCTTCTCAGCTTCCGAGGAGAAACCCCACCGGGCTCGTGTCCAGAACACCACGGGAGCCGAAGCCGAGGGAGCCTCTGCTGAGACGTCTGGGTTTGGGAGGGGTCTTCTCATTCTTGCAAGGCCCGTGTCTCCCCAGGCTTCCTGAGGTGGGGGAGGGTGGGCAGGAGCAGGGGTGGGCCCCCCAGCTCCCTAAAGGGAGTGTTTCTCAGGCCGGGGTGGGGGGCAGCGCCTCCTCTTAACGGGAGCCCCACTAGACACCAAGCGTGCGGGAAAGGAGGCCGCCTGGGGCCGCGGGCCACCGATGGGGCTGTGTCTGTTCTGAGCCGCTTGTGCTGGGCCGGAAATGTGCGGTTTGGAAGGTTCTGTGCTGCAGGCTGGAGAGCAGGCAGGAGGCGAGGGTGCGGGCAGGTGGAGAGCCTGACATGCTCGGGGCTGCCCGGGCTGCCCGGGTTGGCCTGTGGGCCAGGTGGGCAGCGGTGCCTTGGCCCAGAACCAGCCTTGGTGGCGGGAGGGCCGGGGCAGCAGGTCTATTCTGGACACGCCGTCTTGGCCATGCAGCTTTTTGCTTTTCCATCTCCAGCTCCGCAGCGCTCTGGGCCCCGGGCTGCATGTCGTGCCTCCTTCTCTGGGATGGCCGATCACAGGCGGCACGAGCGCCATGCTTGCAACCAGTGGCTTCATTTTCCTAAATCTTCCACCCTTTTCCTCACGATGAAGGCCATCAGCCCCAGTGGCCACGGACCCGGCGGTCACCCTCGGCCTTCCTTGTCTATAGCCTCCACCTTCAGCACACGTTCATGTCACACTGTCCCTGCAGGAATCCCCTCCTAGGATGTCTGCATGCCACGTCCCCTGCCCTGGGGGCCTGTGGGCCCCCGCTGACTCCTTTGGCCTGGACAGCAGCCTCTTCCCTGGGCCCTGAGTCCCCTCCTGCCCTCAGGGCCCTCTGACGGCAGCCCGGGCCATCAGCTCACCCTGTGCTCCGGGCCCTTCCTGGCCTCCCGCATGTGAGCCAACTCCGACTGTCTTCTCCCCACCGGCTCCCACCTGCCCCCGCCTCCCTCTGCCCACTGCCCTGCCTACAGCAGCCCACAGCTTCCTCCCTCGGCCTGGTCTGTAGCCTCTTCTCTCTCACCACTTTCCCCCTGTTTGTTCCAGGCCCCTGGCCTCCTCCCTCTGTCCACACTGCCCACCTGCTTGGGTCCAGCTCCCAGCCTCTTCAGCTCTGCACGGCTTTCCGTATGCTTTTCTCCTCCATCGGGCCCCCTGCCCCTGTTTTTGGAGGCATCGTCTAGTTTTCAGCGGAGAGGCAGCTATGGGAAGGCATTACTTGCCTGGCCTCTGGAACCAGACTTTTGGGTTGAGTCATGCTGAAGACCCTGCCTCTACCAGCTGTGTGACCTTGAAGTCTATTTAACCCCCGGCCTCAGTTTCCCCATCTGCAAAACGGGGATACTGGCACCTCCACCTCTTTACTGCAAGGATTCAGTGATTGTGTGAAGGGTTGTGACTGTGTGTGGATAGCAGGTGCTAGGTAAGAACCGGACTGGGCGCCTGGCACGGCGCCCCACGGGCGTGGACGCTCAGGCTGTCGGGAGCTGGCGGCCTCGTCCCTGAGCCCCACCGCCTGTGTCTGGAGAGTGGATGCGGCAGGTTTTTCTCAGTATTGGGGTCTGATCGACGGGCCCGACCGAGCACCTTCCCTGTAGAGCAGAAATGGCTGCTCCCCAGTACAGGAATCCCAGAGTCATGTCCAGCAGGCAGTGGAGCTGCCAGTGCTTCTCCTCGCTCTTGAGGTCAAAGCTCAGATGCTTGGGAATGAAGTCAGGCCGTGCATCATCTGGAAGGAGTCTCTGCACCTTCACTCCTCGAGACGCGGTGGTAGGACTGGCGACTGAAGACGTGTGTTTGCGGGAAACCAGTGTTTTCATCGCCGTAACGGGCCACCCTTAATGGACAGAGTGGAACCGCGCTGTCGAATCCTACGAACTTTGTAAAAAGCGCCGTTTATCTTCAGTGCCAATCCGTCTGTATCGTTTTATGTAAATCAGAGCATTACCACGGGCGGGGACGTGCCGTCCAGACCGCGCCGTCTTTGCTCACACGCGCTGTTCCCATCCTCCGGATGGCTGGCCCCGGCGTCTGGAGCTCGCGGAGGCTGTCGTGTGTTTGGGTATGAAGGCATCACAGCTCTAGATGCTGGCGTGTCCTTGGGTGACTGTGCGCCAGGGACGTTACTGGGGGCCTCTGTGCGCTGTGGCTGCGTTACATTTCCCTCTAGGATCTGCTTTAGGCTTTGTCCCAGGTCCTGTCTGGAAACAGATAGGAAGTAGTTCAAATGTGGATTTACGGAGATAAAACATGGATGGAAATAGCACAAAATGTGTGTGAACTTACCTCTGGCGCGAGCCCAGTCTTCCCTTTGCAAACACTCCGTTTTCCGTTTTCCCCAAACCTTATGTTCAAGTTTTTAAAACTATGTTGGGAGAAACCTCACCTTTAAATTTTAAAATTGTCCAACACATACAGAAATAGAGCAGTAGGGTTTGAAGGTTACATGAGATCCAACACGTGTGGTCTCTGGGATCCATTGGGTGGGGTGGGGGGTTCAGGAAGCAGAGTGCACAAGCGGACCTGCTAACCAGGCCTGGGTTTGGGGACCATATGCTGACACTGCACTGGCCCCGTCACTCACTGTCCCCAAGGCACTTTCGTCTTACAAGAGCTGCACTGCTGGGAGGCCTGGCCGCTGCCGCCCACTGCCAGCAACACAGAGAAACGCTTTGCACACCAGCCAGTCATTTTGTGACTAAATTTAATGAACCGGAGTAAACATAAACCGTGTTGATTCCCAAGGTGGAGGTGCAGGTCCCCGACGTTCCTCAGCCTCGGCTTCCACTCGCTGGGACGTCGCCTCTGCTTTCAGTCTGTTGGCGAGTCGTGCCCTTGGTGCCCACGTGCTGCACGCCGGTCGCGGCGGGATGGTTTTCTGGAGCCGGTTCTGCCGTGAGGTCGAGGCGTGGGCGCAGGTGGGCCGCCAGAGCCCAGGGGCCACGCCGGACAGGCCTGCACGCGGCGCCGCTACCCGAGGACCAGCCGCAGGCCCAGCGGGGCCAGCAGGGCGAGCAGGCCGGGCGCGGGGCTCGGGCCGCCGGCTTTGAGCTCCACGCCGGGCAGGGCTGGGCTCCTGGAGGAGGCGTTGCCGGCCAGGGCCGGGGTCGCGGTGGGCGCGCTCTCCGTGGGCTCCGCGCAGGTCTGCGTGGGCAGGAACAGCGCCAGCAGCAGCAGCAGCAGCGTCGTCGGCGCGGCCCGGGCCGCCATGGCCGTGCGCTTGGCCGTCCCCTTGTCGGTGCTGGCGGTCGTGGCCGGGGCCCCGCAGGTCCGCTCCGCTGAGTCTTTTCGGGGTCCTGTGCGGCGAGGGCCCGGTGGCTGCCCCCGGCTCCCTCCTGCCGGCGACGGTTACCTGCTAACGTAACGTCCGTCCGTCCGCTAGGCCGTCCGCGCGCCCGCGCCTCTGCCCCGCGCGCCCCCGCCCCGCGCGCCCCCGCCCCGCCCCGCCCCCCAGTTCCGCAGATCCCGGGGTTCAGCTATTTCAGCGGGCCTCCGGAAACGTTACCTCCTAAAGCAAGCGCACAGAGTTCAGGTTTTAAAAACCTAGGCATTACGATACTTTTTCTCAAGGTTACCTGTGACATTCGTTGCTCATGGCTAACAGTGGCTGCTTGCTTTTCGCGAGTGAACTGGAATCCCTTTGCTTTCTGGAGCTGTGGTGATCGCCACCCTTGCAGCTGTAAAATTTCTCTCCTGGAGCAGAATGGGTGCGGACCTTCCCAAACACTGCACCCTGGCAAAAATACTCGCGAGTTCGGAATGCTCATCCTGTTAGCAAACCAGAGGCTTTGCTGATGGCCACGTGGAAAAGAGAGCAACTTGAAGATGTAGGAAGGAAGAAGCGCCCACATGGGGCCGTGGACTCGGGGCGCAGGCGGTGGGCATTCTGAAGTGAGGGTGTGTATTCTTCGTCTGCGTCAGAATCGTCAGTGGTGGCTTTCCTACTTAGGTTTGCTCTCTGCTTATTACCAGCACAAGGGGTTACGGTTTTTACATGTATAAAATGATGGAAATACTGCATATCCCTGGAAATAACGAGGCACGCGGTTTAAAACGGAGGGTTTAGGCCCCTCCCCATCTCAGCCACCTGCAGGCGGCCCTTCCGCGGGACCATCCAGGCAGCGTCCCGGGGAGAGGGGGAGAGGGCCCCTTCCTCCGAGCGGATTTGGGGTGCTCTTATCAGAAGGAGGGGGGCAGATCCTGGGGAGGCAGAGCCAGCTGTCTGCCACCAGTGCTTTTTTTTTTTTTTTTTACCGGGCGACTGCATGCTCCATAAAGGAGCAATACAAATAAGGAGTGAAGTGGGGGAGGGCGAATGAGGAGCCGGGGGTTAGCAGATACACGCTGCTCTGCGTGAAAGGACAAACAGGGACCAGTGTCAAGCCCAGGGGCTCGATCCGGTGTCCCGTAACAAACCCCACAGGAAAAGGATCTGAAAAAGACGTGCACGTGTACCACGGAGCCCTCTGCTGCACGCCAGAAACGAGCACGACGTTGTAACGCAAATATACTTCAGTCAAAAGAACGTGAGAAAATGGAGAGTGAGCGCTCGCTCCTCTCTAAGACTGTGCAGGAAATGCCGGCGTGATCCCGGAGCCCCGGCAGTGCCAGGACGTAAGAAAGTACCAAAACAGCAGCCCCACGGAGTGGTGGGGGGGGGCGGGGGCGGCAGGGACAACAGCACTGCAGCCGGGTCCGCCACCGGACAGTCAGACGGGGTCTTGGCCGCAAGCATGAAGTAAACCCCATGGTCCCAACTGAGGGACAGACACGGGAGCGGGGAGGGGAGGGGCTCTGCGGGGTCCACCTGGCCCTGAAGCTGCTCTGTCCTCGTCCCCGGGGAGGGCCGCACCCCTCCTGGGGTGGGTGTGCACGACCTCCTTCCAGGGGACGCTGTGGGGGGCACAGAGCAGCTGACAGAGGCGCCCAGGCCCGGTGCCCAGGGCCAGCGTCCTCGGGTGGGGCCTGTGACGGCCCGCGCCCTGGACGGGCAGGACGGGCCCTTCCCCTCTGGGGTCCGTCCTGAAAACCACCGGCCTCGTCCCCCTGCAGCTGTCAAGGTCGCGAAGAGCAAGAGCGTCTGGGGGACTCACAGCAGAGCCGCTCGAAGGGCGGTGGAGCTCCTTTTGCGTCCTCGCTCTCTGCCCTACCTACTGTCCCAGCGTCCCAGCGAACTGTCCCCTTGGTTTTCTGTGTAGATGTGTCACCTTGGGTTGCTCCCCAGTGAGTGTCTGCGGGGTTGGCAGGAATGGGGGGCTCTGGGGCAAGGCCAGGGTCTCCGCGACTGGGGGTCTCTCGCAGCAGTGCTTCACTAAGTTATGCGTGTTGACACTTTTTCAAGAGTGAGCTCTTGAGGCCGTCAGGGTTGCGTGCTACTTCCACCCCTGCTCCCTCCCCAAAAGCTGGGCTGGAGGCCTTGGCATCTTCGTGGATCTGCCTGGGAAAGGCGGCCCCTCCAGCGTGTGGTGTGAGTTAATGAGTTACAGGGTGTGGCACCCGAGAGTCCTGGAGTCCCTGCAACTCAGGGTGTAAGGAGCCGGCCAGCAGAGGGGCAGCGTCTCCAGGACCCCGGAAAGGAGAGGAGAGGTGGGGGCGGTGGAGGCACAGCTGGGGTGCGCCTGGAGGCAGAGGGAGGGGGGTGGGTGGACGGGGCGGGGCGGGGGTGTTGGAGGAGGGCTCTCAGAGTCAGAGAGGAAGCGCTCGCGCTCGTGGGCCTATCGGCTGTGGGCCCAACAGGGTCCAGGTGGCCCGTTTTGCCAAGTGGGACAGAGCAGGTGCTTCCAGGGACACAGGGAGAGGCTGCAAGAGGACGGGTGTCGTGCTGGGCGAGCAGAGGCTTGGGGGCAGGGACTCTGCCCTGTGGGTGGGCAGCCGTGGGGCACCGGCGCCCCCGGAGGGCCTGGGGGCATCCAGACCATGGCCCGGGGCCCGGCGCAGAGTGCCACCTCCCCAGGCGCTCCTGCAGGTCTCTGCGGGGTGACCCCAGACCTCGGGGTCCTGCTCTGCATGCCCTTAGCTCACGGTCTGCGTCCCCCCCGGCCACTCGCAGAGGAAGGAGGCGAGTTCCGTGTGGGGTCGGCCACCGGGCGCCGTCAGCTCAGGGCAAAGCCCCCGCGGGCGCTGGGGCGCGTGGCTTCCCTTCTGTTTCAGATGCCTTTCTGAGCCTTTGCATTTTCAGGGTTTGACTGTGTCATCTGTGATTTGTTTAGAACGACGTTTGTTTCATGTTGGCCTTTGAAGTCTGGTGACGGAGGGCCCGGCCGCCCTGTTTTCTCCAGCTGCTCCTGGCCTGTCGCCCGTCTGGGGTCTCCGAGGACGGTCGCGAATGTGTCCAAGTGGGCCCCCCCCCAGAGTCAGCCCTGGGGAGCCCGGCTGCCTCTGAAGGCTGTGCGGAGAAAGGCGTCCCAGTGTCATGTGGTTCTGTGATCGCCAGAAACTTCCCTCCGGGGGCCGTCCGTCAGGGCGCGTGCCCAGAGCACCAGGCTGGCCCCCGGGGGTTCATGCCCCGGCCAGGCTCTCTGGACCTGCGGCTGCGTTTCCTTCGGCGCAGACCCCCGTCTAGGATCGGTGGCTGCGGCCAGCGTCTCTGCTCTTCCCTGCTCTTCCCGTCCGTTCGGGGCGGGACAGGGCCGCCTCCGCTCAGGGCGCCGGCTGCGCAGCGCTCTCCCCAGGCGGGTGCGGAGCTTCTTCCCGAGGGAAAGCCGCCACGGCCCGGAGTTCTCAGAGTCTTTACTTCTCGGCTTGCTGACGAAGTGTTCTTGCATTTTCAAGTGTTGTCAGTAGGATTTCAAAGCTTTCAAAGCTGGTTTCACAGCAGTGCTAATTCCTTTCTTTGTCTTCCTGCGATTGCATCCTGTGAAAACAGGCTTATTAAATTCCTCGGGAGGGTTTTGACTGGTCCCTTTCGCCACTTGGCTGTGATGCCTGCTGAGTTTAAAGTCCTGCTCTGATATTTAATAGCGCTCTCACGGTCGGGCGGGCGGGGGTTGGATGTCACAGCCTGGACTCGTGCGTGAAGGACAAATGCAGCCTGTCGGTGACCTCGTCACCGTCCCTGCTCTACAGCCACCCTCATGCGTGAACCCGGGCAGAGGTGCCTGGACCGGACCCTGCGCTGCCTGAATTGAGCCTCTGGGTGTGGTCTCCGTGGTAACCCCAGGGGAGGCCCTGGGGCTGGTGTAGCCGCTGAGCCCTGTCCCCCTATTCTAATAATGAGTGACGGGAATTAGAACAACAGATTAGGAGTTCCCGTCGTGGCTCAGTGGTTAATGAATCCGACTAGGAACCATGAGGTTGTGGGTTTGATCCCTGGCCTCGTTCAGTGGGTGAAGGATCCGGTATTGCCAAGTGCTGTGGTGTAGGTTGCAGACGTGGCTCGTTTCCTGCATTGCTGTGGCTCTGGCATAGGCCGGTGGTGTCAGGTCTGGTTGGACCCCCTGGCCTGGCAACCTCCATATGCTGTGGGTGCGGCCCTAGAAAGACAACAACAACAACAACAAAAAAGAACAACAAATTAATAAAAAACGAAGTTTCCCAGCAGCATGAAAAGCTTAGGGGGCTTCGTGTTTCAGACCCCACATCAGTGCAGGTGCAGAGGGCCTGGGGCCACCCGCAGACGGTGCCTCGGGCCCAGGGCGCGCGCTGGCGGAGTACCGTGTGGCCGGGCAGTGACGGGCGAGGGGCGGGACCCTCGAGGCCTGCAGTAAGGAGGTGGGGTTCAGAAGAGCGTTCTCTACTTTTCTCGAATTCTAGTACAAGTAGCATTTAGAAATCTAAAAACTTCTTTTTAAGGGTCCACAAATGTTGGTCATTCAGTCTGTCCCAGATGAAAGTTTTGTTTTTCTCTATGAAGAAAAGTCTCAGCAAAGGTTTCAACAAGAGCCAGAAAAGTAAGGAGGTTTTATTGAAAATACGTTTTTGGTGCTAACTGGTCCTTGCCACACAGGTACCCCCTGCAGAGGTGCAGGTGTGGGTGGGGGCGGGGGGGGCCTCGGGCAGGGCTGGGGACGGGGGTTGATCTCAAGTGTCCCGGCTGCCCAGGCCGAGGAAGGAGCAGGAGAGCCCGAAGGCCTGCGGTTTGCGGTGGGGCAGGGAAACGGCCCCGTTTGCAGGGCCCCCAGAAGAGCTGGGGTGGCGCCGTCCCGCAGGACTTGCTGCAGCGCTGGGGCCTCACCGCCTGTGCTGATGCGCGGAGAACCGGTGATGAAAACCGCTCCGTGGTCATGGCGTTTGCCAAGGCGCCGGACACAGGGAGGTGACAGGCACGCGAGGAGCGGCTCGCGTGCACACACCGTCCGCCAGGGAGCAGATGCCGGGGGCCGAGCCCCCCGCAGCAGCGAAGCACAGATGACGTGCTCAGGGGAGCTGCAGTAAGAACGTCTCAAGACCTGAGTGAGGAAAATTGCAGACGTTCCCGAGAAAGAGAACAGCGCCTAGAAGGCCTGAGGCAGAGGGGCGTGGGATTATGATCCTTGGTCTGGATGTTGCAGCGTCGCTGAGACGGCAGTTCTGGCAGTAAACTCACAAATGTCACGTGACTCCAGGAGGCGTACACTTTTCCCCTCGGGCTGGACCTGTTGATTCTGAAAGTCACCGAAGAAGCAGCAGCCCGAGTACCTGGAAGCTCGGAAGAGAGAGGGCCCGAGCGGACGGCCGCCCTTCCTGGAGAGCCCCTCCGGGTGATGGCGCGGGACCAACGCAGACCCGCAGCGCCGGGGGGCTCCGGAGGGAGCCCAGCGCCCTCGGGGGGCCCGCACAGTGCTCGGTCAGGGGGACTTGTTTTTTTTTATTACTCAAATGAGTTTCTCACATCTGTAGTTGCATAATGATCATAACAATCCGATTTCACAGGATTCCCATCCCACAGCCCAGGCACATCCCCCACCCCCCAGCCTGTCTCCTCCGGAGACCTTAAGTTTTTCAATGCCTGTGAGTCAGCATCTGTTCTGCAAAGAAGTTCCGTCCGTCCTTTTTTCAGAGTCCACGTGTCCGTGGAAGCATTGGAGGTTGGTGTCTCATTGTCTGGCTGACTTCACTTCGCATGATAGTTTCTAGGTCCATCCATGTTGCTAAAAATGCCCGTATTTCGTTCTTTTTAATGGCTGAGTAATATTCCCTTGTGTGTATGTACCACATCTTCTTGATCCACGCCTCTGTCAATGGACATTTAGGTTGTTTCCATGTCTCGGCTGTTGTACATAGTGCTGCAGTGAACACTGGAGCACATGTGTCTCTGCGAGTCGTGGTTTTCTCTGGGTAGATGCCCAGGAGTGGGACTGCTGGGTCAAATGGTAGTTCTATGTTTAGTTTCCTGAGGAATCTCCATACTGCTTTCCACAGTGGTTGCACCAATTTACAATCCCACCAACAGTGTACTAGGGCTCCTTTTTCTCCACACCCCCTCCAGCACTTAATGTTTGTAGACTTTTGGATGACGGCCGTTCTGGCTGGTGTCAGGTGGTACCTCATGGTGGTTTTGATGTGCATTTCTCTGAGAATGGGTGATGTTGAACATCTTTTCGTGTGTTTTTTTGGCCATCTGCATGTCTTCTTTGGAGAACTGTCTGTTTAGATCTTCTGCCCATTTTTTGAAGGGGTTGTTTGTTTTTTTGGTATGGAGCTGCAGAAAGTGGTTATAAATGTTGGAGATTAATCCCTTGTCAGTTGATTCACTTGCAAAGGTTTTCTCCCATTCTGTGGATTGTCTTTTCATTTTGTTGAGGGTTTCCTTTGCTGTGCAGAAACTTTTAAGTTTGAATAGGTCTCAGGGGGCTTTTTAGTAAGTGATTTGGGCACAGTGGGACATCACTTTGTCAGAGACAGCATGAGATCTGTGCTCAGACCACCACACGAGAAAGCACTGCACGGACCCGAGAGCAGACGTGAGACCGCGTGTTGGGTGTACACACTGCGTGACCACACGCCTGGAGAGGCTTCGAAAGGCAGAGCGCGGGGCTCTCTCGCGGCTCGGCAGGTTAGGAACCCAACTCACATCCACGAGCATGCGGGTTCGATCCCTGGCCTTGCTCAGTGCTTAAGGACCTGGCATTGCCACAAACTGAGGTGTAAGTCGCAGATGCAGCTTAGATCCTGCGGTGCCGGGCTGTGGGGCAGGCCGGCAGCTTCAGCTCCGATTCGACCCCTAAAAAGACACACATGCAAAAGCAGAACTCAGAATTCAAGGTTGACAAAAGAAAAGATGGCAAATCCGATTATGTTAAAACAGGGCACCCCTGAAAACTCCTTCCGGACCAAACCCAAACAGAACACTGCGGGCAAAGGTCAGATGACAGAAAGATCACTTGTGAGAGAAAGCCGCACAGTGTATCATAAATGTTTAAAAATTGTGGGGAGAAAAACACCAAAATCCTGTAGGCAAATAGGCAAAAGGCACGAATGGGCAAGACACACACACACACACACACACACACACACGTGCACGCACATACATACATACGTGTGCGTGCACACGCACACGCCTAGCCTTTGCTTCCCCGAGGAGGGGGGCCTCTCTGGGACATGCTGGTGGGCGCGACTGTGGTGGGCACCGGCCTCTCCAGCTCGGGCGCCAGCTGCCCTCGGCCTGCCCGCGTTGCCTCTGAAGTGAGCCTTGTGAAGAAAGCACCGGCCCTGCCCCGAGATGCTTCCTTCGTGGGCACCGGCCTGAGTCGGGGGCCCGCGGGGCCGGGTGTGCCCAAGCCACTGGGCCTCTGCCGTTCCTCCCCCTTGCCGCCCCCGGCCCTGCCCCCGAGGGCCTTCTGCTCCGGTGCCCTTTTCCGCGGTGTCGGCCCGTTCGGTGGCAGGTGTCTGGGATGGAAGCCGGGTTCGGGAGGAGGGCGGGGCTCCGACGTGCCCGCCACGTGGCCCTGGCCCCAGGCCGTCTAGGGGTCAGTGCTGGCGTGTTGCCTCGCTCGGCCGGCGTCTGTCTCACGAACTTGGACTGAGGAAGTGGGGCAGAGCGGGAGAGGCACGAGCAGGAGGAGACAGGCCTGCCTGCAGGTTGGAACCTCGGCCGGGGCGGCTGTGCTGGAACCTCCATCCTGCCCCCAGCCGCCCTCTCACAGCACACACCCTCTGCAGACGGAGGCTCCTTTCCTGCTCCTGGGGTTCTGTGAGAGGCCGGATCGTTTGGATTTAAAAGCTGATTTCCTGGTCCACGCGTGGACCTGGGCGCACCGCCTCTCCACGCAGAGAAGCCAGCCTCGCAGGGGCCGAGGACCAGAAGGCACGTCAGTGCTGCCTCCTGGCCTCCTGTGCCCAGCGGGCAGGGGGGAGGGCCTGGGCCACCCTCGCTCCGTGCAGCGACAGGGGGCGGGCTTCTCCCTGGGGTCCAGGCCTGCCCCAGGCAGGTCTGGGCAGCGGGCGGGAGAGAGTGACAGGGCCTGGCCCCTCGGACGGCGGCTGGAGGTCAGTGCCCTTCTCCCACAGAGGACCCTGCACGCTCGGCTCCGCCTCTGCGGGCCTCGGCCCAGCCGGGGAGGCCCTTACAGGAGAAAAGCTGCTGGCTTGGACGGATGCGGGGCCTGGCCGCCAGCCCCGGGCCCTCCTCCCCCTCTCGCTGCGGAGGCCTGGCCCGCGCAGCCTGAGATCAGGAGTGGCGAGCTCCCGTCACTGCCGTCTTCCTGCTCTGTGTGCGAGGCCCTGAGGCATCTGTAATTTGGGGACCGTCTGGAGGTGGGAGAGAGATGTTCCGGTGGCCCTGCACGGGGGCTGCTCCTGGGGCTCCCTCTGCCGACACCAGGACTGCCTCCCCGAGGGGCTTTAAGAACTAAAGTAACATGTACCGCAGTGGCCCCAGCCGCAAGGGGCTATTTACATCGAAACTGAGTAGAAATAAAAGTTGAGTGCCAGCCGTCCTGGCCTCGGAGGGTGGCTGAGTCAGGAGAGCATGGGGCCAGCAGGCAGCTGGAGGTGCCGGGCCTGGGGCGCAGGCTCCCGAGCGGCCGCCTGCCCCGTGTGGGAGGTCCCGCTCAGAGGTTTTTCTCTCGTGAGAGTCGTGTGCTTCGTTGCAGAAAATTCAGACACTAGGGGTGAGAAGAGGAAAAGTGATCGCACACTCAGAGGTGACCTTGTTGACTGGGCTGGCGTCTTCATGGGGCACGCGCGTGCTGTCACGCACACAGGCGGCGTTGGTGCCGAGTGTGCTTCACGCCTGTGACCTGGTCTGCGTCTGCGTGGCTGCCGGGTGTGTGTGATGCTGACATTCTGCCCTTGTTCCCGGGCAAGGGGACTGAGGCGGGGACGCAGCTGTGCTGCCAGGGGCATGCTCCAGCTCCAGCGCCTGGGCTCACTCGTCTGCAGGGCCATGCCCACGTGTGCATGTGTGCACACATGTCTGTGTCACGGGTCTGCAGGGCCATGCCGCCCTGCGTGTGTGTGTGTATACGTGTCACTTGTCTAAGGGCCATGCCGGCGTGTGCATGCGTGTCTGTGTCCCTCTCTGCACAGCCACGCCTGCTCGTGCTTGCCTGTGAGGGTGGCAGTGAGCTGTTTTCCCGGCACCGTGGGCTCCTCCACCGCCCCCCGGCCCCTGGCCTCGCTGGACAGGGCCTTCTGCTCGAGCGGTGACTGGGTGGCCACCGTATTTTCACCCGGCAGCATCGCTTCTTTCCAGGTTTGCTGTTCAGGGCTTTGCTGTCCCTCTTTGTGTGCTTTTGGCTGCAGTATAGAAAAGCCAACTCAGGCTGATTTTCAGCAGAAATAGCTTATTTACTCCTGAGATTTCCTTTGCGATCCGACAGCAGCTCAGGCTCGGTGGAGCCGTCTGTCCGTGTGCTTCCCAGCCTCCCGCGAGGGGTCTCGTTACCGCTGCCCCGGGTCTGAGGGTCGCTGAGCCGGGCACCTCCCCCGTCACGACTCAGCCGGGAGTCAGACGAGAGTGTGTATTTATATCCTCAGCCCTTTTCTCCAAAAAGCTCAGACCTCTTTCGTTTCTAACTTTAGCTCTCTGCTCTCTTAGCTCGTACAGGGAGAAGAGAGCTCCGATTAGTCGGTTCGCTTTGTATTTATTTTTACTTGGCCTTTTTGCTTCCAGATTTTGAGAAGAAAATGTGAGATTCTTTTTTTTCCTCTGCCTAATTCTCTTCCGGCCTCTGGAAGTGGCGGGTCTGCCTCAGGGCAGACGTTCGTTTTCCGTTTGTGAAACAAACCTGACCATGTTAATCTGTTCTATGAACTAATTACTAGTTTCCTTTCCAGTAACTTGGGGAACAGTGTGTCTCTCTCCAAGTCGTGGTTTTCCTGACAGTCCAGCGGGTGTTCAGGACAGAGGGACCCGGTGGCTGCAGGTGAGGACCCTTTTGTCAAAGAGCCAGGTGAGGCAGAGCTCTGGGAATTCGCTTATGGTTTGGTTTTTCTAATTAAAAAAAAAAAATTTAGCCTCACCCACGGCATGTGGAAGTTCCTGGGCCAGACATTGAACCCATACCACAGCTATAACCAGAGCTCCAGCAGTTGCAACACCAGGTCCTTAACCCTGTGAGCCACCGGGGAACTCCCACTCTTTGGTTTTTGTCTTTTCTCCAGGAATTGAACTAAATACTTGTCATTGAGAGGAATCCATTTTAATTCCTAAGAGGTTGAGCTCCTCGCCTCTGGCAGTCGGGGGTGACCCGATGTGTTGCGGCCCTTCTCCCCGCCTCTGGAAGTCCCCGTAGCCCAGGAGTTGTTAGCATTTACCACACCTTCGATTTGCCCGCTTACAGTCGTCATCAGGATTCATTTTATTTTGAATAGGTAATGAATTTTTGGCCGTTATTTTAAGAAGGTAATAAGTCAACACATTAACTCTCACGGAAAGTGTTACAAAAACAGAAAGTCCTGTCCCGCTTTGTAAAAGCAAAAGCCCCACTTCTTTCCACTTGGTTCTTCTGGAAGCAGCTCTGGGCCCTGGTGAGGGCACCACTGCCCTGCAGCTCCCACCATCCCTGCTGCCCCAGCTGCTCCCGCTGCTCCTCCTGCCCTGCTGCCCCCGCTGCTCCCGCTGCTCCCACCATTCTCTCTGCCCCGCTGTTCTCGCAGCTCCCACCTTCTGAGACGAGGCTGCTCCAGTCTTCTCAGGGGCCTCTGTGCTCTTCCTCTTCACGCCTATTGGCAGGGACTTTTGAAACGATGCGTGTTTGGCCGTCGCTGGGTAGCACTGCACCCAGGAAAGGCACAGAACAGGGACGGGCAGCTGAGTGAGTTATATCCCACAGGGACTTCCGGGCGCTTCCCCCGGCCGAGACCCTGTGCACCTGCCCGGGGCTGGGGAGCAGCTGCCTGAGGGGAGCCGCAGAGGGCCCAGCTCCGGCCCGACAGCCCGGGCTCTGGGCCGGCTTGCGGGCGCGTTTTCTGCAGGCGCGTCCGGGCGCCGCGTGTCTCTTCCGCCGGTTGAGCGCGGCGTCTGTGCAGCGGTCTGGGCGCTGGAGCGTGTTTGTTGCTCTGTTCGGCCGTCATTCCGCCCACGATGGATAGTGAGGCATTGGGGGCAACCGCGGGCCAGACTGCTGGGGCTGCTCCGGCGGCGTTTTTGACGGAGGCTCCGGGTGTGCGTGTTTCGGCCACTGTGAACGTGCTGCCCCGCGGCCCAGCCCACCCCGCTGTCCCCACACGCCCCCGGCTTGGTGGCTTGGCGTTCCCGTCGCTGGGGTCTTTGCCGTTGTAACGGGGGCGGGGGCGGTAGTTCTCCGGCGTAGGCTGCAGCGCTCCCTCGTGGGGGGTTGCGCTTGCTCTTTGGCATGTGCCGGGACAATGGGCCATGGGGACAGTGCTCCAGACCGCGGGTGGCAAACCCTCCTCTTTTCTTTAGAAAACAACACCCACCTTTTCCCGTGTGAGTCGTAGAAACCGGGTCACGACTCTGAGTGTCCGTCTCAGGAGCTGCCTGTTTTATTTAGTTTCAGAAGCGGCGTGAATACCTTCTCGTGCTCCTGTCCGTGAGGCGGGTCCTCTGAGCCGCGTGAGGCTTTGGGCGGCACCCCCTGCCTGCACCCCATTCCTGGGACCTGGGGCCTGGGATCCGGGCTGCGGGCAAGGCTGGGATGCCTTTCTCAGCCCGTGCAGAGCTGTGCGGTGAGAGCCAGCGCCCGGGCGGAATGAGGGGGCGAGGGTCGCCCCATGACCTTGCAGCTGAGCCGCCGAAGCCCCTCTCCCCTCCAGTGGGGACGGGGGCCTGTGTTGGGGAGGTGACCATGCGGCTGCTGCTGAACAGGGACCCCTGAGAGCCAAAGGGCCGTGGTGGTGACCCCGGGAGGTGGCGGGGAGCCGGGCATCCTGGGCAGGTGGGGCACGGCCCCAGGGTTAGACCCCGAAGGCCAGGTTACCA
The DNA here is from genome assembly GCF_054392235.1 of Sus scrofa. NCBI lineage: Eukaryota > Metazoa > Chordata > Mammalia > Artiodactyla > Suidae > Sus > Sus scrofa. Next base: position 223,077,772 of record NC_139395.1, read on the forward strand.
GGAGGATGGAGAACGAACTGTGCTGTCCGGGCCCACAGTGTCCCCTGCGTCACAGCTGGACATGCCTCCTGTGCCGTGAGGAGGTCCCTGGGCCTGGAGGCGCGACGTCAGGACTGCGTCACCTCTTCACCCGCGCAGGGAGGAAATCTACTCGCCTTGCTTCCTGAGGGCCCTTCGGGGAGTAAAAGGCAATCACACCGTTTAAAAGTCTTTTCTAGGAGTTCCCATCATGGCTCAGTGGTTAACGAGGCCGACGAGGAACCATGAGGTTGCAGGTTCGATCCCTGGCCTCGCTCAGTGGGTTAAGGATCCGGCGTTGCCGTGAGCTGTGGTGTAGGTTGCAGACACGGCTCGGATCCCGCGTTGCTGTGGCTCTGGCGTAGGCCAGCGGCTACAGCTCCGACTTGATCCCTAGCCTGGGAACCTCCGTATGCTGTGAGAGTGGCTCCCAAAATGGCAAAAAGACCAAAAAAAAAAAAAAAAAGTCTTTTCTGAAGTGTTGATCATTCACCTCGTCCTCGACTCTACTTTGGAAAGGCGGTGCACCTCGAGCTCCTCCCCTCAGCTGCTGGTCCCACGACACGCGCTCTGCAGCACGGCCCGTGCGGGGCGGCCGGGGGCCCTGCTTCTGGTCGAGGGCTCCGTGGCCTCGGCCACTGTCTCGGTGGCCCCTGACCATCAGCGCAGTCCCGGCCCGGGAGCCCTCCCGCGAAACGTGCAGGCGTCCGTTTAGCGTTGGCCGCTTTGTAGGTTTTGGGAGATTTCCAGTTGGACGTCTCGGTCGGCGTTTACTTTGTGCGTCTCTGGTGTGATTGGTCGTACGCACGTCGAAGACGAGCATTGAGCTAAAAATACCTGGAGGCACCTGTTAAAGCACCAGAAGTAACTTTTGTGACTTGAGGAAAACCAGTGATGGGACATGGTGTCCTTTTTATTTTATTTATTTGTTTTTGTTTGTTTTTTTTTTTTTTTGTCTTTTTAGGGCAGCACCCCTGGCATATGGAAGTTCCCAGGTTTGGAGTTGAATGCGAGCTGTTGCTGCCGCCCTACACCACAGCAACGCAGGATCCGAGCCGCGTCTATGACCTACACCCCAGCTCACGGCAACCCTGGATCCTTAACCCACTGAGCAAGGCCAGACAACGAGCCTGCATCCTCATGGATCCTAGTTGGGTTCATTTCCGCTGAGCCACAGTGGCAACTCGGGCCTCATTGCTTTTCACGAAGACCGGGCGGAGGCGCGTCCTGCGCATCACTTGGAGTTTCCGTCGTGCCCTTGGTGGAGCAAAGGCACTGAGCCCGCTCTCTCGGGCCGTGGCCTTGGCCTGGGGGCTCAGAGGCTGTCTTGGCTCCTGCGCTTAGGGGGCTACAGCCATTGAGACGGGCCCAGAGCAAACACCGACAGCGCCCGGCAGCAGGAGGTGTGAGGCAGGTCAGGTGCAGGACACAGCGCCACTGCCTGCCCTGTTGCGTCCACGGGACATTCTTTCCATGAGACCACAGAGGGCCCGGGACGCATCTCAGCACCGTGCCCATCTTGGTCACGGGCTCAGCGAGGGGCAGAGGGGCCTCTGAGCGCTGGGGGTGTGCACGGAGGAGGTGGGCCCTGAGCGAAACGTTCTCACGTGGGCTCGTTCTGAATCAGGCAGAGACTTCCAGCATCACTTAATTTCTGTAGTTAAGAGCGTGCCTGGGTTTGAAGCAGGGTGGCTGCTGGCCTCCCCGTGTCCTCCTCGCAGCCAGCAGCCAGCAGCCAGCATCCCAGGGCCTGCGTGGTGCCGGGGGCCCTGCCTGATTCTTCGCCTGGAGTATCGATCGCAGCCCCCGAGGTGGCGCTGCTGCTGACCCGCGTCTCCTCTAGGGTGGGGAGCGCGACCCCAGCAGCCAGCTCCCCACTCTGCTCCGTTCCCAAGCGCGCAGTCAGGCTGTTTCTGTTCTGCACAGAGGCCTCTGCACAGAGGCCTGGCCTGCGGGGCCAGGGCGAGCTTTTATGCAGAGCAGCAGCGGCGACATGGGGGGGTTCTTGGGGGCGGCCTCTCCCAGCTCCCAAGTCGTTTGTCCAGCCCTGGGGGGCGGGGGAGGAGTAAAGGCACCAGCCGCCTGGTGACAGCATTTCGAACCGAGTTCTGCTTCTTCATCCTGGCAGGGCCGACGTACGTGTTTGGGCGTTCTCCTCGGTGGGCAGGTGCCGGGGGCGGGGCCCACCCCAGTCCTCTGCCCGTTGGGGTTTGTTGTCACGTTGATGGCTGCACAGTGGCGGTGCCCTCCCTGGGTTCCCGCGTGCGCCCGCCTCTGCCCATCCTTAGGAGGGCACTGCCCCTTTGACCTCAACACTGTCCCGCTTCTCCTGGATCCCTGGGTTTGCGACCTCGCGGGACTCCCGTGTAGGTTGAAGGGTTGACAAGCTCTGGTCCCCACAGGGGCAGGGGATTAACCCACACGCAGGGTCACACGGAGAAGCATCAGCAAGCAGCTCCTCGCGGAGCGCAGGGAGCCGTCCTCGGTTTTCTGTGATGACCTCTCGGGGAGAGGACGGGAGGAGACGGGACCCCGTCGCTCTGCTGTCCGCCTGCGACGACGCGGAATCGCAGCTGCGCGCCCGCACCAGACGCCCAGCAGGCGCGAGACGGGCGCAGGTGGCCTCTCTGCGTCTGTGTCAGGTCAGCCGTGATCCCCGCTGTTGTCTGGCCCCGCGGGGGAGGCGCGGGCGTGACTCCGGGGTGGGGGGCTGCCCTCTGCTGTGTAACACACGGGGTTGTGTGCTGAGCCCGCGAGCAGTGGCCTCTCCCCAGGTTAGCGCCTCCCCCGAAATCCAGGGCGGGCATCCGCCACCCCACGTGCCAGGGCCGTGGGCTCAGCCCTTAAGGGATGCCATTGCCTTGTTTTCGGCGAGGCAAAGGCTGGGGAGAGAGGTGCGTTAAGTGAGTGGTCTGTCCTTGGTCACCTCTTCATGCGGGGGTGGGGGGGTGGGGGGCGGTGTTTTTGCCCGAGGCCGGATGCTGGGGGTATAAGGGCTTCCGGGGGCACGGGCCAAGGTGCCCCAGGATGAAACCCCTCGGGTTCAGCGCAGGAACAGCTGCTCCTCTGAGCCAGTGCTGTCTTGTAAACACGATCGGTGGGCCTGGGGATCGGCCTGGCCCAGCGTGGGAGCGGGCGGGCCGCCTGTGTTTCACGGGGCCGCGGGGGCACCACGTCCGCCCTTTGTCTCACCTGCCGTCCTTGAGAAACACTTCTTGCATTTTTGAGTTTCTTTTAAGTGAGACTTTGTATCTTGCTCTACAAAGTATGCTCCTGTGGGCTGAGTGCGTGGCAGAGACGAAGAACCAGGCAGAAGGAGGCGCGTTCACCCGTCGTCTGTCAGCAGCTGTGGGTGACACGTTGTCTCTTCGCTTCCGGTCCTCTTTCCCAGGGATGGCGTTTATCTCCTCCCGAGACAGAGGTGGTGGCCAGTGTCCCCTGTGGGCCTCCCAGCTCACCGGAACAAGAGGAGCAGCGGCTCCTGAGAGGTGGTTTGCGCTCTCATGGATCCTAGCACGTGGTGGAGACGCCTGGCGGATGCTGGACAGCGCCTGCTTCCCGGGTGTCTCCTCTGCCATCAGGAGCCGCGGCCTCTCCAGCACGGGTCCCCTGCACCCTCCTCTGTGTCTGGGGGCTGCTAAGCGCTCCGGCCGCGCCCTGGGACGTCCTCTCGGCTGAGGGTGGATGCTGTGTTTGCTGTCGCGGCGCACTCTCGGCTGGCGTGTTGGGCGTGTGTGTGTGTGTGTGTGTGTGCGCGCGTGTGGCAGGGGTACACACAGGAAACCGGGGGAGGGGCAGCTATCACTGCTTGTCAGCCCTGACCTCTGTGCCGTGGGGCCGCCTGTCCTGCACGGGGCCTCTCTGCACGTGGGACTCTGTCCTGTGCGCGGCTTCCTGGCGGAGCACCCTCTGTGCCGGCGGCTAAGCCGTGTCGCTCTGCAGCCTCTGGTGCCTCCTCTCAGCGGACGGGTACGTTTTGTCCTTTCCTTTCACAGTAAAAAGTGGTTTTAAAAGCTCGGACTTCACGTAACTTGTGATGCTCCCAAGGAGCCCGCTTGTCCCTCTGTCCTGCCCCTGCCGGTACGTCGTGAGTCCTGGTGCAGGACGGGCCCTCTCAGCCGAACGGCTCACCACGCACGAAGTGTCCCCACTGCGTGGGAGAAAGTGTGTCCCTGTGATGGAGGTTGGAGCCGCCGCCCTCTGTCCCCCCAACCCCGAGGCGGGCAGGGACCTCGCGCTAGGCCCCTCGCCTGCCGCCTCCTTCCCCGGCTCCCTGAGGTCACGTGGGAGCTGGCGGTGGGGCCTCTCCAGCCCTGGGCTTTTATGGGTTATATTTTTAGATTTATATTGACAGGGTTTAAAACACGTGTGCTCTGGTTCTCATCTGGCACCAGGCTCTCCGTGCTTTCTGTATGGTCTTCCAGAGACATTAACGTAGGGAAAGCAGCGCAAGCTGTGTTGTGAGGACAGGACCACGGTTCCCAGCAGGCCAGGCCGCCGGGCGAGCAGGCAGGCCACGCAGGTCTGCAGCGCGGAGCTCTGCCTGGGCCACGGAACCCGCCACCAGCCTCCTGATTGCTTTTCAGGCTTTGTTCCAGAGGTTGCAGGCCTGGGGGTCCCCTCCTGTGTCACTTGCCCACAGCCACACTGGGGTCTCTTGAGCCTGGGCGCCCTGCCCCCTCCCAAGGGAAGGACGTGGGGGACTTGGCCTGTATTTTATTTCATTTATTTATGCGCCTGGCCTTTATTTGCATGATGCGTGTGTTTCATCTCTCAGCGGCTTTCCTTCTTCCCTGCCTCGGTTTTCCGTCCCTTCCCCAGGTAGAGCGCGGCTGGGGGAGGGCAGGTTCGTCACAGCAACAGGTGGCGTGGCGGGGAAACTGCCCCCTGCTGCTGAGGAGCCTGGCGGAGCGGAGCGCACTCTTGGGTGGAGGCATCGCCGTGGGTCTGGCACTTTGGTTGTTTTCCAGGTTCCGCCAGTGGGGCCTTCTCGGCATGTACGCGTGGAGCCTGGCGGTGATGTGCCCGCTTTCATCCGCGCCTGCCTATGGATTTGCTCATGTTGGGTGCGGTTTTCCGTCGGTGCTTGTGGGAGAAGTCGGCCACTGGTGTTGACCCCGGCCTGCCCTTGACCTTCCGGGCTTTCCTCCCCCGGCCCGTCTGTGAGATCAGGACCTGCTGCACGGTCGGGGCCGCCAACGCCGCCTGTTCCCTGTCCTGCTCCGAGGTCACCCTCCTTGTGCCAGGATGGGCCTGGCGAGGGCGCTGGGGGCTGGCGGCCTGAGGTGGTGTCCACGGTGTCCCCGGTCTTCTCGCTGCGGACGCGGCTCCTCGGGCAGTGCTTTCTCCGCACCGCGGTCCCTCTCCGGCCCGGGGTCTCAGGCTCCTTCTCGGCGGCTCTGAGTTTACTGTCGGCACTTCCGGTTACTCACCTGGGGGTGGGGGCTGGTGCCCCCTCGCTGAGCTGGCCTTACCTTCCTTCTAGGGACCTGTCCCCTTTCTTCGCTGTGTTCCCTGAACAAAGGGCTTTTCTGGGGAAAGGCTTAGACTTAGTGCATCTTATGTAAGAGAGCAAGGAGACAGATTTGGGAAATTTCTATCAAAAATGATTAAAGGTTTTTCCTATCTAGACAGCTCATCTCCTTGCAATGCATAATGTAATATATTAATTTTCAGGATTTCATACGCAACCTTCCCGAATAATTTTAAAACTATAGCATTGCTGGAGGAATACAGAGGTCACAGTTGTTTGGGTTTTTATCACGAGCTTCTGAAAACGTGTTAGTTTGACGCGACTCTGATGGCGTAGTTGGTGGGCGTCACGGGCTCGTGTCACGCGGGAGATGGCGGCAGAGGCCGATGGCCGGTTGCCCGGGACCCACATCCTCGGGGAGGGACCCGTTCGTGGGGTTTAGACCCTCGAGTGTATTGTCCCTCTCAGGCCGGCCCAGGGCTGCGTGTCCGCGCCTCCCCCGCTCTGTGCCCGCAGGGCTCAGGGCCTCACCCTCCCAGCGACAGAGAGCCGCCGGGGTTTCCTTTGCGCTGTTTAACCTCCTTTCACCGTGGCTCGTGCATTTCAGTCGGTGGAGAGACTTTGCAGGGGGGCGGGGGGGGGCAGAGCCTCCTCCGCGGAGCGGGTCCTGGGGCTGCTGTGGGCACTGGGGGGTGGGGGGCCTCACCGCCTGCGGGCTCTGGGCCCACCGCACCCATCAGCCTCCCTCGGGGCCCGCACACCTTGGTGCGCCCCTTGGCAAAGGCGCCCTTCTGCCCGCTGCCGGCCTTTCTGCTCTGTGGGCCCTTCTGGCCAAAGGGAGCAGGAACCGAGCGCCCGGCCCTCCCCCTGCCGGGTCCCCTCTGCCCGGGACCGAGGCGCCCCTTTTGTGGGCCAGGCCACATGGGTGCTGCTGTCATTCGCGTCAGCGTCCTGCTGGCCTGAGTGGGGAAGCAGTGCCGTGCTCCCCGGTGCTGCGCTGGGGGTGACAGCGCCCTGCTCGCTTGCTCTGTCCCTCGCCCCATCTCTCTCTCTCCCCCTCATGTCTCTCCCTCCCTCTCCATCTTTCTCTGTCCCCCCCCATGTCCCTCTGTCTCTTTCTCTGTCTTTCTCCATCTGTCTGTCTCTCTGCCTCTGTGTCGCTGTCTCCATGTGTCTCTGTGTCTCTCCGTCTCTCTTTCTCCATCTGTCTCTGTCTCTCTGTCTCTGTGTCGCTGTCTCCATGTGTCTCTGTCTCTCCGTGTCTCTCCCTCTCTCTTTCTCCATGTGTCTCTGTCTCTCCGTGTCTCTCCCTCTCTTTCTCCATCTGTCTCTGTCTCTGTGTCGCTGTCTCCATCTGTCTCTGTCTCTCCGTGTCTCTCCATCTCTCTTTCTCCATCTGTCTCTGTCTCTCGGCCTCTTTCTCCGCGTCTCCATCCACCCCCACCCCTCCGTTCTTCCCCGAGGCTGCAGGGCTCATTCCTGGTGGCGACACATTGGGTTTCTCTGGAAATGATTATAAAACTACACAGTACGTGCAGGTAGGGACACGTCGCCCACGTACTGAGTGGATTGTTTGGAAGTTCCCGTGAAGCATCGGCTTGGTGGGAGTTTGAAGGAGGCAGCGTTTCCGTAAGGTCATAAAAGCATTTCCGTTCATGTTCACCCGCTCCCGTCAAAAATAAGGGGAGGGTTTAAAGCAGACAACAGAGTCGTCTTTTTAAAAAACGGCTGTTCTGAGTGCCGTGTCCGGACCCCGCGTGTGCTGGGAAGGGTCCGTCGCGCGTCTGAGGTGCCTCTGGCGTTTCCACCTGCCATCCCTCTGTCCCCTACCCGTCCCCCTGGCCGCTCACCCTCGGCCGCCGCCCACGGAGCAGGCAGCGTGGTCCGGAGCCCTTCCTCCCGGCTCTGCCACCCCTCCCGCGGGCATCTCCGCGACCCTCCTCGCTCCCTCCGGCCGGCCCGGCCCCTCCTCTCGGTGCCCCACTCGCTGTCCTTGGCGGGCGCCGGGTGGCAGGGCCAAGCTCAGGACGGCGAGGCGCTGCCCAGTCCGCGTCCCTCGGGAGCGCGCTCGCCTGCTCGCCTGCCTCGGCTCTGGAAGAGCCGGTGTCTCCGGACCCCGGCCGCGCGGAAGGCGTTCTGTCTGTGTTGCCTTCGTTTCTGGGGCTTCTTTGTCCCAGGCGGTGGTGCTCCTGGCCGTGACAGGGGCGCGTCTGTGGAGAGCAGGTGTGGGGACCCCCGCGCGACCCTCCCCGGTTAAAGCAGACGTGGCGCCGTCGTCTCCCTGGCGCCCCTCCCTCGCCGAGGGCGCGGCCGCGGTCTGGGCTTTCGGGTGACCCCACCCTGGCCATTGGTGCCTTTCCCAGGGATGCGTCCACCCCTGAGAACCCAGCTTCGTTTTGCTGGGGCTCGAGCTTCATGTAAACGGAGTCGTAGCCTCTCGGAGGCCCCTCCGGGTTCGTTAATGTGGCGCGTCGCGTCAGTGACTTTCATGCGTGAAATCGTTTCCTTGTTCCCAGCGCAAATTCAATTTGCTTCGAATGCTGCAGAAGCCCTTAAAAGGGTGGCTGGATCTCTGGTTGACACGCTGTTGAAGGTTTTACACTGGTGTTTTTCTTCCTGCTCGCGTGCGTCGCAGATGTGTTTTGTGGAAGAACTCCCTAGAGACGCCGTCTGGGCTTCGTGCGTTCTTTGCACAAGTTCTCTTTCTGATTCTACACCTTTCTGTTTGTAGTTTAGTCAGATTTTTAAATTTCTTACGGAGTCAGCTTTGGCAAGTTGTATTTTTCTCGGAATTTGCTCATTTTACCTAATTTACAAAAATTTTCATGGAGGTGCCCTGCACCTGTCACCCCCACGAGCCCTTGCAGGGCGCCCAGGGGCACTCACTTGTGGCCTTATTGTTCCAGGACCTGCAGAGGCCGTGTCGCCCTCAGCACTGGGGTGGCCGTCCAGGGCCCAGTCCTGAAGCCCCTCTTGCCGGCCCCACACTTCCCCTGGTAGTGGGGCACCCCGTTCCAGTACCTTAAGCTTCAGCTTCTCGGTTTACAAACCTGTGTCCCCGCCGGCAGCTCGTCCTGGGCGCGTCCCCAGCAGGCGTGGCGCAGGCTGGCGGTCGCTGCAGGCGTCCCCGCGGTGCTTCCTTTCTCTGTTCAGTCCGTGGACTCTCAGTCGGTAAAGCTTCTGGACGGCTTTTCAGCCTTTTGCAGTCCACACACGGTCCTTCCTCTCCCTCCTCGGGGTGCAGGGGGCCGTGTCCCGGCTGCAGTGACCCACGGCCACCCGCCGAGGGAAGGGGCCGTGGTGCTGGGTTGGCGACAGGCGGAGGTACTAAGGGGGTGCGTGGAGGGGCCGTCGGTGCCCAGGGGTGGGAGATGCCGTGTGCGGTTCTCGGTGCTCAGCCAGAAGCCTCTCTGCCGGACGAGCCAGCCATGTGACCCGGAACCCCGGGCTGGGGGCTTCACACTGGGTGCCCATCAGATCTGGTGACACTGGTGCAGGACATGAGGACCCAGAGGTGGCCTGTCCTCACAGACCTGCTGACATGTGTTCCCGGTGTATCCGTGCACATCGAGGCTGAGGTCAAGGCTGAGAGCGCAGCAGGAGGCTCCTGGGGGCTGGGGGTCTGCGCGGCTCGGCCGCTCAGCACTCAGACCCAGATCTGCCTCCAGCCTCCGCCTCCCTGGCCCCCTGGCTCCGCGCTGGCTCCGCGCTGGAGAAGCCCGCCTCTGGCGCTGCTTGGACCTCGGCTTGTCTTTTAGAAGGAAAATCTTAACAGCCTGCATTTGGGTTCGATACGTGTCTGCGTGTTGAGCTCCTGCTGGTTGAGGGAGGGACGTGGGGAGAGGCCGGGCCGCTGCTGCACAGGCCTGCGCGTGTGGCGGCTCATTTCTGGAAGGATGGGTCCACACAGGCCTTTGCCCCAGGCTCACTCCTTTGCGCGTGGGCCGGGCTTCTCTGCGCCAGCAGGTGGATGAGCAGGGCCGGCGGTGGAGCTGCGTGTGTGCTCTGGTAGATTCCACCGCGCATCCGCCTTAAGAATCACACGGATGCGGTGAAGGCCATGGAAGCATGTCTGGGAGAGGACTTTGAATTAGAGATCCTTGCTTTCAGATTGACTTCCGAGACGGTGAAGGCTTTGCTACTGGTTAAACTAACATGAAGCATTGGAATCGTTCTGTTCCAGGAGCCTCTCGGGTGGGCACAGAGAGCTGGGAGGTGGCTGAGCGAAGCTGCTGACCGCTGACCAGCAGTGCTGACATCGTCTCAGTCCCACCTGCCTGGAAGGGTCAGCGCCAACGCAGAAACTAACCACGGTTCAAGGTGAGAGCGAAAACCTCTACCCCTCTGCTGACGTGTGAGGAATAGAAAATGCCTTTGCTTGATGTCGATGGATCAGTTAAGGCTCTGGGCTTGCCTTTTAAAACGTGCGTTACTGGGTGACTTCCAGCAGAGGTGACCTGTCCATGTCCCAGGTCTCAGACCCCCTGCAGGCCTCACACCTCTGGCCGGTGCTTGGCGGCCCCCCAGCGGCCAGCGCGGTCCTTGCTGAGGGCTGTGTGCATGCCAGGCGCCACGTGGGATGCTGTGTCCTGCGCGGCAGGGCAGCGGGTGATTCGGAAAGAGGACCAGTGCGTGTGACAGAACACACAAGACTCTTCAGCCGTTAAAAGTGGGGGGCCAGGAGGCCCTCTGGTCCGCAGAACAAAGGCCCCCGTGACTTTGATTCGAGAGGATGACGTGTTTAGGTGGGTGGGCAGAAGCAGGCACAGGTGGTTTCACAGTTGCCTCCTTGGGAGATGAAGGGACCCTGCTGGCAGCAGAGTCGCCAGTGCACACCGAGGACCTAACGTAGCTGCCGACAGAGCAGCAAAGCCGTCCTGGAAGTTCCTTGTCTCATCGTAGCCAGAGAGCCCGCGCTCTGGAACCCGGGTCAGCAGAAGTGCTTCTCCGGCTTTGCCCGCGTGAGCGGTCCATGGCTATTGTGCTTTTGCACAACACACCGAGTCTGCCTTCTGCGGGACTCAGCTGGTCACTGGTCTCCAGCCTCTCCCCCCCTTTTATTTAGTTGGTGCATAAGAACAGTCATTGTAAGTTTTGATTGCTGAGTGTTCGTTTGCTTTCTGTGGGTCAGTCCGATTCTGCAGACTGCACAAAAAAGAAACCATCTGAATCCAGGGGCGATTAGAACCGAAATAAAAGAAATATTTGGATTCTCAAACCAGGTATGAGGATCAAAAGCCTGAAATCCTGATAAAATACTTTTAATAATCTGATCTTTATAAGTGTCCAATCGCATAGAACGAAATTGCTGAACGTCCTTTTGTTGAGCTAGAATATCTGGTGCCGCATCATGGGTGGAGTTTTCTTTTCAGCCATGGCTCAGCTCCAGACGTGATCTTAAACCCATTGCTGTCACCAGAGTCATTGAGAGACGGCGAGAATCCAGCGCGGGAGACCCGTCTCTGCGTGCGAGGTGCGCCCTTGGCCGTCTGACCGTGGGTGCCTTTCGGAAGCACACGCCGGGCGAGTCATGCTGTGGACGTGACTGGCAAGTGTCTCTGTGTGTGTGAGCGTGCACTCACCCTTGGTCCTTTGCATGAGTCAACCGTCCTCAAAGACACGGAAAGAAGACCCAGCGCCCAAGGCGGGCTCTGAGGCCAGACAGAGGGCTGGGCGTCCTCCGCCTTCCGCCGTCGGTTGCCCTGCCTGGACCCGGGCTCGCAGGCGGGCTGCGGAGAACCTTCGTGTCCATTGCGTGAAACGAGGGCAGCTTGTGGCAGCATCATCTGAAGTCTTGGTCTTCTTGTTTCCCCAGAGCCGTTTGAAAAAGAAACACAACGGCAACGGACGCTGGAAGAGCCCCCGCTGGCGCCCGCGGCGCTGGGGGAGCCGGCCTTGGGCGCTTCAGGCCCAGCGGCCGCCCCGCCGCTCCCGCCCCTTCAAGCGCTGGCCCTGCCGCCTGCTCCGCCTCGCAGGCCGGCGCGCTGGGCCGGGGGCGCGCTCTGGGCCCGAGGCCCTTACTCTGCGGCGCCCGCTCTGAGGGGCCCGGCCAGACCCGGGCTGCCCCGCCGCCGCCCGCCCGCCCCTCTCGCCGCCGCCACACCCGAAGGTCCCTCTTGCGACGGTATCTGTCAGCTCCTCTTTTGATTCCGAGTGGCGTCACGGAAGACACCACATCCAGATGTAACAAAAGCAGTGGCATAAATCTGCCCGTACACACAGACCCGGGGTGCGGAGTTGGTGCCGTGGCGCCTCGGGTGTAGACCTGAGCCGCCTGTGCTCAGCTCCTGGGCTCGTTCTGAGAGGGTAGGACCCAGGCCCTGCCGCCTTCATGCGGTGGTTCTGGTTCCGCTTCTGCACGGCTGGCCTGCCGAGTTGTGATCGCGATGGGGCGAGGGGGTCCGGGCGGGGGTCTCCGTGAGCCTCTCCGTCACCTGCCTTAGCTCCTCAGGCAGGACAGCTCTTTGTTCCTGGGACAGTCCTGTTTGTCCCACACGGTGCCCCGGCCCTGGGATGGCCAGACCACATCTGCACGTGGCCAGCCTGGCTGGGTGTCCTGAAGGCTGGGGAGGGGCCGGTGGCATCGGGTGGGGCTCGGCGGGCTCAGGGGCACCAAGACCCACGTGCAGGGCTGAATCCTGGCCTGTTGGGGCCAAAACTAGACATTTTCCCCTTGGATGTGATTCGTAGGCTGCTGTCCCCTGCGGAGCACAGGCGCCGTCCCTAAAGGTCAGTGACAGAAATGAGGGATTCCCGGTGGGCTTCTGGCGGCGTCACCGCTGGGAAGGCGTCCTTGTGCCAGTCTCAGGTCGGCGGCAGCTGCACCCCCGGGCACAAGGGCACAGGCTGTCTCGTGTCCCCACCCCAGCCAGGGCGCTGGGGTGGGGGGTGCCTCTGGGGTGCCCACCCCGGGCCACCGGCCAGCTCCGGCCTCCTCTGTGCCCATGCTGGGTGGCGGCTAGGGACCCTGGCGTGGGGCTCATAGCCTCCTGGTTGGTGCGGACACTCCCCTTCCCAGCCTGGGGCCCACACTCCTCCTCGGCCCCGGGGCCTCGGCCTGGGCTCAGTCAGCGGGAAACGTCCTCAGTGGCTGCAGAGCCGCCGGTTCCGGGAGGGCGGTGTGGCGCCGGTGCCCAGAGTGACTGTGGCCACATTGGGGCGGGAGTGGGGGGGCGCAGAGCTTGGGACCCCAGGAACTCCACCTCTCAGAACCTGCTGCGACTCCAGAAAGATGCGTATTGCATCTCGGACCTGCTCCTTCATTTGTGCGTCAAATCCTCACCGAGTGCCTGTTTGCAGATGGTGACCAAGGCCTGGAGACGAGGGCGGGACAGGAGGAGGCAGCTGCCAGCGCCGGTGAGGGCGGAGAGCAGCTGTGCCACGGGCGATGTCGGCCGCGAGGGCCCCGCGGGGCGGGGCGGGTGGCTCTCCCTCTGAGGGGTGGCGCCACCGAGGGGACCCGGGAGGGGCCCTCGCCCGCTTCTCCCCGCACTCCCGCCACCTGCTGGCCGTGGTGGCAAAGGGTAGACGTGGAACCATGGGGAGACGGTGGTTTCGGGTTGTTTTCCCCCCAAAAAATTGAAAACCAAGCTGAGTAAAACTTGGTTTAACAGCATCAAGTTTTAAACTTTCTAAAAAGTGGCTGTGTTCTTCCCAGTTCTTCTGTGTTGGACCTTAAGTGTCCCAAGGAGACAGTTAGTGCAGCGTTGACCTCGAGAGCTGACTGAGGAAGTAAGAGTTCGGCCGCCTGTGCCGTGTTGGGGCGGAGTGGTATCTGCTGTTCTCGAGAGAGAGGGTTGGTGAGTTTTCCTGGCTGTTCTGGGCTCTGGCCATGGCGAGAGAGCTGCAGACGGACGTGTCAAGAAGAACCGGAGGCCGGTCCCCGTGCGGGACAGCTGGGGGTTGGCCCTCGCGCCCGGGCCGCTTCCTGGGAGGGGCTTGAGCGCCCTCTTGTGGACGGACTCCTGTGGCGTCCACTCCGCCAAGGGCTCTAAGGGGATCGGCCGCCCTGCCCGCCCTGGCAGACAGAATTCTGGAAGATGGACGGCTGCTGAGCACCTCGTTAACCACCCTTGGCTGTGCCCAGGGAGCTGCGGGCCGTTGCTGGTTCTAGGTCCACAGACGGCCTTTGGGACGCGGGCTTGCATGTTCCACGCGGTGTCTCCGGCACGTCCTGCGGTGTGTGGGGCCCCGCCGTGTGCGCCGGGGACCCCGCTGCTGGAGGCCAAAGCCCAGAGCCGCTGAGAGGAAGCGGCCGCATCTCGCGTGACAGGGACGTGGCCTCTGCAGCACGCGGCGCGGGCAGGTGCAGGGGAAGAGACGTGGCCGGGGGAGGGAAGTCAGCAGGCGACGACAGTGCCGTCTGCTGGCGCTCTGGCAGGACGGGGGCAGGCGGCCTGTTCTCCGGGCAGGGGCTGCAGGCTTCGTGGGGTGGGGGCTCTGGAAAGATGTGTATTTGCAGGCAGATGGCATGAGGAGTTGGGCACAGGGCAGGGGTCTGGGCGACGAGACCAGACCTTTCTGGTTTTTGCTTTTCAGATTTGCCCGTGATGCCCTCCACGTAGACAGGCGACGTAGTTTAGAAGGGCTTTGGGTGGGAAGCAGCGGCCCGCGGCCCTCCCCTCCCCTGAGGCAGCGCTGCTTGTTTAAGAAGCTGTAAATACTTACGTTTCTGGATTGGCCGGTGTGAGGACGGCTGCAGGCGACAGAGGCCCAGTGTGAGGGCTCCACCAGCAGGAAGGGCCCCCGCAGCAGCGCCTGTCCAGGCTCTGCCCTGGTGTCTGTCTGCCGTGCGTGAGCTCACCCACAGGTAGACAGGTGCTGGGGGGGGGCAAGGGACACCTGTGTGCTGTCTCTTGGGGCGGGTCCCAGAAGCTGCCACATGACGTGTCCATCGCAGGGGGCAGGGCTGGGGGCGCGGGGCTGGGACTGTCGTTCTCCACGGTTGGCCATGCAGGTACTCTGCTGTTGGCATAGGTGGCACTCACTGCCATGCTTCCTGTTTCTTAATGTTACACTTGCAGTTTGATTTGTAAATTTTCAGTGTTGTCTCTTGATTTTAAGTTTAGGTGCAGGAGGACTTAGCTCACGTACACTTCTGCCGGCTCCTCTTTTCCTGTGTCATTTAGGATGCTTTGGGCTGACAGGAGCAGAAAACATACCCTATGGTGTCTTAAACCACTGAGGATTTGTTCACTTATTTCATAATAAGTAGTGCAGAGGTCAGTGTTTGCTAGAGTCAAGCAAGAGGCAAGAGTCCGGTTCAGTATCTCTGCAGTTCTCCCAACCATTCATGAATGCAGTGTGGCTGCTGTGGCTCCAGCCATCACATCTATGTCTAAGGCAGTAACAGTTGGGGAGGGATGGGCATGCAGCCCATTTCTGTTGTGTTCAACAGGGGCATTTCAGAACCCTCTGCATATTTTCAGCATGTCTCGCTGGCCAGAACTGTGTCATGTGGCTGTAGTCACAAAGGAGCCTGAGAAAATGAGTTTTAACTCAGTTGCAGCGTCTCTGGGAAAGAGTTTGGGGAGGACGCCGGGGTCAGCCCACCAGATTGGCAGCCGCACTTCTTGCTGAGGATCGTAGGGCTGCAGGTGCTTGGCCGGTTTCCTGGCCCTCAGACCATCTCCGAGCTCCCCAGCGAGCCAGGCGTACTGGTGCACTTACCGTGCCCACCGCTCCTCCCCCTCTCTCTACGGTTTGGCTCCTCCCAACCTTGGCTTTCTGGGTTTTTAAACAGACTAGCAAGGAGAAAAGTCTGTTTTCTGTTTGTAAGCGTGGTTCAGTGAGTTCCAGACCCACACGTGGCACCTGCATTTAATGATGAGCAGAGGTTGGTGGTTACAGAGCCAGGTGAGATGCGTCTGAGAACTTCCCCGTCAGGTTTGTGCACAAAGGAAAATTCTAGAATGACCCCTCCGCCAGCTGCTGGGAGTCAGGCCACCGTTTAGCTTGCTCTGCAGTTGGGTCCTATCTTTTTTGGCTCAGTTTCACCTTTTTCCTGTGTTTTGCATTGCCTGGGGTGGTGGCGCAGAGTGGTGGGAGGAGGCTGCAGGCTGAGGTCGGAGCCTGGCCTCGCTGAAGCCGCTGTGTCTGGGGCACTTTGCCCACCTCCCCCTGCCCGTGTCTGAGAGCCAGGGGTCAAGCCTCTCTCCCTCCTCCGTCCCGTTGAGAGGGGACCCCTGCTTTCCCGTCTCCCCAGCTGCTTCATTCTGGTTTTTGGAATTCCTTCATTCAGTCTTCTTGAAGCACCATATTTTCTGTTTTATTTCAAACTGAGACTATGACTTTCTCATACAGTGTTTTTGTTTTGTTTTGTTTTTTACAGCTGAGGTTATTGAGGTCCAGTTTAAATGCAATGAGTACCGTGCGTTTTAAGTGTTGTTGGGTGGTTCTGACAGCATGTGAGGTTAGTAAACCACCGTCACTGGCTCCGTCATCCCCAGGGCCCTCTTGTCCACTCAGGTGTCCCGATCCATCCGGACCACAGCAATGAGAGGGGACCCCAGTGGCGGTCTTGTCCACTGGGGTCCCCTCTCATTGCTGAGGAGCACTGAGACCCCAGTGGAGAGCGGAGGACGCCTTCAGACGGCAGTGGGTGCCTTCAGGCGGTAGGTGGCGCTGTGGGGTCGCGCCGAGATGCAGAGGCACCTGCTCAGGAAAAGACCGGTTTCCCATCTTCCATCCCTGCTGCCCTGCTGTAAGCCAGACACCAGATGCCTTCAGAAAAGCTTCTGTTCACTGGCTTCACTTTAACCATTTACAGGACCCACGAGGCGATGGCATGGGTACTTAGAGCTGGTTTAGTTCAGTGAGTGACCGGGTGTGTACACTAGACTTCATCAAATTTAAATATGATAATAAATTGAGTCCACGTTATGGAATCAGGAAGTACAGTTTCCAGTCTTTGACAGTTATTGCTTCGTGTGTTTACATGTAACAGAATTCTCTGGTTCTGCTATTTTGGTTTAATATTTCAAATAGGTAATAAAGATAAAACGCAAAAAAAAAAAAAAAAAACAAACCCAAACCCCAAACAATCTCTACCATCAAGCTCTAAATGTATGGTGACAGACTGCTAATTTTAATAAGGCTAAATTAACCAAAATTTGCGTGTGTGTGTTTGAGCTTTAGTGAAGGGTTGCCAATATAAAGTGAAGAAATAATGTGAATATTTAAGATTTAAAATTTCTCTTCCATGAGCCCTCATCTTGCAGCCGCCTGTCCTGTATGGCCCTTGTCAAAATACACACCCACTCTGGTCTGCTGTTGTCTCCCCCACGCCTGCCCCTTGCCCTCCCCAGGCTGACCCTGCAGCCCTGTGCACTAGGACAGGGTCCTGGGGGGTCGGGGCTGGCCAGGCAGCGGCCGGGATCCGTGATGTAATCGAGGCTAAAAGCCTTGGCTCAGATTCTGCCCACAGGGTCCCAAGTGCAGGGTCCCCTGTGGCTCAGGACAGTGAGGCACCAGCCAAAGGACTTCCCTCCTGGCGTCAGCCTGGATGGCACCACCTCTCCTGGAGCCTGAGGGTGCTTCTCTGCCCCCCAGGGGCCTCCCTGCAGTTTGGGGGTGCAGACCTGTGCCCGGGGTCTGGGGCTGCCCTGCAGCGGGACTCGGGGTCTTGTAGCCCCACCTTTGAACCTGGCGATGCCCAGGACCACCCTCCCGTCTGGCCGCACGCCCTCGGGACCGCTTCGGTCCACACTCCCTGCGCAGACTCCTGAGTTCCAGTGACGCTGCTGAGCAAAACGAGCGTTTTTGTTGCTTCTTGTCCCCTTCCCCCGCGCAGGGGCTGCCTGGGCAGACTCAGAGCCCTGTCGTCGCTCTGAGCGTGTCCCCCGTTTGCGTCGGCCCTCCGGCCCCCCCCCCGTGCGTCCCAGCCGATGCCACTGGTCTCCGTTTGCGTTTTTCTTTTCCATTGAGTGGCGTTTGAGTTTTCAGTCGTGTCTGATGTTTTTGTCCTTTTGCTCGTCCCTTGCACAGACGTATGCTTGTGTCATTTCTTTCATCGGCACGTACCCAGTTTAAGAAAAGCAACCCTGGAGTCACGGATAAGTGGAAGTTTTCTCCTCTAATGAAGCAGAATCACTGTCTTCTTTGAAGGACCAGCCAGACTTACTTTATGTTTCGAAAGGCTCATGTTCTATTTTGTTTTAATCTTTAGTAGTGGAAACCATTGTTTCTAAGGTGCTTCCGGAGAACCTTTAAATGCCCGTTTAAACCGTGGCTGCCAGTCGTTTACTTTCCCCGTTTAGCTTTGACTTTCCCTCCGACATGTCCAGAGCACCCGTCAAACTTTGCTTCGGTCCAAACCAGGAGCCGGAGCTCTCCCTGCGAGTCCCCGGGACTCTCAGACTTGAGGTGGCCTCTGCTGCCAGCACTCACCTGTGGGCCCCTTAGCACCCAGGGGCCACCTCAGCCATCCGTGGGCCGCCAAGGTGCGGTGACGTGTCAGTGAGCGCGTGCGTGTGCATTGTGCCCGGCCTGTGATGGTCATGCGGCCGCAGTGGCTGCTCCCTCTCCTGACCCTGGGGGGCAGCAGTCCTTCCCCCGGGGGCTCTGTCTGCACCCCTGTCTCCGGACGCTGACCGCTAAGCTCTGTGCCTCAGTCCTGCACCACTCTCTCCGGCCCAGACCCCGCCCCGGTCCCCAGACTCAGACCCGGGTCTGCCCCGTGTCCTCACTGGCCTCCCCTCCTCCCCAGTCTGAGACGTCGGCTGAGCCCCCGGGGGCTCTCACCAGCACAGGCCTCCCACCTCGGCCACTGCATCCTTCCAGGCTCTCGGCCCCACGCCCGAGCCATCAGGAGAGCCTGCCAGCTGTGCCACCACTGGGACGCAGCATAGCCTGCTGGCCTCTTTCCTCACCCCCGGGGCTCTGAGCCCTGGGACACTGGCCTCCCGTGCTGGCCATGCATCGGCCCTGCCCCCACACCTGCTGTCGCCGGAGGACGGGGCCAGGCTGTGAGCCGCGCTCCAGGGCCTCGGGCGGGCTGGGCGCTGCCTGGGGGTCCTCGGCCTCTGTATGCCCGGATGCCCTTCCCTGGGGCCTCGGTCTCGGCCTCATTACCATCTTTCCCCCCCAAAGCGGCAGGCGTGGCCCACGCGCTCCTGCCCCGTCTTCTCAGAGCAGCGCTGGCCTCTGGCGGTCGCTGAGCCGCGCGTTCCCTGGCTTTTCATCCCGTTGGAGGCAAGTGGCCGGCAGGCGCGGCAGCGCGCACCCAGGCCCCGGGGGCGGCCCTGGCACAGGGGTGCTGGTCTCAGCCGGTGAGGGTGCGCACGTTTCAGAGGCCCTTCCGCGGCGACCCCGGAGGCCCCGGTCTTCCGCGTGTCACTCGGACGCTGTACGCTGTGTGTGGATAACAGGGAACTGCCTCACTGAGAGGGTGGAGAAGCCTCGTGGACGCAACTCTTTTTCCTTCTTGCGAGAGTGGCGAAGTAGCTCCTAAGAGTCTTCTCCTGAAGTAATATTCTAGGAACGTTAGATTTTGGAGACGTTAGGACAGGTGAAAATCAGGTTAGCTCGGTGCTGGCGGGTCGGGCGCCGCGTGGTGTGCGGCTCCGACGACGCTCTTCCGACGGTCTCTGCAGCGATTAGCCTGCGGGGCTGCGGCAGCGGGACTCGGCAGGTGAGGTGTTTGGGGAATTGGAGGCGCCTTGGAGGACTTTTCAGGTTACGAAGCGTCCACATCCCGGTCACGGAAACCGGGTCGGGTGCAGCACCTCTTTGTCATCCTGCCGGGACCGGGCGCGTCCCACCAAGGGGGGCAGGGCTCTGTGTCGCGGTCCCTGTGATCCCGGAGGTGAGGGAAGCAGGGAGGGAGCCGACCGGCGTGGGGCGAGGCCGGCTTCGGCGCCGGGCCCTCCGCTAGGAGCGGCTCCAGAGTAAATCCGGTGCAGCGAGGAGGGACGCTCGAGCCCGCGGCACGGACGCCGCAGTCCGGGCGCCGTGTGCCGTGTCACTCTGGCCGGTTCTGCCTTCCGCTGACTTTCAGGGAAGTGAGAACAGCAGCGGCGGTGGCGTGCGGAGCATCTGCTGTGCGTTGGGTCCGGTTGTCCCGTGAGAAAGCGCGGACTATCCGTTCCTGCAGTGACGGTGACACCTGTGCACCCGCCACGTGTGCCCACTTTGCTGTGAACCAGAGCCAACAGGAAATAGGGTTTATGACGTGGTAGGAAACTGGCTCGTCCTTGTGTTTTGTGGACTGTCGCGTGCGCTTCAGGTACCGGGAACCTGAACTGACTCCGGTTCAGGGTGCGGGGCCTTTGCCCTCTGAGCCGCAACAGAAACCTGCTTTAAATCATTGGCTGAGGGGTGAATGGATGCCGGATAGACGAGTAGTGAGTGTGTAGAATCCGGGAAAGCAGGGTCAGAACGACGCCCCGCTGGCACCGTGGCGCCCGCGACTGCAGGCAGACAGGGACGTGGGGCTGGCCCGGGGGCGCCTCGGCACAGGCTCCCGCCACGGCGTAGCTGCGCCCCCGGCTGACCCCTCACCGCAGCGGGGTTCCCCCTTCGGGTCGCACCCCGTCTGACAGATCCTGGGGCCGCATCGCCAGGTTCTGCCACTCCCGCCCCTGCGCCCGCGGGTGCCCGGCCAAGGCCCCGCCCCGAGCCTCCCCCTCCGCGCCCCGGCTCGCGGGTCCCGTGTATCGGCTCCCTGCGATGGAGCGTGTGCACACCTGGCGGGCTTTTCTGCTTGTGAAAGTACCTTTCCTAAATTGTGATGTCTTGGTGTGAAGTTTTGTCTCTTTCAGTCAAGCTCTGGAGGAGATGGGGAAATGGGAATTTTCTCGTTTCAAGGAAGCAGACAGGAGACCTCTGACAGGAGGTCACAGGGGCCCACGGGGCCGTGTGGTCCCGGCCGTGTCTGCAGGAGCCCAGCGCCGGAGCCGGCCCCCAGGAGCTGCCGAGCCGCCCCTCCTCTGAGGGGGTGAACCCGGGCCCTGGCCCCCGCCCCAGCCCAGCCTCCTCCTGAACCCAGGGCAAACGCCAACCAGAGAGACGCTTCCGAATGGGGGCCCCCAGCAGCGGGGGGCCACTTTATCCTGAAGCGCTCTTCTGTTGCCAGGAGTCTGAACCCCAGCAGGCCACCTCTGCCTTTGCCGAGAGCCTGCGCTGGCGTCCCCGGCGGCCAGCGCCTTCTCTTGGCCAAGAGCCACGCGCCTCTGGCCCCGGGGCTCACACGGTTTCCTCCCTGGCTCGGTCTCTGGAGCAGGAGGCCAGGGCCAGTCCTGGTGGCCGAGCCCTGCCGCGGTGCCTCCCCGAGCTGCTGGGGACAAGGCGCAGGGTGCTCAGGCCAGTGGCCTGTGGGCTCCAGGAGGGAGTCTGGACACGCACGCACTCCAAGGGGCAGGAGGGCTGCTTGACCCTGAGCACGTGGCTTGGGCGCTTGAGGCAGGCGCATCCTGCCTTCACTCGTGGGCGCCTTGGGAGTAATGAATTGGAGAGGGGAGCTGGGCACTGCTGGGAGGGGGCGGTTTTTACACCAGGTGCAGTTGATGGCGAGGATGAGCCTGGCCAGCTGGTTCACCTGCCTTTTCTCTCACTCAGGGCTCGGCCCTCGGTCCCCCCCCCCCCCACACACCCCAGGGCAGCCCCACCCCGGGCAGCCCCCATCCCCAGGCTCTGGGTGCAGGTGCCTTCCTTCCAGGCCGGTCCCCGCCCTGAGGGGTGTGTGACGCGTGGCTGCTCTGCCAGGCAGTCTCCCGGCCCCTGGGGGCCCACGTGCAGGTGGGCCGGCTGTGACCTGCGGCTGCCAAGGCCCCAGCCGTGCTGCGGGAGCTGTGACTTCGTGCAGCGTCTTTGTGAATCGGCCCCTCGGAGGATCTGTTCACTGTTCCAGTTCTGTCTGCTTGGGGACGCCAGCTTTCGTGGGCAGGCAGGACTCTGTTCGCTGAGGGATGATTGGTCTTCTTCCTCCTCGTGCTGTGCGCCCGTGCCGCCAGGGTGGGTTGGCTGTCCCTCGTCCCTCTGGGGGTGTGTTCGGGAGTGACTGCTGCTTGATGAATGGGCCGGGGCGGAGGAGGAGCCGCCGCCCACGTGTCACAGGGGCTGGCGCTTGTCGCAGCCGCGCGCTCAGATGCCTGCTGAGCGCCCGCCCCAGTGGCCGCGGGCCGGGATGAGGTCGGGGCTGGCCGGGCTCGTGGCTGGGACGCTGGCCCTGGGGACCATCCTGAGTGCCAGGGGCCACCGGCGCAAAAGGAGGCGCAGGAAACGCTCCGAGAGGAGAGGTAACCCCTTGTCTTTCACTCCAGAACGAGCTGCCTGGACTTGGGATGCGACAGGGCAGTGTCTCCTGCTCGGTGCTCTGTGACTTGGTCTTGGCAAGGCCACCCCTCCGGCCCTTCCCTTTAAAGTAGCCTCTTGCTTTCTGCTGGCGTGTCGTGGGGTGTCAGCCGGGGTAGCTTAAAGAGGCGGCTTAAAAACACGTCTCTAAGCAGGTGTAGAAATCACCTCGGCTTCAAGGTTTACCGTGTGTGTCGGAAGGGTTTGGGCCGTCTGGCGAGTCTGGGTCCGAGCACGGGGCCTCCCTCAGAGACGGGCCTTGTAGCGGTTTTCTCCCTGCTGCCTCCGTGACTGGCTTTGCTCGCGTGCAGACTGCCCTGCGTGCTGTGCTGAGACCGCGGCCGCCACGGTCGCAGCGTTTTCCTTTTAGAAACACGGACGGCAAATTCCTAACCCCCGCCACTCCAGGTAATTGCAGTCTTGAATTGAACTGGATGTGTTAAGACATGAAAATCAATTTTGTTTCCGTAACACCAGATTCAGAAGTTGTCCCTGGCTAGAAAAGTCGCACCCCACTGGCCTCGGCTGAGTCGGGAGCTGGGGTGTGGCCGCCTCCATGTACCCCGATTAACGAGCGCCTGTCTCGGGGGCGGGGGGTCGTGCTCCTGGTGGGGGAGCGGCCCCCTCTTTCCCGGGGGCCACGCTGCTCCCACCGCTGACGAGCTGGTGCGCGCCTCTCACAGCGCAGCGTCTTCGGGGTCGTCTGTGGCAGGAGACCCCCTTCTCTTCAGGAGACCCGGCGAGCGCGGGTCTTTCGTGTGGCTTTCCGAGAAGAGAAGGCATCCGTTCCAGAGGCGGCGATCCGATGTGCCAGAACCTCGCGCAGTGTCGCACCGGGCCTGGGCCGGGGCCTTGGTGCCAGACCTCTGTGGGCTCCGTGCCCGCCGTGCATGTGCCCAGGACGCAGGCCCCGTCCCGAGGGGCTGCCACTCTCTGCGCCCACCTTGGGCGGCTGCTCTCCTCAGCCAGGCGTTGAAAAGCCAGATGGCACCAAGACAAGCAGCAGAAATAAGACAAAGGCAGAAGCCAAAACCGCAGGAAGTGGTCACTAACCCCCGAAATTTAGACTCGCCGCTGCTTCCCCCGTGGCCCCTCTTCACTGAGCGTTTACACCGGGGCGTTTGGGGGAGCGTAAGAATCACCCTTCGTCGTTCTTTTGGACATGACAGTGACGAATGTGGTTTGGGTTCGCCCGCCGGGTGCGGGCCTGAGGGTCTCCACGTGCCCCTGCACCCGTTCCTCGCGGGGAGAACGGTTCCCGAGCGGGACGTTTGCAGACCAGCGTCTCGAGAAGCTGAGCATCACAGGAAGCCCGTGGGTCGTGTTCGCCGACAGTCCTGTGTGTGTAGATTTGTTGTGACGGCTGTTCAGCCTTGGGTCTCTGGCCACACCTGTTCCCGTTCACAGTCGGACTTGTATCTGCAACAAATAAAATGCCTCTGAGAGCAAAGAGCGTTCCTGGGACTGGCCATCCCACGTGTCCCGAATTGGCGGAGTTTTACAGGCTGTGAAATGCAGCCGCTTCGTCTTGTGTAATTTGAAGGTCTCCAGGTCACGAGTCGAGACCGCGTGACGCGCCTGTTCCGAAGGCAGCTGTCAGAGCAGTGGGGCAGCGCGGTTTCGTAGCCGCACAACTGCAGTGCTTGTTCTTTGCCTCCGAAGAATCCTTGCAGGCATCCCTGTCCACACAGTGGGCCACCAGCTGTGGGCCACTGACTCTGCACGAGTCAGATGGCTTAGGCTGGTCATCAGGAAGCTGTGGTTGGAAGTGCGGCCCAGGACCCCATGAAGCAGCCCCGGCTGCCCCGGCAGGTGCCGCGGCCCAGGGCGGGTCTGGAGACCAGGTCACACCAGCGGGTCAGGTAGACCTGCGCTGGCCTTCCCTGGGCCCCAGCCAGTCCTGCTGGCTGCTGCTCAGTCCTTCTGTCCGCTCAGGGCGCTGCTGCTGAGTGAGGGGGCGGCAGGAGGGAGGGGGTGACCCCAAAGGCTCTTTCACACCCCCGCCGCCCAGGCTGGCTTTGGCAGCGTCCCGCGTGATGGCCCCTGTCCTGTGGGCAGCGACCCTGCATGGTGCTGCAGTCCAGCTGGGTCCCTCACGTTTCCAGGATGGAGCTGTGACTGGGTGTGGGGACCTTTCGGAGAAGTGGAGGGTGCTGCTTCGGGTGCCACCCGAGACTCGGGCACTGAAGGCTCCGCTCCGTCTTTTCCTTGTAAAGTGAGGAGTTGCAGTGGCTGTGGCGGACGCATCTGGTCTGGAGGGAGCGGGCAGCTTCCCCCCTGGCTCGCCTTCTGAGGGGGGCCCCTTTGTGAGGTGCAGAGCGCCGGGGCAGCTGGGGGTGTGGGGTGGGAGGCGTGTATCCAGCCATCCCTCCTTCCTGCCACCACCCATCCAGACCTGTCCATTCATCCTGCCACCCATCCACTCACTATATCACGCACCCATTCCTCTGTCTGCCTCTTCCTCAGTCCACCCACTCACTCACCTCCCTGTTCATCCATTCATCCATCCACGCCCCCCCCCCATCCATCCATTCACCCCCCCACCCCCATCCATCCACCCATCCACCCACCCGCCATCCATCCATCCACCCACTCACCCGCCATCCACCATTCATCCATCCACCCACCCCCCACCCACGCCCATCCATCCATCCACCCACCACCCACCCCCATCCATCCATCCACCCACTCACCCGCCATCCACCATTCATCCATCCACCCACCCCCCACCCCCACCCATCCATCCACCCACCCACTCACCCGCCATCCATTCCTCCATCCACCCACCACCCACCCCCATCCATCCATCCATCCACCCACTCACCCCCCCCACCATCCATCCATCTACCCCCCCACCCCCCACCCACCATCCATCCACCCACCCCCCACCCACGCCCATCCATCCATCCATCCATCCACTCACCCCCCCACCATCCATCCATCCACCCACCCCCCACCCCATCCATCCATCCATCCACCCACCTCCCACCCCCACCCATCCATCCACCCACCCACTCACCCGCCATCCATCCATCCACCCATCCACCCACCCACCACCCACCCCCATTCATTCCTCCATCCACCCACCACCCACCCCCACCCATCCATCCATCCATCCACTCACTCATCCCCCACCCCATCCATCCATCCACCCACCCCACCCGCCCGCCATCCATCCATCCACCTACCCACTCACCCCCCACCCCCATCATCCATCCATCCACCCACCTCCCACCCCCATCCATCCATCCACCCACCCACTCACCCCCCACCCCCATCCATCCCCCCACTCCCCCACCCTCCACCCACCGTTCCTCCAGCCACAGCCTCAGCACGGTCTGTGTGCAGCCCCTGGGATTTGAGCGGGGGGACAGGCGTGGGGACAGGACGCAGTTGCAGAGGGACAGCACCAGCTTGCAGGCCTGGAGTTTGCTCTGGGCCAGGCCACCTGAAGTACTATGCGTTGCTGTGCTGTGTGTCAGGAGGGAAGGGCTGGTAGCCGGTCTCTGGAGGAGTCGGTGACACCGTGTCTGCCGGGACACGGGTACAGGAAGGAGGTCTCCAGCCCCCTGGGCACAGCTGCCGGTGTGCCTGGGCGGCCCAGGTTCCTGGCACCTGTTGTGACAGGTATGCGGGTGCAGGTCCTTGTGTTTGTACCAACGGGAACCAGGCTCCCTGGTAAGGACCCCCTCAGCTGGGGGTTTCCCAGGGTCGGGCAGGGCCCCCCGGGTTTGACAGTTGAAATTCTAAAGCACACGTGTTAAGTGTGGGACTGCACTTGAAAAACTCCGCAGACGGGGTGGAGTCTCGACAGCCCTGTTCTCAGTGTGATTATTAGGGTTCACGTTGAAAAGGCAGCTCGCAGCCCCCTTTCCCCTTTGATTCCGGAAAATAAAGTATAATTTTCAAATAAACAGGATTTTAATTAGGCCTGTTAATTAGAGCAAGCATGGACCAGATTCAAATGTCTTGTTACTCTTCGTCCATTTCGAAGCCAAAGTATAGTTATGAAAAGAACGTTTCAGGAAGGTTTTTTCCCCTGTAGTCACCGCTGAGCGGGTGGTTATTTGCTGTTCTGGTGTTACTGATCCGAGCACACGTCTAAAGGCGGCTGTTGCCGAGGTTAGGGAAGAGAGGACGCGTGCACGCGTGCGGGTCTGTGTGTGCGGGCACGCGTGTGGGCGAGGAGGACGATGGGCAGTGGCCACGCGCGGGCAAGCCAGGCCGTGACAGCCGGCCCCGCAGTTATTCGAGGTCCCGGGCTGCTTTCCATCTGGGGCTTCTCGGCCTGCAGAGGGCTCTGGAGTCGCCCGGGGCGTGAGCAGGCGGGAGAGAGGACAGAGGAGCGGGCGGGAGGCTGTGCGGCCAGGCCTGGGGGCACAGCCTGCCCATGGGGAGCCTGCGTCCCCACCGATCGCCGCACCCAGGCCCGCGTCCAGTCCGGGTGGTCCCGGGTGTCTCGGGCAGGCAGCAGCCGCTCGTGGGGACAGGACACCCCTGGACGCGCTCTCGTTCAGCAGCGGGGGCTGGAAGGCGCGGCAGCCACAGGCCCTTAGCGTGGGGGGAGCCCACCTGCCAGGCGGGGGTGGGCGCTGTGTCCAGCTCGTCTTCCCTCGGGGACGTGCTCTGCCCTCCAGAGCCCTTCTGGAGTGGGTGTCGGGCAGAACAAGGGTAAGAACAGGAACCATCTGGACGTTTGGCTGCAGGCCTCGTAAATTACCTGATTTCCTGCAAGCAAGCATGCCTGTTTCGTGCAGTGTGTAGAGTAGGGGTGGCTGAAGGGAGTAACTACCTCAAGTTTGCGAAATTGTATCAGCGTTTAGAGCTCCTTTCTCCTTGAACCAGGGAGACCGTTTTGTGGCGGCTCATGGGAGTTGGGCCCCCCCAGGGGCCACGCGTGCAGCAGCCGCGGGGGCGGGACTGGCCCCAAGCGCCCCCCCGGCCTCCCCACGGCCCAGGTGCCCTGAGCTCCCGCGCTCCCCCAGCAGCCCTCCGTGGTGCTGCTCTAGCCTCTGCCTCGCGTGTTTGCAACACGGCCAACACGGCGTGTGTTTTGCTCAGCTGCACTGCCTTCGTGAACTGTGACATCATGCTAAGATCTGCGTGGTCCAGCCTTTGCAGCTGTCGGTGGGGAGGGGGTGGTCCCTCTGGAAAGTGGCCGCTGCACTAAGACAGTGGGGACGGAGCCCCCTGGGTTCAGAAGGAGCCTGCCCCCCGCCGCCCAGACGGCCTCAGCGACCACGGAGCAAGGCCTGCTTGGGTGTCGGAGGGCGGCTTAGAGTAAGCGTTCTTTTTCTCCCTCTGTTTGTTGTAAGAATTGGGAACCACAGATGCACAGTAAACTCTGGGAAAGCAAAAGTGATAATCCCTGTAGGAGAATCTTCGAACATGAGCGAAGTTCTGATAATTTCCCTCCAACTCTTAGAGCCGGAATTAGTTGGAAGTTTAGTGACGTTTGATTTTTATGAGACGTCTGGCTGTTCCAGCACCATTTATGGAAAAGGCCGTCTTTGCTCCTGCATGGCGTCTGCTCGTTTGTCAGGGCTCGGGTGCCGCATCTCGTGGGCCTGCCTCTGGGCTCCCTGGTCCGGCCCGTGGCTCTGCATGGCATCCTTCCCCAGCACCGGGCTGCTTGGTTGTGTGGTTTCGGTGAAGTCCTGCAGCCAGGAACTGACGGTTCTCCAGATTGGTTCTTCTCTTCAGTGCTGCCGGCTACTCTGCGTCTTGCCTGTGCATAGAGCAACGCTGGCCTCGGTCTGCCGACCTCTGCAAGACGGCCTGGCTGGGCGTCTGACTGGGGTTACTTGGCTCTCTCGACAGAGTTGGGAAGAGCCAGCAACGACGTAACTGAGTCTTTCTGTCCAGGTTTATGGATTGTCTCTTCATTCATTTAGTTCTTTGATTTCGTTCATCAGACTTTTGTACTTTTTTGGGCATTCCCGTTGTGGCTCAGCGGTAAGGAACCCAACTAGCAACCCTGAGGATGCAGGTTCGCTCCCCGGTCCCACTCAGTGGGTTAAGGATCCGGCGTTGCCATGAGCTGTGGTGTAGGTTGCAGATGTGGCTCAGATCGGGCGTGGCTGTGGCTGTGGTGTAGGCCAGTGGCTGCAGCTCCAATTCGACCCCTAGCCTGGGAACTTCCATATGCTGCAGGCACAGCCTTAAAAAAAAAAAAAAAAAGGTTTGTACTTTTGCTCACATAAATCTTATATGTATTTTTTAAGTTTGCACTTCAGTAGTTTATTTTTGAGAGGTGCTGATGTAAACGCTATATTGTGGTTTTATATCAAATTCCAGGTCATCGTTCGCACGTAGGAGAGCAATTGACTTCTTCATGTTAAGCTCGTGTGTTCTGCAGCCATCTGCTGTCATTGCTTGTTAGTTCCCGGAGGTGTTGTGTCGAGTGCTATGCTTATTTTCACGATTCCAGGTTGTGTTCCACTAGGAAAAACATGTTTTCTACAAGTAACGCTGGGACCTCTCTGCCAGGCACAGCACGCCGTCTCATTCAGCGCGTGCAGACGCTCTAAGGGCCACTGACCCGAGCATCTACGCCGTGGGTGGTTTCCTAGAATGGAAACGATTTCCTTGTAGAATGTTATAAATTGGATGTTTTGAATATTTCAGTCATGTTTTGTTTAGATGGTATTGGAAGCAAAGCGCAAATCACGAGGACCATTCTCTAAACATGCATGATTAAGGTGCTGGATTTCAGATTATTTTTCTTCAAACAGTGTAAGCACTGCATACGTCCATTTCCTCTGTTAAGTAAGTAATCAAATCATCATTCGGGTTTTTCGCTACAGCTGCAGAATGAGTCAAGCCTTAGCAGGTCGTTTGAGGCACAGCGAAGACCCGACCTGAGTGACCTTCATCTAGCACTCCTGTCTCTAAAATTTGCAGGCGCCCGTAACAGTCGTTCGGTTAGGTAGGCGTTCCCAGCGCAGCCCAGTAGTGATGAACCTGACTCGTATCCATGAGGACGTGGGCTCCATCCCTGGCCTCGCTCAGCGGCTTGAGGATCCGGCGACGCCGTGAGCTCTGGTGTAGGTCACAGACGTGGCTCGCATCCCACGTTGCTGGGGCTGCGACGCAGGCCGGCAGCTGTAGCTCTGATTCGACCCCTAGCCTGGGAACCTCCATATACTGGGGAGCAGCCCTAAAAAGACCAAAAAAAAAATGATTGTGTACAACTTTTCACGAAACCACCCTTTTTGGAAAGTAAAATGGATAAAAACCAGTAGTAATTGCTGATAACTTCTGTCAAGTTTACTGCTTGTCTTAGACGTTTTTTAGTCTATGAATCGTCAGTGAATCCCTACAGCGTTTTCCCAGGCGCAGTACAGGATTCACGTGCTGACGCAGCCTGGCTGTGAGGAGCCCCTTCCCAGGCGGAGGGGAGGCGCGGTGCGGCAGGAGCGCTGGGAGTGTTGCCTTTCTAGCGTATCTGCACTTTGTCCTGCAACGCGGGCATCTGCTGGTGTGCGAGGAACCACACAGCAGACGACCGTTTACCCACCACCCCCACCTCGGAAATGCAGCCCCGCCAACCGGACTTGTCCTCAGAAGTCGGTCGCAACCCGCGGACACCCAGGACTGGCGCTGCCCGGGCGGTGTGGGCTGGTCCCCCCCCCCGGTCTTCCTCTGTGTGCCCCCGCACCCCGCGTCCAGCCCCCAACCCCCCATCCAGCCCCCCCCCCAGCATCTAACTCCCGCCAGCATCAACCCCACCCCCTCCCCGCATCCAGCACCCCCCTATTAACGTGCGTGCGCGCAGGTAGGGCCAGGGTAGAATCTGCCTCTCCCTCTTCCGAGGGCGGCGTCCTCAGGCTGGGGGCCGAGTCTGGGGCCCAGCCCCACCTAACGGTGCCCTTAGTTCAGCGTTTGCCTGACTCGTCAGACTTGATTATTCTTCTCCCTAAACTCTGGAAGCAGCTTGTCTGGTTCTGTTTAAAAAAGAAAAGGTGGAGTTACATATAATTGGAACCAAGTTAAACTTAAATCCCAGGTCTTTGGATGCCAAGCTTCGTGGGCTTTTCACAGCTCACTGCCTCCAAGTTCAGCTGACTTCTCGGCGCTCAGGGGGACTCCTGAACAAGTGCCAGAATCGTGCTCTCAAAGACAGCCCTTCCCCCACCGGCCAGCCCTGGAATCTTGGTGCATGTGGGTTTGGGATGGGGTTTTCATCCTGACGTGTCTGTAGTTCAGGCCATGCGGGGTGCCTCTCAGGACGGAAGCAAAGTGGTTATGCAAACTGCTGTGAAGTGCTTGCACCCGCTCTTCTGCTTTGCTTTCTAGCCTCTGGTAGGAGAGTTGGCGTGTGTAGAAGCTGACAGTGTTGGTCTCTGCTCTGCGGACACCGCTGGCTTCTACTCTTAGTCCGAACACCAGGCTCGGCCTGGTTGTCTTCTACTGGGGGGCGTTTCGGAGTCCGTTGTTTCAGAACTTGGGGTGTAGGAGCAGGAAGCCCGCCGCGTCCTGCACACCGTTGGAGCAGGGGCCTCCCTGCGCCTCAGACCCTGTCGCTGCTGCGGAGGGGCGTCCCTCCCGCCCAGACCAACAGGGAGGCCGGCTTCTCGCGGGCCAGGCGCTCACTAATGCGATGCGGACACGGGTGCCTTCTGCCTGCTTGCACACTGACCTCTGTTCTGAGAGCACGCGCTTTCACACGTGGCTGTGGGAAATACGGCAGGCCGAGCCCCGTTCCCTCCCCAGCGCTCTGCGCCCCCGGGACGCTGGCCTCAGAGCCAGCAGAGCCCAAATGCCCGTCGTCACCCCCACTGCACGGCGCCTCATAGCCTCAGCCACACGGTCGCACCCCGCCCCGCCTCACAGACCCCCGTAGCCACAGATCTGCTCTCGTTTCTGCCGTTGTCTCGTTTCCAGAATGTTGTGCACAAGTGGGCAGCGTTCAGACCCCTGTGGCTCCAGGCTCAGCTGAGGAGCAGAGGCTGTCACCTGCGTGGTCTCTGGGACTGGCTTTCCCACTCACTCAGCCTGAGTCTCTGCACGTCCGTCTTGGTTGTCCTCTGCGTCAGTAGTCTGTTCCTTCCTGTTGTCGCCTGGGTGTGGACGGTCCACCGAGGTTCAGCGGGCTCCCTGCCGAAGGGCGCTGGGCTGTTTCCAGTCTGGGGCTGCCGGGCCTGGGTTTGCCGTCCTGCGTGGACGGAGGTCCTCGTTTCTCAGGGGGGTTTAACCCCCCCCCCCCCCCCCCGCCCGGCGGCTGCCCAGAGCAGCTGTGCCGTTTGACATCCCAGCAGAGGACGCGGGCAGCCTGGTCTCGCCTCGCCCTCGCCCGCCTCTGGCTTTAAGTCCCACCTCCCTGACGGCTCGTGCCACCGAAGGCCCTTTCTCACGCGGACGCCCAGGCGTGTGCGGTCTTGGGTGAAGCATCCCTGCCCCCCTCCGGCAGGCTCGTGTGTCCCGGCGCCGTGTTGTTGAGAAGGTCTTGTGTCTCTGGCCTGTTGGATGCGTGGTTTTCCAATGTTTGCTCAGCCTGTAGCTGGTCTTTTCATCGCCGCAGGGTCTTTAGCAGAGCGAAAGGTTTAATGTCGATGAGATCCCATTTATCATCGTCTTCCTTTTATGGATTGCACGTTTTGTGTCTGGTCTGCAAACGCTGCCTGGCGCTGGATCCCAAGGATTCTCTCCAGTGATTTGTGTAAACTTTGTCGTTTTATGCTTCCCATTTAAGCCCGGGCTCCACTGCAGGTGAAGCTTTGTGGGAGCCTGAGGGTTAGATGTCCAGCTGCTCCGCCAGTGAGATGCTGCTCAGGAGGCCAGAGGAGCCAGTGCTGTGGGAGCTCGTTCTTACTTTGTAGCTTTAGATTGTACCCAAACCAAACCAGAGCAAAGACCAGATGGCACATGGGCTGACGCTCCCTTGGGTTCTGTCTTTGAAGACATAGCTTTCCTGCTGTCCAGGGTGCTGACCCTGGACTCCAGGCCGCTCTCCCTGCACGGTTCCGAAACCTCTCTCTCTCTCTCTCTCTCTCACACACACACACACACACACACACACACACACACCCCACTGCAGAGCCCTGGCCAGGACCCCGGGACCCTGGGACGTGTTGAGGAGGAGGAGGCACCAGAACGTTCTGTCTGGAGGAGCCCTGGCCTCGTCCTTTTGTGATTTTGGCCGCAGAGAACAGCCGCCTCGTCCTTCTCCTGCACTCACTGCCTTCTCCTTGCTGTCTTTCAGACAGAAACACTCTCCGCCAGTCAAGAAACCCTCCAGAGCCCTTTGCCATGGACGTAGACGCTGAAGAAAACATGAGTAAGCCCGTGCAGTAGCAAGCGGCTGACTTCCGTGACCGCCTTGGTGGTGCTGGGCGTGGATGGAACGGGACCGTCTGGGGAGGATGGTTTTTCCCTGTGACGCAGGCTGTTGACAGCAACATGTTTTTCATGCTCGAATCTTCTCTGCAGTGGGTACCGGTGTCTCCTGTGGGCATGGTCCTTGCTGCCCTTTGCCTGGATTTCCTTCTGCGTGGCCGTCCTGGGGCCAGGACGCTCACACCTGCAAGGAGAGCGCGTGCCCCCAGCCGCACGCGTCCTAAAGCCGTGTGGCTTCACGCCACCGCGTGGCTCCCGCGGCAGTGCCCCCCGCCCCCCGCCTGGGCAGAACTCGCCTTCACGGTGCTCGTTCGCAGCCACGCGCGTGCGATTTCCCTGCAAGTGGGATGGGGCCTCCCTGCTCTTTGAGGCCAGGGGCTCACAGCGGGCTGTTGAGCTTCAGTTTCCAAAGACTTTAAGGAGCCCGAGGGCCCGAAACGCCTTTCCACGCTGTCCTCCCCGGGGCAGAGGGGCCGGGGCCGCCGCGGGCCTCAGCTTTCTCCCCCTCGGCATTGTTCTCTAGGGAAATTTCAGGCTCGTTTCCCCTGCTCCTCTCCAATTCCAGAGGCAGAGCGCCTCAGCGAGGCTGGCACGGCCCCGCAGAGGCGGGGCGCTCCTACGGGGCGGGGCCGGCAGAGACAGCCGTGCTCCATGTGCGCCATGCGCCTTCTTCCTCGTCTGGGCCGAGATGCTCCAGACAGAACGTGCGGTTAAGACACAGCTCAGTCCACATCCTGCGGCCTCGCCCGGCGCCCGCGGTGGAGGCCGTGGGGCTGGCCTGTCTGCACGCAGAGCCCAGGCGTTCCGTGGGCAGGAGGTTCTGCCTGGCAGGAGGGCCCCGGCTGCTACTGTGGGGGCCGCGGAGCTGCGGGTCCTCACCGGCGGACCCGCACAGCCCGCGCGCCCTGGGGCTGGCCCCATCCCGGGACGCCAGCCGGGCAGGCCTGACGGGCACGGCTGGGACCCCGCACGGTGCTTCTCCCGCCAGCGCGCGGCGTCTGGCCGCCACTGGGGTCTTCTCCAGGCAGGGCCCAGGGCCTCGGGGGGCCTCAGAACCAGCCTGGGGGCTCAGCGGCCAGCCCCGCTACCACTCCGCTTGGGCCCGTGCACCGTCCCTCCCTCCTGCCGGGACCGGGCCGCTGGGCCGTTGTCCTCGGGGCAGGCATCTGGCGTGGGTGTGTCGGCTGCAGGCCCAGCCCAGGCGGGTCTGCTGGTCACTCACCAGATAAAGGGTCCTTCCATCTAAGGTTTCCGGAAAGATGAGCTGCTGGTTCTAGTGCTGAAACTTTGAGAGGCCAGCCCTGTGTCTTCCGTCATTTTGGAAGGAATGAAAACTTTATCATGAGTAATATTCACACTTAAGAAACAAAGTAGCATGAGGCGTAATGAGAAAGCATCTGTTTAGGAGAACCGGTGATAGTGGGGTGTCCGTGTCCAGTTTCAGTGTTTTACCTTCCTTTCCACAGTCACGTGTGCAGGAAGGGAGGGGTGAGAGCAGTGCTTCAGTGCCTCCGAAGCAAACACGAATTTAGAGTTCGCTGAGCTGTTTTATAGAAAGTGTGTTTTTCTGCCATCTCCACATTGTCAACACTGTTTCTTAAAGTGTCTCTTTCAGAGGTTGTAAACCATGGACTGAGCGCATGTCAGACCAGGTGGACAGCGTTGGGGTGTCCGACGCGGATAACTCTGTGGCGGTGGCGTCGGCGTGCGAGCTGTTATGCAGTGTGTGCTTCCCGTGTGTTTGTTAATCTAACTTCTCTCTGCTCTCCTTTCTGACCTTTTGTTTCCTTTGAGCACCGAAAGGAGTAACCTATTGAGCTTTTGCTGGAGGATGTTATAAATGAAAATTTAATGTCCATTCCGTCAGCTTTGTCAACTGGGAGAAGTGGTGTGTGTGTGTCAGGACTCTTTTGGAGAAATGACGTCTGTGGAGAAAGCTTATCCACCCTCTAGTCTCCACAGCATGAGTCCGTCTTCCCGGGAGGTGTTTAAACCCGGCTGGTTCTGCCTGCCTCGGCTGAGCGCGGGCGGCCTGGGCGGCTGCGAGCTCGGGCCCTGCCTCCCATGGGGAGCACGCCGGACTCCTCCCGGCTTCCCCCCCCCAGCATAACGAGAACCCGCTGGCACGACCTCGGGGCCCTTGTAAATGGATTTACAGTTCTGAAAAATACTTTGGTTGCTTAAAAGCCTAGCTGGATTTGGGAAGCCAGTGGTAGGTCTTCCAGCACGTTCCTGTCCACACTCGTTAAAGCCCCACGCTCCTTACCTGAGCTTCCTGCAGAGACCCGTGCAAACTAGCCAGGAAAATAAGGAATTACTGCCTGTTTTCCTGTTTTAAAAAGTTTGATGAACTTGAAAGGGCGAGCACTCTTTTATTCCCTTTTTGAAATTAAAATCATATTTAACTTGCCATGAATTGTGAGGATTCTAAAGTTACCTGTATTGTAAAAATAAATAGCTCTAAAAGGTAGAACAAGCAAATTATTCTATAATCGCATCAAAAATTCATTTTTTTTTAAGAGATAAAATTGCCAGCTTGAGGTAGGCAGTTAGGAAGTGGTAGCTGCCTGCAGCTTCAGTCTTCATATCTTGCCTTATGTGTTTTTTCCTGGCATGGACTCGCGGGTCAGTCAGTCCCGGAGCCTGAGGAAAAAATGTGAAATGAATACTGGAAGTGAAGCTTTATCCCTCAGAAATAATTTCTAAAAGGCCAGAGTGCTTGCACAATTGCATAAGCAGTTTTCCCAGACCGATCCGTGAACCACGTCAAATGAACTACCCATATCGACTGAATATTTTAAACTGGAAAAATGAACTACCTTGCGTATTTGAAATAATGTCCTTTCCTGGGGAAAGCACAGCAGTTTAAAGCCCCAAATCTATGCGTAGAGCAGTGGCCTTGGAAAGGGGGCAGACGCTCGCATAAAACCCACATTTGTCGAAACGGGTGTTAGACTTGCCCATGGAAGGTCTTTCCGGGTTCGTCTACCAGCCCGCCTTTTGATGAACTTGAGTGAAACGTCTCCCGCTGCTTCAGCACGTTCTCGTAGCAGAAGGTGGTCTTAAAACTCACCTTTCTGTGCAGAAGCAGTTGGTGATCCTAAGGAGACACAGCCTTAGCCGTGAATTAGCAGAGGGCAGCGTGCCCGTGGTTTCGGGTTAGGCGGGTAGCTGCTGGGTTAAACGCGAGGCTCCAGACATTCCCGCCAGGAGTGAAAGGTTTCATAAGCACACAGCACTTAACCAGTTGCAAAGACAGATGAAGGAATCCATAAATTTTGCATTTACAAGATCCTGCAACGAAGGCGTTGTAAGTTACTCTTTCTGGGCACCGCAGGTTGGAGCAGCGCAGAGGTTAAGGAAAACTGCGGGCTGGACGGCGTGCCCCCCAAGGACGCCAGCATCCCGGGGCTCGGCGAGGGCGCGCCGCTCTCCAACGGGGGCGCCGGCGGCGGCGGGGGGCCCGGCCGGAAGCGGCCGCTCGAGGAGGGCAGCAACGGGCACGCCAGGTTCCGGCTCAAGAGGCGGCGGCGGCTGCCGGGGCCCGCGCTGCCCAAGAACGCGCTCATGCAGCTGAACGAGATCAAGCCCGGCCTGCAGTACACGCTGCTGTCCCAGACGGGGCCCGTGCACGCGCCCCTCTTCGTCATGTCCGTCGAGGTCAACGGGCAGGTCTTCGAGGGCTCGGGCCCCACCAAGAAGAAGGCCAAGCTGCACGCGGCCGAGAAGGCCTTGCGCTCCTTCGTGCAGTTCCCCAACGCCTCCGAGGCCCACCTGGCCATGGGCCGCACCCTGTCGGCCAACGCGGACTTCACGTCCGACCAGGCCGACTTCCCCGACGCGCTCTTCAACGGCTTCGAGAGCCCGGACCGGCTGGACGTGCCCTTCTACCTGGGCGCCAACGGCGACGACGCCTTCAGCTCCAGCGGGGACCTCAGCCTGTCCGCGTCCCCCGTGCCCGCCGGCCTGGCCCAGCCGCCGCTCCCCGGGCCCCCGCCGTTCCCGCCCCCGAGCGGGAAGAACCCCGTGATGATCCTGAACGAGCTGCGCCCGGGCCTCAAGTACGACTTCCTGTCGGAGAGCGGGGAGAGCCACGCCAAGAGCTTCGTCATGTCCGTGGTCGTGGACGGCCAGTTCTTCGAAGGCTCGGGCAGGAACAAAAAGCTCGCCAAGGCGCGGGCCGCGCAGTCCGCCCTGGCCGCCGTCTTTAACTTGCACTTGGATCAAACCCCGTCTCGCCAGCCCATCCCCAGCGAGGGCCTCCAGTTGCACCTGCCACAGGTGAGGACGGCGGCGCTGCGTCTTGCTGGTGCTTCAGGCGGGTTCAGTTCCGCTGTCACTGCTGTCGTGTCATCTTCCCGCCCCCGTCCCCCCGCCAGGACCTCCTGGTAAGTCGCGCTCCAGGAGGCCGTCCCCTGACCACGCTGGCCGCTGGGCCCTGGGGCGCCCGGCCGAGGCCGCCGGGAGCCACGCCCGAGGGCAGGCAGGCCCGGTGCCCTCCCGGTGAGGCCGTCCCTGGGGTGGCCCCATCCTGCTGCCTGTCACGGAGGAGCCGGGAGGGGAGGGGGCGGGAGCCCTGGAGCCTTGCTCCAGCTCAGCCCCATCCCCCTCAAGCTCTCACCTGGAATCCCAGGCACAGCGGAAGCTCAGGCCTGGGTCAGGGTCTCCGGGCCTTGCGGTTCCCGCAGGACTGGCCAGCGGCTGTGTGCCTGAGCTCGGGGGCCTGCCTGGGTGGAGGCTGAGCGCAGCCCTGGTGCGGGCGCATCACAGCACAGGGCTGGCACGCAGGGTCCACAGATGCCTGGGCGTCTCCGTTCCTGGAGCCCCTGCACCCCTGGGGGTGGGCACCCCCCTGAGTCTGGTCTTTGCCTGGGGGTGGGCACCCCCCTGAGTCTGGTCTTTGCCTGGGGGTGGGCGCCCCCTGGGTCTGGTCTTTACCTAGAGGTGGGCACCCCCCTGAGTCTGGTCTTTACCTGGGCGTGGGTGCCGCCCCCTGGGTCTGGTCTTGGGCAGCGTGAAGAGAGGGCACCTTTCCGGGCAGCCTTGGAGGAGGAGCAGAGGAGGAAGCAGCACTTGGGTCTCATCTCCACATCCTAGAACTTTGGTTATTTGTTTTTGCTTCCTTTCCTGGAAATCCAGAATTATCCTGGTCTAAACATCGTTCTTTCAAGTAGAAAGGCTGACCCCCCTTTTCCATTGCTTTCCGTCAAACTATTAGTCAGCCTGAAGACACGGTGCCCGCCGGTGTGGCGATAAAATGCGGAGGGCTGCAGGTCGACAGGCCAGCCTGCACTCCTTGGGGACCTCCTCCGTGTACAGGGACCTCTGTGTGGCTGTCCCCAGGAGGCCCAGCAGCTCTCGGCTTTTAAAGAGGGAGGTTTATCTTACTTTGCTTACAGCGGCCGTGTGCAGCATCCGTGTACGTAGCATGTTCAAAGTATTGTCCTGATGTTTAAGGAACCAGATGATGCTTCCCAGGGGCTCTCGTTCCTCTTACTCAGAGCCCTTAGTTCATTCTCTGACTTTTCAAGTCAGTGCCGCTGGTTCCCGAGAGAGTTTTATTTTCAGGTTTACTTTGGCTGCAGCACGGCAGCCCGAGGTCACCCGGACCCGCCATGGCCTGCCTTCCCTTTTACCATCAGCAGCCACACAGAGACCAGTAGAACCGTGTGGAATATGCCGTGAATCCAGTTGCGTGGGTTCCACGTGGCCCGCTGTGCTGGGGCAGCGGGCGGCAGCTGTGCCCATGTGTGTGTACGTGTGTGCGAGGGTGTGTGTGTGTGCCCGTGCATGCGTGCGCCCGTGTGTGTGCATGCACAGGTGCCCTGGCCACCTGCCCTGCCCTGGCTCTGGTCTCTGGTGGCGCAGAGACCAGAGGCCCTGGCTTGGGGGTGGCAAGGAGCCGTGCCAGGAGGGGCGTTGGAGTCCAGCTTCAGGGCGCCCTCAGCCGGGCCCAGCTGGCCCGCTGGCCCAGGGCCGGCTATCTTGGGAGGGGGAGCTGCGTCTCCCACCCCTGCTCACAGTGGCCCCCGCGTGTCTCCCGGAGCCCCCCCGCAGGCGGCCTCCCGAGAGCCAGTCCTTACAGCTTCGTTCCCAGGCTCCGTCGTCTCCCCCTGAGGGAGCTCCTTCCAAACCCACTTTCTGGAGGCCTCAGCCCCCTGCCGTCTTCCTGGAGTGACCTGGAGGGACGTGGATTGACCGTCCCTGGTGTTAGGGGTCTGGCCTCCGCTGTGTTCGTGTGGCATCAGAGGGTTTAGAAGTCAGACGACGTTGCCCAGTGGTGCGTGCAGAGCTCTCTGTCTGGATGTGTTGAACGTGGCCTGACCGAGCTGCCCACGGAGCCCAGCCTTGTGCTGGGGCCCCTGTTCCATGTCGTGGCGGGCCGCGGGGTGTCACTTCTGCTGCCGCATCCGCTGCAGACATGATGGGGCTGCTCACTGCACAGTCTCCTCGAGCGGGGAGGGACATCCCCGGGCCGCGTGTGCTCATGTGCCCTGGTGCCCGGCTCCATCGGAGCCGCGCTGGCGCTGAGCTTCTGTGATACAGACACTTGTTTCCCTGCTGCCCCCGCCTCCTGGTTTCTCCTCTGCCCCTGGAGCGCCTCTCCTCCTTGAACCCTCGCCTCGGTGCTGTTAACATCCCGTCTCTCTGTCTGCAGTCTCGCTGCTCCCTGCACTCGCACTGGTGGCAGCCGTGCGCCCGCCCAGGTGCACAGGGAGTTCCCAGACCCTCCCCGGGCTGTCCGTCCACGCTCGTGCGTCTGGCCTCGTGCACTGTCTTCTAGGTCTCGGTGTCAGTGGAGCGGTGACGGGGAAACAGCTTCATGACTGTCTTCTTCCCAGAGGGTCCTCGTTTAGGACGCGTGACTCTTCTGTTCATTTGGGAACCTTTTATTAAGGCCCTGCTGGGGGATCCAGACAGGTGTGAGCCAGTGGGGACTCCAGACAGGTGTGAGCCGCTGGGGACTCCAGACAGGGGTGAGCCAGTGGGGACTCCAGACAGGTGTGAGCCGCTGGGGACTCCAGACAGGTGTGAGCCGCTGGGGAGACAGGGGTGAGCCGCTGGGGACTCCAGACAGGTGTGAGCCCGTGGGGACTCCAGACAGGGGTGAGCCGCTGGGGACTCCAGACAGGGGTGAGCCGCTGGGGACTCCAGACAGGTGTGAGCCGCTGGGGAGACAGGGGTGAGCCGCTGGGGACTCCAGACAGGTGTGAGCCCGTGGGGACTCCAGACAGGGGTGAGCCGCTGGGGACTCCAGACAGGGGTGAGCCGCTGGGGACTCCAGACAGGTGTGAGCCACTGGGGACTCCAGACAGGTGTTAGCCACTGGGGACTCCAGACAGGTGTGAGCCGCTGGGGAGACAGGGGTGAGCCGCTGGGGACTCCAGACAGGTGTGAGCCCGTGGGGACTCCAGACAGGTGTGAGCCGCTGGGGACTCCAGACAGGGGTGAGCCGCTGGGGACTCCAGACAGGGGTGAGCCGCTGGGGACTCCAGACAGGGGTGAGCCGCTGGGGACTCCAGACGGGTGTGAGCCACTGGGGACTCTCGATGGGTGTGAGCTGGTGGGGTGTGGGTTCAGCATGGCTCCTTACACACGCCTCCCATGAGGCCTCATTTCTCCGAACGCCAAGGGTCCCCCTGCCCAAGGTGACCCGTAAGTCATAAAAGGAGGACCAGGTCCAAAATCTCACGGGTGTGTTTGCTTCTGAGACGTGGGCAGGCAGCGATAGACGTGCTCAGACTCACGGTCCACGCTCCCTGTGAGGGCGCGGCGTCTGGTACCTTCCAGCGCTTTTCCAGCGGAGGGAGACCTGCCCATGAGCCTCTCAGCAGGCTGGTGTCTGCGCGACTGCAGGGTCACTAGTTACCTGAGACCCCGTGGAGGGGTCTGGGGGGGGGCAGGGAGCTCCGGGGGTCATCCCGAGGCCGTGCCCCAGCCTTGCCAGCCCGCACGGACCCTCCCGCAGGCTCACTTCCTGTGATCATCCCGCCACTCGGAACGGCCGCAGGGCTCGCCTGGCTCCCGGCAGCCAGGGGGCGGGAGGCAGTGACCGGGGAAGGCCCCTCAGCGACGCCAGGCCTCACCTGCACAGGTGCTGCCCCCGTGCACGGGCTCTGCTCTGTCCTGTCTGCAGAGACCTGTGCGTGCCCCTTGGGTCTGTCGCCAAGGAACGTTTTGGAGGAAGAAGTGCGAGCACGCGTGTGTGCAGGCGCGTCCCCACACCCGTGCTTGCAAACACACTCGTTTCCCAGGCTGACCTGCGTGGTTCCAGAGGGGGGGCCCGGACGGGGCCCCAAGGGCCTGCTAACCCCCTGCTTGGTCCTCAGGTGCTGGCCGACGCCGTGGCCCGCCTGGTGCTGGACAAGTTTGGGGACCTGACGGACAACTTCGCTTCCCCTCACGCGCGCAGGAAAGTTCTTGCTGGAGTCGTCATGACAACAGGTAACCGTGCTGGTGCTGGGCCTGCCTGTTTTCATGCCAAGCAGAGGTGACACGCTTTCAATCTAGAAACATCCGTGACACTAGCAAGAGACCCCTTCTTGCCCTCAAAACGTCCACCACATGCAGACGGGGGACCTGCACCGACACTTTGCCCCGAAAGTTGATCTTTTTGACCTGAGCGTTTCACTCAGAGAACGCTCCCTGCCATCCCACGTGGTCCACGCTGGAGAGCGGCGCGAGGCCCGCCAGCTCTTGCTCCACCTGGAAGCAGGTGTGTCGGTTAACGCCACGGCGGCCAGAGGCGTGTCTGTGGCCTTTTATGGGACAGCGAGGAAGCTCTGGCACGGGTGGGAAAAGCACGCTTTGCAGTGGCAGAAGCAGCCCGGTTCAACTTGTCTGTAAGTTCCCAGCAGCGAAAAGACCCCTCCCCGAATCCTGTTCCCCTGTCCCAGGAGGGAGCCCTTCCAGCAGCTTCTCCGTGGATTGGTCCTTAGAGCAGGAACCCACAGCCACGGCCATGCCTGGCTCCTGGGCTAGGTGGGAGCACCCTCCGCTGCCCTGGGCTCTCTGGGGCTGTCACGTGGCCGGCCCTTCCTGGAGCAGCCACTCGGCCCATCCAGCCGAGCCTGACGCCACATGCAGGAAGCCACACCAAAGGCCGGGGGAGAGGGGAGCGGGGGTGGTTCCTCTGTCTACACCAGCAGCAGGGAATGTGTAGTTCTCCTGTGGTGACCGCCTTGTCCCCTCGCCCTGAGGTGAGGTTCGGGGCGGGGCTCTGTGACCTTCGGCGCCAGGCGCCCTGGATGCCCGAGAGGCAGGACTGCTGTTGTAGCCGTGGACTTTCTAGCTGTGCTGTCTTGACCTTGGCTCAGCCGAGAGGGGCCGACAGGCAGGATCACATACGCTGAACCTGAACTTGGGTTTCCTTTTTTATTCTCATGTGTGCTGCCTGTACTTCTGCCTCTGTCTCCTTGCTGTCACCTTGACAACGCCTCGGGATGGCGGGGTCCCCTAGGCAGGGCTCTGCGCCTCTTGCGGTGGTGGGAGCGAGCCAGCCCGTGGCTGGTTCAGCCGGCGTGCAGCCACCTCTGAAGGGCTGTGCCACGTTGCCTCTGGGGCGCTGTGCACTTCAGCGTGTGTTGCTCTTGGGACCAAATGCTCAGAGCCACTGTTCACGCCCAAAGGCAGCCCATGGCATGTAGTCCGACGCCTAGCGGCCTGGCTCTAATCCTAGAGCGGCGGACGGCCCTGGGCCTCTGTCCCCTGCCCGGGAAGTGGAGACGGTGGTAGGAGAGGCCAGGGAGCACGTGGGGGTGGCGTGTGGTGCCCTCCCCCCAGGCCCTGGCACACCTGTCTGTGCACACCTGTGTATCAGGGACGGCTCCCTGGAGGCCCCAGGCTGACGGTTTCACCCCCAGTGCAGTGAAGCAGTGACGGGGTCCCTGAACAACCCCCGGATGGCCCCTGGCTGAGGGCAGCCCTCCTCTGGCCCCCCCAGTGCAGTGGCCCCTCTGTCCACCTTTACCTTGTGCCCACCTGCACCCAGTGGGGCCGTTGGAACAGCCTCGGGCACCCAGAGGACCTGACTTTCCTAAGTTTAGAGCCTTCACACTGACCAGCAAGGAAGCTAACTGTCGCCAGGCGAGCGCCCAGTGGGTGGTCCAGCCCCGGCGGCGAGGCGCGTGGGACCCGGGGGTGATGAGGAACGCTGTCCCTTGTTTTCCAGGCACGGACGTTAAGGACGCCAAGGTGATAAGTGTTTCCACGGGAACCAAGTGTATCAACGGCGAGTACATGAGCGATCGCGGCCTCGCGCTGAATGACTGCCACGCGGAGATAATAGCGCGCAGGTCCTTGCTGCGGTTTCTTTATACGCAGCTGGAGCTTTACCTAAGGTAAGTTTAACCCGTACGGGAGGAGAGGAAGCTGTGTTTCCAAATATTTGCCTCCGATCCGAGTGGGCTGCAGAGCTTCTCACTGCTTTGTAACAGTGAGAAATTCTCAGCCTGGCGCCTTTGCTGACAACCATGAGGCGGGGCCCCGTTTCCCTGTGATGCGCCCGCTGCAGAATAGAGGTGGCTGAACTCTAACGCACGCAGGTGCCGCAGGCGTGTGCACGCAGCTCATATGCAGTCGCAGGCGTGTGCACGCAGCTCGTATGCAGTCGCAGGCGTGTGCACGCATCTTGTATGCAGTCGCAGGCGTGTGCACGCAGCTCACATGATGTCACAGGTGCCACATCTGTGTTCCAGACCATGAGCTTTTGTTTCACGCGTGACGAACATCAACAGAACTAAACTCCCGGCAAAGGCGGTCCATTCTGTCCTGGTCCCTGGGCCCCAGACCTGTTGACTGTGTATCTAACTGCTTCCATCACGAAGCCATCTCCCATGGGGGGTCTTTCTGTTTTGAAGTCGTCAGTAAGGAGAAGAAAGAGTCACTCGAATGGGATGACGTGTCCCATGAGTGAGCAGCCGAGAACGGGGTTAATTATCATAAATACACACAATAAACAGTCCTGTTCAGGCTCGCCTTCCCCTGTTGAAGGTACTGGCCGTTGAAAACCGTCGTAAACTAGGACAGACTAAATTCTGGCCGTGGACAGCTTTCAAGTGTGTTTTTGCAACTTGCTTCCTTTCAGCAGCAGAGATGATAAGAAAAGATCTATCTTTGAGCCGTCGGAGCGAGGAGGCTTTAAGCTGAAGGAGAACGTGCAGTTCCATCTGTACATCAGCACCTCCCCCTGTGGGGACGCCAGGATTTTCTCACCACATGAGCCCCTCCTGGAAGGTACGAGGCCAGGCCTGTCCCCGGCTGCGGTCTCTTGGGAGGATTCGGGAGTGTCCTGTCACAGATCAAAGAATAAGCCGTCGTCCATATCCTGTCTTCTTTTTTAAGAATGTCAGCCTCGAGTGTGGGATCTGATAGGAATATACAAAAGCACGAGATGTCTTTTCTCAATAATTTGAAAGTTTTCATGAACGAAAATGTGGATTCTCATAGATTAAGAAATGAGGGTGAAGATACTAGGTCAGAATTATCTTCAGCTTTCAGATTCGAGTGTGTCCCTTTGTTGGAAGTGGACGTCTCCCCCCGAGTGGCTGACCCGTCGTGATTTAATGAGTGTGACTGCATCCCAGAGGCAGGTGCAGTCGTGAAAGGCCTTGCTGCCGCCACGTTTCCCTCCGTCCTTCTTTGCTCTCATTTTGTCGGTGCTTCTGTTTCGTGGTAATTTGTATCACATCCCTTCTCACAAGCTTAAGCGTGGTTTACTCCAAATAGAACGTT
Organism: Sus scrofa; assembly: GCF_054392235.1. NCBI lineage: Eukaryota > Metazoa > Chordata > Mammalia > Artiodactyla > Suidae > Sus > Sus scrofa. The sequence continues at coordinate 223,121,624 of NC_139395.1, forward strand.
TGATTGCATTTCTTCATTATGAAAGCAACACATAGCCACTGTAGAAAATTGCTAAATATTTTTAAAACATAAGAAAAAAAATTTAAGTCAGCACACACTCATATACTCCGGATGACTCTGGATGTTTGCAGGTGCTTCCTATGGGTTTATGTCTGCATCCCTATGGATTCAGTAGGTGATCTTTAATTAGCTTTTTTTTTTTATGGCCGCACCCAGGGCCTATGGAAGCCAGGGAATGAATCTGAGCTGAGGCTGTGGCCTATGACGTAGCTGCGGCAACGCCACGTCCTTTACCCACTGTGCCAGGCCAGGAATCGAACTTGCTCTCCGCAGCGACCTGGGCTGCCGCAGTCAGATTCTTAACCCACTGTGCTATGGCAGGAACTCCCCTACAGACTTATTTTTGAAAATTTAAGTGTACAGGAAAGAAATATGGTAAAACACCCAAATATCCAAAACCTAGAATTAGCAAATACTGGTATTTTGTCCTGTCTGCTTCAGCTCCTTTCTAGTGATAGAAATGGTTTTGGTTAAAAGGGAGCCCCTTTTTGCCCATCTCGGAAGGAGCGCACTTTCATGGGTCTGTGTTGTGTTGTGTTTTATACACTCACGTTGTACACACGTCCTCTGTGCGTGCGGAACAAACCTGCGCACCCGTCGGTGCGACCTGCCCGGGGAGTCCATCGCGTCCGTTAGGTCGCCGGTCGAGCCCAGAGCGTCTCAGCCTGTGTTTCTCTCTCAGAACCAGCAGACAGGCATCCGAATCGCAAAGCCCGAGGACAGCTGCGGACCAAGATAGAGTCGGGAGAGGGGACCATCCCGGTGCGCGCCAATGCCAGCATCCAGACGTGGGACGGCGTGCTGCAGGGGGAGCGGCTGCTCACCATGTCCTGCAGCGACAAGATGGCAAGGTAAGCCCCGCCCCCCGCCGGAGGCCCCGCCCCCGCCGGACGCCCCGCCCCCCCTGCCCGACGCCCCGCCCCCGCCCGGGGCGGCCCTTTCCAGCCCGCAGTAGTGAGGCTTCCTCCCCGTGAGCCTGGACTGTCTCTCCATTTATTCGGTTCTTTGCTTCTTTGGTCAGCTTGTAGTTTTCCTCGTTTAGGTCATGCACCTATTCCGTTAGACTGATACCCCCACAGTTCATCTTAGGGGTGTTCACGTAAATGGTACTGTGTTTTGAATTTCAAACTCAACTCATTGCTGGTCACCTTGACTTTTGATCAAGGTTCAAAGCCAATTCGGTGGAGAAAGAATAGTCTGTTTTTACAAATGGTGGCAGGAAAATGGGGCTCGAGGGGATGGTCACGCCCCAGGTCTCAGGTGAGGGAAGGGCCGCCAAGTGACCGTCCTGGGCTTCACGCAGGAAAGAACTCAAGAGGGAGCCAGAGTAGAGTGAAGGCAGCTTTGTTCAGGGAGATGCATCTCAGAGGGCCCGAGGCCCAGGGTACCAGGCGGTTAGTTTTTAGGGGCTGGGTGATTTCACGGGTGAAGGAGGGTGGGAGAGTTATTCCAGCTATTGGCGGGGGGGGGGGGGGGGTTCCAGGAATTGGATCACTGCCCACTTTTCGGCCTTTTCTGGTCAGCCTGGGGACATGTCCTTTAGATGCTAATGTGTCGCAGTGGGAACCGCTGATGGGGCTCAAAGCCCACAGGAACACCAACCTTCCGCCGTGTTGGGTGGTCAGTTCTAACCAGTTTGTGTCTTGTCCCCACTGGCTATGTCATTCTTTTAAAGGTGCGCCCTGTCCCCTTCCCTGCAGTCTCAGAATGGTGCGGGGGAAATTGGATACTCCTGCGTAAAACCAGACAGATGAACTTCATAGTTTGCACCACACGCAAAAATTAGCTCGAAATGTGCCATAGACCTAAATGTAAGAGTTCCAGAGCCAAACCGGAGGGTCCCGCACGCGGAGCAGGTGGTTTCTTAGGCAGAACACCATCAAAGGAAAAACGAGAAAGTGGGCTTCACCAGGAATTCCGCTTGTGGCTCAGTGGGTTAAGAACCCAACATAGTGTCTGTGATGACGCGGGTTCAATCCCTGGCCTCGCTCCGTCCCTGGCCTCGCTTGAGGATCTGGCGTGGCCGTGAGCTGTGGTGTAGGTTGCAGATGCAGCTCAGATCCTGCATTGCTGTGGCCGTGCAGCTGCAGCTCCAATTCTCCCCTAGCCTGGGAACTTCCATATGCCACAGGTGCAGCCCTAAGAAGAAAACAAAACCGAATTTCATCAAATTAAAAATTAGTTTTTGAAAGAAAGTTAAAAGAGTGAGAAATAAAGTCACCAACTGGAAGAAAATGTTTCCAAATCGTATATCTGATAAAGGACCAGAATCCGCAATATATAAAGACCTTCCAAGCCCAACAAGGGGGAAAACCAATTTTAAATTGATAAAATGTTTTAATGGACACGTCACCCAAAAAGACCTCAAATAAGCACATGAGAAGATACGGCACGTTGCTCATCGCCCGGGAAGAGGGGGAGGGGGTACAGGCACATCCTCGGACGCTGAGGTTGCAGCCTGCCCTGCTCAGCGCCCCAGCGCCCGGCTCTGACCCCGGGGCTGGGCACGGACCAGCACTGTCACGTTGAAGCCAGCTGGCAGTGTCTGCACAGTTCAAGGGCTGCCGCCCTGTGCCCCAGCCGTCCTGCTCCTGTTCCCCCGTGTCTGATCTAATTAAACAGACGTGATGTAACGGTTTGACATAAAGCGCATTTACATATGTTGATTTTAGACCCTTTCATCTCAACTTCTGTCACCGCGAGCTTTCACTGGGATCCTGTCAACAAGTTTTGATCTTATCAGAGGGATTCTAGAAGTCTCCTTTTATTCCTCGTCCATTTTGTCTCTTTTTCTGTAAAAGGCTCTGGGGTCTCAAGAGGGTTTGAGTCCAGGGACGCAGGCCCTTGGCCTGACCGTTGCTCCAAATAGGTGCTGACCAGGTGTTTTCCATGTAAACTTTGTTTCCAGCCCCTTAAATACGTATTTTTAAAACTGGGATAAACAGAGTGGGACAAGTTTGGCTGTTAATGTGGCCAGGGGGTCCCTTTTGGCCCTTTTAATCTCAGGTGGTGTAACATCAAAACCTTGTGTTTCAGTCCCATTCATGTCCTTTTTATTCAGCCCATTTTAAATAGCAATCTGAAGGGTCCTTTATTCGTTTCAGATAAGTCCTTTTTACAATTTCCACCTTGTCGGAAGAAACACCTCGGCTTTCCTCACAGGTTTTCCCCTGTTAACACCGATTTTCCGATGTTTGTACCCACGTCGGTAAGACCCATTGAGGGCAGCCAGACCACGGATGAGCTTCCCAAGCCGGCTTTTCTTTGATTTAAAGTAAGGAGGTCCACAGGCACATTTCTTTTTTCTACCTTGAATTTGGTTTTTGCTTTATAGGTGCCAATAAAACAGCTGTGCAATGAGAGCACTCTAAAGATTTACCCATTGATTTTACGTGTTTTTTTCCTTTTATTTCTTTGGCTACTCTTATTGACATTTACCAGTTTGGAAGTTTCTCCAGTATAAAGGACCCATCATTTGGCCACCAACAAAATATATATTAATAGTGATTTAAACGAATAAGATGCAGAGGCTTCCCCATGAGAGTCAGGAGCGTGTTACCTCAGTACAAGGCCGAGCGTTTACTGTCAAAAGTAGCACGTGGCAGGGATGAGGTTTTCCAGATGCGCACACACGTACACACACACATGCATGTAACACGTACACACACGTGCCGTGTGCCCTGCGAGGACACGGAAGAGAAATGCAGGCCCCCAGAAGGCCTTTGTTTAAATTCCGAAGAGGTGCTTTTTTAAAGCGGCTTTTTAAGCTTAACTGCACAGGCGATGAAGAGCCCTCCTTCTTGGGGCGAGACTGCCTCGAATTCCTATTTCCGTGCTTGGACCCACGAGCTCTGAACATACGCTCCGTGAATCAGGCGGGGTGTTCGTCAGAGGCTGCTTTTCTGTCGCCCCTTCTTTCTCTGTTTGAGAGACTGTTTCCCACTTAGAGTGGAATTTGGGATCGAGGTTACTAACGAAATTGTGGGGTGAGCCAGCGCGCTGCTGGAGAGCTGAACTCCTCTCGGTTTTTGCCCCAGAGTTGCTTCAGCCCCCTCTCAGCTCTCTCGGTGGTCAGGCTACCACGGGTGCTCAGATCGCGGAGTGGCCAGCTCTTCTTCACGCCCCCAGCTGGGCAGACTTTTAATTAAAAAGTGGGTTTCCCTGGGGACCCCTGCACGGCAGGAGGACACGGCCTCCACCACGCTCGTAAATTTCTCAGCCGCCTGGGAAAGCCGTAACCAAACGGGAGGCGTTTCGTCCCTTTTCTTGGGAACACACCGTCTCCCGTAATGCCTTTATTTCTATCCTGACAAATTCTGTTCAGACAGCCGAACTGAGGAAGAGCACCAGATCAGTCTCTTACCTGAACATTCAGCCTCGTTCACCTGAGCCAACCCTGGTGTCTTTCACCTGTCACACACCACCAAACAAAACTCCGGATCACCAACCAGTGTGGGACAGCCAGGAACCAGGAGAGAGTCGGCCACAGCTGCCCGGACTCTCTGCTGGTACCCAGGCTCGGGGCCTCACAGAGTGGAGGTGAAGGAGAGACGTCTGCTCTGGGTCCCTTTGTGGCCGCCACGGCTGTCAGCTTAAAAAAAGGCACAACGTGAGCGCTGCGAGTTGAGTTTTATTTGGGGCAAAATGAGGACTTAAGCCGGGGAGGCGGCATCTCAGGTCACCTGGAGAAAACTGCTCCCAGGAGGCAAGGTGGAGCCGGGATGCGCAGGCGATTTGCCGCAAAGGGAGGCGGTAGGAGCGCGAGGGGCTGTTAGTGAAAGAAACCCGACATCCCAGGTTAAAGACGTCAGCGCTTTCCCACGAATGCGAAGGTGCCGAAGGTGCCGTGGGCTGGGCTTGCTGCAGCCGTTCCTCTGGGGGCAGTTCCTCTGGGGGCACCGCTGCTCTCCGGGGCTGGGTGCTGGCTTTCCCCGTCCTCGGGGCTCACGGCGGGAGTGGCTGCAGTCTGGCGGCTGCTAAAGGGCAGGGGTTCTTGGTGTCCCTCCCGAGCGCTCATCCTCGGAGGTGCTGCCACCACTGTTGACTCTGACAGCCTTTGCTCACGGGTACGCAGGCAAGATTTTGTTTCTCAGACGCACTCTAAGTGTGCAGAGTACAAGAAATCAGGCCAAAAAGAGTACTTGCCGTGGGATTCCATTTATATAAACTTCCGGGAAGTGCAGACGCCCTCACGGTGGCAGAAAGCCCGTCGTGGCTCCCTGGGGGCGGGGGCGGAGCGGGAGAGGACCCGGGGAAGGCCTGGAGCTGCCGTGGTCTCGGGCTCTGTGCACATGTCGTGACTCACTAAGCGTGTGCTTTAGCGGCGGGCAGGGTCCCGTGGGTCACCTACCCCTCGGCATCTCACAGAAGAAGAAACAGCAGTGGGCATCAGAAAACCCTTAAGTAAATGACAGAGCGCCCCAGAAAGAGTCTAAACAGAGTAAATCCAAACAAGCGGAAAGAGGAAGCGACAGAGAACAGAAGTTGCTTTTGAAGGCAGCAGAGGTGAACAGCGAGCAGAAAGACAGTGCTGCTTCTTTGAGAAGGACAGTGACGTCGGCAGAACCGGAGGAAGACGCAGGTGGAAGGTGCCGTCAGTCCAGATCAGAAGCAAAGAGGGAGCTCAGGGCTGCAGCAGAGACGGAAGTGTGCTCAGGTGGAGTGGCAGTTAGAGGCAACTTTGTCCCCGATGTTCTAAAACCGAGAAGGAAAACTCTTTAGAGAAACGCACATTCCTAACTCGGACTCAAGCCTAGGGAGAAAAACGTCAGTGGCATTCTAGCTGGTAAAAAAAAATTCAACCACGGCACCTCCCACTTCCAGGAAAGAAAGAAATTGAAGAAAATCGAAGACGGCAGAGTGGCTGGCTAGCAAAGGAAGCAATGCCTCCTCCCTGGCGGCCTTCTCCAGAGTCGCCTTGGCGGGGAGCAGGGAGCGGTCCCTGTTTGTATCGTTGCTTCTAGAGACCAGAGACACAGGGAAGAAAGGCAGCTCCTTCTGTGGGGCTCCTGCTACCTGTGTCCCCAAAGCAGACAAGGGAGGAAAGCACAATGACAAGCCACCTTCAGTTATAAAATCATTCATGCAGACACCAAATCCGACAGGACTTTCATTAGTCCGATCAGCTTTTTCCCCAGATCTCCAACTTTAGTGTAATTTAGTCAAAATCCCATCATGTTTTGTAGCCCTTGCAAATGAATCCCAGCATCTGAGGGGAGAAAGTGCCAGCAGATAGCACGGTGCCAACCTGGAAAGGGGCACGGACGTGTGCACGGCACGCCGGTCCAGCAGGTCTGCGGCACAGACGTGCAGTTCGCCAGGTACCCGGCGGGTTCGCCTGTGGGAAGAGGAAACGGTAACTAGACAGAAGTGGATTTTCTGTCATGGAAAACCGAGCTCCGAAATAAGTCCTGCAGGGCGTCTTGGTGGGTCCCTGCACCCGCGGCCAGGTCCCGCCTTCCCGCACCACATCTCCCGTCCTGAGGGGCTTCACGGTGCGCAGGGGTGGCCGATCCCCCAGCAGCTGGGGGGCGGGGGGACAGCGGCAGGCTTCCAGAGGCTCAGGCTTGGGGACAGCTGTGTGTCCCCACCTGGAACCTGGCCTGGGGCCACGTCTCACTGCAGAGGAGCCGAGGGGAGGGGTGGCCGGGCCCCACGCTGCTGTCTAGAGTAGAATGGAGGCTCCCTGCTCAGAAGGAGGAAGGCGGGGCTGTGTCCGTCCTGTGTGGGACTCCGGAGAGGTGACCTGGCCGGCATCCATCCTGGTGCCAGGGCTGTGTGCGTAGAGGACTGAATCTTTCTGCAGCTAAGGGCCCAGGTCTGAAGCTGGTGCCCTGTGGGGGCGGTGGCCCCCGCTTGAGCAGGTTTCTTAAAACAGCGCTCAGAAAGCCCAAGTCATAAAGAAAAATGTGAATAAATTTGACCATATTGCAACTTTAAAACTTATTTACCAAAAGCCCCGTAGATATACCAGAAAGCAAAACTACATGCTGGGAAAAGAGAGTCTGCCTCCCACTGATTTCAGAGAGACAACAGTGAGTGATGGCTTGAAATGGAATTTTAGTTCTCCGCTCCGGAATTGAACCTGGGCAGCCTGGGTGAAAACCAGGAATCCTAGTCACTGGAGCAGCTAGAGCCTGAAAGCCGAATGGCCCTGCTTGCTGCCCCTGTTGAGAGCAAGAACGTTTCCTGGAGGCAAAGACTGTAAAAGCAGGCACAAAGCGTCCTGGTAGGGTCGCAGCAGCGTGAGGGACACAGAGCGCACGGAGACAGAACAAAGCAGCGACACCCCGGAGAGCAGCGCTGCCGTGGGCATCTCCCCTGAGCGAGGAGGAGGATGTGAGCGAGGCGACCTCAGCCACTCCTACGGACAGTTCCCCCGCCTCGGTGTTCCTTTGGCCGATCATCTTGTGGCATCTCGCACAGCTGACTGGAGTCCGCGATCTGCATGCGCGCCTCTGGCCAAGAGGGTTCCGGGGCCAAGGGTTCTGGGATGCTGGCGTCAGGACTCACTGTGGCCGGGCGCCCCCTCCTGACCGCTGGGAGTCTTACTGCGCACGTGTACCTGGGGCGCGCTCCTTGGCCCCGCAGGGATGGGCCTGGTCATCTTGCCTTTACTCCAGCAGAGCGCAGCTCAGAGCCGCCAGGCCTGCTGTTCTCAGCCCCAGGGCCCATCCCCCGCCTGCCTCAGTCTCAGCATCCGAAGGGTCACCAAGATAATCGCTCCAGCTCAGCGGTTGAGAGGCGGTGACTGGAGGGGCCTTTGCGGGGGGTGGGGGCGTCCCTCTGGCTGAGCGGGGGCCACCCAGGCCCGTAGGTCAGAGCTCTGCATGCACCGCCGCGGGGCCTGCGCCTTCCCCTGTGACAGGGGGCCGGAGGGAGGAAGGAAGGGGCTCCTGGAAGGGACATCGTGGGGGCAAGTGCCCAGCCCGCCCCTCCTCCCTCCCCTCGGCCCCGCCCCAGAGTTAGCGCAGACCCCGGGGGCAAGGCCCAGCCCCACCCTCGAGGCTGCCAATTCAGAACTGGGCGCCCACCTGGCTGGAGGTGGAGGGTCCGTGGCCCTCCCTGGGCTCAGGAAGGCTGCTCCCTTCCCTTCCCTTCGGGTGGAGGGTACAGCTGGGGAAGGGCCAGGTGGAGGGTGTGCGGGAGAGGGGTGGGCTCCCAGCCCCATCCTTGGGGGCCTCCGTGCAGATGGACTAAATCCTAGGTCTTTGATGCCTGACTCAGCCCCTGCCCCCCCACCCCTAGTCCTGTAGTTGGTTCCCTGGAGACCAGCCCCCTCCTCCAGAGTCACCGCGTTGGCATAAACCAGTGCAGGGGGCGTCAAATGACCCCTGTCCCTGCTGTGAGCGCTTCTGTCCCCAGGGAAAGTCATGGGGCAGATGCCGGAAGGGACAGATGTTCCAGGCAGGGGGCGAGGGCACGGGCAGGCTCAGGGGTGGGGCCAGGGTGGCTCGGGTGGGGAGGGCAGTGAGCTCTGCACAGCGGGAGTGCAGCTGACCAGGAGCTGTGTGGGCACAGGGCTGAGAAGGGGCCACATAGAGACTGCCCTCCTGAGGACAGCAGCCTGGCTGTTCAGAACTCAGGGGTCCGCCTCCCTCACCTTTGGTCCAGGAGGGCCAGCTGTGCAGTGAGAGGGAGCCTCGGGTATGCCCCAGGGTCGCGGGTGGGGGGCACCGAGTCAGGACACGAGGCAGCAGGACCGCGCTCTGAAGGTGAGAGAGCCGGAGGCCCTGTGCAGGCACCTGGGGCCTGTGGGGTGGGCCCTGCACCTGCGCCACCCCGGGTCACAGAGTCGGGCCTGGCACCACCTCTGCCGGTTTCCAGCCCTCAGAGTTTGCCAGCTGGTGGGCTGCGTGGGCACACCCTACCCTTTTCCTCCTGTGGAGTCTGCCCCTGGCTGTTCTCTGTGAGGCTCTTGGCGGGCCTCCCAGAGCCATCCTCCGCTGAGGCCCCTGCAGTGTGCAGGTGTGCTCAGGGAAGCCGCCCTCGCTGTCTAACCCTCCTGCTGGCTTCTGATTTAAGTAGGAAAGGGGGCCCGGCCGTTTTTGTAAGCCGGAGGCATTTCCTGCCTTGTCTGGCTAGGTAGGAAAACCTGTTTTAATTTCCTTTTTAGAGGGTGGAGGGCACAGGTTGTAGGAATCAGGACTTGTCCCTTCAGCACTTATTTCTTGATCTGTTCATACAGGTAGCAGTTTCAGTGCTGGAATGTTCCAGTGAATTAGACCCCTTCCTGCGTGGAGCGTGCATACAGGGGTGGGGGGGGGCAGTGGCAGATGTGACCAGGTGGGCTCAGGTGGCAGCTTAGGGAGGGCCCAGCGAGGGGACTTTCTGCCAAGACAGGGGTGGGGATCCTGCTCCAGGCAGAGGGTTGAAGGCAGAGGCCCTGCAGGAAGGGAAGAGCTGGGGCCCAGCGGGGGCAGGGGGTGGGGGGGGAGGCAGTGAGGGAGGAGATACCAGGCCAGACAGGCTGCAGGCACTGGAATGATGGCATTTTCTGGGGTGAGGGTGGGGCATGTTGGCGCTTTTGCGCTATGGAGTGGCCTGGAGTGACCTGGCCTGTGTTTCCACAGGTCAGGTGGCCGCTGTCCAGGATGGGCCCCTGGGGGTGGGGACATGGTCACGAGTTCCCCTTGGGAGAAGGGTGATGACATCAGTGGGGGGCAGAGTCCGTGGGGAGGGGGAGCAGCAGCCCCCGATCTACTCTGAAAGGAGACCCTGCAGGTTTGCTGGCCGCTGGCTGCTGGCGGATCAGTCAGGGAGGTGGGCGTGGTCCCAGGGGTTTGGCCTGAGCCGCAGGGCCCGCTGGGTAGGCCAGGAGCTTGGGCTGCACCACTGCCCTGTGGACTAGTGCTGACCCGCCCAGCACCACCTGCCCATCCCCCAGGGGCCAGAAATACCACCATGGGTGCCACCGAGGTAGAGCCGGGGGCCAGTGAGAGTGGACACGGGCAGGGCAAGGACAGAGCCTGGGCCTGGCCTCTTGCACGCCCACGGTCCTGTCCAGACCCGGCCACCAGCCTCAGCCCCCATCCCCACGTGCCTCTGACCTGTGCTATATACTGTGCTGTCCCCAGTTCACCCCGCGGCCTCTTCCCTGCCGACCTGAACTGCTCCCAGGCAGAGACACTTCCACTGTGTTGGGGTGCCCTCGGGCGCAGGGCCTCCAGGTGCCCCCGCTGCCCTCTGTGGCTGGGCCTGCCTGCCCGCCGCGTACCTGGGAACCATGCTGGAGTCAGCCTACACCCTTGCTCTCAGAACCCTGCTCTCCCGTGAGTCAATTCCAGCTCGGTTTTTAATTCCCGATTCTCCTGTTGCCTTTTCGCTGCTTGTCCCCCGCCTGAATGGCCCGCTGGCTCTGGGAGCGTGTGGCCAGCACCGTGGGCGCCGCGGAGGCCGCTCCTGCTGCTCGTAGGGCTCCGAGCAGTGGTGTGTCTGTGAGGTGGTGTCTGCCTCAGTGTGGATAAACCACACCTGGAGGGTTGGTGACACAAAACGTTGGCATCACAGATGCCAGCCGAGTGTAGGATCAGGCGCCGTCCCCACGGCCCCTGCCTGCGGGCAGCTGTGGAGCTGGCGCTGCTCTCCCCAGGGCTCGGGGACGGATCCGTCTCCAGGGTTAGAACTGCAGTTTTTACTTCTAGGAAATAGTAAAATAAAGACTCACTTTTCCTTTTGATTTTTCTCACAAGAAACGTGGCTCATTCACACGCAGTAAAGGGGCCATCGTGGGAAACGCGAGGGCAAGAGATCGCTGCAGCTTAAACTCATTTTTAAGTGGGTTCCTCCTTTTAAAATGCTACCGGCCAAGTCCTCCGTGCCGCGCTGACTCCCGCGCAGCGTCAGGCGCGTCCGCGGGGGCCGCGGGGGGCGGGGCTGGGCGGGGAGGCGAGCCCCCCTGAGAGGCCCGTCCCTCTGCCCCAGGTGGAACGTGGTGGGCATCCAGGGCTCCCTGCTCAGCATCTTCGTGGAGCCGGTTTACTTCTCCAGCATCATCCTGGGCAGCCTGTACCACGGGGACCACCTCTCCAGAGCCATGTATCAGCGCATCTCCAACATCGAGGCCCTGCCGCCCCTCTACTCGCTCAACAAGCCTCTGCTCAGTGGCAAGTATCTCGGGAGCCCGTCTCCTCGCTGCATGGACTTGGCTTTGCCACGTCCGAGTCTTAGGGATAAAGCCGCGGGCAGCTGCTCCGTGGCCGCGGGCTCGGGGTCGGGCCTGGGGAGGACGCTGCTGCCGGTTGGAGCCTTGCCCGTGGGTTGACGGCGCGCAGACGCGGCACCCGCGCTTTCCTTCCGCCTGAGCCCAGGCGCCGAGTCCTGTCTGGGGGCGCGGGCGGGGGGCTCCCAGGTGCCCGAGGCTGGGCCGGGCCGGGCCGGGCGGCTGTGTCCTCGCGGGGCTGAGCTCTGCAGGCGGGGCCGGCGCCGCAGGCCCGGCCGCCGTCCCGAGGTCGGTGCCGGTGCTGTGTGTGCAGGACAAGCCGCGATGTTCCCGAGGGCCTCGCCCCGCCCAGGGCGCCCTGTGTCACTGGTTGTTTGTTTCTCTTCTAGAGTGTCAGTGGCTAACAGTAAAGGGAACGAGAGCTTTTGAATCCAAGGGTCCTAACTTCTCAGTTCACCTTTCCTTAAAAGGACACAGTTAAGGTATTTTAGCCTTTTGGGAATGCGGCTGCACCTCGTTTTAAAGCTCAGCACTAAAACCCTAACCCTGAACTGACGGCCCCTCCGGCGTGTGTGTTTTGCCGTGGCCTCTCTAACCGGCCAAGGACCCGGAGCCCCATGTGGACGCGTGCTTCGGGACACGCACGTGACCAGCAATGGGGCAGAGGGGCTTCGGGTCGGGTTTCACAGCTCTCTAACCCTAGCCGCGGTCTTTTAGGGAGGAAAACAGGCTGATCACACTTGACGGGGGTCAGTCGAAACTGTAGCGCCCACACGCACTGCACCCCCACTGGGAGACGCGAGACAGGTGTCTTGGGTGTGTGCCGGTACGTGGATTTCTCATGAGTCAGAGGCTGATTTTCCCCGTCTGTCTCCATAGCCTGCGTTTGAGGGAGGAGCTGTTTCATTGCAGCTGTCACTTGTCCTTTCTCTTCAGAGCCACTGGAAACATCATGTGAGAAACACATGCTCAGAACTAGTAGAGGACGCGTGCTCGTGGGGGGTGCAGAGCAGTGTCGCATCCGTCACTGCCACCAGGAGAGACGGGGCCCTGTTGCTCTAGGAGTGCTTGAAGGCGTTGAAAGGAGAGCTCACTTACAAAGCCAGTTGTGCTGCTGTGTATCACGTGGGAGGTGCAGCTGCCTCTGTAAACATTGAAAGACGGCACTTCCGTCGGCGCTGCACCGTGTGTCATTCCCACGTCTGCCTGTGATGGGCCGGACCGGGGCCCGCGCTCCAGACCAGCCGGTTAGAATCCTGCGGACGCCGGGCGCCGACACCAGTGTCAGGAAACACGGTGTCCAGTGGAGGTGGTCACACTGCCGTCAGTGCCTCTTTCAAAACACAAACTCTTCTGAACGTCGGACTTTTCAGAAAGAGAGATGGTTTGTTGTTTTTCCTGGAGGAGAGTTCGGTTGGCAAGGCAAGTAGCTTTGGAAAAGGTGCCTTGAGACTGGGGGAGGGGGCAGGGCTGGGGGCGGGCAGGGGCGCCTCCCGCAGCGGAGCGCAGGGTCCGACCGTGTCGAAGGCAGGGACCACGGCGGTGTCGTCACAGACAAAAGGAGTCCAACAGGAGGAGTCGGAGGGGGTCGATGTCTTAATAGTTTGGGGTCAGGGCGAAGCCCTCAGAGGTCTGTCCCAGCAGGTGTCACAGTGAGCCAGTGACCGGGACAGGGGTGGTTCCCTCCCCGGCCCCTGCTGCGCACACATGGTGCGTGTGCATGTGTGTAACCGCTCCTGCCATGTCTGTAGTTCTGGTTCCACCTCGGTTAACCGCAGTCATCCCCACGTTGGAGAGAATGACGTGTGACAGCAGCAGGAGATCCGCGGTGTCCAAAGGGAGGGGCCGCACGACAAAAATGCAGCACAGGGAACGGCTGCCATCACTGGAACAGGAGTGCCTGAGACAGAGCAAGTTGGCAGAGGCTTTAATCAAAGCTTTGGTGATGGGCTGTTTTTGAGAATGTTGTAAAGGTTCAACGAGAAGAGTTTCATTTTGTTTCCTTGTAAAAAAGTGTCATTTCCTTTGAGCAGGACCTTCTCGGTGGGGAGCCTGTACCTGGGCGCCCACGTGAGGCTCTTGCCTGGCCTGCTCAGCTCTCCGGCTTCTCCTTTGCAGGTTAGTTCACACCCAGCACCTGCAATTTCAGGACAGTTGTGGCTTCTGATTCACCTCCGTCGGCCCCTGAGTCTGAATTTCTCGACTGGCCCAGTCTGCTGTCCAGGCATCCTGGAGTCTCAAGAAGGAAAACTGCTTGACTGTCCCGGGGCCCTGGCTCCAGCGGCCATGTGACAGCCAGGCTGCCTGGGGTTCCAGGATGAGACTTCCCCCAGGGCTGGTTCTACTGCCAGCGCTGCCAGAAAACTTAGCAGGCAGAGGACGAGATCAGGACGGTGGAGTCAGAGGATGTGGAGCTCAGCTCCCACCCCACGAACACACCAGAACGCCCCTGCACATGGAACAATCCTCACTGAAGCCTAGCAGGAACTGGCAGAAGGTCCTGTGAACAAGGCTACAGGAAGGAAACTCACGTTAAGTGGTAGGAAGGGAAGAGGAGCTCCAGGTCAGGCCCTGTGCCCCTGGGAGAGTGCAGGGTGCACGCCTGCCCTGGTGAGTGAGCAGGTCAAGCCACAGACTGGACATCCCAGTCCTGGGGTCCTCCATGGAGGAGTCAAGCCCCCTTGGTTCCCTGGAGAAGAGCTGGGGCAGATAGAAAGGCTGGAGAGGGCAGGGCTCCACTCGTGAGGAGCACGGGTGCTGGCTGACCTCCAGGGGGCAGAGAGAAGTCTGCCTGCCCTGAGGGGATGCGTGGGCCCTGCTCATTCCACCCCACCCTCGGCACTGGGTCTGGGGACGCAGAAGCAGCCTGGAAGCCTGAGCTGTGGTCCAGGTGAGGGGATGACCAGCACTGTTGGCCAGTACTCAGGAGGCACCCCAGAAGCAGCCCAGACTTGACAGCATGTAGACTGCCCCTGCGTGCCCAAGCCCCAGCCTAGCTCACGCTCCGGCCCTGCTCACTTCACCCTGCAGCCCAGCACTAGGTCTGGGGCAGCCACAGCAGGGAGAAGAACCACAGATGCCCACGCGGGCAGCACGTCAGACCTCTGTGAGGGTGCAGGCTCCACTTGCATGAGCGCCCCTCCTTTGGGGAAAGGCCCCATGTGGGAGAAGGAAAAGCACTAAAGGGAATAGAGCCAGCTTGAGCCTGACCCTCAGGGCTTCCACTCCAGCTTGGGAGCAGACCCACCCTGACATGGCAGTGATGGCCACTGAGCAGAGGGAAGGTTCCACTTCATGCCCTGTGCAGGCTCTACCTCCACCTGCAGCCCACTGCCTACCAAGGTGACAGTGGTCAGCACGCCCTAAGGAAAGACATCGCTGGTGTCCACATCAAATCCGGCTCTCCCAACAGAGACACCGGGCCGTGCAGTCTGCACAGGGCCCTGTCACATAGGACCCTTTGAGACTACAGTAGGCCACTGCTTCACCTAAACTCATAGAGGCAGAGGAAGTTAAGGAATGTGAAAAAGCAGAGGAACCACTCTCACTTGAAAGAGCAAAAGAAAATCCCTGGAAAAAAATAATGAACCAGAAATCAGCAATTTACCAGACAAGGGATTCAAAACATTGGTAATAAAAATGCTAAGTGGATTAGGGAAGAGGATTTTGGTTTAAATGCAAATCATCTTAACCAAGAACTAGAAAATATGAAGACCCGATCAAAAATAAACTCAGTATCTGATAAAAAGCACTCTAGAGGCAATGAATAGCAGACTGAATGACACAGAGGAACCCATAATTGGAAACAGGGTAACGGGAATCATCCAGTGAGAACATCAGACAGAGAAACAAATGGAAAAAGAGTAACGTCAGCACACGGGTGTCTGGTATAACGTCACACATACCAGCATTCGTGTTACAGGGGTTCCAGAAGGAGAGAACAGGGGATTGGAAATGTATTTGAGGAAGTCGTGACTGAAAACTTCCCAAAGCTGAAGAAGGAAACAGGTGTCCGGTACTGGAAGCACAGAGGGTCCCAAGCAAGATGAATCCACACAGGCCTACACCAAGGCATAGCATAATTTAAAATGGCAAAAGTTAAAGAGAGATCCTAGAGGCAGCAAGAGAAAAAGAAGGAGTCATATACAAAGGAATCCCCATAAGGTTGTCAGCTGATGTCTTAGCAGGAACTTGGCAGCCAGAAGGGAGCAGCATGACACATTCAAAGTCCAGAAAGGGGAAACCTGCAACCTAGGATACTCTACCCAGCAAGATTATCATTTAAAATAGGAAAGAGAAATTTCTCAGACAAGCAAAAACTAAAAGAATTCAGCGATACTAAACCTATCCTAAAAGAAGTGTTGAAGGGTCTTTACTAATAGAGAAGAAGTCAGAATACATAGGAAAGGGAAAAATCCCAATAGGAAAAACAGATATATAGTAAGGGTCAAAGATCACTTAAATAAGCCAGTGTGTAGATTAAAAGACAAAAAATTGTAAAAGCAACTACAGTGAACAGTAAAGGGACATACATGATGTAAAACATGACGTCAAAAACAAAACATGGGCTAGAGGAGTAAAAAAAAAAATACATCTTTTAGCATGTGTTCAAGCTTAAATGACTATCAGCTTAATCATGTAGGTATAATTATGGGTCAGTATGACATCAAAGAGGAAATCAGAAAATACATTGAGACAAATGAAAATGGAAACACAACTTTCCAAAATACATGGGATGCAGCACAGGTGACTCTAAGAGGGAAGTTCATAGCAATACGGGCCTGCCTCAAGAAACAAGAAAAATCTATGGAGTTCCCATTGTGACTCAGTGGTTAACGAAACCGACTAGGAACCATGAGGTTGCGGGTTCGATCCCTGGCCTCGCTCAGTGGGTTAAGGATCCGGCGTTGCTGTGAGCTGTGGTTTAGGTTGCAGACGTGGCTCAGATCCCATGTTGCTGTGGCTGTGGTGTAGACCGGCGGCTACAGCTCCGACTTGACCCCTGGCCTGGGAACCTCCATATGCCGTGGAAGCGGCCCTAGAAATGGCAAAAAGACCAAAGAAAAAAAAAAAAAAAGAAAAATCTAATTTCATACCAGGAACTCTGGTCAGAAGTGCAGGGCACAAGGCCTCCACGTGTGGCCCCCTCTGAGCAAGTGAAACTAAATAAGTACAAAGGAAAAAGTGTCACATCAAGATTGTGGAGTAGAAGGACGTGGGGCTCATTTCCTCCCAGGATACATCAAAAATATCTCCACATATGGAACAGTTCTCACTGCATACCTGCTGAATGCTGGGAGGAGATCTCATAAAACCAGAATTGCAAGATGCATCACCATGTAACTGGGTAGGACAAAATGAAAATATGTCTTGGTAGGACCAAGACATATTTTAATTAAAAGACCAAAAGTTAAAGAGAGAATTCTGAGAGCAGCAAGAGAAAAATAAGGGGTCATGTATATGGGAATCCCCCTTGTGTGTGGGTCAGGAGGGGCAGCTCTGCCGTGGGAAGGGGGTGCTGTGGGTTGGCACAGAGGAGCTGGGTCAGGGCATGTGGGAGCGTGACCGTGCTCTGAAGGTTAAAGAGGATATTACATTCGTTGACATATATGCATCCAATATAGGATCACCTGATATAACATAAAACAACAGAAACAAAGGAAGAAATTGATTGGAATACAGTAGTAGGAGGAGGCTTTAACACCTCACTCACATGAATGGACAGATCTTCCAGACAGCAAAACAATAAGACAACAGAGATCCTAAATGATAGAACAGTTAGACTTAATCACTGTTTTTAAGACATATCCCCCCCCCCAAAAAAAGCCCAGAATACACATTCTTTTCAAGTGCACATGGAACATTATCTAGGATTAACACAGAACAAGCCTTAATGAATTTAACAAAATAGAAGTTGTTTCAAGAATCTTTTCTGACCACAGGGCCATGAAACTAGACATCAACCACAGAAAAAGAAATGAGAAAGAAAACAATTACATGGAGACTAAACAATATGCTACCAAAAAACCAATGAGTCAATGATAATATCAATGAGGAAATCTACTGCTGTCTTGAGACCAGTGACAGTGAAAACATGATCATAACAAAAGCTATAGGATGCAGCAAAAGCACGTCTTAGAAGGAAGTTCACAGTGATACAACAAGAAAAGTCTCAAACAACCTAAGTTACTGCCTAAAAGAATTAGGAAAAGAACAAACAAATCCTAAAGTCAGCAGAAGGAAGGAAATAATAAAGATCAGAGAGGAAACAAATAAAATAGAGATTTTAAAAATAGGAAAAAATTCAGTAAAACCAAGAGCTGGTTCTTTGAAAGGGTAAACAGAATTGACAAACTGCTGGCCAGGCTCACCAGGAAAAGTGATGGGATCCAAATAAGTAAAATAAGAAATGAAAGAGGAGAAACAGCAACCAATACTGTAGAAATACAAAAAACATGAGGGAATACCATGGACAACTATTTGCCAACAAATTGGACTATCTCAAAGAAATGGACAAGTTTCTAGAAACATACAGCCTACTAAACCTGAATCAAGAAGAAATAGATCATTTGGACAGGCGTATAAGTGAAATATAATCTGTAATTTTAAAAAATTCTCTGCAAACAAAAGTCTAGGACCAGATGCCTTCACTAGGGAATTCTACCAAACATACAAAGCAGAAATTATACTGATCCTTCTCAAACTCTTCCAGAAGGTTGAAGAGGAGAGAACACTCTCAAAGACATTCTATGAAGCCACCACCATCCCAATACCAAAACCAAAGAGACTACTACCAAGAAAGAAAACTATAAACCAATATATTTGATGACTATGCATGCAAAAATCCATAACGAAATATTGTCAAACCAAATCCTTCAACACATTAAAAATGTACATCACAATCAGGTTGGATTCATCCCAGGGTCACAAGGATAGTTCAACGTATGCAAATCAGTCAGTGTGATACACCATATAAACAAAAGAAAAGACAAAAACCACACTATCATCTATTGTTCAACGTATGCAAATCAGTCAGTGTGATACACCATATAAACAAAAGAAAAGACAACACCACACTATCATCTATTGTTCAACGTATGCAAATCAGTCAGTGTGATACACCATATAAACAAAAGAAAAGACAACACCACACTATCATCTCAATAGATGCAGGAAAAGCATTTGACAAAATTCAACATCCATTCATGATAAAATCTCAGCAAAGTGGGTATAGAGGGAACATGCCTCAACATTATAAAGCTGTTTATGACAAACTCACAGCCAACATCATACTCAATGGCAAAAAGCTGAAAGCATTTCTTCTAAAATCAGGAACAAAAGAAGGATGCTCATGCTCACCACTTCTAATCAACATATTGTTGGAAATCCTAGCCACAGCAATCAGACAAGAGAAAGAAATAAATGTATCCAAATTGGAAGAGAAGAGGTAGACTTGTCATTATACGAAGATGACAGGATACTGTATATAGAAAACCCTAAAGACGCCACATAAAAACTAACAGAACCAATAAATGACTTCAGCAAGGTAGCAGGATATAAGATTAAAATACAGAAATCTATATTGTGTTTCTATACACTAATAATTTGATAGACATTTTTCACAGAACTAGAACAAGTAATCCAAAGATTTATATGGAACCATAAAAGTCCCAGAATCGCCAAAGAAATCCTAAAGAAAAAGAAAACTAGAGGCATAACCCTCCCAGATTTCAGAAAATGCTACTAAGCTGCAGTAACCAACAGCATGGCACTGAGACAAAAACAGATATATGGATCAATGGAATAGAATGGGGAGCCCAGAAATAAACCCACACTCCTCTGGTCAATTAATCTTCAACAGAGGAGGCAAGACAGTATCTTCAACAAATGGTGTTGGGAGATCTGAACAGCCACATGTAAATCAATGCAGTTAGAATGTACCCTAACACCATTCAGAAAAATAAGCTCAAAATGTCTTAAAGACTTACATATAAGACATGACACCATAAAACTCCTAGAGAGACCTTAGGCAAAGCAGTCTCTGGAATAAATCTTACAAATGTGTTTTTTGTTTTTTGGGTTCTTTTTAGGTCAATCTCCCAAGGCAGTAGAAATAAAAACAGAAATAAACAAATGGGGCCTAATCGAACTTTGAAACTTTTGCACAGCAAAGGAAACCATCAACAAAACGAAAAGACAATCTAATAGACTGGGGGAATATCTGCAGATAATGTGACCAACCAGGGCTTAATTTCCAAAATATACAGATAGGTCATACAACTCAACAACAAAAACAGCAACAAAATGACAAAAAATTAAAACATAAAGCAAAACCCCCATCCACAAGCCAATAAAAATGAGCAGGAGACTTACACAAACATTTCATAAAGACATGCAGATGGCCAGTAGGCACATGAAAAGAGGCTTAACATTACTAATTATTAGAGAAATGCAAATCAAAACTTCAGTGAGGTACCACCTCACACTGGTCGGAATGGCCATCATCAAAAAGTACAAAACATGGAGTTCCTGTTGTGACACAGCGGAAACCAATCCAACTAGTATCCATGTGGATTTGGGTTTGATCCCTGGCCTCGCTCAGTGGGTCGGGGATCCAGCATTGCCATAAGGTGTGGTGGAGGTTGCAGATGCTGCCGGATCCTGCATGGCTGTGGCTGTGGTGTAGGGTGGCAGCTGTAGCTCTGATTTGACCCCTAGCCTGGAAACTTCCACATGCTGCAAGTGTGGCCTTAAAAAGCAAAAAAAAAAAAAAAAAAAAAAAGTGCAAACAATAAATGCTAGAGAGGGTGTGGAGAAAGGGAATATCAATTGGTGCCACCACTATGGAAAAAAGCATGGAAGTTTCTTATAACAATAGAGTTGCCATATGATCCAGCATTCCCACTGCTGGGAATATATCCAGACAAAACTATAATTTGAAGAGATACATGCACCCCAATATTCATTGCAGCACTATTTACAGTACCAAGAAATGGAAGCAACCTAAATTTCCATCAGCAGATGAATGGATAAAGAAGATGTGGTACATATGTGCAGTGGAATACTATTCAACTGTGAAAAAGAATGAAATAGCGCCATTTGCAGCAACATGGATGGACCTAGAGATTCTCATAGTATGTGAAATAAGTCAGAAAGAGAAAGACAAATACCATGTGGTATCACTCATATGTGGACTTTAAAACATGACACAGATAAACTTATTTATAAAATAGAAACAGACTCACAAATGTAGAAAACAAACTTACGGTTACCAAAGGGGAAAGGGAGTGGGAAAGGGGAAAGTTAGGGGATTCTGATGAGTAGGCACACACTGCTGTATATAAAGTAGGTAAGCAACAGGTTGTGTTGTACAGCACAGGGAACTACATTTAATACCCTGTAATAAACCCTAATAGAAAAGAGTATGAAATAGATATAAAACTGAATCACTTTGCAGTATATCAGAAACTATCACAATACTGTATATCAATTACGCTTCAGTTTAAAAAAAAAGAAAAATTTCAAATAAACGACCTAAGCTACCACCTAAAAGAACTAGAACAGTAAAGCCCCAAGTCAGCAGAAGGAAGGAAATAATAAAGACCACACAAGAAGTAACTAAAACAGAGATAAAAGCAATAGGAAAGGTCCGTGAAACCAAAAGCTGGCGTTTGGACAGAGAGACAAAATCGATAAGCGTTTGAGCCAGGCTTAGCAAGAAGTAAAGAGAAAGGACCCAAATAAAGAAAATAATAAATGAAAGAGGAGAAACAACAACAGATACTACAGGGACAAAAAATAATAATAGATTACTATAAACAGTTATATGCCAACAAATTGGGCAGCCTAGAGGAAAGGATAGGTTTCTAGAAACATACGGCCTACGAAGACTGAGTCGAGAAGACACAGTTTGAACGGCCAGTCCCTGGAGGTGAAGTTGACCTGTACTTATTACGATAACTCAAGTCTAGGATCAGACAGCTTCATAGAGAACTCTATCAAACAAGTAAAGAACTAACACCTATCCTTCTCAAACTCTTTTAAAGAATTAAAGAGGACACAATACTCTCAAAATCATTCTGCAAAACCACCATTACCATCATACCAAAACCAGACACACTCCAAAAAAAAGAAACGACAGGCCAATATCTTAAATAAAATAGATGGCAAAAATCCATAACAAAATGCTAGCAAACCAAATCTGAAAACACATAAAATGATCCCATATCATAATCAAGTTGGATTCATTCCAGGGTGGTTTCTCATGTGCCGACCAATCAGGGGCTACACCACACTCACGAAAGGAAAGACATAAACCACATGACCACCTCAGCAGATACAGAAAAAATGACAAAATTCAACATTCGTTCATGATAAAAAAAAAAAAAATACCCTTAACAAAGAGGGAATAGAGGGAACCCGCTAAACCCATAGAGATGTATGCAGTAAGGCCATTTACAGCAGACCCACGGCCGACATCATGCTCAATGGTGAAAAGCTGAAAGCCCTCCTGCTAAATTCAGGAACACGACAAGGATGCCCACTCTCACCGCTTCCTTCAACATAGTTTTAGAAGCCCTAGCCAAGCCGTCGACAAGAAAAAGAAAGAAAGGCACCCATAGTGGAAGGGAAGCAGTGAAACTGTCACCGTTTGCAGATGACATGATCTTTTATGTAGATAACCCTAAGGTCTCCACCCAGATACTGTTAGAATAAATGAATTCAGCAAGGCAGCAGGATACAGGATGAACACAGAGAAATCTGTGTGGCCCTATGCATTAACAACGAAATATCAGAAAGAGAATGTGGGGGAAAAATCCCTTCTAAAACTGCATCAAAAAGAATAAAATACCTAGGACTGTACTTAATCAAGGAGGTAAAAGACCTATAATCTGAAAACTATGAACTATTGGTGAAGGAAATTTAGGATGATACCAAAAAATAGAAAGATATCCTATTCTCTTGGAGTGGAAGAATTACTATTGATTAAATGGCTGTAGTACCCAAAGCAATCTACAGATTTAATGCAGTTCCTATCAAATACCCATGACATCTTACACCAAAGGAGAACAAATAATCCTAAAGCTTATATGTACCCAAATAAGACCCCAAATTGCCAAGGCAGTCCTGAGAAAAAGAGCAAAGCTGGAGGTATAACCTGTCCAGATTCAGACTATGCTACAAAGCTACACTAATCCAAAGAGGGTGGTGCTGGCACAAAACAGACTCTTAGAGCAAATGGAACAGGGTAGAGAGCCCATCAGTTAACTGACAAAGGAGTCAAGAATATACACTGGAGAAAGGACGGTGTCTTCCACAAGTGGTGTTGGACAAACTGGGCAGCTGTATGTAGAACAAGGAAATTAGAATAGCCCCTCGCTTTTATAAACAGAATTTTGTGCACGAAAATAAGCTAAAAATTGCTGAAGGACCTGAATGTAAGACCTGAAAGTACGAAACTCCTAGAAGAGAACATGAGCAGAACTCCCTTTGGTGTGAACCCTGGCAGTGTTCTCTTGGACCTTCTCCTAAGGCAAATGAAAGAAAAGCAAAGATAAATGGCCTCACTGGACTTACAAGCTTTTGCACAACAAAGGAAGCCACTGGCAAAACAACAAGACGCCCTGTGGCTGGGAGAGAATGTGTGCAAGCGACCGGCAAAGGGTTGTCGTCCAGACACGCACGCAGTTACACAGCTCAGAGTCCAACAAGCAAACAACCCAGCAGACAATGGATGGGAGACCTGAATGGAGGCTTTTCCCAGGAAGCCCTCCAAAAGGCCAACAGGCACCCGGGAAGATGCTCACCATCACTGATCAGGGAAATGCACATCCGCCACCGTTCCCTATCACCGCGCACCTGTCAGGATGTTTGGCATCAAAAAGACAAAAGATAACCAGTGCCGGTGAGGAGGTGAAGGAAAGGGAACCTAAAAAACTCCTAAAACCTAAAAACCTAAAAGCTCCTAAAAATAGGAGTTCCCTTGTGGCCCAGTGGGTTAGGGATCCCATGCAATGCTTGGGGCTCGGGTGCATCGGACAGCCTGTGTCGCCATCGCTGCTGAGTGCTGTGCACTCGCCTCCCCCTACTTTTTGTTTTGTCTTTTTAGGGCCGCACCCATGGCACATGGAGGTTCCCAGGCTAGGAGGTCAAATCAGAGCTGTAGCTGCCAGCTGACGCCACAGCCCCAGCAATGCCAGATCCGAGCCACGTCTGCGACCTACACCACAGCTTATGGCAATGCCGGAGGCCAGCAGTCAAACCTGCGTCCTCATGGATCTGAGTCAGATGCGTATTTGCTGAGCCCCGGGACCTCTGCCTCCCCCCACTTTAACTCTGCTCGCATTTTGTGTGTTTGCAGAAGAAAGGCCCCTTTCAGTCGAGACTGTAAGTGCATGTTTTCCTGGCTGTTGTGCAGGTGACTAGCCGTTTCTTTAACCCTGAGTATCTGTCACTGTTCATTGTGAGTGATGGGTTTGATGACACAGTAATACACGAGCAACCACAGAAATGCTCTTGTCAGGACAGAAAGTGATCAGGCAGCTGTAAGTTTTACTTGTATCGGTTACTAGGCCAGTTCACAGTTTCTGCGTATTTTTGCTCTGAAGGTTCTCTCTCAGCACTTAGTTTACAGCAATGGAGGGACACGCATTGCCAGCTTCGTTGCTGCTTTTATTGTTCTCTGCACAGGGGGCCTGCGCTTACCTCGTTGCCCTAGTTCTCGCTTGGCAGCTCCGCAAAGATGGGCTCCTCCCTACCCGCCCCCCAGGGCGGCCCCGGAGACTCAGAAATGTGCCCTTGGGCCCAGCTGGGGCTGTGCCCCAGAAAAAGCGCCTGCTTCGCATTGGAACCCTGGGTGAGCGACTTTCCTGTTGCCTTGTTTTCTCCACTCTTGCTGAAGATGGCACTTTATTTAGCTTAAAATAGAAAAGCTATGTGTCCAGTTAGTTAGGTGGCCGTGGCTCCTTCCAGTGTCAAATGGAATTTTCTGAGGTTTAGGTGTCATTCAACAGTAATCCTGCATTGCGCCCTTCCTGTCGACAAGCAGTGAAGTTGCAGAGGACAGTAATACCAGCACGAAGCATTTATTGGTGAAAGATTCCGCTCCGCTGTGGTCGGAGGTGCCCCACGGATCCCGGCTGACAGGTCCTCCCCCTCCCCCTCCAGCCCCTGCCCAGCCCCTCCCCCGCTCTGTCTCCGGAGAGTGTGTGGCCTTGAATGAGCTCAGTGACAGCCCGGTGACCCATGGAGCCAACCCCGCGCCAGGCAGGTATGCTAGTGACAGCACCAAAGACCCCGACGCGCTGGCCAAAAGCCCCAGAGCGCGTGGCCAGAGGGTCCTGCGGGCAGAGGCTGAAGATGAGGAAGGGCTGGCCTCAGCGCCTGCCTGTCTAGGAAGAGGCTCCGTCGGCGAGGGTCCCGCCTGTGCCCACAGCCAGGCCAGGACCAGCTGGACTCTGGGCGCCTACTCTCGAAGGGCCATGGTCCTGGCTTTCCCTCCAGGCTCTGCCCACGGTGGGGACACACCCCAGAAAGAGGCAACGGCCGCCCCGCCAGCTCCCTGTGTGACCAACCAAGATGTTTATTCTCACATGTGAGTGGACACTCACTGTAAAACTTTTGAGGAAAATGAGCACCAAAGAGAATGATCCATATGAGAAAATGGGGCAACTGAGAGGACAATTCAGAGAAAGGAAGAGGCTGTAAATAATACGCCGCATTGATAGGTGCAGGGTAATGAGCAAGAACAGAAGTGAGAGATCATTTCGAAGGCCTGAAAAGGCCTCCTGTAGCCGGTAACGCAGGTGGCACAGTCAGGGGCGCTGGGTGCTCCGGCGGCGGCCGCGGGTCGGGCGGGGCTCGGTCATCCGGCCGTCGCGGGGGTGGCTCGGCCCGCGGAAGGCTTAGGCTGTGTCAGACTTTCACGGAAAGTGAAATAAAGCAGTGCTCACGCCTTGGGATGACGAAAAGGACTCCGCGATTTCACGGAGAAGGCGGAACCGCTGCGTGAAGCCCGAAGCAGGGCTCAGAAATGAGCCCGTCTCGGGGGGCGGGGTCTGTGGAGGGAGCCGCCCCCGCAGGTTCCCCGCCCCGGAGCCGCGAGGCTGGCGCCGGCAGGAAGGGGGCACATCGGAGACGTCGAGCGGTCCCTGCAGCCCCGGCGGGGGCCCCGCGATGGGCTCGCCGTCACCGTGCCCCGTCTCCTTCCAGGCATCAGCAATGCGGAGGCGCGGCAGCCGGGGAAGGCGCCCAACTTCAGTGTCAACTGGACGGTGGGCGACTCGACCCTCGAGGTCATCAACGCCACCACGGGGAAGGACGAGCTGGGCCGCGCCTCTCGCCTGTGTAAGCACGCGTTGTACTCTCGCTGGATGCGTGTGCACGGCAAGGTACTGAGGCGCCCTCGGCCCCGCGCCTGCCCCGCCCCCGCCGCCCCGCCCCGGCCCCACCTGGCGGGACCCCACCCGCCGTCCACCTGGGGGGCCCCCCACTGCCCCCTCTCCGGGCGCCGCAGCTCAGGCGCTGCCCTGGTTCGCTTAAACCCCCAGGAAGGGTTCTAAACCTGTTTATTTTTTCCCCCAGCCACATGGCCCTTTCCCCCCCAGAGAAAATCTTACGCAGTCCATCAGTATTTTACCAGTTGTCAATTATTTGTAGGTCAAGTCACAGCCTTTACTTGTCATGGACTGACGGTGCGTGTCCACCTGGCAGGAGCCCCTGTGCTGGCTGCCAGTCTGCACCTAAGATCTGCACAAAATCCAGCTAGCGGAGGCGTGGCGGGCGGGCCTCCAGTTCTCCCTGTGACCAGAGTAGCGGCCGGAGGTGGTGTTTGTTAAGCATGAAATTGGGACCAGCCCTTGGTGGGCGCCTCAGCGCCTCCACCCCAGAGCCTGGCCTCCCTGCCTGCCTCTCTACCCTCGAAGCTGCCCCAGGAGCTGAGGACCCAAACCCTCAGAGGGCCCGTCCGGCGTGGCTCTGTGTGACGTGGCCCTGGGGACGGCACCGGTGGGGGCTTGGCGGGTCCCCCAGAAGCCAGCACACTTTGAAACGCAATTTTGGGGACATTTATTTTCTGTGGTTCTCGCTTAACCAGGTCCACTGTGTTTTTGTTTTTCAACCTGTTTGCAGGTCCCCTCCAACCTGCTACGCTCCAAGATCACTAAGCCCAACGTGTACCACGAGTCCAAGCTGGCGGCCAAGGAGTACCAGGCCGCCAAGGCCTGCCTGCTCAGAGCCTTCATCAAGGCCGGGCTGGGCGCCTGGGTGGAGAAGCCCACCGAGCAGGACCAGTTCTCACTCACACCCTGACAGGCGCGCACGCGGCCCCGGACCTCACACCCAAACCGGGGGCAGGTGTGGGATGGGGGGGGCAGCAGGTGTGCGTCACGGTCCCCGGAACCTCACACCCGAACCGGGGGCGGGCACGCCCTTTGGGGAGGGTGCGGGAGGTCGGGGTCCGTCTCAGGGTCCCGGGTCGCCGCCTGGCCTCTCTCTGCAGCCACATCTCCCCTTTTGAATCCCCCAGTGACGGCTCCCGAGCTCGGGTTCCGTTTAGAAATTGAGTTCTACTGAGTAGGGCTTCCTGAAGTTTAGGCAAATAGAAATTACTTTGTGTGAAATTCTTGAATAATTAATTTATTCAGAACTAGGAATACAGTTTATAAAATAAGAGATAATTATGTCAGGTCACTCGTATGCCACATTATTTTTATTGCAAAAAAGCCTCTATAGAAGGAGACCGCGAGAACGGAGGCAGGAAGCAGAAACCTGCACACACCGCCGCGCTGGCCACACGCAGGCCCCCCCCCCGGTGGGTGCCGACCCCCACCCAGCTTCCCTGGGAGGAGGCCCCGCGTGCCGGAGCCCCGTCCCGGGCGCGGTGGCTCGGTGCCCTCAGGGGAGTCGTCCAGGTCCCTGTAGCCTTCAGTCTCCTCCAGAAGCTTCTGTGCAGCGTAGGGTCGCATCATGGAAAACATCTAAATCAGAGAGCGAACGTGGCCAGTAACCCGGGCCACTCGCTCGGGTTTTTACACAGCATCTCCTTGCAGGACTAGGAGGGAGCCGCAGGGGCTCCGGCGCAGTCGAGAGCTTGGAACTGCTCCTTCCCCGGAGGCCCTGGGTGGGAGTGACTGTCCCGGCGTGTCCCCGGGATGGAGAGAGTGAAGGAGATAGGCCTTCTTGGAAAATGGCACTTGAGGCATATTTTTCAATGACTCTTCCCAGCTTTAGCAGAGACGGGTTTGAAGTGGAAGAGTGTCCAGCCTGGAAGCTGGCGTGGCCGCGGCAGGGTCGGGTGTTGGTGGTCGTGGTGCGGAAGCGGGTGCTCTGGCCTCTGGGGCGCCCAGGACGCTGCTCAACGCCCCACCACACCGGCCAGCCGCAGGCCGGCGGGGGGGCGCCTGCCAGGCTCCTGCACGCTCAGAAAACACGGCCACGCATCCCTGCGTTTTTACTCTTGTCTCTAGAAATGGTATTTTTTCTAATGGGGGTAGGGAGATGGACTTAGTTTTTAAAACCATGTGGATTTTGGTCACGAAGTCCAGAGCAATGTCAGTGCACACACACAAGCTGTCCAGGACGTCCTGTGTCCCCTCTGTCAGCCCGCGGGTGACCAGAGCAGGAGCCCCCCCAGGTGAATGATGCCTTACTGTGGGGTCAGCGTGGGCCCAGCTGCGCACAGCTGCCTCTCTGGGTCGGATTCGGGCAACCGTCCAGGACAGGCCTGACACCAGGCACGTGTCCCAAGAGCACCCAGGTCCACGGAAGGTGCCGAGGGGTGGGGGAGGCAGCCAAAGATTGGGGGGGGGGGTCGGGGAGCCCTGGGCTGGCAGGACCGGACTGGGCCGGGGAGGCGGCCGCACAGCCCTGCTCCCACACGACTGGAGGCGGGAAGGAAGCGTGACCCCCCTCCCCCGACAAATCAGGGAGCTAGCACTTTAAACTGCCCCTTGGGGGGGTGTGTCACAGACATGCTGTTTCCCTAAGGGGCTATTTTGCATCCAGGGCCCTGAATCTGGGTTGTAGAGACTTAGAAAATTCGACACACCCAAGAACTTGATCTTTTGAGGGAAATCTCAGCCTTTGAGGACATTTTGACCAGCGGGGGTTGGGAGGGTTCCGTACTGCATTCGGCCCGTGGCACAATTCCGCCAAGAGAAGACACTGGCCTGTGCTTCGCTCGGGCCCCCTGGGCAGCTGTCCTGCTGGCGGGAGGAGGCGTCTCATTCCACGGCATAAGCCACCGCTGGGGGTGGGGACCCCTCGTTGCCACGTTCCTCAGCCCCCACCCCCTGCTCACTGTGGGGGCGCCTCCCCCCCCCCCCCCAGGCGGCACAGAAGGCCTGCAGGGTTGATGCTCAGTGTTACGAGGGATGCTCATCTTTTCCCATTTTGGAGATTTTTATTATATCAACACCGGTTATTTTAAAATGCACAAGCCGACATTTCACCAGGTATTAATTCCTCTGGCATTTGTTTTCCTTGAACAATCTCGTCGCCCTCTCCAGACTGTAGCCGCTCCGCTTTCCTTGCGATGTCAGCCGGTCACGCTGAGGAGGCCAGGCCTGCTGATGCTGGGGTGACCTGCCCAGTTCTCCCGAAACGAACGCAAAAGATCGATGGAGTTCTTTCATTTTTAAAACACTTCCCCCGGAGTGTGAGGCCTGCCGACCGTGCATCTGGTGATGGAGCCTGAGAGGGAAAACTCGCCGGCGTCCCCATCTCTCAGTCCCGCGAGCTCAGTGAATGCCTCCAGAGGTTTCTTATTGTCAGAACTGTACCAATGGAAAGGGCAGAGTATTTGTGATCGCATGTGGCCAGTTGTGGTGTCTGTCCCCTGGTGTGTCCTGGGACCTCTCTCCCTCACTAGAGGCGGCCGGGGCACCCAGGCTCTGCGTCCTCCTGACGGCGGGACAGGGCGAAGCGCCCCTTCCTGGCCGCGCGTCTGCACCTCCTGGAAGGCCGAGCCCCCAGCCCCAGGAACTCTCATTTTGGCCCCATCAGGAACGAGGGCCGGCCAGCCGGACGCAGAGGCGATGGGTCAAAGGCGGTGCGTGGAGTGTTGGCGGAGGGAAACCTGAAGGCTGTTTGCTTCTCCAGACGTTGGGTTACACATGCCTTTAATTTTATTCTAGAATTCGGACACTTGACATGAATGTTCTTCTGCCAAGAACCCTGTCACCGAGACACCCCTCGTATCCCCCGCGTGTTTACTGATGTACAGGCCACATGCCACCTGCATGAGCTTCCTCCTGCACCGAGACCAGCCAGGACCGAGCATGAGACGCTGTCGCTCAGACAGAGGACTTGAGATGTTCCCAATAAAACCGTGTTTCACCACTGCAGCCGTGCAGACTCTCTCCCTGCCGCTCCTCCGGGCCGGGCACGCCCTGGATCTGGAAGAGTGGACGCAGCCCTGGCGAGCTGCATGCCACCCCTGCTTCCCCTTGGGGTGGGGCCTCCGAGCAGGAGTCAGGGGCCCGGCGGGGTGGCACCGCCAGAGAAGGGGTGGGCGAGCCCGCGGGACGTGAGGTCTGAAGGGATGGGGCGGGAGGGGGTCATCGGGTGCAGTGACGGTGCAGCCGCCCCGTCACAGGTCACAGGTCGCGCTGTGATGCTCAAGTCTAGCGTTTCAAAGGACGTTCACAAGAAAGTGCGTGGAAACCCGGCTGCAGAGCCTGTTTAATTCCCGGTTGAGAAGAAATTGGGGCGCTCGGTGAGCCACGGCAGCATCGGGAGGGCCGGGTCTGGTCCCCCTGCGTGGATGATGGGGTTGGCGGTAATTTTAATTTTATTTTCCTTTAAAAATGTTTTATCTCTCATATTTCTATAATTACATGAAAATCAAGCAGGGAAATCTTCTGAAAAGTCAAAAGTCCCACGCAAATAAAAAGAAGCCCTAGCGGATGAGCCATTTGCTCTCCTTCACATCGATTCTGATTCTGTTTTCATTTCTTAACCCGCAATAAAAGCAACATTCAAATGAAAATACATGACACGAAGAAAGGCAGAGCAGGCGTCAGAGGGAAGGCCGGGAGCGGCGTCTGCTTAGCGGGTGCGGTCCCCGGAAGGACATTTTCTCAGGGATATTGTCGGCCTGTGGCTCCACCGAGGGGGCGTCAGGCCTCCAGTCCTGTGAGGGGCCGACCCGACGGGGAGCTCGCTTCCCCTGCAGGAAAGTCTGGAGGGTGGATTGGGGGCGGTGGGGGGGGGTGCAGGCCTGCGGGCGTGGGGACCGAGGGCTGCCCAGAAGGCCGGTGCCAGCGTGGGGAAGAAGCTGCTTAATAAGGTGTTACAGGGCGTTCCTGTCGTGGCGCAGCGGAAGCGAGTCCGACTAGGAACCATGAGGTTGCGGGTTCGATCCCTGGCTTTGCTCAAGGGAGTTGAGGATCCGGCGTTGCCGTGAGCTGTGGGGTAGATGACAGATGCGGCTCGGATCCCGCGTTGCTGTGGCTCTGGTATAGGCTGGCGGCTACAGCTCCGATTCGACCCCTAGCGTGGGAACCTCCATATGCCACGGGAGCAGCCCAAGAAATAGCAAAAGACAAGAGTTGTTACATCATTTAACAATGACCATGAATATTAGTTAAAACCGAAAGCTCATTAGCAGCGTATTAATAACGCCCCGCCCCACCTGACCTTCATGCCCCGTTGGTGGTTGTCCCTCCCCTGTCCCCGGGTACCCCCCCCCGCCCCGCCCCCGCTGCTCCCCTGCTGAGAACCCAGCGGGCCGCGCAGAGCCTGAAACGCGCCCGGTCCAAGTGGTGGAGGCCGCGTCCCTGCAGCTTCTGAAAACTGTCCCCCAGGAACGAGGCCTGTGGTCAGCGCCACTCCCAGCCCCGAAAGACCAGCGGCAGGGCCGGGCCTTGGGAGAGCGGGGGTCTGTTTTATGCTTTTTTTTTTTTTTTTTTAATTTTCTCTCTTAATTTAAAAAAAAATTTTTTTTTGTCTCTTGCCATTTCTTGGGCCGCTCCCGCGGCATATGGAGGTTCCCAGGCTAGGGGTCGAATCAGACCTGTAGCCACAGGCCTACGCCAGAGCCACAGCAACGCGGGATCCAAGCCGCGTCTGCGACCCACACCACAGCTCACGGCAATGCCAGATCCTTAACCCACTGAGCAAGGGCAGGGATGGAACCCGAAACCTCATGGTTCCTAGTCGGAGTTGTTAACCACTGCACCACGACAGGAATTCCAACTTTCTGTCTTTTTAGGCCGAACTTACGGCATGTGGAAGTTCCCAGGTTAGAGGTCAAATTGGAGCTGCAGCTGCCGGCCTACACTACAGCCACAGCAAGACTGGATCTGAGCCGCATGTGTGACCTACCCCACAGCTCATGGCAACGCCGGATGCTTAACCCACTGGGCGAGGCCAGGGACCGAACCTCTGTCCTCATGGCTGCTAGTCAGATTCCTTTCCAATGAGTCACAAGGGGAACTCCCGGTGTTTTATTCTTATTTAATAAGCAGGTGGGAGTTCCCGTCATGGCGCAGTGGTTGACGAATCCCAGGAGGAACCATGAGGTTGCAGGTTCGATCCCTGGCCTCACTCAGTGGGTTAAGGAGCCGGCGTTGCCGTGAGCTGTGGTGTAGGTCACACACACGGCTCGGATCCAGTCTTGCTGTGGCTGTGGTGTCGGCCGGCAGCTGTAGCTCTGATTCGACCCCTAGCCTGGGAACCTCCATATGCCGCAGGTACGGCCCTAGAAAGACAAAAACAAAAAACAAAAAAAAAAAAAACAGGTGGTGCTGCTGTCCTCACACCTGTGAGACGCACCAGAAGCCTGAGAGCTCCTGTGCAGGATACCCGGGCTCGTGGCTAAGCACTTCCTAGTGCCCCTGGGCCAGGGTCTCCAGAGCAGATCCGGGAAGCGCAAAGGCCCTGCGCAGTGAGCACCAGGCCTGTGGGGCTGCCGCCCTGGGGCCCCTTTGCTTCCTGGCGCCCGCCAACCCGCCATCAGCACCCAGGAAAACGCCCCCCTGGGGCGAAGGCAGCCGGAGAGCGCGGCTGTTTGAAAACCAGAACGGTCCCGTCGAAGTAGGGATTCCGGGAATGCATTCCGACGTTCGAGATCAGAGATCCGAGCGTGTATTCCGAGAGAGACGCGGAAACGAGAGCCGGGCAGGATTGGAAATGGCAAACACAGGAGACCGGCGGGGCCACAGAGCGCGTTTACACTCAGAAAAGCAGAGGAGGCGAGGAGGAGACCAAGGGGAAGGGAGACACACGCACGTGTTGGACGCGTTTACACTCAGAAAAGCAGAGGAGGCGAGGAGGAGACCAAGGGGAAGGGAGACACGCACGTGTTGGATGCGGGCGGTGAAGGCCACCATGTGGCCGAGTGTGCCCGCGCCCTGCCACCTCGCTAGGGTGCTGCGAGGTGCCTTGCGGGCGAAAAGCTAAGTCTGGGATTTACCCTTAAATGAAGACGCAAACATCCCCGCAAAGGGAGAAAAGGCCCCGATGAACCCGGGTTGACCGAGGGCAGGAGATCACGGCGGCGTCCGCGTCTCTCTGCTTCCACGCGTTTAAGGCTTTCCATCAGGGGTTTTCAACCTGCAAGCACGGCCTTTTAAAACCGCTGTTTGAGGGCGTTCTGAGTGCTCCGGGAGTTTTTCTGCAGAAGCAGGTAAGACACACACCAGGCTGTTATTGCTGCAAAACCGAGCGTTCTGAGCTTAACACGGAAAAGGAGGGTCTAGAAAGGGTTTAAAATCAGCCACGAACGTGTTTTCGTGGCAATAAGAACTCGAGGCGCCGCTTGAATCCCCTGGACGGGACGGCCGCCCTGCCTCTTCTCCCCAACACCCTCCCTCTGACCCAGCTTTGCATCCGCTCAGGAAAACCAACCCTGCGGTCCTGAGACAGTTTCGTCCCAGCTGCTCCTGTCCCTTAGCGCACTGGCCGTCACAGACCATCAGGCAACACCCGTGACTGAACAAAAGCAGATGAGTCGCTGTTAAAAACGGCGGTGCTCTGGACCTTTGCCAGAGAAAGACGTGCCTTGAAAGCGGTTTTGATGAAATGCTTAAGTGGAGGAACCAAATTTAAGAACGATTGCAAGAGGCTCATGACGCCTACTCTGCCAGTACCTTGGTGAGCTCGTGGTGGTTTTAAAGCCAAGCTCAAAGTACAAGAGAATGCACGTAAATTTCAGGTCTGGGTTTTATCAGTGAGACAAAGGCTGGGTGACAGGAGGCTGGGGACAGGAGAACCCATTAAGGTCTTTGTCTTATTCGGGTGGGAAATGTGAGCAACCGTTGTCTTTGCGATGAACCTGCGTCAAAGATCTTCGTTACCTAGAGCGGAGGCGGCGGCTGAGAGGATGCTGCTACACCAGGAAGTGCCTTCGGCCTCCTTCCTGCTCGTCCTGGCCGAGAGCGGCGGGGCCGGAGCGGCGCAGCGAGCTGACAGCGTCTGACTCCGAATCCAAGCACATCCCAGTCCCTCGCGGCTGCTGACTGCCGGCCGCCTCTTCGCGTCCAGCAGACCCCTGCTGCTCCCTCGTCCTGTTTGACAGACGCAGTGAACTCTGTTTTTTCCTTTCTTTCCGTTTTTAGGCTCCCTCCCACGCTGCATTATCCCATCTCCCGTTCGGGGGGCGCTTTTACGGCAAATGCTTCGTCAAGGTCTGCGCGTGTACGTTCTGTCCTGCGGCCCCTCCTCCCTCGGGTGTGGGGCTGTTTGGGTTTCATCCCAGCTCTGTCTTTAAACTAGGTCACCCCTGGGTCATCCGCGGTGATTCGACCCTCCCAGTTTTGTGGCTACAGCACGTTTCCAGCATCTTCAGAGTCAGCATCTGGGGCTGGTAGATGCAAACGCTTCCCTTTCGACTGGATAAGCAATGAGGTCCTGCTGTGCAGCACAGGGAACTGTGTCCAATTAGACCCTGGTAGGAGATAAGGTAAGAGAAGGAATGTGTACACACGCACGCGGGGCCCCTGCAGCGGAAACTGGCGCAGCGTGGTAAATCAACTACACGTCAAAGTAAACCAGACTCGGCCGTGTCGCTCCTCTCTGCCTCTGCTGCTGTGGCGCTCCTCCCCCTCGCCCGAATATTCTTCGGTCCTACTGCAAACGCACGCTGCCAAGTGCCAGCTGAAGGGCTGAGCCGCTTCTAGCTGCATCTCCTTTCTTTTTCACTGAGCGCAAAGGGAGCTTTGACCGTGAGGCGTCACCAGAACTCGTAAGAAAGGGCCCCTCCCAGTGGTCTTTCCCTCGAGTCTTGTTTAGTCCTTGGCTCCTGGGGACGCTGCTCAGGAGACGCGTTGACGCACACTTCGGCCCTGCTTCTCGCCACTCGGGATCTGGCCCCGACGTGTGTCTGCGTACGTCCTCCAGTCGTCACCCGTTGAGGAAGAAGAGCCGTGAGCAGACTCTCTTAACAGCGGGTTGGAAAGTGAGTGGTTCCTGCGTTGGAGCTGTATGTTTTGAGTCTTCACTGCCTGTAGCTTACGAAGTATGACCCGTAATTGTCTTTCTCAGGATTTTCTTTTGGAAACCCTCTGGAAATGCCTGTTAACGCTTTTCTTTCAACTGGAAAAGTGGGTCAGGCCTTGTCAGACAGAAAACAAGCTGGCTTTGTTTGGTTCAGTGGTTTGACAACGAGGATTAGCTCACGTGGGGACCTTGGCCGGAAATAGAACGAACTCAGTCTGCCGCGGGCGGGTCTGATGGAAACAGAGGTCACGTGGTGGTGTGATGACAGCATCTTACAGAAAAGTGTTCTCTGGGCAAAAGCACAACCCAGTGAGGTGAGCGTCTCGATGGTCCCCACCGTCTGCGAATAGAGCGGGTTAAACAAGGCGCCCTGAGGGACCGGGAACCACGCAGGAGCTGTGGTCCCCGACAGGCCGCGCGGAGGCCGCGCCAGTAAATGTCCCCGAACTTGAGAATGACAGCGCACACACCCTTCCACGAGCACACAGCGTCTCATCCTTAGCTTTCCAAACATTTGAATGAAAGCTTAATTCAGCTGGCAGTTGATGACGCACTTAACAGACTTACTGCAGATCCCCTGCTGATTTAGAGACCCTAAGAGAGGCGTTCGGCAAACAAGCGAGGGCATGGCTGTAACACGTGTCCTTGTCTTCGTATTCCGCAAGCCCAGGGTCCTGGATTTACATCTAATAAAAAAAGACTGGAGGAGTTCCCTTGTGGTGCAGTGGGTTAAGGCTCGGACCTTGTCACTGCAGTAGCTCAGGTTGCTGCTATGGCACGGGTTCCATCCCTGGCCCGGGAACTTGCACATGACGTGGGTGCAGGAAAAAAAAAAAAAAAAAAAAAAAAGACTAGAAACAGAACCGAGATGAAGCTGGTCTTCCTGTAGCAGACGGCTCTCAGTCCTACACCCAGGCACCAGCCCTCCTCCTCTCATTGAGAGGTGCGTTTTCCCTAAAATTTTGCCTTTGCGGGTGATAGTTACCTGTCAGTGTTGTTACATATATATGTATGTTTGAATAATTGTGAACTGAGAGAACTTGAAAAAAATAACTTCATCCGGGAGATAATATCACTAACAGTGAAAGCCTGTCCTTCACAAGGGGCATGAGAAGGAGAAGCCGGGCGAAGGAGGGCGACGCCGGTGTGCGGTGGAAAATGCAAGGCGGGGTGGGGGGGGCGTGGAGAGTCGGCGGGCGGCGGTGGTGGAAGGCGAAGGACCTGGGGGAAGGCGGGTGGATGGCGGTGGTGGCCGGGTGATGGCTGGGGCAGCGTGGAAGGTGGGAAGCCGGAGGAAGCCATCAGGTCTCGGCGGAGGGCGGAGGGCGGAGGGCGGGCGCTTGGTGGACGGCAGGGGCTGGCTGGTGGGACGTAAATGGAGTTTGCCGGAAGGTGGACGCGGACGGGGACGTGGGAGGGTGGGTGCTGGGTGTTTGATGGGGGAGGTGGCAGGTGGATAAGGAACGGCCACGGGGTTGGTGAGGAGGATTCTGGCGGTTGAAGGCGGGAAGTGGTGCCTGAATGGTGGATGTTGTGTGATGGGTGGTGAAATGGGGGGGTTGTCTTTTTTTTAGGGCTGCGCCCGGGCATATGGAGGTTCCCAGGCTAGGGGTCTAATCGGAGCTGCAGCCGCCGGCCGACACCACAGCCACAGCCATGCAGGACCGGAGCCGCGTCTGCGACCTACACCGCAGCTCACGGCCACGCCGGCTCCTTAACCCACTGAGCAAGGCCAGGGATCGAACCCACAACTTCATGGCTGCTAGTCGGTCCGTTAAGATGGGAACTCCTCACTTCTCCTTCCAAAGGACCCTGAGAGCCCTGCTCCGTCTTCCTCTCGTCTGGGGGGAGGATTTGAAACTTAGGCCCCAGTCGCCGTACGAGGCCCAGATTCCGCGTCTTTCGAGTCTTCTCCACGCCCGTGACCCTAATGGTCGCCCCGCCCCCACTTGCAGGCCGCCCCTGGCCGCTGCTCGCTCCGCTGGCTTCCCAGCATGGACCCTGTCGTTGTCACGCGAGGATGGGTTGTGTGTCCGCGCTGGTGCTTGTGGCCCCTGTCCCGTCACCTGGAGTGACTTCCACCCGCAGAGGCTCCTCTGGGGAGGCCCCCGCTTGCTGCTTCTTTGCCTGGAAATAACCTGTCCTCCGCTCTGATTCTCGGGAGGTGCTTTTGCAGGGAACACAAACCCCGGCCGACAGGTCTTTGCTCCGGGTCTGAGGCGTCCTCCCGACTCCCAGCCTCCGAGGCTGTTCTTTTGCGCATCAGCAACGCCGGTGACTCTGCGGGGAGCTTCTCCGTCTCTGCCTTCCTGCAGTGTCACCATCCCTCCCGCCGCCCGGGTCCCTTCTGATTGAACCTGTCGGGAGTCACCTTCTGAATATGAGTCAAGGCCTGGCGCCCTCACCTGCGTCTCCTTGCACTGGCCCCTGGGTCCCTCCCTGCACCAGTCCAGCCCTGGGCAACTTCCCGGAGGAGGAGGTCTGAGGGGAAGCCCCCCCCCATGTCCTGCTCCCCACACGCGGGAAGGCCCTGGCTCCATATCCTCAGAGTCTCTTTCCGGTCACCCCGCCAGGACTCCGCACGGCTCGCGGGCCTGCCTTTCTCTCCCAGCCTCTCCCTGGACCCGCCTCCCACCCCTGCTCGTCCTGGCAGCAGACACCACTTGTTCCACAGAACTGCGGCTTCCCCCGCACCTGCTCCCGTCACTGTCACTGAGACCACGTGTGCACTTGTCTTCCCCAGGAAGCTGAGGTGGGGAGGCTGCAGGAGGGGCTGCGCTTTGGACCCGGGGTCCTGTCCATGAACCGACGGGCGCCTGTCCTGCGGACCAGCTGTGGGCGCGATGGGGTTCTCTGCCTTCCAGAGGCAGGCGGGGGCGGGGAGGCCAGGGGGTGCAGGGGAGGGGTCACGGTGTGCCGAGGGGCGGGGGCCGGGGCGGGCGTCGTCTTGTCCAGGGACATGGCGGATGGCGCCGCGGTCCCCGAGGCCCTGCCCGCCGTGCCCACAGCCCAGCCCCTGAGGAGGGTGGCCTGAGGGACCTGGAGCCGACCTGGTTTGTCCTGAAAAGGCCTTTTAAATAGAAACGAGAGGTTTAATTTGTCACAGGCCATTTCCTGCGGCGTCTGGCCTCATCAGCCAATGTGCACCCAGGAGTGACAGGCGCCGGGGGACAGATGGCTCTGGAGCCCAGCAGGAAGGCCGTTCACCCGCTCGCCTCCCCTGGCTCCAGCGTGGCCCACTTCTGGTTGGAGGCGCTGGGCTGCAGCCAGCCCTCCCTCCGGGACCCCGCGTGTCAGGGCTGGGGGGTGGCCCCCTGCTGCCGTTGTCCTCGGGAGCTCTGCTGAGTCACTCCTCAGGAGCTGGGGCTGCGCTCCCTGCGAGTCCTGCCGGGGCTGGGGAGGTACGGACATGCCTGTGGCAGCAGAGCGGCCAGGCCCGAGGCCCAAGTCCATCCACGTGGCCACGGGGGGAGCAGGGTGCTCCCAGGGGCTCCCCGCTGCCCACCCTGGGCTTTAGGTTCTGTGAGGCCTGAGGGGTGTCTCCCCAGGAGGAAGCCTGCGGTTTATCTCCAGGTCACATCTTATTCCTGGTTCCTGATTCCAGGGAGGGCCAGGGACGGTCACCCAGCTCCAGCGTAGGATCCAGGTCAGGCTGGTCAGCAGTGCGGCCTCGGGACCAGGGCCGGCCGGAGAGGAGGTGGGAGCCAGCTGTGCCCTGGCCCCGGGCTCCGAACCCCTTCCGTGCATGCGGCCAGTTGCCTGTGATGCCCACGTTTTGTTCACATTTCATCAGCGGCCTCATGCAGCACAAGTGTCCATATCTGCTGCTGTGTGACAAGTCACCCCGAGACAGTGACCGAGCTGACCTCTGTTGTCCAGAGTCCATGGCTCAGGGCCTGGTGTCAGCATCTTCCTCTGGCGGTCGTCCAGCAGATGACCGTGGGGTCCAGGTCACCCCCCACTCCCCGCTTATCAGGCCAGGCTCACCAGGAAGAGCAGAGCAGAGGGGTGGAGGGGACGGGACAGAGCCGGGAGAAGGAGCCTTGGTGACCTGGCTCCTTCCACCTCTGCCAGGTCCTGCGTGGGCGGGAGTCGTGGGTCATCTACACTCAGGCAGGGGGATGCGGGCGTGGGGGAGGGCAGCACCGCTGTGAAAGGCTTGCTGTGCGCCACCCCTGAATGTGACAGGCAGTTCCTGGGGCCAGCAGGGGCACAGAGGGGCCACCTCCCTCATCGCATGTGCATGACAAGCAGGGCTTGGCTGCACCAGAGGCTCAGAGCTTATGTCTCATCCGATGAGCTCCGTGAGGAGCACGTGGGGTCTGGCCTGACCCTCGTGCCTGGGAGTCCCGCCCCCTCCCCTTTGAAAGTGCCGGGTGGGCCTCAAACGTGCTGGCAAATCTGCTTTGGGAGCACAGAGCCTGTAGTTAAAATCAGACTTTCATAACCTGCGAGTTTGGCTTAGGGAGTTACTTGGACACACAGACGCGGCTACAGACCCCGGTGCGTGCACCTGCTGCTCCCAGCGGCCTCGGGCCACAGCCGGGCCTCCGGGTGGGAAGGGCGACCGGGAGGGCTGCGTCTCACTGCCGGACTCCACACTGGCTCCTGCGGGACAGATGCGTGCGGGCGTGCAGGCGGTGCACTGTGCTAGGGGGCCTGGGGGCGGAGGGGTGGAGGGCGGGGCCCGGGGCCCGGGGGTGCCGGGGTCCAGCCCCAGCAGCCAGGAGACGACGAACAGGAGGAGGGGCTACAAACAGGCGTGGAAAGAATTGGAGCCAACTCCCTCAGCCAGTGCTGCAGGTGACCCGTTTATTGAAAGGAGAGCATCAGCTTTTATACATTTTACTCTTATGCATGATTATACAAACAACAATATATGTTAATTTATTATTCCAAACTATTCTTTTAGTTTTAGATTTTAAATGAAGATTACGTACAAACTGTACTTTTATTCTTAGAAAATAAGTAAATAGCAAGCAGAATGATAGGTATCTAATTTTTACTTTAACAATGATTTGGCATAAGGTGATAGATATTCTTGCCTAAGCTACCTATTGTGCTCCTCTAGCAGGCATGAATAACCATTGATGGGGAGTGGGGTATTCACACATGGCTTGCTTTCGAGGTCAGGCTGACCTCAGACCATTAGCAGGTTGTGCGAACATAAACTGTCCTAAATAAACCTTATTATAAAAAGCTTTATTAATTATAAAATTTATATATTAAAAAAATCTTGCCAATTATAATAATTTCCACCTGCTGGGTCCCAACAGGTAGCGTTTATTATAGAAAAAAATATGTCTTGTCTTATAATATCCACAATTGTTGGGCCATGGGCAACACCCAAACCACCCCCTAATCTGTCTCCATGGGGACGGACCAGCGTCCAACAAAGATCCCCAGGCCTACGTGGCAGTTCTGCGTAATATTTACTATTACTCCTCTGAAGGGAAACTTCCCATTCTTAGGAAAGTTCTTTATGCATGGTTCAATTGTTTTCAACCTATTTGACAAGGGCTAGGTTTATAAGTAGGTAATGGCCCATACTTGGGTGGAAGCTCAGGAGTTTGAGAAAGTTCCCATATTATGAGCCAAGAATGACTCACAACACACATAAGCATCAGACAGGAAAGAAGCGCAAGAACAGAAGAGGAAATCATATTTCAGAAATTTTTACTAAACAGGATCAGCTGGGGGAATCTTCGAAACTGCTTTGCAGCTTCAGTTTCTTCAGCCTCTGCTGTAGCTTTGCTTACAGTCAGGCCTCACACAGGATTATTCTTCTTAGGCACTTTGTGGCTCCCAGCCCGGGGGGGAGGGCAGGGCCCGGGGCGGAGGGCGCCCTGTGAGGCTGGTTCGCCTTTCTTCCTGCCATTTACTGCCCTCCTCACGGTAAAGTCAGATTATCGAAAAGGAAAGAAAACGGTGTCCCTACATCTTGCTGTCCCAGTAGACCTGGCTGTCGCTTTCGCTCACAGGTGCCTGCACTTCCCCTCTGACAAGCTCAGTCTGGAGACGCTGAAACCCAGACAGGCCGCCCCCCCCGCCCCCCGCCCCGAGTGCTGGTTACCCGGTCCGACCCTGTGGGACCCTGCTGTCCCCACAGCCGCTAGTCTCCGTCCTTTCCCCCGTGTCCACCCCTCCCCATGTCCCCAGGGACCTGACATCGATTTATTTCGGGAGGCCTGCTGTTGCCATGGTGACACCATCACAGCATTTCGGGGCGAGATGTGCCACCCTCTGTCCTGAGACGCCGGGACCCAGAGCTGTGGCCAGGGAGCGCCTGCTGCAGCCACTCCCCTTATCACTTGGGGTGAGGGTGAGGTGGTGGGAAGCGCGGGTGCAGGAACGTGAGGTGTGGGTGGGGGGAGGTGTGGGTGCAGGAGCTTGGGGTGGGGGGGAGGTGGGAGCCCCTGGGTAGGAGAGGCGAGCCTGTCAGCTGGAGGAGGCCTGGGAGGTGTGGAGGAGAGCTGGGGGGGGCCCCCCCGCACTGTGTGACTCACAGCCTCTAAGTCCCCCCAGGAGAGGGGGCGCCCGACCCGGTGGCCGCAGGCTGGAGTAGCTCAGCTTGGCCCTCGGCTCCGGTCACTTCCCACCTGCTCCTCCCCATCTGACAGGGTCCCCTACTCGCCTCCACCTGCAAAAGTCTCTCACGGGGCTCCTCCCCGCCCCCACCCCCCAACAGCGCGGACCTCTGCCACTGGCCTCAGGACTGGGACCTGCCTCCACTTCCCCAGCAAGCAGGTGCCTCCCCGCCCAGGGCCTCGCAGGGCTGCCCCTCCTCCAAGGCTCTCCCGCCAGGCCAGGCGCTGGTTGGCCCCGTGCGCCCCACGCGCCCCCGACGGTCCTCTGAGGGGGTGTCGCTGGCCCCTCTCTCCACCCAGCGGTGACCTGCCGGACACCCAACCTCCC
The DNA here is from genome assembly GCF_054392235.1 of Sus scrofa. Lineage (NCBI taxonomy): Eukaryota > Metazoa > Chordata > Mammalia > Artiodactyla > Suidae > Sus > Sus scrofa. The sequence continues at coordinate 223,163,199 of NC_139395.1, forward strand.
GGCTCCTCCCCCACAGGACGCTCAGGACCCGGGTTGGGGTGGGGGCGCGGACGGAGACCGCAGGGGACGGCGGGTCCTCCCTGCAGCCCAGAGGGCACCCAGGATGCGCGCTTGGTCCAAATGCAGCGACCGCTCCTGAAGTAGAAAAACGCGATGGTGGCAGCCCCGCCGCCCAGAGAACCAGCCCCACGGGAAGCTGGACGGCCCGGAATGTTCCATGCTGCTTTCCTGACTTAGGCTATGCTGGGATGACACCCCACTCGAATGGGTGACACGCAGATGGGTGAAGGGGCCGCCTGCGGGGGGAGGGCGGGGATGCTTCACAGCTGCCGGGTGGGAGGGGCTGTGGCTCTCAAGGGGGGCCCTCGAGGGAACTGCCCAGAGCTTGGCTGTGGCGCTGGACCCATGAACCCGCACGCGAGTCCCCAGACCGCACAGGTGCGAGCGAGTGCACGTGCGCACACATGCACACACACGCACACAGGTGCGCGAGCCGCGGGTCTGTGGGTGGACTGCGCCAGCTGGCTGCTGGGTGGAGACCGCGCGACCGTGAGAACCGCAGTGACCTCCCCCCCCGACTATGGTCACAGGTGACGCCTCACACACGCCCCTGGGCCCAACCATCCTCCATCCTGGAGGGCCTGGTCGAGATGCAGGACCCCGAGTGGTCCTTCGGCTTGAGGTCAGCGGCCAGGTCTGCCCTCCCCATCCACGGCCCTGGCACCTGTCCAGGGTGTCTTGCGAGCGGAGGGCCTCGCCCCGGACCGCCAGAGCCCACGAGCAGAGCCACCCTGCCGGGAGCCCGCTGCTCCCGGGAGGCCCACGGTCCTCGTTGAGGAAGGAACGGTGCCCGTCCACCTTTAGTGGGACGGAAAGTCAGCTGCTGCAGGGTCTCTGCAGAGCCCTGGGCTTCGCGAGGCCGATGAGCATGAGGAAAGCTCCAAGGACACAGGCCGCCTCGCCGCCTCCCCTTGGCCGCCAGGCCCCGGGCTCCGTGGCAGCGAGCTCCCCTGATGTCCCATCAGCAAGGGGACCATCCAGGCCTGCGGCGTCAGGGGCCCCTCCATGACCAGCCGGTTTATAAGCCCCACCCAGTGCCCAGCGAGGGCAGCTCCAGACGTAAGGTGGGTCCCTGTCCGGGAGCCTGTGGCCTGCAGAGGGCGGCTGCCGGTCCACCCAAGGGCCTCTTGGGCACGTGCCCGTTGAGGGTGCCAACGCCAGGCGTGACTGGTGGGAGGCTTCCGCCGGAGGCTCCGACGGCCCACAGCCCCTCCGGCCCCTCCTCTTCCACTGGCCCCATTTCTGCAATTCCAAGGACTGCTGCCCTGCCCCCTCCACTTGGCCGAGACCACAGGCCCCCGGCCCCTTGGAAACCAGCTCCGCCGTCCTCCCAGCTGAGACCCCCTCACTGCCCCCGGCCTATGACCCTTCCCCACTCAGACGCCCCAGGGGCTCCCACCCCAGCCCACTGCCCCCCAAGACTCACTCCTGCTCCCCCTGTGGCGTCTCCGAGGCGCGGCCTCAGCGCCCGCCCGGCTCCCCAAGCCCACCGCTCCCCGCCCTCTGGAAGGATGTTGGGCGGGCTGGCCCTTCCCGCAGGGTGCACAAGCTCCCGGGCAGCCCTCAGGTTCCCAGAACCGCAGGTGCTTCCTGAAGAAGCCTGGCAGCTGATGTCCAAGGACAAAGAGCCAGGCGTGCAGGCGATGCCAGGCTGGCGCCCCCCGACGTGCTCACGCCCACAAAGCCACGGACGAAGACAAAGCAGCTGCTTTGCTTAAGAAAGGTGACGGCCACACCAAACGCCCAGCCTGGCTCTGCCGAGAGGACACACGGTAGGAGGACATTTCTAGAAAACTCACTTTATCAGCGTTCGGTGTACAAACAGGGGAAGAATAAACACCTGGTCCTTCTCCCTGCACACCTGTGACACCACGGGCCAGCCCGAGCACGGGGCCACCTCGGGAGGAGACACAGGAAGGGCTCGTGCTCTGGGGGCCCTGGACTTGAGGGCTCTGCAGGCTCCAGGCTGAGCTCGGGTTCTCGCCAATCACCAGGTGTGGTGGGAATTGGGGGCGCAGGGTCAGAGGGGCCTGGCGGGGGCCCCAGGCAGTGCCCTGGTGGTGGCCGTGCTGAGATGCCACTGAGGCTGGAGCGACCGCTCTCCTCTCGGCCCCACCCCTGCCCAAGGGGAGCAGGGCTTCTAGGACCAGCACCCGGCCGCTCCCGGTGCTGCTGCTGCTGCTGCGCCCGTCACAGGCCAGACACCAGGGCGACCCTGCCAACAGCCAGGAAGGGGCTGCCCGGGTGAGCACACAAACCACACCTGCCAGGAACGTCCTGGTGCTTTGGCTGGTGGGGTGGGGGTGTGTGTGTGTAGAGGTGGGAGGAGCACAGGGTGTCACAGGCCCCCAAAGGCCTCGACCTGCTCCGCCTGCTGTGAAGGCCGCACGCGCCCCCGCGCAGGGACGGCAGCACTCAGGGCTCTGCTCTGGGGCCGCCACGGGGGGTGAAAGGACGGCGCGCCCCATCCGGGCAGGGGCAGCGCCATGGCCACCTGCCCCCAGGATGGGAGCAGCCCGGGCGCCGCTGCTGGAAAGCCCTCCAGGCCAGGGTCGCGAAGGACAAGCCGGCACCTCCGTGGTGTCACGGGGTCCCGCTGGCTGGGCAGGCGCGGTTCCAGGTCCCGACGCAAACACAGCCCGAATCCCAGGGATGTGGCGGTGCCGGGTCACCGCAACGACAGCGTGGGGCACACACGGTGCGGCTCCAGGCCTGAGACCCAAGGGGCGACAGCCTCCCAGCCCCCGGCCGGGGTGCACACACCCCAGGATAACGCAGGCCCGGGGAAGCCGCTCAGTACGCGATCTTCCAGTGCGTGGGCTGCTCGCACGCCTTCTCCTCGTCCCCACAGAACCGGTTGTACGTGGTCGTGGGGTCCAAGCCCAGGATCTCTCTCTCCTCCTGGATTCGGAAGGAGAACGTGGAGACGGAGGTGCCGATGAAAAACCTGCCGGGGAGGCGACGTTACCAGGGCCACAGCGCCAACCTGCCCGCCCCCGTGACGGCGCCCGCCCGGAGCCCGGAGGCCAGGCGGGGGCAGCGCAGGTGCTGGGGAGACAGGTCCTGGGCGGGGGGGGGGGGGGGCTCCAGCCTCTGCCGGACCTGGGGGGCTCGGGGCAGGGGTCCAGACCCAGGCGCCACCTGCCAGGCAGGTCCTCCCGGCTGAGGGACGGAGCTGCAAGGCCTCGGCGGGCGGAACAAGAAACGCCCCCTCCAGGGACAGAGCTTTGGGACAAACACACCCGAGGTCTGTCCCTTAGGTCACTGCCAGGGCTGAGGCCAAGGTTGCGGCCAAGAGGGAAGCCCCCCGCCCCAACAGAACCTCGGGGCCGAGCAGGGCCGCGCCCACCCTCAGCCCTCAGCTCCGCAGCAGGACAGGCCCTCTCCCTGGACCTTTCTCAGGACGGGCCCCTGCCACCTGGAGCACAGGCGCCCACGCCCAGACGCCCGCGTGTCTGAGCATCTGGAAGCAGAGGGAGTCACCCCAGGCCGACAGGCGGACCAGCCCTAAGGCGCCCACGTCCCGCCGGGCAGCCTGCCTCCCGGGGCGGGGGGGCGGGGGCGGCTGAGACGCAGGAGCCCGGGCGGCGCAGACCTGGCGTGCGCGCAGATCCACTGGTCGATGATGGCCACGCCGCCGTCCTTGTAGAGCTCCAGCTCCTCCCACGTGGGCTCGAAGCGCAGCATCTCCGGCAGCAGCCTCTTGAGCTCCTCCAGCTCTGCGGGCAGCAGCCGCGTGAGCCTGCGCGCGGGGCCCGGGACAGCACCGGGCAGGGCAGGCCCGCCCCCCCGAGCCGCGGGCCTACCCTTCCTGACGGCGTCTGTGGCCACGAACACCTTGGACAGCTGGTGCGCCTCCATGAGGCTGCGGATCCTCCTCACGGCCCCGTCCAGGCTGGGCACGTCCTGCCTGTGCCCCCAGATGAAGTCCTTCCTGCGCAGGTGCACGCCGAGGTACGGGCCGCCCAGCGAGGAGCCCAGCTGGACCTGCGGGGAGGACCCGGCAGGCTGAGGCCGGCCACGCGCCGCCACGCAGGGGCCCCGACGGGCCGTCTAGGGACTGATTCTCGGGGGCAGGGCGGGGGTGGGGGATGGGCCTACAACCCCGAGGATTAATGACCTTCCTGGGGAATAAAAAGGAGTCAGTGGAACGCTGCAGACAAACGCAAAGCCCCCTGTCCAGTGCTCATCCTCCCGGGCAAGCCTGTCCAAAGGGCCTCCTGCTCAGGGCGGGACCCACACGAGTCCCCGGGAAACAGCCCGAATGTCCCGTGGAGGAGACCAGACGACACGGGGTTCCTCTCTCTGCAATAATGTGCTGTTAAAAACCACGGGAGGGGTTCCCGTTGTGGCGCAGTGGAAACGAATCTGACCAGGAACCATGAAGTCGCGGGTTCGATCCCTGGCCTCGCTCAGTGGCTTAAGGATCTAGCAGTGCCATGAGCTGTGGTGTAGGTCGCAGATGCGGCTTGGATCTGGTGTGGCTGTGGCTGGCAGCTGTAGCTCCGACTAGACCCCAAGCCTGGGAACCTCCATATGCCGAGGGTGCGGCCCTAAAAAGCAAAAAAAAAAAAAAAAAAAAAAAGTTGAAAAACTACGCGAAAAAGAAGTCAACTACGCCACGCGAAAAATGCTTAAAAAACCCTGTCGATTTGGAGACACGGCATATATACCATCTGTTGAAACTGAACTATGGGAAAACCCAACCTTTCCGGGAAAAGCCTTTTTAAAGGCTGGCTCCAAACCCAGAGGTTCCGGGCGCTGCCAGCGGGCCCAGTGGAGTCTCGCCTCTGCTCTTGCTGCTCCCGGGTCACACGGGAAGCAGCAGACGCCACCTGGATGGGCCCCTGCTCGCTGCCGTCACACCTGCGGCCTCGTTCCACCCTGAGAGCCGCCCTCGGGGCGCTGGGCTGGAAGCGTGTGCACATCACCCAAGAGGCAACGGCCAGGCCGCGGGCCCCTGCTGAGCGCGGGGCGGGGAGGCTGGGGCGGGGGCCGGGGGCCCAGCTACCTTCCTCTCAGTCCAGTCCTCCGTGGAGGGGGTCCTGTCGGCCGCGTCGGTGGAGTTGAGGCGACTGCTCCGGAATGCGTCGCCCGCCGCCCGCAGGTGCCTGGCGAACACCATGCTGCGCCGTGTCTGCGGGCGGGATGGACGGGCCGTGACCCCGTGACCCCGCACCCCCGGGGCTCCCTGGCGGCCCGGCCAGAGAGGGACAGCAGTCGGGGCCCCGGGCGGGCTCTCGTCAGGCCTGGGCCGTGCATGGGAGTGTGCCAGTGCCGCCAGTCAGGGGTAAGGAGCGTCACGGGCCACAGGGCAGGCTGCGATGCTGGGAGGGGCCTCTGCAGGCCGCCACCGACGGCTCCCCACCGCGGGTCCCCTGGCTCCGGCCCACAGTGCCGTCGAGAGGCACAGAAGAGCCGTGCCCACGAGATGACAATGGCACATCCCTGCTTGTGAAACGACCCGCCCAGGAGGCACCCAGGTGGCTGGCCAGGGAGCGGGGGTCTCAGCCCAGCCCACCCCCGGGGCAGAGCCCAGGGGCTGGGAGGTCAGCAGCTGTGGGGGACATGACACCCACTTCCTCAGGCTCCTGCCCGACCCACAGGATCCACAGGGACAGGACGGGATGAGGTGGCATGCAGCCACCGCGCTCTGTCCACTCCGCTGGGAGCGCCAAGGAACAGACCTGGGGAAACTGGTTCCCACGCGGGGGCCTCCGGAGAGGCGACCGGAGCAGATGGGGAGGGGCGCAAACCCCCACGGGGAGGAGAAGCGGGCTGGAAGATGTCTGCTTAGGAGCTGGGTGTGGGTTCTACTCGAAGAAAGCTGCAGCGGACCCGAAGCCTGCTACCGCACTTCAGCACAGCGCCCCTTCCAAGGGCGTTTCTGCGGGTCGGAGGACCCGGCGTGGCCAGGCCCCCACCTACTCGACGCTCCCCGGGGCTCTGCTTTTGCCAAACTCGGCTGCACGAGGCCCCCCAGGCCCAAGCCTTCTGCAGAGCAGACGACCCAGGACGAAGCGTCACCAGTCACCCCGCGGTGCTGCCGCCCGGAGAAGCCCCGGCCCTGTCTGTTCACCCAGAGCTGCTCTTCCTGGGAGCCAGTCCTGCACTAAGGACGCCCCTCCCTTTCAAAGCTGGGGAGGCGGCCAGAGCTCTAATTCCAGGCCCCCAGGACGCACCCCCTGCCCCCAGCCCTGTCCCTGTGGGGGTGGCGCGCTCGCTGTTGGGCCCTGGGACCCCACAGCCGCTGAGGGGCTTTTGGTGGGAACCAGCGGTGCAGCCAGAGCTGTCGCCCTGCGGGTTTTCCCACCAGGGGCGGAGGGCTGCCGCCCGGAGACACTCACGTCCCAGTACTCCTTCCCCCCGTAGTGGTCGTGCAGGAGGGTCTCGGCTCGGTCCAACATCACGGACCTAGTTTGAAACAGGAAAGGAAGCTTTTAGGGTCACGCGCTCCAGAGAGCACGGCTGCGAGGGGGCCCGGCCAGGGCACAATCGGGGACAAAGTCCCCGCTGAGCCTCCCACACGAGCCCGAGGGAGGCTTGACTCCTAGTGATTCTAACCACTCCCAGTGAGCGCCTCCGGTCCCCGGTCCCCGGCACGGAGCTGGCAGGGCCACCAAGCTCACCTGTGCCGACGCAAAAAAAAAAAAAAAAAAAAAAGCAAAACCCCACAGATAAGACACACAGAACCAACAGTTAGAAGCCGGCAGGGTCATAAGACGATACGCCCGTGACAAATGGCTTTCACGCCAGGGATGCAAAGACAGGTCAACGCTAGCACATGCGGGACCCAACCCTAGGGTCACCGGGTCGAGGGCAGGGCCGCGTGAGGACGGCCACCGCCAAGACGTCAGAGTCGGTGTTCACCCCGACGTTCAGAGCGCCTGGTGGAACAGGGACTCGGTGCTCCCGTCACGTCTGCTCCTCCAGCCAAAAGCTGGCTCCTCAGTGGGGGCTCGGTGCCCGCCCGAGGAACCACCACGTGGAAGGGATGCTCCCCGGAGGCCGCCTCTGCCCAGGACTGGGCCGCCAGGAGGCACGGCGGGGCTGGAGAGGTCGGCTCCCAGGTGCCCTGCGCTGGGACACGGGCCCCGGGAGGTCAGGAGATGCTGTCCTTGGCTCAGAACAGTCTTGGGTTAGAGTCACATGGCTCAGAGTCAAACATACAAATGGACACCACAGAAGATTCTCAAAGTAGAATGTGAATGAATGTTTACGAACGTCCAGATGGTAAAGGTTAGACTGACCGCCCCCCCCCCCAGAAACCTTTAAAGAATAAAGAGACTAAAGAATTTAAATACACAAAACACTGGGAGTTCCTGTGGTGGCACAGTGGAAACGAATCCGACTAGGAACTGTGAGGCTGCACCATGAGGTTGCAGGTTTGATCCCTGGCCTCGCTCTGTGGGTTAAGGATCTGGCGTGGCTGTGGCCGTGGCGGAGGCCGGCAGCTGTGGCTCTGATTGGACCCCTAGCCTGGGAACCTCCATATGCCGCGGGTGCAGCTCTGAAAAGAAAAGAAAAGAAATATATATATATATATATACATAATCGAAAACTTCTGCAGTGACCTGACAAAAAGTTTCAACAGATGCTTTAGAGAAAACGATTTCAAAGGCGTTTCCTCACACCAATTAACAGCCCAGGGAGCCCCGCTTCACCTCTCAGCCTCACGGAGACTGACGCCCTCTGCCCTGGTGGCCGTGCGGGGACGTCAGCTCAGTGGCCGTCCCTCCGAAAGCAGACCTGGCTTCTGCGCTGCGACGAGCCCCCGCCCCGCCCCACTGTGCAGAACTGCTTCCCGCGGCAGAAAGCGGGGACCCGTCAAGGCCACCACACGAGCAGGTTCAAGAAATCCTCTCACGCCCGAGCAGGGACACGTGCAAAAGGTGGCGACCTCAGACGTGGCCTCCGGGGTCTCCAACTCCCCAGGGCAGCAGCCCGCACGGCTGGTCCCCCGCCCGCTTCCGTTCCTCTGACCGCGCGGGGACTCTGTCCCCGGTGGGGTCCTGCACGGACGGCGCGGAGCGGCTGTGCCCTCCCCTGTGCGCCGTCCTCCTTGGTAGTGGGTCCGCTCACGGGCAGCTGATTGATTTTAATGCAGCGCCCGGGGCACCTTCTCTTTGGTCAGTCTTCTCACATCTGGAGGTTCCTGTGTGGTGGGGCAACCCGCCAGCTGTCCGGCCTCCTCCCCGCGGCCCCTGCCCCTCAAGCATCTCTGCGAAGCGGAGGGGTCTCTGGGCACGAGTCTCTCCTGGGCTCGGCTCCACGCACCTGCAAATGGCACTCAGAAACCGTGCCACAGCCTAACTGCAGCCCGCTGTGCTTTTGAAACCCCATCGCTTGAGGACACGGGCAACACCCAACAGGAGGTGCCCTCGGCCACCTCGTGCTTCCTTGTCTCTGCAGGTGGAGATGGGGCCCCGGCATGGCAGGCGTCCGGAAGCCCATGCAGATCTGCTTTCCTTCTGGTTACAAAGGCCCAGAGGCCCCCTGGTGCTCCCACCACAGAGAACACGGGCTGAAAGGGACCAGGAGGGGCCCGGTGCTGTGACTCAGCACCCCCAGCCTGCAGAGGACGGGGTCCTGCCTGTGCACCTGCTCAGCCTCGGCGACACGCAGGTGGCCAGTGGCAGGGGTGGCTCTTTCCTGTACCCCAGCAACTCACACCTGCAGCGCAGCTCCTAAGAACACGCTGCCTGGACACCTGCTGGGAGCCTAGTTTCAAGAAGAGAATTTTCAAGAAGAGAATCTGCCTGATGACAAAGGCCAGAGAATTCTGAAGAAAGGCTGCAGAGCAGCACGTCCGCCAGCCCGCCGAAAGCACGAGGCTGTGACGCCTGAGGAGACACGCTGCTAAATCTCTGTCCTTCCCGTTTTAACAAAGACTCTGCTCCGTTTTCCGCGCCTCAACTCCTCGTTCCCTGCCTTAAAGAAAAAACTCCTTGACTTGTTATCTAAATCTTGGGAGTCCATTCTTGCTTTTGCTGAATGTTTGGGAAATGAACTCTTCGTTACCTACACCTAAATTACGGGAGTTTTTAGCAAGATTCCTTTTCCTTCTAAGAGAATCCCAGGTAACAAGGGTATTCACCACTCGGAGGTTTAGAAGAAAGTGTTAAGTTGTGTAGATAGAGTCTGAAGCACTTAGAGCTGTTCATCAGTTCGCCAAGTTGTTCTTCGTTAGCTGCTTTGTTAGTCAATAAAGAGAAAACAGGCGTAAAGGCCTGTCGTTGACTGTTAAACACAAGCTAGAAAGACAGATGGTGGCCGCTGCCACAGCCAAGCGCCTGCCCTAAGGTCGCAATGCGCTTGTGGTGAATCACAAAGGTCCCGACGCTCGGGTCACTGTGACCTACTCGTCCTACCTGGTCGTCTTCCGGTGGGTTTAGGGCGCGCCCCGCCCGGGCAACACGCTTCTCCACCGCTACCCCGTGCTGCTTCCGCAAGCTGGCGTCTTTTCTCCCGGGAAGTCACTGCTGTCCAGCAGCAGAGTCGAGGCTGCGCGAGCACCACTCGAGAGCGCGCGTCTCCGTTAGTCCTGCGCTGCCGCCCTCCTGCCCTCCTCCTTGGGACAGTCCCCGGCTGCTGGGCTGGACCCCGGCACAGCCACCAAGCACGAGCCCCTCCCGAGGAGACTCACACACCAAAGCCTGTGTGTGACTCATCTGAGCCCCGCGTCCCTTTCTGCTGACGGCCCTGGTGTCGCGCAGGGGCCGGGCGGCTGGATTCCTGCTTCTGAGAGGCACCAGGGGCACAGACCCACGTCCAGCGGGAGAAGCCAGAGCGGCCTCCAGGGCGGTGGGGCAGGAGCAGCTGGGCCGTTCCTCCCACCGACCGCCCGCCGCTCGGGTTCCCGGGGGGGGGGGGGGGGCGAGCGCCTGACGTGCAGGGTGACCGTGGGGGCAGCGCTCCTCCCCCAGGCCAGTCACCTTGGGGGTCATTTCAAAACCCTCCTGGCCTCGCCTGGCCCGAGGTGCTCTGCACCCGCGTCCACCCCTCCTGGGACAGGGGCCTGCGGCAGGGTCCGGGTGTGATGCCCACTCCCTCCCACCAGCAGGGGACCAGAGACCCCGTCACGAGGCTCGGACGCACAGCCGCTCTGAGCAGCAGCCTGAGGACAGCGGGCGCGGCCCGCCCGCCCCGGGCGCTCTCCTCGAGCGCCACCGCAGGGCCCCTGGCTCGGGGGGTGGGGGCCAGGTCTCACCCTCCAGCTGCCCCCCATGGGCCAGGCCGGGCGCTCCGGGGCCGGCAGGATGGAGCGCGCACGACACGCAGGCACAGCCCCAGCCGCCGCCCCGTCCCCACGAAGCACTCACCGTGCAGACGTGTTTCTCAAAAGCACGGGCGCGACGATGGACGCCGATCCCTGAACAGACAGACAGGAAACGTTTAGCCCCCTCGTCTCTTCGTAACCCCAAAACCATCCTCTGGAAGAGAAGACCCACGGCGCCCCGTCAGTCGAGCCTGTGTTGCCACGGCAGTAAGTCAAGTGTAGATGCACGCCTGACGCCGGTCAATTCAGCTGTGTCTCGGGGCGAAGACTTACGGGTCGTGGCGCAGGCAGTGGTCTCATGAACATTTAAAAGGAAAAAAGAAGCCACGAACCTCAGCTGCTCTGATGAGACCACCGAAGCCCCTTCCGGAGGCTGGACGGTGGGACGGGAGGCGGGAGGCCCGGGAGGAGCCCAGCAGAAGCAGCGCCTTACGCCCCGCGCCCGCGTCCGGACAGCAACCGTCCCTTGGACAGCTGTGTTCTGGGGGCGGCTCTTACCGCCCGGGTCGCAGAGCCCAGTGGCACTGGCCCTTCGCCGGGGGGAGCCGGGGGAGGTGGCGGCACTTCCGGGGCAGGTCCGCCGCCGGCCCCGGGCGAGACACCCCCACGACCACGTTCAAACACGTTCGCGGAGGCGAGCGCGTCTCGGCCTGGTGGTCTGACAGCAGCCGAGCCCCCAAGCTGGGTGCACGAGCCGTCCCGCCGCGGTACCTGTAGTACTCGTGCTTGTCCTGCGAGTACAGCGGTGGCTCGATGCAGGGCCGGCTGTCAACCTTCTCCTCCCAGGCGCCCTCCTTCCAGCCTTCCGCGTAGCCTTGCAAGACGTACACCTGGTCTATGAAGGGCCCGCCGGACTCTGGGGAGACGGGGCGGACGGTGAGGCGGCCACAGGCACAGACCCAGGACACAGGACGGCACTGCTGTAATTAAGGCCGCCACCTCCCCGAGAGGGCCCTGACGAAGCTCGTGAAAGCAGAGAAGACAAAACAGGTGACCCAGGACAGGGGGGCCCCCAGGGGATGGGAAGGCCGCCTGGAGGGGGCGTCCAGGCCCCTCACCTCCTCTCAGGACATGCGGCTCGCCCTGGGGCCCACCTCTCAGGGTCCACAGCCCCGCTTCCCTGCGGGCAGGGCGGGTCCCCGAGTCGGCCGCCGGCTGCTCCTGCTCTGCCCTTCTGCCCTCCCAGCTCCTCCTCTGCTGCCCCCCACCCCCAGCCCTTCCTTTGGTGCTGGCCCGAGCCTGCGAGGCCATTCAACCTGCGCCTCCCTCGCCAGGGCCCGGCACCAGCCCTGACACCCCAGGCCCTCCGGCCTTCTTGTCCTCTGGGCTCCCACTTCTTGTGTGCACTCTGTCCTCATCCCAACAGGAGCGCGGGGGCTGTGTCCCTCTCACCCACTGCTCCCGCCGCGCCTGGAGCTCCCACCACGCCAGGACCCAGTGGTCACAGAAGATGCGCCCAAAGGCAGAACAGGGCAGCCCAGGAACCCGAGAGCCCCGGGGGGTGAACCCGTCTCCCACTGGCTGTGGCGGGGGCGCTAAGACCACGGTCTGACACCTGATGCCTGAGCTCAGGGGCTCCTCGCACAGCGACAAGACACCGAGGTGCCAGGGGCCTGCGGTCCGTGGCCTTCCAGGGACGGCATCTAATGCCATCCTTGACCTGAGCAGGAGGCCAGGCTGGGCTGCCGCCCCCACAGTCCATCCCCCAGGGCCTGTGCCCCCCTGGCCCCGCTGCCCCGCCTCAAGGGACACAGCCTGGAGAGTGGCAGGGAGGACGCTGTCTCCGGTCACCAGGCCCCACCTCACGGCCGAGGACCTGCCCGCCACAGGTCAGGGGCAGGCTCCCTGGGGGCCGTGACTGAGCCTGCTGCCCAGGCCGAGCCTGGTGGGACTAAACACCCAGCCACACGGCCCGTTGGGTCGGAGAGGATGCTCCATTCTCAGAGGAGTGCAGCTGCCAGCGGACACTGCCAGACTCCCGGCCTGCAGGGTCCCCGCGCCGACCCTGACACAGAAGACGCCTCCGAGTGACGGGCTCATCCGTGCAGCACAAACAGAACCTGACAAAGAGGACGCGTCACCTGTCCTTAGCGGGGGCGCCGACTCAGCCTGCCAGGCCCTGCACAGCAGGGACTCGGTGACCACTGCTCAGGAACCGAGACGCCCTCTTGCAGGAAGTCACGGTCACTGCTTTTTTAAGTTTCTGTCTTCTGCTCGAAGCCACAGCAAGCTCTGAGTACCTCCATTCTAAGAATCTTCAACTCTTCCCCCAACCACCTTCACATGGGAGCCTGAGCAGGACCGTGGGGACGAGGACGTGCCCTCACGCGTCCCCAGACGTGGTCAACATCACCCACGCGCCGTGTTCTCCGCAGCACAGGGTGGGAGCCCCGCGGTCCTCTGGGACAAGACCGGCCGGAGGAGCAGGGGCCTCCCCAGCACATGTGACGAGGCAGCCAGGGCTTTCAGAGGCCAGGGACACAAAGCTCGCACACGTCGGAACTATGTCCCCAGAAAAACCACGGAAAGACCGAGAGCACTGGCGGCGCGGGGACCGGAGAGGAGCCCCAGCTGGCCCCCCAGAAGCAAGGCCCTCCGGCCCCAGGTGAGAGACCGCCTCACCTGCAATGAACTGCTCGTACTCAATGACAGGGATGTTCCTGTTGAGACTCGGAAGATCAAAAAAGTCGGCCCAGGGGATCCGGACCTGGTGAATGTCGGGGCTCTGCCAGTGGTAGAGGCGGCCCCAGGGGGGCAGGACCAGCACCCACTCCTCGGTCTTGAGCAGCGTCTTCAGGAGGGAGGCGACTCGGATGTAGACGTCTCTGCGGAGGTTGAAGCCCTCCGGGGGGTTCACATCGTACAGAAGGTACCTGGCAGGGAAGAGCGGGTCAGGGCTCCGCACAGAAGACCCCCCCACCCCCCACCCACACAAGGCTAGTAGTTTCTGGTCTGGAAAGTGGAGGCAGCTACCCACCCATTTCTAGGGGACCCGTTAAGCAGGCGCAGAAGACATCTCAGCACCCCTTTAACCACAGCAATGGTCACAGCTAAGCGCAGGGGAGTCTCAGCGCCTAGAGCCTGAGCACCTGTACTCCGGGGTCCTCAACCTTCTTGGTCGTCAGACCCCTGCACACTCTTAACAATGACTGAGGACCCCAGGACGTTGTTTATGTGGGTTAAACCTGTTGATTCCTGTATTAGAAGCTAAAGAATTCTCAAAAGTATTTACGAATTTCCTTAAAAGTAACGATAACAAGCCTACCACCTGTTATCATTAGAATTTCCAAATGAAAAATAAGCGTATTTTTTTTTCTTTTTTTCTTTTTTTAAAAGAGCCACACCTGCAGCATATGGAAGTTCCCAGGCCAGGAATCTAATTGGAGCTGCAGCTGCAGGCCTACACCACAGCCACAGCAACACCAGATGGGAGAGGTGGCTTCGACCTGCACCACAGCTCACGGCAACAGCCAGATCCTTAACCCACTGAGTGGGGCCAGGGATCAAACCTGCATCCTCATGGATACTAATCCAGTTCATTACCCCAAGCCACAGTGAGAACGCCTGTGTATTTTCCTACTAGTAAGAAGAGTAGCAATGTTTTCAGTTTTTGCAAATTTCTTTGGTCTGGTGACAGCTGGATTTTCCTGCCTGCTTCTGCATCCCCTGTGTATCACAGGCCTGATGGTCTCTGGAAAAACCCCACAGTAAACTCAAGAGGGAATGTGGGCAAAAGAACAGACAGCAACCTGGTGTTTCTAAGGCCTGGCAGCTGGGGGTCCTTGGACACACTTGGAGAACTGCTGCCCTATCCAAAGCAAGACCCCTCTACAAAACCCAGGCAGGGGTCCTCGGCTTCTGTCCGCCCCCCTCCCTTCTCTGCATTAGTTCTTCCCACAATCTCTGCTCCTGCAGATGAGGCTGCTTGGTAATCCTCGGCTTGGGGCTCTAACCCCCCAAGCCTGCCAACACCGAGACGAAGGGGCCCATTCACCATCTCTACACCCCGCATCCAGCGGTCTGGTTTGGGTCAAGCCCTCAGTAACCGCTGAACGACCCAGAGGCTTGTTTCTCATTCCTGAGACTTATCTACGAAAACAACCAACATCTGGATGGATCGGCCTCCGCTCCCCGTCGGGCTCCCGGACGGGGGGCGCGAGCCAAGGTAGCCCCGGCAGCCGGGACCTCCCGGAGCCCCAGGAAGCGCAGGCCGTGGGCCCCTGTTAGGTGATGCGGGGCCTTGCCCGGGGTTTGAGGAGCCCGAGAACCGGATATTCGAATGGGTGGTTCTTAAGAAAGCCAAGCCTTGTTTATCTGTAGGATCCTCTGCCCCAGGCCGGCCCCTCCGCTCCGCTCCCAGCCCCGCCCCTACCGCCGGCCGCCACCCCCAATCCGGTCCCAGCCCCCCAGCCCCGCAGAGGGCGCGGACGCGCGTTTACCGTCTGCGGGACGCTGCCCCCGACAAGATGTCGGCTGCCGACTGGCCCGGCCAGAACTCCTCGCCCGAGGCTGCGACGGGCGGCCAGGACGCTGCCCCGAGGAGCAGGCAGACGACGCTGAGCGCCGCCATGGCCCCGGCGGCCACACACTTCCGGCGACCGCGCCCCGCCCCGGAAGCGCAGCCCGCGCTCTAGCGTAGCGTCACCTGTAGCCACGGCAACGCTCCGGAGCCCGCCCAGCGCATGCGTCTTGTGTGACTCCGCGTCCGGAAGCTCCTGGGGCAGAACTTGCGAGGGGAGCAGGGGCGGGACGAGGGGGCGGGACAGATGGGCGTGGCCTACCTATGGGCGGGGCTCTAGGACGTCCTCGGGGCAGGTTGCCCTGAGGGAGCTGGGGCGGAGCTGGAGCCGGAGGGAGCGGGCTGGAGCCTGGGGGCGTGCCCGGGGCGTGTCTGGGGCGGGGCCAGGTGTCTAGGCGCCGACACCCTCACCTGCCCGCCAAGCCGGGCTCCTCCTGGGCTCCGCTGCCTCCGCCTCCGCACCAGGTGCGAACACTGTCAGCGTGTGGCCTGGGGGCGGGCAAGCCAGGGGACTGACCTCAGACCCTCATGGCTGGCCAGGTGGGGTACCTGGGCCGCAGATCCGCCTGGCCCTCCGCGGGCCTTGAATTAGCGCTGCTGGGCAGTTTCTGAGATGACTGGGTCTCTCCCAAGAGAGTAGGTGTGGCAGGAGGCCGTCAGGGCGGGGGTACCCGATGCTGGGCTGGGCGCAGTCTCACAGCGCGAGGAGGGCAGAGCGGGCGGCGAGCCTGGGACATTTGGGGGATGGGGTGGGATGGTGTGTGTCCCTTGGTCGGGGCGGGCTGAGCGGTTGTCCTCAGGATCTCTCCTTCCACAGCAGGGGGCCCTCTCCCCGCCCTTCACTGCGCCCCATTCCCAGGAGTGCCCCACAGACCTGTGCCCGCACTGGGCACTATCTCTGAGAGGTCGGAGCTCCTGGTGGCTCCTGCCTGGGGCCAAGAACTGTACCTGACCTGTTAGGACGATGGGGCCTTTGTAGCTCCTGGTTTGAAACCTCAGTCTCTGAGGCAGGGTGGCTGTGGCCAGCCCCTCGCTGCCATGAAGTGAAGGCTCAGGCAAGGTGGAATTATTGGCTGTCTTTGCCGTCCAAGCCTTTTTCGCTCGGAGGTGTCTGGGACCAAGCGTGTTTGCCACCGTCCACCTGGGAGGGTGCCTGGCATCATTAGAGAAATGGAAATGAAAACCACAGCAAGGTCCCACTGTTTGCTGGGCAGAATGGTCACACGCGACGCTGACAACCCCCGGCGTCGAGCCGAGGCTCAGCTGGGACCCGGTACGCCGTCAGCAAGGTATCCACACACATCACCTCAGAAATGCTCCTACAGCTTCTCGTACAGTGAGACTCACACCTGCCCCGGGAGGCAGCCGTTTCATCCCTATGTGTTCACCTGAGAGCAAGTCAAAGCGCACGTACTCCTGAGGACTGCCCCTCCCACGAGCCAAGTGGAACTGGGAGCCGGCACCCTCTCCTCTCCAGTGTCTAGCTTGTGCCACCGTGGGAGCCGGGAAAAGGCCACACTGACACCCCACCTGGGCTCTGCAGCGGTCAGGCTTCTCCAAAGCAGCGGGACTCGGGGGACAGACAGATGAGAGGTGTTACAGGGAGGGGCTCCCGGGGTCCTGGGGGCCTGCCGCTGCGAGCCCGAGACCCGAGAGCTGCCGTAAGATTCCCTCGGAGTCCAGAGGCTCCAGAACCAGGAGCTCTGAGGTCCCAGCTCGGGAAGAAAGAGTGGATTCGCCCTTCCTCCTCCTTCCTGCTCTGCTCCTAATGATTGGATGAGCCCCCCTCCGCCCCGGCCCCCGAGGACAGAGTGGTTTTTGCTCCCCCTAGAGAGTCACACACTCAACTCTTCTACAAACACCCACAGGGCACACCCAGAAACACTGCTTTACCAGCTGTCTAGACACCGTTAGTCCAGCCACATGACACATGAAACCACCATCAAGGGTCCTTGTCTCAGCTGACCCCCTCAGCATGAGGCAGCACAGTCCTCGACACCGCAGGGTCCCCGCCACTCCAGCCAGTGCGGCCACCCTCCTGCCAGGGCTTCCCTCTGTGATGGGGGTACTGGAGGCCCCCTGAAGACCGGAACCAACCTCTGCACTTGTACCCTCACTGCGGACCAGGCCCTAAGGCCCCCTCGGCCTCCTGGCCTGGGGAAAACCCCCATGAGGGACCCTGGGAGGTCCAGAATGCCTGCCCTGTGCCACCCCTGGCCCCTGGAAGTCCCCTTTCCAGGAACACGAACAAAACCCACACCCCCCCACTCCTTGGCCAAGGCACCTTCTGGCTGAAGTTACGCCCTTACGGACCTACACGTTCTCTGTAGGCTGGGGACCTGCATGCAGCCCCCCAGGAAAGGAAGGTCCTTTCCTCTATCCCTGCAGGGAGCCCTCACGATGGGGTCCCTGCAGGCCCCTCGCTGCAGCCACGCCGGGCCGCACGTGGCCAAGGACAGCTGGTCACTGTCCTCCGTCACTGCCCAGGAGTGACCGCCCACACTGCTGGGTGTTTCTGTCACTTTGGAAGAGCAGGTGGGATTCTTGTGGGCAAACATTCGCCCTTTTGAAAAGATTTGAGTGCAAAGCGGTATAAGCTAGACGTTTTCTGTTGCCCTGGAGCTGGTGAGACCCCAAGCAAAGTCAAAGCTGTTTTGAGAGAGAGTCACAAAGTGCCCCACAATCAAAGGGCCTGGCTCCCCAATAGGGGAGCAAGACCCCAGTGGGGCCTCGGTCCTCCTGCTGGGGTTAGGGGCTGGGTGCTCCAGCTGGGACAGAGCCCATGATAGCCCTATGGTGGCACATGCTGCTCCAGACCCCAGAGCCAGACTGCCCCCCCACAACCGTGCTGTTCGTTCCGGGAGGTCTAGGTGCCCTCTCTGATCTTCCACCATTGTTTCTTCTGGAGGCATTCCCCAGATGAAAGAGGTCCAGGAACAGGAGAGCCCGAGGGTGCCAATGGCCCGGGGCCCTCAGTCAGGCACCCACTGCCCAGTTCGTCGGTGGGTGGGGGGCACCTGCCCCCCCCAGGCCTCCCCTCCCCTGCCTTGCCCCTCCCCCCCCGCCCCCTCCTTCCTGTCTGATCCCAGCTCCTTACCAGGAATGACCCGGAGAGGTTTTATGAGTCTAAAGTGAAAAACAGAAATCTCTATATAAAAACTAAAAGTATCGTCCTTCTTTCGCCTGCACAATACTCTTTCCAGTGCTTAAGCTCTATTGACCAAGTGTCAAGTTTCCAGCCCTCGGTTCTGAGGCAGCTTCCCTCTCCATCCCGAGCCGCGTCCACCCGCAGCAGCGACCTGGCCACAAGAGGGCAAGAGAGCCCTTCCCCAAGGCCGCCTGCAGCGGGAGGGCTGCAGGCCAATGGAGAAGGGCCCGGCGGAGGCTCCAGACACAGAAGGATGGAGGAGCTGGGGGTTCAGACCTGGAAGCCAGGGGAGCCGTCTCGCCCGAGTCCTCCTGTTCGGACCCCAGGAGCCGCTCCAGGGCCCCAGCCCCGTCCAGCTGCCCCCAAAGAGGAGTCGCGGGCCCTGCACCTGCTGGAGGAGGAAGGCCCAGGCACGTGTGTCCTGAGTCCTCAGCCTCATCTGTTCAAGGCAGGGCTTCCACCCCGGACGGGCCCTCGTCCCCCCAGGTCTCAGAAGGGTCCGTACTGGGCAGCCCGGACCCCAGCCCTGGCGGGAGATGCCAGAACAGCTCTGAACTGCCAGCCGCCCAGGAGTGAATGGGAGTCCAGGGAGGCCCTGCCCAGACCCAGGGCCGCGTCCAGAGCAGACAAGGGGCGGAGTCCTCTTTAGAGAAGGGAGTGGACAGGCCTCCCTGTCGGGGGAGCCTGGCGTTCCAGCCGCACCCAGCCTGCTCCAGTCTAGTCACAGATGGGACACATTCACCAACTCCCCAGCCCACCTGGGGGCGGCCCAGGGCGGGGGCAGAGGGGAGGGGCACCCTGACGGCGCCTGGCCCCTGCACGGACAGTGGCTCTGAGAACGCGCTGGCCTCGCAAAACAGTGGACCCTGGTCTCAAGACAGGGGTGGCCTTCACCCGCAGAAGGAGGCCGATGTCCAGGCCCAGCCCACGAGAACCTTGAGATGGGGTGGGGTCCTGGGACCCCGAGGAGCGGCTCCCCTTGAGGCGTGGGTGCCCCAATGCGCACACTTCTCACCAGTGATTTCCGGGGTGCAGGGGTCCCAGATCCACAGGTTTTGAGCTTTGGGACTGGGTATGGAGCCTTGCCCCTGCTCATCAGGATTCTGGGCGCTAAAGTCCTGGCGTCTGTCCCTGGGCTGGCACAGGGGAGCTGGCCGCTCTGGGGGTCCTCGCAGGGCAGAGGACCTCCCGTGTGGGCTCTTTGGCCAGAAGGACTTCTTGCAAGGAGCACCTGGGGGCCGCCTGCCAGGACTGCCTTGGTGGGACGGCTGAGGAGCCTGCCTGACCCAGGCCACCAGTGAGCACATCGTGGGGCTGCCCGGGGCCCCTGGGAGTGGGGCTTCCTGTGGTCAGCACCTGCCCAGCTCCCTGGGGTGGCCTGCACACCGAGGAGCCTGCCCTCCAGGGTGATGGCTCCCAGGGGACCATGTGAGAGAGGGACGAGGCGCTATCCCAATGGCCACCAGGGCCACCCCCCCCAAAGCAGAGGGGACGTCTCCTCTCCGGCCCCGGTGGGCACCTGGCTGTGGTCCCAGACACGCAGACCCTGGAGCTGCAGCTCAGTGTGGGGAGAGGTCCTGTGGGGCAGGGAGGGCTGGGGAGGGGGCTTGTTCAGGGGTGGGGACCTCCCTGCCGGGATGCCGGGTCCAGGGTGATGACGCAGCCTCAGAATCCCCGGCAGGTTCCCAAGCCGACCTTTGCATGGGGTGGAAGGGCCTCTGCTTCCTGGGGAGCAGGGTGGGGAGCTAGACTCCGCATGAAGGTCAGCCCGACCCCCAAAGAGAGGCTGCCCAAGATCCGTTCATGGAAACACAACCCGAACCCCCCCCCCCAGCGCAGGTGACGCAGAAAGTCACTTAGCAATGTTCTGGATCCCAGTTTAGGCTCAGGCCTTGGGCTCCGAGTCTGGGCGTCCAGGGGCCGGTTTTCTGCTGGGGGACGGGAGCCTTGCCAACCGACAGCTGTGTCTCTGTGGGGGTCTTCCCTCCGGCCCAGCTGTGGTGGGAAACCATGTCTCCCCGGGCAGAGGGCCACCGGATGGGGGTGGCAGGAGGCTCTGAGAATTTGTCCACAGCCCTTCTGGGATCAAAACACTGGCAAATGTCACGAGGTGCGTAATTTGTTTTATCAAACAGGCTGCGTATTTATGTTTGGGGGGCTGGGTCCTCTCAGATGATGGCGTCAGGGAGGCTCAGGGCCAGGAGGGCTTGGGGCTCCTGGACTGAGGCAGAATGGGGACCTCCGTCAATGCGCTGGGTGGCCCCACCGCTCTGGATCTGGCTGGGGTTGCGGATTCTTCCAGCTGAGTTCCAGAAACTCAGAGGGTGCCCTTGGGGAGCTGTGTTTAGTCCAGCCCATGAGAACTGAGCGAGGTGGAGCGGGATTTACCCCGAGCCTCCCAGCCAGCTCTATGTAGCTGCGGCAAAATTTCCCCCGGACCCCCAGGAGCCACGGCGGGACGGCAGGCCTGGCTGGGGACTTGGGGTCCCCCTGGTTCTTTCCGCCTTCCTTCTCTCTGCCCCTCCTCACCCTGGACAGCGTGGCTGATGCTCCCTGGTGCCCCCCCACCCCCATCGATCTCCCTTCTCGGTCGGGAGGTGTCCCCACCCCTGCTCAGCCTCTCTGCAGGTGCGAAGGTCCAGGCTCCCCTTGGGTTCCGAGCATGAGCCTCGAAGTGGAAACGGACAGACAGCCAGTCAGGCTTCAGAGAGGCTGCCCGGGGCTGCGAGGGAGGAGCAGGTGCTGCGTGGTGCTGGGGGTTAGTGTTTTCTTTCCCAGGGGCACAGACAGTTACTGCAAAGGGCACCCTTTCTTCGCTGGCACGATCGCCACCTTCCTGGTAAATTCCCACAAAAGCGCTCCTGTCTCTGCTCTTTCATCCTGTCCCACGTGTCAATTTCTGCACAGCGGCAGAGGGCGTGGATTGCGGATGGGTCCCCAGCCAGCTCCTCCCCGTGTCCTTGAAAGCGTGTCGCCCCTTCCACTTGGAGGTTAGACTCAGCTGTTTCAAACCAACGCTGCTGGCACTTTTCTGTGAAGACGCTGCGGTGGGGGGTGAGGGCACAGCTTAGAAAACTGACGTTGGTGCCCCGGGGACCCCGGCTGGGGGCGGGCGTGGCCCTCCACTCGTCTGGAAATTCCGTAGCTTGCTCTGGTTTTCTCTTCAGTGGGAATCGCTCGTCTTCCCTCAATTTGGGGTTTTGTTGCCATCACGAAGGGGACACTTTTCCTCGCAAAAGTTAATAATCATATACTGCCATTTAATGTAAGCTATCGTTTTTATATGCTGACCTTAAAATTGGCCACTTTTTTTTTTCTCACTAGAGGCCTATTTATTTATTTTTTCCTTTTTGTCCACCCAGCTGGCAATTGGAGTTCCTGGGCCTGGGGTCAGATCGAAACCACAGTTGCAACCTATGCAGCTGCTGTGGCAACACCAGATGCTTAGCCCACTGTGCCGGGCTGGGGATCGAACCTGCCTCCCAGTGCTCCAGGGACAGGGGTGATCCCTTTGTGCCGTTGCAGGATCTCCAAAATCGACCGCTTCTAATTCTGATGGCTTTAGATTTGCTAGGCAAATATAGTCGTACGATTAGGCAAATGATTCTCTTTTTATTTCTGCTTTTCTAGTACGTGTCCTTCTTATCACATTCACTGGGACGTAAAATCCAGTACCTTTCTTTTGTTTCTGACTATGATGTGCACGACTGTGATGCGGAGGTCTGGGAATTACGGACCCAAGGCCAAATCCAGCCCAGGGTCCGTCGAGTCTCTCTTTGTAAATAAAGTTTTATTGGCCCTCAGCCACCCCCACTCATTTGCATATTGTCTAATATGCTCTAATAGGGATGTCACCTGCTTGGGACAGTGTCCTGGCAGCCCCCCAAACTTAAGATGTTTGCCGTCTGACCCTTTATAGTTTCTGACCCCTGTTCTAATGTTTAACTGCAGTGTTTGTGAAAGGCTGAAGAATTTTTCTACCGTTCTCAGCTTCCTGAAGTTCTTCCAGTTACGTGCGTTTGACATTCGGTAACGAATATTAACTGGTACCAAATGCTTTTGGGGGACTGGCTGTCCTTTGAGATGGTCAGAGATCTTTTTAATCTGTTGCCGTAGCAAATGGTACTCACAGATTTCATAGTGTTGACTCATCTTCATTCCTGAGATAAGCTTTGCTGGCCTGGTGTACTGGGTTCTGTCTGTCGACGCTTTTACTGAGAGCAGTCATGTCCCTTTATAAACCAGGGTCCCCATTGGGTGTGTGTGTGTGTGTGAGAGAGAGAAAAGGCCTCCACTGGTTTCCGGTTTTTGACTAACTTTACGGAACGAATTGCGATGACTTTCCTTTTTCTGTGCCTGAGAATAATATTGACTCTTCATAGCAGTTCATCCGAATCAAATTCTCATTCTGCAAGAGGCACATTTCTCTGTTTTACACAGGTCATGTCTTTAACCTTCAGATCGACCCTGTGAATTAGGCACTATTTTCATGTCTATTTGATGGGTGGGAAATAGGCACAGAGGGCTGCAGCGGCCCCTCAAGGTCACCCCACTGCCAGGAGGTGGCAGTGGAATTACAGCACGGCCGTTGGTCTCCAGGGCTCGTGTCCCTAAATGCAGGCCACTCTGCCCTGCAGAGAGATTACCCCTGAAGGCTTGTGGAAACACACATAAAACTGCCTGTGCCTGGTGCCATTTTAAGGATAAAACTGTGGCTCCTTTTTTCTTCTGTGCCCATCCCCCCGCCATTGGCATTGCCCCTTCTCCCGCTTCCACCTGGGTCCATTTTGCCCTTTATATTTTCCAAGAAAAGCACACATTTACTCTAGCTTTTAATGCTATCACTACAAACCGGAACATGGTCACTTCAAAATTTTTTCATCTCCCCCTCTCTCCTTTCTCCCTTCGTTCCTGGGGCCGCGTGTGTTCCAGGCATGGCCTCCTGTCACCCTGAGGTCCCCCGAGGGACAGTTTGGTTGCAAACTGCCGCTGATGGACTCTTCACATCGATGGCCGTCCCACCCAGCAGGGCTCGAAAGGAAAATCGCTCCAATACCAAGCTGCTTTGATTTTCCGCATTTATGCGAGGGAGCTTTGCTGCAGAGACTAGCTCACATCTTGGTTTTCGTGTGTCTGGTGCGGGCGCGCCAGACGGCACAGAGGAAAAAGTTGTCCACGCGAAGCTACTGGG
Organism: Sus scrofa; assembly: GCF_054392235.1. Classification (NCBI taxonomy): domain Eukaryota; kingdom Metazoa; phylum Chordata; class Mammalia; order Artiodactyla; family Suidae; genus Sus; species Sus scrofa. Next base: position 223,186,396 of record NC_139395.1, read on the forward strand.
CAGTTTTTAAAATGACACAGATGCGTTTTCGAGAATAACCCATCTGAGATTACGTGAAACGTTCCCTTCTCCAGACATTGCTAACTGATGGGAATGTACTGGAAACGGTGCTTCTAAGAAGCACATAATAAAGTCACATCCACCAAGACCAGTGAAAACCTGGCAAGCACCTGGCTAAGGGAGGAGCAGTGCTAACAGCCTGCAAAACCAGGATACAGACCACGTCTCAGAAGATGGAGCAGGCGCGCCGGCCATGCGCTCTGGTCGGTGCCAGGGTGACGCTGGCCTGCAGACCACGCGATCGGGCTCTGTCCTTTGGGGAAGATAACGTGCTTCTGGCAGCAGCCCTGAAGCAGAGAAAGCAGGCAGGGCTCTTATCACGACCCTTGTCTGTGGGAACTTTCTGGACCAGGATTGCGTCTGGGCCAGTATCTCCAAAAAGGCTTAGAACCAGAGCCCCCGACAGCACTGGGACCGCTGGATGTGGGGCGGTTGCGGGACCATTTCATGACGGAGTGGAATGTGTCGAATATTGAATATCAAAGCAGGGAATTAAAGCCGACACGTGCCAAAGGCTTGTCAAATGCCTGGCGGGGCCGGCGAGCGCGCAGGGTGAGCCTCCGCCTGTCGCTGAGGGCTCTTGGCTGCCAAGACAGAGCTGAACTCCCAGGGACTCGAGCCAAGGGAAGAACGTCCTGCCTCATCAAACGAGACGGTCTGCTCCGCAAAGAGGCCAGAACACAAAGACAGCGTGTGGACTGGGAGAAACTATGGCGGATGAGGGGTTAATATCCAAGACGCACGAACAGCTCCTGCAGCTCCGTGTCAATGATGAGGCCTCACTAGACGTTTCTCCAGAGAGGACGCACGGATGGCCGACAGGCATGTGCCAACGCTCGGCGCTGCTAATGATCAGAGCCGGGGAGGTGCATCACCGCGTATCTGCCAAAAAGTCCACGCAAAGCAAACGCTGGAGAGGCTGTGGAGGAAAGGGAGCCCTGCGGCGCTGCTGCTGGGAGTAAATCGGTGCAGCCACTGGGGAGAGCAGTGTGGGGGCCCCTTAAAAACTAGAAATAAACGGGGTTCCCACTGTTGCTCAGTGGTAAAGAAACCAACTAGTATCCATGAGGTTCCGAGTTCGATCCCTGGCCTCGCTCAGTGGGTCAAGGATCCAGCCTGGCCGTGAGCTGTGGTGTAGGCCACAGACGTGGCTCGGATCTGGCATTGCTGTGGCTGTGGTGTAGCCCGGCGCTTACAGTTCCCATTTGACCCCTAATCTGGGAACTTCCATATGCTGCGGGTGCGGCCCTAAAAAGACAAACAAACAAACGAAAAAGAAAACCTAGAAACAGAGCTGCCATGCGATCCAGCCATCCCACGCCTGGGCGTTTATCCGGAGAAAACCAGACTTTGAAATGACACACACACCACAATGTTCACAGCAGCCAAGACGTGGAGGCGACCTGGAAGCCCACGGCCAGAGGAGCGGACAGAGAAGGTGTGGTCCTTACACACCCTGGCAGAGGCCTCAGCCATAAGAACGAATGAAATAATGCCATTTGCAGCAACGTGGCAGAGCAGAGGGTGTGACACCGTGTCGCACCGTAAGCCAGACAAAGAATTGCTATGTGAGATCTCCTGTACGTGGATTTAAAGTCAGAGAGAAAAAGACAACACGATATCACTTAGTGCGGAATCTAAGAGCAAAGCAAAGCAAAACAGAAATAGAGTCACAGCCGCAGAAAACAAACCGACAGCTGCCAAGGGGGAAGGAGCTACGTCAGGAATCTAGGATCTACAGACATAACCTGCTGTACATAAAACAGATAAACAATACGGGTTTACTCTGTAACCAGAAACAACACTCAGTATCTTATAACAACCTGTAATGGAAAATAATCTGAAAAAAAATATAATATACGTATGAAACTGAATAATTCTGCTGTATGCCTGAAACTAACATGACATTGTAAATCAACTATACCTCAGTTTAAAAGAGAGAAGCCTGACCTGGATTCTAGAGCAAGGGGCCAGGGTTCGAGAGATGAAATCTGGGGTCCCTCCCAAGCTCCGGGTCCTCAGTATCTCTGTCTCGCCATCTTCCTCCCTCCCCCCACCTCCCGTCTTCTCCTCCCACCCCGTGTCTCTCCCTGTCTCTCTCTCCTCTCCCGATGGGGCGCTCACTGCTCAGGCGGCCACCACACAAGAAGTTGGCAGCACACAACTTCTAGCCATGCTGGGTGGGCACAGAACCGACGAGGTCCGTGGAGCCCCTGGCGGCTGTGCACACGGCCGTAGGCACAGGAGGCAGAGACACTAGAATTTGGTGGCTTTGGGAAGCCATCTGGATGTACAGATACAGCAACCGGTAACGTAGGCTCGAGCTCCTGAACACAAGTTTCTGGAGACAGAGACAGACTTCCCGGAGCTGCGGCTCCAGCATCTCACCACCCGTCCCCACCCCAACCGGGGATGCCACCCCCCACCCCCCCAGTGAGGACGGCCGGGGTCTGGGAGCAACTTCCCAGGGCTGGCTGGTCCCCCCAAACCCCTGGAGGCACTTGAGGGTCACGCCATCGGAGACGGCGGGGTGGAGTTTCCGCTGTCTCACCGGAGGGCTGCAGCGAACCGCACTTCTGTCCTCATCTCACAACGCTGGGCAGCCTCCATCGTGAGAACGTCGGGAAAATTCCTTTCAAATCCAGCAGGAGCCTTGCTGGCGCGAAGGGTGTCGGCGCCCTGGGAGGCTTCTCTGCCGGGAAATTCACCCCAGGCATCTAGCCTGCCCTGTTCCCCCAGAGCAGACCCCTGAGGCCACATCCGGCCCCCCCCTCCCCTCCTTCTGCCTGAATTCATCCACCTCCCACCGCCTGGCTCCCCCCCTCCCCGCCCAGGCCCAGCTGAACACTGCTCCCCGCCACAGCTGAGGCCCCCCGTGAGCACCCCAGCCCTGTCCCGGGGGCCATCCCCCCAGACGCCCTGCACGGCCTCCTTGGCCCTGGTCCCTTTGCTACTTCCTCCCGTTCCTCTGGATCCTGCCTCCCAGAGACCCCTCACTCTGTTCCCTGTCCCACAGCCTGGGGGGCACCCCTCCAAGGACCCTGGGGACTGCACCAGGTCAGCCTGCCCCGCCCACCCCCTTCCGTGGGGACCACGCTGGCCTCCTGGTCAGAGCATCCTTGGACCGCCGAGCCGTCGCTGGCTGACCCATCAGAATGACGTCTTCAGGTCTGGGTGGCTTGGCACCAGCCAGGCACCAGGTGTGGTCAGGGGGCCCGATTTGGTCCTGAGTCTGCCTCGGGGGCTGGTTATTTACCTTCTCCAGGCCTGTCTTCCCAACCTGTGCCCGGAGGTGGGATCAAGCCAGCAGGTCCCCACCTGGAACTGGGCTGGAGCCCAAGTCCTGTGTGCCGGGTGGGAGGCCACCCGGAGCCCCCTCTGCCTTTGGGCTTCTGGGGACAAGGCTGCCGAGATGGGACAGGCTCAGTCCACCTTCCTCTGGGCCCTGCTGCTCCCAGCAGCCTTTAGCCCACCCGGACCCACTATAGGTGCTGCCCGGTGCTGCCCAGCCAAGTGCCTAGGGGCCATGAACCCCCCATAGCTGGGGCACTATCTGGATAAGCCACTCAAAGCCACCCAGCCAGCGTGCGCCCGGCACCTCCCTGTCTGCCTTGCAGACGTAACCAGGGCCTGACTTGATTTCTGCCAAGGAGAAGGGACAGAAATATTTTGGGGTGGGAGGGGAAAAAACACAGGACTCTGATGGGTGGGGGAATGTGGGAACTTGGGATTTCAACGTGAATTCTAATACACCTACCAGCACCGCCTGCACTTAACAGTGAAAATATTTACTTGGAGATGTTGGAATTTTAAAGGGCAGGCCTCCCGACGGACAGCCCGGGAAGGGCCGGAGGAGGGGCTGGAAGTGGTCCCGGTGCTTTATCCGCCAACGCGCGGCTCAGCAGCCACCCCCCACCCCCGCCCCGGAGGAAGCACTTCGGCGCTTGGCCCAGAGCTGTCCCCCAGCCTCACCCAGTGCTGTGATGTGGCCCTGGGGACCGTCCTGGGGCGCCGGCCTCATACCCGGAGCGTGGACAGGCGCTGCACTGCCCCAGGGGAGGCCGTTATCGCTCTGATCAGGGCCGGGCGGCCAAGCCGGGCCTGTGGGCCGAGGCCGGACGTGTCCTCGTGGTCCCGAGACGCGTGGGGAATCCATCAGCCTGTGCAGTGGAGTCTGGCAGCGGCACGGCTCTTCCTGCTGTTCCTCTGAGCCTGGCGCCTCCCCCAGACGTGCTTGAGGCCAAGGGGCAGCAGCTGCCGTGCGCGGAGCCCTGGGGCCCGGCTCCAGGCTGTGCCACCTGGGCGCAGCCACAGGCCGTGAGGAGAGGCCGGGCCCAGCCTGCAGATCCTGAGACGGGTGCCCGCTGGTGCCGGGGCCGTGGGCGAGAGCAGCAGCCCAGGGCACACCCGCCTGCAAGGACCCGCCCCGACCTGAGCGGGAGGTGGCAGTGCTGCTGCGTGAGCAGTAGGCGCGTCCACAGAGGTGCCCACGCAGGTCCCGCCTTGGTGTCCATCCCGGGAGCCCCGTGGAGAGGGAGGCCCTCCCTCCCTGCCGTCTTGGGGTCCCTGAGCCCTGCAAAAGTCCCCTGTGTCCTGCCCCAGGGAGCCGGGGAGGGTGAGGGCTCTGCAGCCAGAGTGCCGGCTGAGGACAGATGGTCCAGGGTGCCTGGAGCTGGCAGGGCCGGGGGTGGCCTGTCCTGGCAAGGGTCAATGCCCGCTAGCCATGTTCAGTGACAGAATCTCTGAGAACGTGCTGCAGGCTGGGTTTTGTCTCCCAGATGCCCACACCGATGCTGGGACCCTCAGCACCTGGAGGAGGAGACGGCCGACCACCCGGCCAGGAGGGGCCTTGGCAAGAGCCGCCCGAGACGCCTGACCGCAGACGTCCAGCCCCCAGGACTGTGAGAAAGTGAGTTTCTGTTGTGTGAGTCTCCAGCCTGGGGTATTTGCGCAGCAGCCCGAGCTGAAGAGACAGAGGGCCCCCAGTCCACCCCAGCCATGCTGCCTTCTGCCAAAACAGCCACCAGCGGACGCCGCGTCAAGGGCGCCTTCTGGGCCTCACTGGCCAGGCCGCTGCGTGGAGGGGCTCCCGGGTAGACGACCCGGTTATGGGCTCCTGCTGGGTTTCCCTCGGAAGCCGGGCCGGAAAGTGACCGAGCTCCTGAGGGCCCTGGCAGGTTCTCGCGTGGCTGCTCCGTCCCCACACGGCTGCAGGTGGGGGGGCTGAGGACGGGGGTGTCCCAGGTCGCACACGGGAACCGTAACCACAGGGGCTCGGAGCCACCTGCTGAAACAGGGCTGCATAAACCTGGGCAAGGATCACCTGGGGATGGAAATCAGGGGGCTGTGAAGGGCTTGCAACATCCCGGCCGCCGTCCGTGTCCGCTTCGTGGAAGGGGCGGGCGTGCCGGGAGGTGACTGTCCCGGCCCCGCCTTCCCGAGCACTGAGAGGAGCTGGGACCCGCCTGTGTCTGGAACAACGCGGCCGCTGAGCCACCAAAGAGGGTCCTCGAGTCCCCGGGCACCCGCAATCTCTTTCCTGCACTTGGTCCCCAGTTCCAGCCACACCCCACCTGCCCTCCGGAAAGATGAAGGCCGTGGGAGGGCACCTCCGGGGTGACCGCTCCATCGCGGGCCGGGGGCCCCTTCTGTCTGCGGCACTTGCAAGTCACTATGCACGCAGCGGTTCACTCCCGACGTGACAGGACCGGCCCGCTCTGAGCCCTCCGGGGCAGGAAGCTCCCTGCGGACAGGAGTTCTACTCTGGTCATGGCTTTCCCCCTGGCAGGAGGGCCGGCGCCAGCCTGTGGGGTCCACGTCCGTGTAGGTCTGGGAAGGGAAGAGGGGGCCCAGACTGGCCACACGCGACGCCAGCAGCCTCGCTGGAACGAGGCCGTTCGCAGCCCCGTAACAGAGCACAAACGGGCCAGGTTCCGGAACTCAGTGCGCTCTGTGGGAGAGCAGGCGCTGCACACGTACCCACACTTACCCACACGTCGAGTTACAGCTTGGTCTCCGAGCCTCCGCCTCCTCGGCCTCCAGCTCAATCCCAGTTCCCGGGGAGCCGAGGCTTCTCCCCTCTGCCACGCGGGGCCTTTGCTTGTCTCACGACAAGGGCCTTGGGTCACCTCCAGGCCCCGTAACCTTGGCCTCGGGGGCGGGGGCTCCTCTGCAGCCACCCCTTGCTCCTCACCCGGCGTGGCCCCGTCTGGCCGGCCCTACACGACGCGTGCTGGGACCTGGCCTTGGGGGTGAAATGGGACGAGGCCCTGGAAGTGCTGGGAGGGGTCGGGAGGGTCCTGGCCTGTCCACCCCCAGAGGCCGCCTGACCCGCGGCAGGAGGTGCAATGTTCCCACTTTCTTCAGGAGGTGGCACCAGGCTCTAGCGGGTTTCATTTTAAACGGATACTTGTAAACCAGACTGAACGTGTCCTGTCACCTCTCTCTTGCTTTCTTTCTTTTTATTTTCAGATATTGTTTAGATTTCCGATCACAAAATATTTCGTATTCATTTTAGAAAACTCCAATAAGCAAAATCTAGAAAATCAAAACCATACATGATCCCACACCCCGGAGACTGGACGGCATTTGGGACATCTCTCTAGTTTATCTTTCCAGCCTCACAGGCAAGGGGGACAGGTAGGTGGGTGTGAGCATGTGCACACCTGTGTGTGTTTGCAGGTGTGCCCGTAGTCTGGTCTGGCTCAGATCACACGTGCCCCACAGACTAGGGCACAGGTCACCAGCCTGCCTGGGGTGTGGCCATGGGAACCAGGCCTGTGGATGGGCAGGGGGCCTCCAACTGTCAGGACTAAGCAGTGAGCAGGATTCAGCCCCCGTGTGCGGGAGCGGGACCCCCGGGTGGGTGTTCACGTGGGCTTTTGAGACCCGGAGGGAGGGGCGGGGGGCTCAGGGCCGGGACGACGCATCAGCACCACCAACTCGGCGATCAGGCTGCTGACCTGGCAGTGAGCACAGGTGTTGGCCTCCCCACCTGGCCACCTGTTGGCTCTGGGTCCCTGCTGTGTCCCTGCAGAGGCCGGGGGTCCTGGCCCCGCTATCCTGAGGACCCTGCAGTGCTGCTGCCTGCGAGCCGGGCAGGTGCAGGCCTGTGGGGATATCAGCCGCTGCAGGGCAAGCCTGCAACCTGGCCGCCTGAGAGCTGCCTTTGTTTTTCAAATTTTTATTTTTATCTCAAAACAATTTCAAACACATTGAAAAGTTGCAAGAAAAGCACAAAAAATGCTGGCATGTTCTTCATCTGAAGACCCGTTTAAGTTTTGCCAGTTACCGCAATCATGTCCTTTAAGGCAAAGACACCCGCCCCCGAGTCTGGGTGCGTCCCGTGGCCGCGGCTCTGGCTCCCCTCCGTCGGAAGACTCCCCAGTCCCCCTTGGCATCCGGGACCGAGTGCCCGTGAAGAGTGAATGTCCTGGGTTCGGGTTTGCTGACACCCCAGAGCAGACCCAGGCGGCCGGGGCGGCGGCTCGTGGCGAGGGGCGGCGGTGGGGGGGTGTCCTGTGGGCGGTGGACATGTCCCTGTGTCACTCCTGGGGCAGGAGCCCTGGCCGTCTGAACTCGGGTCTGCAGGGGTCACCCTGGAAAGGTCATTCCTCTCGTGTTTTGTGCGGGGCTCGCGGGCCCGCTTCAGTCCGCTGTCACTGCTACTGGGTCTCCTCCCAAGTTGTCACGGCCCGAACGCGGCACGGGAGCGTCTCATCCCGCCATTCGTTGGCTGGACTTCCACTGCAGGGCGGAGCTGTCTCCTGCCCCCGTTCGTCAATTAAGTCTGTTTTTGTCAATAGAGCTGCACTTGGGGTAGCGGGCTCTCATCTCTTACTGCCTTTATTTTATTTCGATGCTGGATTTTTCCAGTTGGGGGGGTCCCCTCAGGCTGGTCTCTGCCTTTTCAGTGGCCACCCATGTCTGTGAGCATGTGCTTCCTGGGTCCCCAGCCCCCAGGCCCTGCCCTTGTCTGCACCCCCACTGCTACCAGGGAGACAGCAGGTCCCAGAGGCCCCCACACGTGTGCTGTTGGCGCAGCATCCCTTCCCCGCCAGCCATCTGTGGCCGGGATCCTGCGTTTCCCCTTCTGTGCAGCCCCTCTCAGTGCACCTGCAGGGACCCTGCCCCCGCTGGACTCCCTCCCTGCTGACTCCAACCACTAGGAGGCCTGGGCACCAAGGGTAGGGGGGTCTCATGGGGAAGTGGGGGACCCTAGCTCTTCACTACCCCTAGGGGCTGGGGGGCTCTGCTGGCCCCAGGGCCACCCATGGCCAGGCCAGCAACAGAAGCGGGAGACTGTGGGGGCTGCAGGATCTGCCCCGGTCAGGCGCAGGGTGGGCGCAGGGTGGGCGCAGGGTGGGCGCAGGGTGGGCGCAGCGTGGGCGCAGCGTGGGCGCAGGGTGGGCGCAGCGTGGGCGCAGCGTGGGCGCAGGGTGGGCGCAGCGTGGGCGCAGGGTGGGCGGAGGGTGGGCGCAGGGTGGGCGCAGCGTGGGCGCAGGGTGGGGGCAGGGTGGGCGCAGCGTGGGCGCAGCGTGGGCGCAGGGTGGGCGCAGCGTGGGCGCAGGGTGGGCGCAGGGTGGGCGCAGGGTGGGGGCAGGGTGGGCGCAGCGTGGGCGCAGCGTGGGCGCAGGGTGGGCGCAGGGTGGGCGCAGGGTGGGGGCAGGGTGGGCGCAGCGTGGGCGCAGCGTGGGCGCAGGGTGGGCGCGGCGTGGGCGCAGCGTGGGCGCAGGGTGGGCGCAGGGTGGGGGCAGGGTGGGCGCAGGGTGGGCGCGGCGTGGGCGCAGGGTGGGCGCGGCGTGGGCGCGGCGTGGGCGCAGGGTGGGCGCAGGGTGGGCGCGGCGTGGGCGCGGGGTGGGCGCGGCGTGGGCGCGGGGTGGGCGCGGCGTGGGCGCGGGGTGGGCGCGGGGTGGGCGGAGGGTGGGCGCGGCGTGGGCGCGGCGTGGGCGCGGGGTGGGCGCGGCGTGGGCGCGGGGTGGGCGCAGCGTGGGCGCGGGGTGGGCGCAGCGTGGGCGCAGCGTGGGCGCGGGGACCCACAGCACACTGATCTCCGCGAGGCCTGCTCAGACCCAGGTTGGTCCGCAGATGCTGGGGTCTGGCCAAGCCAAAGCTAATTTAAATCATCGCCTTCTAACTCTTCTGGCAGCTCCGAGCAAGCACCAGGAATGACCATATTTACGAATATGGTGGCCTGGCCACGTTCCTCTGGGGAGAGTGGCCCTTGCCGGCAGCCAGCATCCCGGGCTCCCGGGAGGGTCCAGGGACAGGGCCCAGTGTGATGGAGAGCCTCAGACGTGATGGGACAAGTAGGAGAACCGGGCAGCTAGACAGCCGGTCCAGTCAGCCTCCCCGCCTGGCCACAGCTGCCCCAGCACACAAAGGGGCCTTGTTCCCACCCGTCCTGTGCGCCCAGGCCCTGCTCGGACCTCGCTCCTGGGACGTGACAAGGTGTGGGGACTCCTTCCCTTGAGGCTGCAGTGGACGTTTGACATTCGGGACAAAGGGCCCGCAGCTCCCCAGCACCGCCTCCCTGCAGGGGGTCCTGATGCCCAGCTGAGCCCAGCGGCCACCCCGTCCTCACCTTCCACTGGGCAGCAGAGGGAGATGCAGCCCATGCACGCGGCCACACACATATGCACACAAGCAGCAGGAACACACAGGCATTCACGTGTACACACGTGCCAAGAACACACGCATGCACAAGCACACATACAGACGTAGTGTCGCGTGCAGAGTGATGGGTGCAGAGGCCACTCCCTCAGGACACTGTCTCGTGTACACGACTCACGCACACAGGTGCACGCGCAGCCCAACCCCAGCAGAGCTTCGGTCTCAGGGCGATCAGGCCTCAATGCCCCCATCCCTGGCAGCTGATGCCCCGTCCCCCTGTTGGGGGCATGGCTCGGATGGTCAGTGTGGAAAATGAGACACGTGAACACGGGGGCTCTTTGCGTCTGCAGTAGGGCGCGGGTGCCCAAAAGCGCGCCAAGAAGAGAAGGCCCCCCCTGCTGGTCCCTCGCCAGGTGGTGGACCCGTCCCCTTCCCACCGTCCGGTCGGGGCGCGCCGTCTTCCCGGTCGGCTCATGTGAAACGCATCGCTCCTGGGAGAAGAGGGAAGGGGAGGGGGGTCGCAGGACGGCCTTTCAGCCAGAACCAGAGCAAAACGGAGTCACCACGATTTGCTTTGATGGAAGGGACAGGACGTTACTTCCCGCACCCCGCACAGCCCTGCTCTGGGCCAGAGGTTGGAGGGGCCGGGCGCGGTCCCTGCTCTCAGGAGGGGCCTGAGGTGAGGCCAGGCGGCAGGAGGGGATGTCCCCCCCACCCAGGCGAGGGGACGGGGCGGGGAGTTCTGCCAGCTGCCGTGCTCCCTCCACGCGGACGCCAGCTTCCTGGATAACCCGATAACCGCAGGCCTGGGAGGCCATTGTTGGAACCATCCCCTAAAACCGCAGTTCGGAGCAGAGCGCCGGGGCCGCGTGTTTACAGGGCTGGGCAGCGGAAAGAGGCTCTTGTAAACATTGCGGGAAAATTGCAAAATTGAGCTTTCCAGCCTCCAAGCGTGGGGGGCCCCCAGGGCGATCAGGGCTGGCGCCTGAGCCTTCTGAGGGCAGCACCTCTGCAGGCCGTGGCGGGCGCCCCGGGCCGCTGCGTGGGCCGCTGCAGATAAACCCGAGGCTGGGCCGGCTGAGGGGGACAAAGCGCCCTGGGCAGGGGTCTCTCTGTCCTCCTGACGCCCTTGAGGGACGCCGAGAGCCCTGGGCCAGCCGGGCCCCCTCCTCCAGGCAGCCTCCGTCCTCCCTCCAGGAAGGGGCTTAGGATCCGCCAGCTGTGGGGCCTTTAGTGGCAGTGCTCTGTCCTCAGCCTGTGCTGCGCTGAAAGGCGCCTCCCCAAGATGCACGTCACCGAAACTGGTGGCCGTGACCCACGAGCTCACACAGATCTGCCTTGGTGAAGCCCCCGAGGCAAGTTCTTCCTGGATTGTCCTAAACATCCTCTCACCAGGGCCGTCTCATGAGACAGGACGGAGGTGCAGGGGGAGGCCACGAGGGCGCCAGCCGGGACCCCGGGGCTGAGAGGCGGGCAGGACCCTCCCCGAGGCTCAGGAGGAAGCGGGGCCTCGCCACACCCGGAGTTAGGACCCGGCCTCCAGACCGCGAGGGAGGGGCTTCTGCGGGCCGTGCCCGCTGTGGCCTTTGTCGTGATGCCCAGGGGGCCCTGAGCGCCTCTCCCTCAGGACTAGAGATGCCCCTTTGGTTCAAATTCCTCCAAACTGAGGATGACGTGATAAGGGGACGGTCAGGCTGCTCAGAGGAAGGCCCACCTGCCTCCCGTGGACGGGGAACCCCGCCTGGCTGCAGCCGCACGTGGCCGCCTGTCACCCAGCCCGCATCCCGCACCTGCGTCCCACGGCGGGGAGAACGCCGTCCGGAGAGGGCAGCCGCCTGGCTGGGGTCAAAGGCCACCTCCGGGGAAACCAGCTGCTTCCTGGCAGGTCCAGGCCTCCAGCGAGGCCTCGGCTGGGGACGCCGAGCGCTGTCCCGCGCGAGGGAGCCGCAGCGGGAACACATGTGAGCAAGTGAGCACACACAGCTGCACAAGGCTCCGTTGCCATCACACACGCACACGCAAGCATGTCCACACACTGACACAGCCACGCACCTGAGTCTGCACAGACCCAAGCCCACTCTCGTGCACACACGCGTGCACGTGCCCATGGCCTCAGCACGCCCGCAGGTGGAGGTGAGGAGGGAGGGCGTTCCAGGCCGAGTGACAAGGGCACAGGGTCCAGGCGCTCCATCTGCTTCGGGTCTGCCATCCGCCAGACCGCTGACCTCCCCGCGGGGCCGCTGAGCGGAGGGGGTGATCCCTCAGCCCAGGCGCCCCCTTTCCAGCGCCTCCCCCCGCTCTGTGGCTGGGCACCCAGAGCTGCACAGAGAGAGACTAAACAATTTTGTCCCTTTCTCATTTCCTGAAAAATCCTTTCTGCCAAAATAAATAGATGTCATTAGCTGCTCCACTGGACACTGAGACCAACAGTGACCTTGCTCCGGAGCCGGGAGGCTGGCCGGCGGCGGCGGTTCTGGGGACCCGCTTCTGATGGAGGAGCGGGTGTGAGTCGGTGCCCTGATGCCTGGACACGGGGAATGTCAGGTCAAGCAGGGGTTTAGGGTCTCCAGGAAACTCGAGGGGGCTTTGCCCCTCTGAATAGGTCCAGCTCCAGGGTCCTAGCCCCAACCTCGCATGGGGCCTGGGACAGAGCAGGGGTCCCCGCCACTCCAGGAGGCTGACCTTCCTTCCAACCTGCAGCTCTGGGGCCCCGTCCTGATCGGGGGCTCCTCCCGGTCGGCTCTGAACAGCTGCAAGGCCTTCCTGAAGGCCGCTCCGCGTAGTCCTCTCCGGAGCCGTGTCCTTCAGGGAGGGCGACGGTCAGGACAGACGATGCCCAAGCACCACAACCAGAGACCCACCCGCAGCCACGTCCACTCTCTGCACACGGACGCCGTTCAAGGAATCTCGGCCAGATCCCCACAATGTTTTATGGAACCTGAGAGCAGGAAACAGCAGGTGTATGCAGAAGAAGAACCAAGGCAGTTCTGGAAAATAACGAAGGAGGCAACTCAGTATTGAAGGAGAAGGACACAGTTGCAGGGCTGAGTTCCCCCCTCAGGACCTGCAGCAGCCGAGCAGCGCCGTTGCTGTAGCGAATCTGATGAAGGACCGTGACCCAAACACACAAGCTACACCTGAAACCCGACAATGAGATGAAAATATGGACAAAACTCCCCAGAGAAGACAGACAGACGGCAAATCGGCCCAGGAGAAGACAAATGATGACAACGACGGCAGAGCCCGCTGCACGGCTCAGCACGGCCCGCAGCCCGACGGTGACAAGGACGAGCGCCGGGGCGGCGGGACCTCTGCCACGGCTGGGCCCCGGAGCCGCGCCGCCGCCGCCCTGGGAGACGGTCTGGTGGCTTCTCACGAACCGCCCCCTGCTCTTCCCGGGGAACCCAGCGGCCAGGTTCCACGGGGTTATCGAGGGGCTGGAAACTGTGTTCCTACGAAAAGCTGCACGTCTAACAGCCACCTTACTCACAGCTGCCAAAGCCTGGACGCCACGAGACGTCCCTCAGGAGGATCCAACCCTGGTCCCTCCCGACTAGGGACGCGAGTCGGCGCGAAAGAGAACCGCGCGATCAGGTCCCGAGCAGCCCGGGGGAGCCCGGGCCGCGCGCTCCCGGGCGAAGGAAGCCGGGCGAACCGACCATGTCCCGTGTGACCTCATCCTGTGACAATCTGGAAGAGGTATAGCAAGGGGAACAGCAGAAAGAAAAAGCCGTTGTTGCCAGCGGGCTTGGGGAAGGACGAGATGCACAGGGGGCCGGGGTATTTTCAGGGCTGTGAGACTCTCCCGTCTGTCACTCTGACGGGACACACTGGTCTCTGCACCCTCGTCAAACCCACAGAGCCTGCAACACCGAGCAAGAACCTGATAGGAACGGTGGACACGGGAAGGAAAAAATTCACGAGGAAGGAGTAGCTGGTTTTCCATTTTTTAGCCGTGCCCTTGGCATATGGAATTTCCTGGGCCAGGGATCACACCTGCGCCACAGTAGCAACCCGAGCCACTGCAGTGACAACACGGATTCTTTTTTTTTTTTTTTTTTGTCTTTTGTCTTTTTTTTTTGTTGTTGTTGTTGTTGTTGTTGCTATTTCTTGGGCCGCTCCCGTGGCATATGGAGGTTCCCAGGCTAGGGGTCCAATCGGAGCTATAGCCACCGGCCTACACCAGAGCCACAGCAACGCGGGATCCGAGCCGCGTCTGCAACCTACACCACAGCTCATGGCAACGCCGGATCCTTAACCCACTGAGCAAGGGCAGGGACCGAACCCACAACCTCATGGTTCCTAGCTGGATTCGTTAACCACTGCGCCACAACGGGAACTCTGACAACACGGATCCTTAACCGGCTGTGCCACGAGAGAACCCCAGAAGTTGTCCTCATAGATGCCCAGACACACAAGAAAACAGAGTAGAGAGATGATGCCTTGGAGCCATCGAGGAGGCTGAAAAAGCCTTCTGCACGTGGGGTTCTGTACGGGGGACGGGGGGCGTCTCCAGTGAGGAGGGGGTGCAAGGCGGGATAACGTATGTGGAGTCTGGCCCACGCCTCACCTCACTCTCAAAACGTGAGAAACCAGACAACGTGGCCGGCGGAAGGGAGCTCCGAAGACGCTGGGTTTGGCCCTGGAGGAGGATCGGCTTCGCGGAGCCAGGACGCACCCTCACGGGTCAGGAAAGGGTGGGAGACAGACCAGTGATTGTCAACACTAAGGACTCCTTAACCTCCGGAAAGCAGGGAACATGTAGGCAAAGCGGAGAGCCTGGTCACTGAAGCCTCGGCGAGAGTGGGCGGCTGGTGTCCTGGGCGGCCGGGCTCCTGTTGCTCAGTTCCCGGAGCCGGGCAGCAGTGACCTCCGTCCTCCCGCGTGTCCTCTGTGCGGCCACTCGGCTCTGCTCCTGGTCTTTGATTCCGGGTGTAAAGCCAGCTGTTCTTGGCTGTGGACGCAGAAACCGAGCTCAAGTCTGCGCCCCTGGGCGCAGCTGGAGATGCCAACGCCGGGCCCCACCCGACAGGGCTGGGTGGGGCCGGCGCTCCCGCTGGGATGCGCGGCCTCCGGCAGCTCTGAAAGGCAGGCTTGGGAAGGGCCGGCACCAGTGTGCAGGGACCATGCCTGTGCCGTGCGACAGAGCCCCCCGGATGCCTCTGCCTGTGCACCCCAGGGTGCTGGGCCCCCGGCGTCCCTTCAAGGGCAGATTCTGATCCAGCAGGTCTGGGGGGGACCCAGCACCCAGGGAGGCCCAGGCTCACGTGAGGGGACCACTGATCTCTGTTGCCGCCACCTGTAAACCCCCCCCCCCCCAGAGTGATGGGGGCGGCGCTGAGCCTCCGACACAGCCGAGGACCCCTCCTTTCTTACGTGGGCGTCTGAGGAGGAAAAAGTGTGGGAAGCCATCCTGAGAATAGGGTGGAAGGACAGCCCCCCCCCCGCGCTGGTCCCGGCCAGCCGGAAAATGCCCCTGCGTTCACTTGCACGGATTCCTTCAGCTCAAAGGGACCCGAATCAGCTCGATGCCACTGCTCCGAGCCTGGTATGCTCTCCGCCTCCTGGCAGGACCAGGTGGCCAGCGGTGTCCCCCGTCTCTCAGGTTCCCCAGCAGTGGAGAAATGCAGACATCGAGACGGAGGCCAAACCCAGCCCTTCAGCTTGGAGCCAAGATGCCCCGGGCGGGGCTCAGAGAGCAGCCCACCCAGCCTCATCTCTGGCCAACCTGGAGGGGACCCTGGCACCCCAGGCACGCTCCCTTGCTGACAGAAGGTGTAGAGGGGGCCCAGTTGGGGGCAGATGCAGGGGATGCATCCCCCACCCCACCCCCAAAGGCCGCTTCTGGGGGCTCCCTCACGTAGGGACCCACCAGCACACACCCGCCCAGAAACGGTGCCCGGCCTTGGGTCAGTCTGGGGCCCAGGGAGTCTCCCAGCCCCTTCGCTGCTCACCGTGACCTCTAGGAGGCCTCCAACTGCTGACCTTCACCAATGGGGGGCTGTGCTCTCCGAGGGGCCCCCGCCCAAGGGGAGAGGCGAGGACAGGGTCCCTGTGGGCTGCGTGGGGAGGGGAGGCCCGGGGGGCTGGCTTCTGGGCTGAGGCCCGGGTCTGCCGTGGGAGCTCAGAGGAGGGAAGGGGGGCAGGGCTGCGAGGGGTCCCCTGTGGCCTCACCCTTACCTCTGCTCCCCTCATCCTGTGTCCGCCCTCCAGCTCCTGCGGCTCTTCAGCACCGCATGTGCTCTGGGGCCCCCTTGGGGTCTGCGTGACCCCCCGCCCCCCACTTCTCCAGGGGTCCCTCCTGTACTGGCGATAGAGTCACTGCCCCCTGTCCCTAATGGCCGATGGCCAGCTGGATGGGACATAGCCCAACGTCCTGCAGGTCCTGGGCACCAGGCAGCCTTCCCTGGTGTGGGGGGGTTGCTGGGCCCTCGATGACTCACTTCGCAGTCAGGCCAGGGTCAGAGGGCTCCGGCCAGCTGACCTTCCACGGGGGAGGGGGCATGGAGCAGCCGGGCGGCGTCAGGTCGGGGGGAGGCCGTGAGCGCGTGTGAGCCGAGTGTGTCAGTGTGGATGTGTGAGCGAGCAGTGTGCAGACGAAACACGGAGAGGAGCAGGAAGCGGGCTTGCGTCCTTCGGGTGTCCAGACTGCCTGGCCAGGGGTCCTGGGGTTGGTGATGCTGGGCAGCTGCGGACTCAGGCCTCGGTCGGGAAGCACACCCAGTCCAGGGACACAGTGAGAGGCGCTTTGCGACTGTGTGTCCACACGACTGGGTGGAATCCTTCGTGTTTGGTTCACACTCTTTGGCACAGCATCCTGAGCATAATCAGCTTCTCCAGACGGCCCGAGGGACCACGGCACAGACAAGGCTGAGAGGCCGTGGTCTGGTGAGCAGCGATGGCCCGGGCGTGGCTGGGACAGGGGCCCGGGCCTGCACCTGTGAGCCAACCTGTGCCCCCGCCCACGCCCGCTGCCCCCGGCAGGAAGGAAGCCGGCCGAGCGGCCCGGCCCGACCCGCCTCTGGTCTGCGGCTCTGACCCTCTCCATCCAAAGGCCAAGCAGGGAAGCTATTCTGGGAGCTTGTACAGAGGCCCTGGGAGCTCCTTATAAGGCTCTGCCCAGCGGCCTGGTGACGTCTGAACCCACGGTCCACCCTGCCACCCAGCCTGCAGCTGGGCCTGGGGTTTGCACAGACCCCACCACCTTCTGCCCACTCGCCCTGGGCCCAGACTCCCTCCCGTGATGCTCTCCTGAGGTTGATAGGAGCTGAACGGACCTCCGGGCCTTGGGGGACCTTGGGAGAGAGGTGGGGAGCAGAGCGCCAGCCTGGCCAGAGCCAGCCACGTCCTTATATGATGAAGTGCCGGGTCCTGGCTGAGTCACCGACGTTCGCAGACTCGGCCGTGGGAGCCAGTGGTGCCGGCTTATTTTTAGAGTTTTTACCGGAACACCTGGGTTGGGTGCAATTCGTACAGGGATCTCAGCAGTTCAGAACTATAGCTTTATGGCAAGTCATTCAGCAGGAGACAATGGCCAGTGGGTGGGCCCAGCAGGGCGTTTCCTGAGACAGGCCCGGGCGTCCCCTCGCCTGCCGTCCAGGGCTGGGGGACCCGGCTTGTCCGGAAGTGACCCCAGGGGTCACGCCTGCGTTTAGGCTCTTCCTCTGGATGGGACTCGGGAGAAACCTTGTCCAGGACTGGACGGCAACGGCTCCTCCAGAGGGTCGTCAACCCGCGCCCAGGCCTTGAGCCTGGTTCCCCTGGTGCTCTGACGGCGCTGGGGGTTGAAAGAATAGAGGAAGGGAAGCGTGAGGGGCGCGGCAGCTGCCCGTGTGCCAGGCCGAGGTGGCTCTCCAGCCAGCCGTCCCAGGCGGCCTCTGGGCTGTGCCCAGTGTGGTCCTGCAGTGGCAGCTCCCGGGCATGGGACGTGACCACCTGCATGTGGCAGGCCTGGAACCCAGGGAGGGAAGCATGCAAGTCCCTTCCCAAGTGTTTCCACAAGGGGGCGCCTTGGCAGGAAGCCCCCAGGGCACAGCAGGTGACAGTGCACGCTGGCGCCACCCCCCCCGCCCCCCGCCCCCAGCTTTAGGCCGAGGCCTCTGGACCCCGCACCATCCCCGGAACCACCAGGAGCCCATTAGAGACGTGCTGGGTGCAGCAGGGCTGGGCCGTCGGGAGCCTGGACGGGGAGGCGGCTCCCTCCGGGCACGACAGATGATGCCGGCTGTGGGGTGTGGGCTCCACCCAGGCTGCAGGGCCGACGCACCCACGTGTGGCTGCTCCACGTGCTTCTCCTGGCACGTGGCTGGGTTCCAAGAGACCCAGGTGGGCACCGCCTGGCGCCTTAGGGTGCGAGCCTGGACACCCACCCGCGAGGCCGCCCCAGCCACCGATAGGCCCCTGCGAGTTTGGACCCCGGCTCCCCAGGCCCCTTTCTTTTCCTCCGGAACCTGGGACTCACGCTACCTGTGCACGAGCCCCTGGCTGTTGCCTGCCCGCAGTTCCTGGGTGGTTGGGAAGCCCTGTCTGCTTCGCTGCTGCTGTGCCCGGGGTGTGGAGCGGTGCCCGCCCTGGGAGCTGCCCGCAGACCCTCAGGGAAGGACCGAAGCCGCGTGCAGAGGCAGATGTCACAGCGGGAGTATGTGCCTGGGGGCGCCGTCTGCGTGGTGACAGCAAACCCTCACCTCGCCCGGCTGACCGTCAACAGGCTGGGCGCCGACCACCGGGGCCTCTGCCGTCCCCCCCCACGCCCGTCACAGCCCATTTTCCCAGCCTTGCACAATCAGGGCCCCCGGAAGCTTGCGCCCCGCTCCACAACAGGCCTGGCCCGGGTGGCTCAGCACTGGGGTGGGGTCCACGCTGCAGGCGGTAGGAGCGCGGCCGCCTGGGGCTTCGCCGCCCCCAGCTTGGTGACGATGGTCCTGAAGCTCCTGCTCTTACGGGACGCCGAGGACTGCGGCCCTGCCCCGCCGTGTGCCCTTGGCCGTGAGAGCGGCCCGGCCACAGCCTGCGACTCCTGAGCCGCGAGGAAGGTGCTCGGCCAGGCTTTCGGCGACGGCTGAACAGGGGCAGCGCTGGGTGGGAAGCCCCTGAGCATCTGGTAGCCCCCAGCCCCCTGCAGGGAGCTCTCGTGCAGGCGTCCAGGTCCCGAGGTATCGTCCTGGAGGACCCCGGCCCCACCCAGCCACCAAGAGGCGTCCTGGCTGGACCCCTCGGGACCATGCAGTCACCCTCCTTGCTGGAAGGCAGGCTGCTCACGCTCACTCCCTGGAGGGCAGCCCAGCCTGGGGGCTCGGGGTCCCCGGCCCCTTCTCACTGCTTTTGGCTTGCACCCCACATGCAAGGCTTTCCCACGACCGGGACGAGGTCTGGGCTGAGGTGCTGGGCCTGCCTCCAGGGCGCCAGGGCCCATGGCTCCCGTCTGACCAGCCTCCCGGGCGCACGGCTCCCAGGGGCTGTGCCTGGGCGGCCCTCCAGGCCTGCAGTTCCTGGGCCTCTTCGCCCCTTCAGCCAACGCCAGCGAGCGCACCCCCTGCCACAGACCCCTTCTCCCCCGCCTGCCGCGGGTGGGGGACTGCACTGATCACACTGTCCCACGTAACAATGCTGTCTCCGGAGGGGTTCGAGCAGGGAAGGGGCGGAGCCAGGGGACACGGGGACACACGGCAGATGCTGGATGAGGAGCTGTCTGCACAGGACCTGGGCCGGTCCCCAGTGTACTGGCAGGGGGCCCGGAGGACTTTGCCCGATTCCTTTGAAGGAAGGGCACCTGCTTAAACACCTGGCTGCCTTGGGGGCACGGTGGGGGCGAGGCAGGGACAAAGGTGGCCCCGGGCAGGGGGTGGAAGGGGTGGGGCGGCCAGACTCCAGAGGTTTGAGAGGGCAGCTTCAGGTTGATGATGGACAGGGGGTGGGGGCAGTGGGAGACAGAGCCTCTCTGACCAGACCCAGGGGTGGGGGCCCTGGGGCCCCCAAGGAGGGAGTGGAGGGGGCAGGGTTGGCCCCTGAGATGGCGGGCAGACCCACCCTGGCCACCGTCCCCGCTCCCCGAGGCCCCTCAGTCCCCGCCATCCTCCTGCCTTCCCGGCGCCCGGCTGCTGTCCCTCGGTCGTCCAGCCTGCAGCCCGGGCGCCTCTGGAGCAGGCCCCGCCTGGACACACCTCAGCACGCGGGTGAGGCCCTTGCCCGCGGGGTCTCCGGGAAGCCAGCCCCGTGGCGGGCCTGCTCTGACTCTCCGCTGGAGACAGAGCTAAGATTAGACGACGCTGAGGTCATCGCCAGAGATGCCCGGCGGCCGTGCCATCCATCTGGCTATATTTGACTCACTCTGGTGCGTCAAGCATGCCGTTTGCCCCCAGGAGCCTGCGGCTGAGCTGGCCTTGGACGTGGAGGAGTCCAGGCTGGCGTTGAAAGGGGCTCTGTCCTCCAGGGGCCTCACCCCCAAACGGCACACAGGGGCTTTGTTCTCCAGCCGAGTCCCAGAAGACCCCTCCTCCAGCTGGGGCCCTCGGGGCCGTCTGGCAGGACGGGACGTGTCTCTCCGGGCCACAGTGTGGGCCCGGTCCTTCCCTGCATCGCTGCAGAGCCGCCAGGCTGCCTGCCCCGCTCCCTCCCGGGAGCCCGGCTGACACTCCTCTGAATAGGAGACCTGTCTGCCCCGCACCCTGACCCCGGGAGCTGCGAGGGCCCAAGCTCGGACAATCAGGACCCGTTGGAAGAATGGGCTGGGAGGCTGCCTGGGGGAGGATGGGCCCGCATCTCTCTCCTGAGCTTCTCTTACCTCCACTGTCAGGATTTTCTAAGTTTCCTTCGAGATGCACGCTGCACCTTGCAACACAGCAGTGCGAAACCTCAGCAGGCTGCCCCGGGCATCAGGCCGACCCCAGGCTGCCCAGCGTCAGCTGCCCCTGCCCCACCGGTTCTGTCCGTCCTGCTCAGAAATGCTAGGGTGGCCGCGTTCACGGCCTGGGACCCCCGAGATCAGCCCCGGCCCCCGGTCTCCCCTGCCAGTGCTGTCCCCTCAGAACCCGTCCCTCGAGACACGGGACCCGTGCCCTCTTCGTCGCCTTTGGGTGACTGCAGCCGCACGCCCTGGGCTGGGCACCAAGGCCCTTCCTCTCTCCTTCCCGTCCCCAGGCCTCAGGGGCACAGCCACACTCTGCGGCATCTGAGTCCGCACACCCCTTCCTCACCCTTTGCTGCCTGACCAGGAAGTTCCGCTTTGGAGCCCCGTCTGCATGGCTCCCCTTCTGGCCTGGGCGACGTGGAACCTCCTGCTCCAGGTGCGACGAGGAGCTCGGGCTGGGAGGCAGCCGGGCTGAAGGCCTGCGGCAGCATTGCACCCAACGTCCCGTGGGAGTTCAGGAAGCTTGCGCTGTGGGACAGGCCCTGCGACAGGTGCTGAGGGTGGGGGGGCACACGAGGTGCCTCTGCAGACACGGCAGGTGCTACCCGTACTGCAGGGCATCGTGGGAGAAGGGTGATGGGTCAGCAGGGGGACGTTCAGGTGAGATCTGGCCGAGGGGGAGGAACGGGGAGGAGATGGCACGTGCAAAGGTCCTGAGGCAGGAGGGGGCTGTGGGGAGGGAGGAAGCGGCCCTGGAGGCAGAAACAGGGTATGGCCGGGAGCCTGGAGGGAGGCTGGAGCCGATGAGCGGCCTGGGGGTGATGAGCGGCCGATGAGACCAAGGGCTGTCTCCTCAGGAGGGTGGGGACAGTGGAAGTTCTGAGCACGGGTGCCGCTGGGGGTCTGGTGGCCCGCAGATGGTCTATGCGAGGGTCCAGGTGGGGGAGCTGCCGACGCCCAGGTGGTAGCGCAGGGCGCAGATGGACGGGTAGGGGTACAGGCTGAGCTCCCGGGACAGATCGGGACGTGAGGGGGGAGGGGCGCCTGGAACACCTGGCGGCCCCAGGCCTGGGCTCGTGGAGGCTCAGGACCCTTGGGAAGCGGGTGTGGGGGAGAAGGGGCGTTCCTCCTGTGCAGGGTCCCCTGTCCTGGGACTTGAAGGAGGATAGATCCAGGGGAGACGCTTGGCCCCAGGGTGGGGGAGGCGGCACGGAGCCTCCGTTTCTCCGTCTGTGACATGGAGATGATCATGATGGACTTGGGACCTTCTCTAGGATGAGGAGATTATACGGGACAGCTTCTGAGAGCCGGGAGCCCGCGGCTCCCACCCGGGGCTCAGGCCGTGCTAGCCCTGCCCCCCAGCCCGTCCAGTCCACGGGCCGCGGCAGGCCCTGTCCACGGCCTGGAGCCCTCGGAGGCGGTGGCCGCCCTGCAGCTCTGGGACACCAGCTCCGGGGGTCTCCTGCGTGGGGCACTCGGAGGACAGGGGGCCGAGCAGTGCGGACCCCCGGGGGCGGCCAGGGCTGAGGCGGGTGACATTTGGAGAGGTGGGAACATCCTTAAGAAAGAAGATCAAGGAAACCAGGTCTCAGCAAAACCCAGCGAGCCCTTGAGCTGAAGATCTGGAACACGTGGACTCAGGGAGGCATCTGGCTTCTCCAAGGACATCCCTGCTGTGGGAGAAACGCCGCTCAGGACGCGGGGCTCTCTCAGTGGTGAAGAGGAATCCGCTCATTGCCACAGAATGCCAGGGCGTGGGACTCTTTCCAGGAACAATTTCTGGGCTCCTTGAAAATGAAATCGTCTTAGATTCAGTTTAAACAGCCTCCGTGCATGGATGAGAGGGGCTCTCAGAGCTCCCGACCCATTTTAGCCAGAGGTTCACTTACTGCAGAAAGAGGTCTTTCCCTCGACACTAGGGGAAGATTTTCTAAATTTTTAATTTTGCGATAACTTTGGCCGTGCTGGAGCGCTCCCGGGACCCTCCCAGCCTCCCTGCGTGGGACGCGCCAGGGACAGCACAGGGCGGACGCAGGACATGCCAGGGGCACATGGCTGAGGAACCCTAGACTCTGCTAGGGTCGCAGCTGCTCTCACTACTGCCCTTCTCTGTCCCGGGGGCCTGTCCGGGAGCCCACAGGGCACGTGATGCCGGTCCCTTGAGGCTCCGGTGACGTCAGCTCCTCGTCTGAGTTCCAGGACCTGGATGAGGCCAGGCCTGTGCCCACCCCTCCCTCGCGGGTCCCTCCCCATGGCGCCGGGTCGGGGGCATTTGGCGGGAACCCCACTGCGGGGGCGACCTTGGCGTCACCTCTTATCGGGGACATGATCACATCCCATCACTGGGCTGCTGACCTGGGTCCTCCCGCAGGTGGCAGTTGCCGGCTTCTCTGCAGTGTCCTCTCCCCGCTTGGTTCGCTGGAAGCCAACCGCTCAGTCCGGCCCACACTCAGGGAAGGGACCTCGGGCGGCACCTCAGGAAGGGACGAGAGTCCGTGAGCCAGCCACACGCTAAAACCACGGGCGTCCGTGAGCCAGCCACACGCTAAGACCACGGGCGTCCTTGAGCCAGCCACACGCTAAGACCACGGGCATCCGTGAGCCAGCCACACGCTAAAACCACAGGCGTCCCGGACGAGTGTTTGGGGGTGTCTGGGGCCACGCCGTCCTCCGTAGAGCCCCATGCGCTCAGGCGTGGGTCCACCGCGGCGGGGGCCGAGGTCCCGCTTCCCCGCTGCGCCTGCATCTGTGCCGGATGTTTCCGAAGGCGGCAGAACGGCGTCTCCCGCCTCTGTTTGTTGTCCGATCTCTAACGGGCTCGGAGGGCTGCGGGACCCTCCGCGGGAGCCCGACCCCATCCGGGTTTCCGGTCCCCGACGGGCCGGGGGCCGTCTGCGCGCAGAGCATCGGCCTTGCTCTTGCCATCCGGGCAGGAAGGCTGCTCCCGCGGCCGCCGCGGTGGGAGCCTGAGTCACCTGGTTCCCGTGAGGCTGATGCTGTGTTCCCCTTGCTGGAGTCACACGCCCGGCTGGGCCCAACGGCAGAGCCGACCCTGGACCCAAGAGGCACGTTTGTCTGGACCGAGGCCCCATGAGAAGAGGCCCTCGCCGGCTGGTGGGGACGTGGGAGGCCCGCGTGGAGGGCCCGCCGGCTGCCTGCCTGTGCGGGTGGTGGTCTTCGAGTGCCCCCGCTGGGCCCAGGGAGCCGGCTCTAACCACAGGGGGAGCCAAGGAAGTCCTTAAACAGGGAGGGGAGCCGGCTGCCCAGGTTCAGTAGACGCAGCCCTGAGCGGGGGCCGGAGCCACAGGCCTGGCAGGGACCCGGGTCTGGACTGAGCCCTTGGGGACCGCTCACTGGTCAGAGGTCAGCCCGGCACCTCCGTGGGCCCAGAATCTGAGGAGGAGCACTGAGCAGGGCCTGCGGGGTCAGGAGGTGGAGCCCAGGCCGGGCTCTAGAGGGGAGGCCTGCCCCCCAGAGGATACAAACCCCTCGTTTGGTGCCAGCTTCTGTCCACAGACATGGCCACAGCCACCAGCCTCTCTCTCCCGAGGCCTCACCTGTAGAAGGGGCCCTCCAGGTCAGAAGCATGTCTAATGTCCAAAGCCTGGGACTTCCTTCCAGGCTGCAAGGACACGGCTCCAATTTTGCCTGGTCATCCCGTGCACGAGGCTCAGCTGAGCCGCTGCGGGATGCCGGGCAGCGCCCCCATTCTCGGGACCTGCTTCCCCCAGAGGTCCAGCCAGGAGGCAGGACAGAGGCCGGGGCCCCTTTGGCGGCTCGGTGTCCCGTGGGGCTGCGCCGAGCTTCTGTCCTGGAAGGAAAGAGAAGAGAGGGCGGAGCTGGGGGCACGGGAGGAGCTGGACACCACCTGGGGGCTGTCCCCTGTGGTCACCACTGTCACCATTGCTCTGGACCCTGTCTGGACGCCCCAGCCAGCCCTCTCCTGAATGCCCAGGTGACAAATCTCAGGGGCAAAGAGGGTGGGGGCCGGCTGACAGTGGCAGGACGTCCCTCAGACTTTGGAAGAGCCATCTGCCTCTTAGAAAGGAGACTATCTGTCTTCCTCCCTTTCTTTTTTAATCGTGGAATTTTTTGTCAGTAATTTTTGTGCAAATTTTGATGACCGAGTTTCGTGGCATCTTTCCCCTTAAATTTGCCCGGGGCAGGTGTGGGTGCATGTGCGTGTCAGTGCGTGTCTGCCCATGTGTGTGAAGGCCTGTTGTGTGTCCCTCCTCTGCCCTCCTGGGAGCGGGGGGGCCTGCAGCTGGGGCCGTCTCCTCACCCGCCATGGGGAGCAGGCCCGGGCTGCTCTCGGCCTCCCTGGGCCTCACCGTCTGCCCCTCCATGGCTGATGCAGGGTGTGGGGAGACCCAGGGCCCGGGAAGGACGGGGGCAGGGGCTCTGGCCACCTTCAGGCCCTGCCAGGATGGACGGGCCCGGGCTGTGGGCTCTGCTGTGCATGTCTCCCCTCCCAGCCCTGGGGCCGGTGTCCCCCCACGTCAGCCCCGCGAGAGGAGGGCATGGCTGGGTGTAAGATTGTTTCTGCCTCTGCCCTGGGGGGTCATTTCCCCCGTTTCTGTGGCACGAGGGCTTGGAAGCAAAACGGTCCTTGGAGCCCGACAGCCAGCTGGGCCTCCTGCAACCCTGGCACAGCCCTCCTGTGGGAAATCTCTTCGGCCGCAGGGTCCCGAGGTCCCACGGGCTCCCTGCTGCCTGTGCGGCTGGGCCTCTGCCCCCTCTCTGGGCCGGTGTTTCCCCAGCAAGCCCCCCAGACGGGCCCAGGCCTCGGAGATCCAGGACAGTGAGACTGACCCGTAGCCCAGGCAGGCAGGGGACACGGACGCACGGACGTGTGTGAGAGGGTCCCGACCCGCCTTCCCGGGGAGATGGGTCTTAGTGGTGTCCACCGGTCAGGCCAGCACCCAGGGTGTGGCCTGGGTTCTGCCCGGCCCTTCAGTTCCCCAAATAGGAGCAAGAACCTGGAACTTCCTCCAAGACCCCGTGGGCGTCAGGTCAGCCTCAAAGTGGTTTCCAGACAAGCTGGCCCAAGGGCGGAGAGCCAGCTTGCCTACCTCTGAGGCGCAGAGCTCGGAAGCGTCTGTGGGTTTCCCACCTGGCAAGAAAAGTAAGACGTCTCCCCGATGTTTTCGTTGTTCCGAGAGGGGGGCTCCGGCCCCAGGAATGTCTGGAAAGCGGCCGTCTGCGCAAACCTTCGCGTGGAATTCGCCAGGAATGTTCCCGGGACAGCGGAGGGGCTGCTGGACAGCGGAGGGGCCCCAGAGCCCAGCGGAGACCACGGCCAGCCCCGAACTGCCGCTGCGGGAGCCGGGCCGCCCAGCACTGGACCTGGGGCGGCGCGGAGACGTTGGAGCTGGAAGGGTGCAGAGGTGCCCGCTCGCGCAGGACACGGGCCGCTGGTCACACAGCAGAAAGCGACGGACGCGAGGCTGGTGCCAGGTCTCCCCAGCCTGGGAGAACGTTGCTTGAGAGCCTCTGCTCACGGGCACGGTGTCTGCCCTGCACACAGACTCGCTGGTTGCGGGTGGAATCGGGTCCCCTCAAACCCTCACGCCCTATACCTGCGGTGGTGGCCCTGGGGCCCCGGCAGGTTAATCCGTGGAGATGAGGACTTGGGCATGGCCCCCAGTCGGTCCCCATGAGGCGGGGACATGTGGACACGGGGGCACAGCCCCGAGCAGAGGAGGCAGTGAGTTCCTGGGAGGGGTCTGTCTTGGCCCCACGACACACGGGAAGGCTCATGCGGTCCCGGGTGGGACGCCCTGGCCCTAGGGGGCCACCTGGGACGGGGCCAAGCGCACGGGGCCCACCGGACACGCCTATGCTGTTTTTCTGCTCACAGAACTTGAGTGTCCAGTAGCATCTCAGAAACACACACGTTTTTAGGAACGGAGGCGCCGAACATTGGGAAGACGGGCGACTCCCCTTCCATTTTAACGAAAGGTCCCACTTTCCTGGTGAATCGGCCTTTTCCTTTGCAGTCCGGGTTCACTGTTTTCTCATCACTGTTTATAGGACATCTACGTGGACAGGTGACCGGGAACCCGTGTGCATCACAGGTGGCGCTGGCCCGCTGGCCCATTTTCTCCTTGCTCGGCTTCAGCAGAAGCCGCGGGGCCGACACCAAGACGCCGAGAGCCAGGCGTGCTCCCAGGACTGTGATGGCGCCAGAGCCCTTCCCTCCCTCTGTCCCAGTGTCACAGTGGACGACTCTAGGGGTCATCCCTGTGAGTTATTTATTTATTTTCTTTTTGGAGCCGCACCCACGGCATATGGAGGTTCCCAGGCGAGGGGTCGAAGCAGAGCTGCACCTGCTGGCCCACACCACAGCCACAGCCACGCCAGATCCGAGCCGCGTCTGTGGCAACTGCCCACCTAGCGAGTCCAGGAATCAGGCACATCCTCTGGGACACGATGTCAGATGCTTCACCTCCTGAGCTACATGGGGAACTCCCCTGTGTGTTCTAAATCAACACAGTTCAGAAGGAAAAAGACGTGTGTACCTTCCGAAGGGCCTGGATTGACCCTGGTGTGGCCGCAGAAAGTGGGGAGGTGAGCAAAACGGCCGGAGAGCAAGGGCCTCGGAGATTTGTCTGGAATTTCTGATTTTTAAAAAATAACTCACAATTTGGGATTGAATTCTCCTTTTTAAAGGAACGCAGGTATCCGTTCCTTAATATATGTATTTTTTAGTAGCCACACCAGCAGCAAGTGGAGGTTCCTGGGCCGGAGATTAAATCCGAGCCACGGCTCCGGCAACGCCAGGTCTTTTAACCCACTGCGCTGGGCTGGGACGGGATCCACACCTCTGCAGAGACCAGAGCCAGCGGTGGGGCTTTCACCCACCGCGCCGCAGCGGGGACTCCCAATGCGGCATCTGCGTGAAGCATGGGGGTCGTTTGAGACTGTCGAGACCGTGAGGAAATCAGATCAAAACGCGGTGGTTCACACCAGCTTCACCGGTTTCCCTCAAACTCCTCCCTGAACGTTCGTGCTGCGGATGCCCAGGCTCGTCCGCTCTGCGCGGTCCCCTCGGTCCTCGCCTGCACGCAGCAGGGTTAGGACGTGCGGCCGAGAAGCGCTGCAGCGGCTCCGGGCCAGAGCCAGCGGGCTTCCCGGTGCAGGGCGGGAGGCCGGCGGTCTCTCCGGGCAGGAGCCGGCACCTTGGAGGGACCGGTTCTAGGTCGGAGGGACTTTCCCCCGGAACCAACACCGCAGTGTGGCCGCTCCGACGGGCTCCTTTCACGAGCCGTTCCTGCTGGCTGCCCCCGAGGTCGCAGTCTTGAGTCGGGTAGCCGTGTCCAGCGAGTTCTATGTAGGCGCTCAGAGAGCGCGGGCCGCCCTGGGTAGGGACGGCCTTAGATCCCCGCATCACAGGCCCTGATTCTCTGGCCCCAGGCCCACAGATGTCCTGCCCCCCCCCCCCCGCCCCCGCCGTGGGCGTGGAAGGGCTGTGTGTTGTTCTGATCTCTGCATGGGGGGCGTGTCTGGATCCTCTGACTGGTTCCTGGAGGGACCAAGTTCATCGGGAGGTGCTCCTGGAGCCTCCCTCTGGTACCTGTATGTGTCCCCACCGTTTGATCGCAGGCCTCCTGTGTGGGGTGACCATAAATGGTCTGTTTTGAATCCCCCGGGGCTGAGTCCTGTCCTACCTAACCGACCAGGCTCTGTGCCCCAACCCCACCTGTTAAGACCCCGACCCTGTGTGCCGGTGTTGGGAGGTGGTCTGGGCAGGAGCGGGAGCCTCAGGTGGGAGCAGCACCGCCCTCCCCCCACACGGGGGTCCAGAGAGCCTGCGACGCAGCGGGCGGGGGGGCGGACACGGGGGAAGAGGGGGTGACGGGGGGTGCGGGGCCCCGCTCTCCAGGCCCTGCAGGTACCTGACCGGGAACTCCAGCCTGAAGCCCGGTGACATG
Source organism: Sus scrofa (assembly GCF_054392235.1). Classification (NCBI taxonomy): domain Eukaryota; kingdom Metazoa; phylum Chordata; class Mammalia; order Artiodactyla; family Suidae; genus Sus; species Sus scrofa. Next base: position 223,214,848 of record NC_139395.1, read on the forward strand.
AGAGTGAGAAACACGTTTTTGTCGTGGGTGGGCCTTCCAGCCCATGACGGCAGCCAGAACAGCTCTGCCGATTCCAGGGGAGCTGTTTTCATGTCTCGACAAGATTGTATCATCTGTGCGCCTGTAAATTCCTGTTTATAAACCAAAGAGAAGGGAGTGGCTCTGCCTGTTACAGCCCCTTACACAAAGCTTAATCGGCAGCAGGGGGTCAGGACGTGACCCAGCCGCAAGGATCAAAATGCCAGTCTTCTGGGCGTTTCCAAAGCTGACACAAGAGCCCCCAAACCTGACGCGCGCAATGGTTAATACTCTGGCCTCAGGGAAAACAGAGAGGGCTGATGGGAGCCGGGCACTGCGGCGTGGCGCCTTTAAATTTTTTTTAAATCCGTAAAGGTTATTTTTGGAGCAGCTTTAGGCTGACAGATAAAGCGGGTCGCAAGAGCGGTTCCCACACGCTCCCCTTCGGCCCGGCGACATCAGGGCTACATTTGCTACAAGTGAGAATCATGCCGACACGTGATTATGAATTAAAATCCACAGTTTACAGCGGGGCTGAGCCTTGTGGTAGGCAGTCTATGGGTTTTGGAAAATGTAAAATCACCTATCCCCTCGTTCAGTTCCTTTTATTTGGGTTAAAAATTAAATCGGGCCCAGTAGGGATTTCAATGTCAAAGTTACAACTTTTGCCATGTTTTTCCTTCTGAAAATATTAGCCTTGGAAGGAAACGCTTTCACAAACAGCCACTGTTCTGATCTCGGGCCCCCATCCAGGAGGGCCTTATCTTATCTCTCCCGGGTGTCTGCCGATTTACAGGCGGGCGAGCGGCGCAGACGCGGGTTTTTCTTCTGGGTGTAAGCGGATCCTCAAAGCAGGACCTCGGCTTCAAGCACAGTTTGTTTCAGGAGAGCGTCTTGGTGTTGCTGGGTGGAATTCCCACGGGCATGGGTGAGGCTGGCAGCCTCTGCCGGTGGGAACGCGCCTCCGCCCGTCTGGGTGTTTTCACGCGCTGGTCGGGGCTTTTCGGCCAGGAGTCCACTGCCTTCCACCCTGGGCTTCCAGCATCGCTCCTCCTCCTCGAAAGCTCAGGCTTTGTGGAAACAAACCAAAGCTGAGCTCGCTCACCTCCTGCGGTTTTGCCAAGTCCCAGCATGGGGGGGGGGTGTTGAGGAAGGAAGTGCCAGTGGGGGGGTGGTTCCTCCTCCTACAGGGAGCCCTCCGCCCGGGGCTCCCTGGAAAGTTAACTTTCACTGGCGAACGTTTCCGCTAGTGCGCAGACCTCCATCGGAAAACGCGCAAACTCGCCTAAAATGCCCATGTTACTCTTCGAGCCCCCCTGAAATTCCGAGGCGGTGTTGGGCTGCGCTCCTTTCTTAAACGGCAATCTCGGCGCCGGTGTCTCCCACTCCCAGGGTCCCTGACGTTGACACACAGAGACCTTTTTCTCCTTGTGGAGGCACAAGGAGGGCGCCCCCCCCTCCCCCCGGGAAGGAGACTGGAGGGTCTTCTGGCGCCTCCTGGGGGAGGAAGCGGGGCTGGGCCAGGCTTTAACCCCGCTGGCGTCGCCCCAGCCATCAGCTGCTAATGTTCGGCCAGGGACCCTCCACCTGCCGGCAGCACAGGCGAGGGGACAGGGTTGGTCCCACCCATCCCAGCCCTCCACCAGCCCCCGGGACCTGGCACATCCAATCCTCCTTGGGGATGGACGGTGCGTACTCAGTGACACCAGCCGGAGAGGCCCTCAGGCGCTTGTACCAGAGTCGCTCAAACCTCCCCATGCTGTTTACACCTGGCCGATCCCCAGCCCAACCCCTAGATTAGATGCACATCTCTGTTAGCCCTTCTGGAACACACACACACGCGCACACACAGGCACACACGCGTGCGCGCACACACACACACACACACACACGCACACATGTGCCCTGCCGCCCGCTTTGATCTGCTGTCGTGTTCGCATCCGCACATACGCAAACCCAGATTTTCTCTTCTTAAGCTCAGTTTGCTTCCTTCACCGAGGGATGCGCTTTCTCACTGAACCTTTGCTTCCACATCCTCGCAAGCTTCACAGCCACAGGCACAGCCGTGGTTTGTGTACATAGAAAATACAAATGAATCCATGGATAAATGCTTTGATTAAAAGTGACTTTTGGAGTTCCTGCTGTGGCTCAGTGGTAACGAACCCAGCTAGTATCCATGAGGATGTGGGGACGCCGTTGCCACACCTCCCAGGACACTGACCAAAACACCAGCTGGAGACATAATCGGGTAACTTGGCCCAAAAAATCTTGGCGTTTAAGAACAGGATGTTATCAGACGAGAGGTGACTAGAAGCCAGAAGCAGGAGCAGAGACCTCAGACGCAGAGCCCGGCGTTGCAAGGCGCCGGTGACTCGGCGGAAGCGGGGTGACCTGAGCACAGGGCAGGGTCCCCTGCCTGCTCCAGCTCCTCTGCTCATGCTGGTCGGGGCTCACAGCTTACAGACAGCCTCAGGGAGAGGACTGCCTGGAGGCGGTGACACTGCAGGGAGGCCCTGTCCTGGAAGGGCTGCCCCCTCCTGGGCTGCGGCTCTTCCCTGGCTGTCACGACTCTGGGTTCCAGGGGACGAGCCTCTGCCAAGAAGAGCCGGGAGAGCCAAAGGCTTTCCTGAAAGCCAAGGCCCGGGGCGGCGAGGTCCTGGGGATGGGGGCTGCATGGCAGTGGGGGCGCGCAGGGCGGCCCCTTCCTCCATTCCAGGAAGGCAGCTGCTGAGAGAAAAGAGAAACTCCACAACGTCTCTGAGTGATGGTAAAAGGCCCCCCCGAGCCTGCACGCAGGGTCCTCAGGCCTGTGCTGGGCGGGCAGCTTGGACCCGAGCCAGCGGGAGCCAGGCCCTCCCCCCCTCTCCTGCAGGGCCGGGGGCAGGGAAGAGGGTCCCCGCTCCCTTTCCTGGCCTGGGAGGCTGAGCCGGGAGCCCGGTTCTGGGGGTGCATTGGCCTGAGGACAGCCGTGATGGCCAGCTCACCTCTGCTCCCACCCCCACGGGTGCCCCATGAACCTGGGCCCACGGTTTCCGGGGAAGAGGGGGTCCAACTGGAGCGTGCGTGGCCCGCCCTTCCCCCGGGGGCAGGAGGGCTTATCTGCCCCTCCCAGGACGGCTTCCTTCCGCCCACACTGGCCCCGGGGTCGATGCCCTGGAAACTGACCATCTGATCATGGCCAAGCTTCTCTTCCCACACATCACACCCAGGCCCGCACATCAGCATCTGGGACCCATTTCCTGCTGGACCCACGCGGTGCGCCCCGGGCTACGGCCAGCTGGCGGCCTGGGGCAGCCCCCCGCCGGCCGTCAGCCCCCACCATCGGCCAGACACCGCTGGAGGCCAAGCCCTGCCTTCTCTCCAAAGGGGCCACTCGTGTGCTGGGGACCTGCGGGTCCACAGGGCCCAAGACACTGACGGCTCAAGTGAACTGGGCTCCCCAGAGGACACACCAGAAGTAAGAATAGCAGAAACCAAGGACCAGGGGCCACCCCCAGAGCCTGGCCAGCCCAGAACGCTGCCCTGGCCTCCCCCCCTCGACCCCCGGCCTCGCCCCCCCAGGCCTCGGGCACCCCCCGCCAAGCCTTGCTCCCCCGAGGCCCCCCCCTCTGCTTGGCTCTCCCACTGCGTCCTCTCAGCAGCTTCAGGCCTTACACTCTGTCCTGGTGCCCAGCTGTCACTTCTGCGACCCGTGGGGCCTGTCCATAGCTGTGATGGGTGACCCTATGCCTGTCTAGATGCCCATGACCAGGGTGGCCCTCGGCAGCCTGCCAGAAAGTCACTTCCAGGAGGGGTGGGGACCAGGCAGCAATGCCGAGGCCTTGGGGTGGGATGGGGACACCATAAGGGGGGGGCCGCTTGCCCAGCTCCTGAGACCCCCAGCACGTCCTGTCTCTTCTTTGGGCCCAGTTTCTTCACCTGTGTTCTTTATACAGAGTCACATAGTTGCACACACAAACACACAGGTGAACAGACACACCTGCTGTCATGGGCTGGATTGTGCACCCCCCTCACTCCTGACCCCCAGTATCTCAGAATGTGACCTGATTCAGAACCAGGGTCTTTACAGGTGGTATTAGTCAGCTTGGGCTGCTGTAACAAACATCCCAGGCAGGGGACTTAGACAACAGACATTTATCCTCTCACTGTCCTGGAGGTTAGGTCTGGGTCCAGGAGTCACAAGGCTGGTCCTTCCGAGACCTCTCTCCGGGGCATGGGGGTGACTGTCTCCTCCCTGGGTCCCCACGGGGTCAGCCCTCTGTGCCTGTCTGTGACCTAATCCCACTTCCCGTAAAGACGCCACTCGTGAGGGTTTAGGGCCCAGCCTGAAGGCTCTATTTGCCTTAATCACCCCCTCAGAGACCGTGTCTCCACACAAGGTCATGTTCTGAGGTGCCGGGGTCGGGGGGGGGGGTTGACACAATTGACCCATTGCAGAGATAATCAGTTTAAGACGGTCATGAGCGTGGACCCTAATTCAATACAATCATGTTCTTATAAAAAGGGGAGGTTAGGACAAAGACATGCGCCTGGGAGAAGGCCCTGTGAAGATGGAGACAGAGACCGGGGTGGTGTCCCTACAGGCAAGGGAACCCCAAATATTTGCCAGAAGCAGTGAGAGAGGCGTGGACCAGGTTCTCCCTCAGAGCCCCCAGAGAAACCGCCCTGCCCACACCTTGATCTTAGACTTCTAGTCTCCAGACGTGGGAGAGTATATTTCTCTCAGTTAAGCTGCCCAATTTGTAGCGCTTTGTTGCAGCAGCTCTAGCAAATGGATAGACGCATGAGCACCTACATGCTCATGTGCACAGGTACACACATGTGCACATGCAGACTCACATTACACATGCACAGGTGTGCACATGCATACAGGTACACACATGTGCATACATACAGGTACGCATGTCAAGACTTATGGAGTGCAGCCAAAGAAGTGCTGTGAGGAAAACTCTTAGCTTTAAATGGTTACATTAGAAATAAATAAATAAATAAGATTTAATTATGTTTTCATGGTAAGACACTAGAAAAAGACAAGCAAACTAAATGTAAAAAGTAAAAGAAATAGTAAAAATAACAGCAGAAAATAATTAAATAGGAAACAAACAGTAGAAAAAATGAACAAAGCAAAAATTGAT